>NC_056553.1:24093224-24742724 GCF_910596095.1 Thunnus maccoyii | reverse complement strand
CCCCCATCCATCCTTCCCTCTCCAACCATCCCTCTAACTATCCTTCCTCCTTTTCACCCTGCCTTCCATCACACTCCCAATAAACCATTACATCCATATTCTAGAAGGAGTGGTCTTGGTTAGTGAACTTTGTTCAGATGAAACCAGAATAAATTAGTATGGGTCAGATGGGGTCTAGCATGTTTTGGCATGGACCTGGCCAGGACTACCACAGTGACTGCATAGTGCTGACTGTGAAACATGGAGGTGGAAGTGTGCTGATACAGGGCTGCATGAGTGCAAAAGGTGTAGGGGAGATGACATTTATAGATGGCACTATGAATGTTTATATACCCAAATACTGAATGAAAAGATGACTCCCAGTCTCAAGAAGGTTGACAGGAGAGGAATTTTCCAACATGACAATGATCCCAAACACGCTGCAAAAATCACACGTATTTTTAATGAAGAAAAAAAGTGAAAACTATGACCTAGTCCTAGTCCTAGTCCCTAGACCTGAATCCAACAGAACACCTTTGGAGTATTTCAAAGAAGAAGATAGAGCAACACGACCCCTCCAACAAAGAGCAGCTGAAAGGAATAATCTATGAAGAATGACAGAACATCTCTCCACAGATTTGTTCTAGACTGGTATCATCCCTGCCCAGGAGAATCCAATCTGGTAACTGAATGGTTTGATGAGTATGAAAATGATGTGAATCATATGTTATGGCCTTCACAGTCACCAGATCTCAACCCAATTGATCACCTATGGGAGATTTTGGACTGACGTGTTAGACAGCGCTCTTCACCACCTCTTCATCTGGGGTTGACTCAGAACAACTTTGTATTGATTTGCAGTGACTCTTCCCCCTAAGGCGACAACCATGCCAGCAAAATGCCCCCCACAGCATAACAGAGCCACCAGATCCCCTCACTGTAGGGGTCAAGCATTCAGACCTGTACCGGTTTTTCCTTTAATTTATCACCCATCAATATATATATATATATATATATATATATATATATATATATATATATATATATATAGGACAAACATTTAATTGCTTGTTGATGCATTCATGAATCAACATCAAATCCCTTGCCTTTGATTTTGAACTTCTTCAGCTTTTATCATCTCTCCATCATTTCAGTGTATGTATTATTTTTTCATTGGACATGCCTATGTTTCCAGCCTGAGAACGTAGTGAATCATACATGATGTCATGTTGAAGACTGATGGTAGCACAAGAAAGGCAGCTCCAGGCTTGGTCCTGTACAGGAACTGATCTAAGGACCTTAAATACACATGGAAAAGGCAAGGCACTTGATTAAATGTGTAGTGACATCTCATGAAAGTAGATCTGTTGAGGAGTCAGTTGTCTCAGTCAGCTGTATATGATATATATAGAGAGTGACAATCTAAGTAAGGAGCTAGCATAAAAAATGTAGGCCACCATCTTATTTTAGGGTATTAGCATGCAAAATATTTCTTTTAATATATTTTTGGGACAATTTTCACCATTATTGGTCAGCAACCGTTGAGAGATGAAAGGAAACAAGGGGAGAGAGAGATGGGGAATGACATGCAAGATGCGACAAAGGTCAGCTGCCAGAATCGAACCACAGGCTACTGGGGCATGCCAAGCTAAATGTTTCTATTTAGCACTGAACACAATGCACAGCTGGGGCTGATGGGATTGTCAGTCGTTATGGGTATTTGGTTATAAGCCAAAGTATTGGACAAGTGAAAATGTTGACCTGATGATGGTGCTTGAGGAAAGTCAGAGGATCATCAAAGTTATTACAATTCATCCTGAGAGAAATATGAATGTCTGTACCAAATTTCATAGAAATCCGTCCGATAGTTGTTGAGATATTTCACTCAAAACCACAAATTTCAACGTCATAATTATGTCACGAGATCAACAAAGTAATTAAGATTCATCCTTTGGTGACTCTGAATGTCTGGACCAAATTTTGCACCAATCCATTCAGTAGATGTTTAGATATCACTGAGTAAGCGCAAACTTTTACTTGCTGGTGGCACGGGAGGGGAAGTTGTGTGTCTCTGGAAACCATGGATGTCTTTACCAAATTTCATGGAAATCTAATAGTTGTTGAGATATTTCAGCGTGTACCAAAGTGGTGGACAACCCCAGTGACCGACATTACCATCACTAAAGCCATACTACTGCATGAATTCATACCAGATGTGAGACTATTACATAGTATAATGGTGCACACAGCGGACTATCGCTCCTGAACCTTATTGTAAAATATTTTTTGCTTCCCCATAGAGCCTCCATACTTTATAGTGTTACCAATTCTGGGGCTAAAAATCTAACATGTCCCTGAGGGAAGGCCATGACGTCATTAAAATCAAAAGGGTTATCCTCTGAGAAGCATGAATGAGCTCAGCAAAGGTCATGGTGGACCTATTATATTATAAGGCATATTGTGTGCAGGACATTTTGCCCTCTGGGTGACATTAAAATCCAAAATGAAAAGGGTTCATCCTCTGTGAGGAATAGAACAATGGTTTGTGTTCATCTCTTGTGTACATTATTTTACAAAAATATTGGAATCCTCTGGGGATCATGAATATCCACAGCACATTTCATGGCAATCAGTGCAGGATTTACAGCAAAGACATTTATCTTATAGTGAATCAAAGTATTGGACAGACGGATGAATGGAGCTTTTCTTGTAGCCAGCAACCAGTGGCCTATAGAGAAACTGCAGCTGAAGGCACCAACATTCACTTCAGCATTCAGTTTTGGTGGTTGCTGCTTGCCTCCTCTCTGCATGTCCTCCCTGTTCTCCTTAAGCCCTGTATCATTACTCGTTTAACTAGTCTTCATCCTCTGTGACACACCAGCTCCATATGTCACATAAGAGAACACTTGCAGAGCAGGGAGCAGGATTACACTTGAAATGGAAACTCTACAGAGCTTTAGTCATCTGTGCTCTCTCCTGTCCTCCTCAATGATGAAGAGACCTTTGACCTTCCCACTCCAGACAGAACCAAGGAGTGGGTGAAGATTTATTTACTTAGGGCGTATTTACCTCCCCCACTGAATCCCCAAATATTGATTTTGTTCTGAAAAAAAAAAAACAACTACCCTTTTCTTCTTTGCTTGTGCCTATATTTTTGCAACATCATTCTGCACTCAAAGGAACATCCTCACTGACCTTTGCACCGCTTACTATTGGTTGCCTGTAATTTTGTGATTAAAAATCTTTTTTATACTGCCCCACACACTGCAAGTCATTCTGGATGAATGCGTCTGCTAAATGCCAAAATTGTAAATGCAAATGACACAGGTACAAGCACAGAAATATGAACAGCATTTGATTACTGCTAAGAGCAGGCGGTGTCTTTGTGTGTGTGTGTGTGTGTGTGTATGTGTGTGTGTGTGAGAGTGCACGTCAGGAGGATGGGGTGTCAGAGGTCCTTCTCCATTTAATAACATCTGTTCACGTGAATATAATATTTGGGATTTTAAATAGGATCCTACATATTTGGACAATATACATCACATGATCCATCTATCTACAGTTGATGTTGTTCCATTCATTTGATTAGTTTCGTATAATTTTTGTTCTCCATCTTTTAGGGACAACTACAATAAATATGCATGAGAGTGTACCAGCCTGTGTGTGTGTGTGTGTGTGTGTGTGAGTATGTGTGTGTGTGTGTGCGTGTATGCGTGTGCATGTGAGGCTGTGCAGGGCTCAGTTGGACATCAAATAATAGGCCATCATCAATCTCTGTCACACTCTCCAGGGACTAGGGAGGGTGTGTGTGAGTGAGTGTGTGCGATGGGATTGGTGGTGGAGGGGGGGCAGAGGCCAGGTCAAGTATGTGTGTGTGTGTGTGTGTGTGTGTGTGTGTGTGTGAGTGTGTGTGTGTGTGTGTCCTCTCAAGAGATGGAGTAATTGTGAATGAGACAAAGGGTTATAGGCTTTAGAACAATGTAAGAGGGGCGTGTTTGTGTGTGTGTGTGTGTGTGTGTAAGTTGCTGTGATTGTGTAGGGCATCTGTCTTTTTGTGTGTATGTGTGTGTATGTGTGTGTGTGTGTGTGTGTGTGTGTGTGTGTGTGTGTGTTTGTGTGTGAAAGACTAACATATGGGCGATGCACACAGTTCTAGCCACAGCATGTCATTGAAGATATCTTATCTCGGGAGTAGGAAAAATGTCATCTCTATTTGCTGATGTTATTATTATGATATGTTGCCTCAGTCAGAGCCACTGTGACATATTCTTTCTCTTTGACAAAATCACGAGTGTCACCTTCCCCTCTGTCTGAGCTAATTTTTCCTCAAAGATGTACTTTTCTGTGGAGAAATTCTATTTAAAGTTAGTCTGTATAAGAGCTGTTTGAGGAAATCATACCAAGTGCATTTAGCCTTTGGCTATGCTGAAGTTTTCCTACATTAAGGGTGAAATGTAGTAAATCTCTATGATAAATTTATAGCAGACAAATAGCAAAAAATATGAAAATTTTATGAAAAGGTTGTTTTTTATTATTAGTTTTGGTATAAAGGTGGTTATTAAAAGGTCATTCTAGAACGTGTTATTCATAAAAAAAACTGATTATGGAAATTGGGAAAGTAAGATAAATTAATACTTTGTCATTATAGTGAATAGCAACAGTGTTTGTTTACAGCAGTGGTAGAGTGGCTCCAGTGGGGCGGGGTGTGGCAGGTATCTCTGCCAATCAGCTTCGCTCTTCCTCCGAGCTCGCACTGGCTAGGCGGGACTTGCAGCTCTATCAGCCAATCAGCGCCTACCTTCCTCAGCGCAGGGAGAAGTTAGCAGTCGGCTGCCAGTCTGGTCCGTAGCCACGATGGATGCAATACCATGCTTTCTGCTCGTCCTCCTGTTCGGGACAAGGATACAAGAAAACACCGGTAAGTTCCCTTTAATAGGCAACGTGGAGTTGTGGTTTGTGTTTCTTGCGTGTTTCTCGAAAGTTACACTTATGGGTCCGGCTGGTTCCGCTAGAAAAGCTCTTTGTTCAAGAAGCCCGAAGAAGCAGAGTGTGTGTAACTAAGATGGCGCAGGGTCGGCGGCCAGCCTGCTGTTGCCTGTCTGAGGAATGTTTATTGTCTGAGGGGAAAAAAGAAGCAGGGAGGTAAAAGTCACATTAGGATCAAAGCTGGCCTCTCCTCGGCCAGGTTTTGGCAACAGTTTTTGGATTTCTGCTTCGCCAACAAAGAGCACAAAGAGTCCGTCCGGAGGATCAGTCCTCAGTTTTTCGCAAATACAAAGTTGGCAGCATCACTGTGAGTGGATGTTTGCTTTTTGTCAAGCCCTGGTTGTTCATTGACTCTGTGGTTGGAGCATGTCCCCTCGCAGGTTTTTTTTGGAGCACATAGTTGAACTTTATGTTGCCTCAGGGCTGAGTGTCTTCTTCCAGTTTTCAGTTATCTCTCGGTGCAACATTGTCTCGCCTTAGCCTATGTTTTTAACTTGGTAACTATTCTCTCATTCCAGGTGATATGACAGTCTCGTTCTTGCTTAGTGTTTTTGGTAGATGTTTGAACATAAATTCCTGACTTCTTATCGAGCTTTTTTGTCCCTCCTGGTAGCAACATTTAGTTTCTGTCCTCTCTGCCTTCTTGTCTAATTGGGTAATAAACTGTTTTAAGTGTTGCCTTGAAGTTTAACTTGCTATTGTCTGACAGATAACGTTAACGTGACATATCTACTTTGCATACTCACGTTAGCTGCTGGTGTTAAACCACAACAGTTTCGACATTTTTTCGTTTTCCTGTCTAGCTGTACTTAAGTAACGGTTTGAGAAATGACAGTGTTTCTTGTGGTAGGTGGTGACATTGGTCTTACTAGTTTAGATAAGCAGCACAGATGGATTTTTGCCCCGCAGACACCACGGTTTAACAGCTTGCTGTCAAATGATGAGAAACAATCTCTTCAGTAGGCTACTTCACTTCATCCTTCCAGTTTAACAGTATACATCGTATCCGGGGACGCCAAACTCCGTTCAAAAATGTACCAATTTAATGATGTTTTGCACTGTTGAAGGCTTTAACGATTCGTTGAGCTCGGCGTACAAATTCCTCAGCAGCACGTTATTTCATAAATACGCTCGATGTTTGAATTTTGCTGCCATAATTTCAGCGGATGAAGGCTGCGGTTGAAATGTTGAAGGAAGACCGACTTGCAGTCTTTCATTCATGCCGAATGGACTGGAGTCTCACAAAGACGTGTCCTCAAATGGTGTGTAATGGGCTGTTTATGGTTCCCGATAAGCACTATCGAATTAACCTGCCAGATTTGTGAATTGGATTCGGCATTTACAGCCCCTCATTAGAGAATGACACTGATACACAGCCACCGCTGCTGTTACCGTGTGTTACACACTGCCTCTCATTATGCTGTGATTTCTATTTCAATTTTGCAACGGAAGTGTGGTCCTTTTTTTTTCTTTGTTTCGGTAGCCAGCATGTGATAGCAAAAGGAGAAGGCCTTTCTAATAGGAACACACAGCAGATAGTGTGTTGTTTCCTATTGAGTGGCACACTCACGCGTTTCCTTTGTGTGACATTCCTTTGTGTGGAGAGTGAGAGAGAGAGAGAGAGAGCCTCATCATGAGTGGAGGAGCATGCTTTTCAAATAGCATACATAAAGATCTCATCAGAACCTCCCAATGCCAAAAGCACGGTCATGTCCTCATATACCCCATTGCTGCCTCAGATGCAGGCTGCTTATTAAATTGATATGTTGGCTCAGGGACACACAGGAGGGAAGGGAATTCCACTTTCTTTGTCCGGCAATAGGATTGTCATGGCGTGGGTCCACGGCCGGAGAAGCTGCATCATTTACATCAGAAAAGAATCGAATATTTTTGATGCAGATAATCTGATGAGCAGATTAGGGCAAAAAAAAAAAGATTAGTCCTCCAATGCACATTTCAGTGCGAGTGACATGAATTTCCAGGTTGTTTTATTACATTTGATATACATCCACAAAAGTACAGATGCGAATGTAATAATAGAGCACCTTTACAGACACCTTCATGTGGCATGTTGCTGTTTAGCGTCCAGCACCACACCCCTGCGGTTCACAGAAGCATACAGGATTGCACTCACTCGCACACAAAAAACATCCACACACATCTGAACGCTGGCAGCGGGCTAAATTAGGTGGTGTCACTATCGCTCTCCTCATTCTACCAGCCTCAGTCATCCTCCCGCCTAATAGGCTCTGTCCTCGTGCTCTGTCACTCGCTTCTCCCTCTCCCTCCCTCAGCGCTCCCGCCCTTCAGTTTCATTTGTCTGCTCCAAGCCTTGTGCTTCTCCCCCCCAGCCCCCTTTTAGGCATAGTAAGTAAATGGGCTGCGTTTAGCTGGAGAGGTTGGTATAGAGTGTTGTGTCAGCACTCTGAGTCAAATGCAAGGCACTGTCAAGGGAGATTCCAAATCAATCCTGTCTGTCTCTGACATCTGAGGATGTAGCAGATCAGCTTTGGATGTTATCTCAGCTCTTCTTGCTCCATGGTTGCTACTGGTCATGAAATTCCTGAAATATCTTGGGATTTATACCACAGTGTGTCCCACTTTCATACAATGTACTAATAATGCAAAGAATACTCTGTGTACTAAGGAGGATGTTACAATGTTTTGGCAGTTTGAATGCAAGAAATGAACAGGAAATGGCACAAGGTGTGTGCTGACAGACATTAGGCAAACTGCGTCATTACAATACTTTTTCTCATTTTCGAATGTGATTGCTTCACTAAAATCAAATACAATATTTTTCAAGGATTTTAGTCACACGTAGTACAGTTTTATTTTGCTTGATTTGAGCAATATCACTGTGGCTGTCTTACCTGTTTTCACTATGTTTCAGCTGTGGGCAGCTTCTTTTTATTCACAGAGTGTGTTCACATGGTCACTAGTATTCCAGTGACTGCTTGTTTTTGGAGTATCTCTGTTATGTGGGTTTGGTGTAAATACCATATCCTGGTTTCAAAAACCTGGATATGGTACCCCATTTTTTGAGAAACATGGATATGCTAGCAAGGGTGCTCCCACAGAATCCAGGATACTGTGGCATGTAAAACACATCATCCAAATTTCTGAGCTGTCTTTTCTGTGTGTTGAGGTGTGTTGTCAACTCCAGTTAGTTAATCAGTAAAACCAAAAATATACTGGTAAATTCTGCAATGATGATCAACACGCTGAAATAAAGGCCCAGTAAAAATTTGGGGATGTGGACCATAAACTGTGTTCTCACTTTTGTTTTCTAATAGCAGCCGGTCAGACAGCCAGAGTCTAAACTGCGTTCATCCTCAACTGTTGAGGTAATTCAGTCGGTACAGAAATGTTCAGGAATTAAAGATACTGTTATGATCAGACAATGAAAAACCAGCTGTCTCATGTTCCCTGTAAACATTATACATCAAACTGGGATACTACTGTGCAGGTAAATGTACTCATTGTGTGTTGTGTGTGTGTGTGTGTGTGGAACCACACACCAGCCTTTTCCCACCTTACAGTCTACTGGCTGTATGAGAATAACAAAGTGAGGGGGAGCTGGAGTGCTCCGCTGTGTTATTAACGTCATGTCTCCAGCAGTGGAGAGCAGCCTCTCTGCTGCTCCGTTAGCTCAGGGAAAGACATCACTGTTTAAGATGCTGAGCGGGTGCAGGGTTGTTGAAGTGAAACAGACTGAGCACCGACTTATTTTCTTTACGTCAGAGTTGGTTTAGGTTGTTTAATGCTGCAGTGTGTGTTGGTCAGCTGGTCTAGTTTGTTACTACTGATTGCTGCTCTGCTCCGTTAACGTTAGTCTCTTAGTGACGATATAGAAAGTATTCACAATATACTTCATGGTAATTATTTGGTCATTAAATTAATAATTTGAAGATGAATTACAAGGTAACTCTAGCGTGTGGATGCTGTAAACTGTCCGGGTGTTGCACTGCCCTCACAGTTGACTTCTGCCTTTTTGGTTCTGTCAACATCACATGCAGGAATTTTCAACAAAGGCTATAGCCAGTAATACAAAGGCAGCTTGTCTTTGAGTTAGATAGGCAGGGAAAAAACCCTGAAGATTGACAGCGATTTAAGGCTTGGTATTTCCAAAACAGCCTAATGATCATCATGCACAAATGTGACCGCCTGAAATTTTAACTGACACACTCGCTCACAAAATGATCACATGTGTGACCATTTTGGTCACAGTCTGGAGCCCTGTACTGATTTGTTTATTTATTTATTTATTTATTGACTGGGACAGTGTGCAGTTTGAAACATTAAAGATGCACTGCACCAGAGTTAGCTTGAAGCTAATCTGCATCTGTAGTCCCTGAGAAAAAAAAACATACAACAGCACAATAACAAACAGTAAAAAGCAAAAAAACCCCAAAAAACACACCATACAAAATACAAAGCTACACACAGCACAGCACATACACCCACAATGTCAATTAGAAATAATGTAAACGAAACTCAGCTGTGTGACTCAGTGGTCTTTAGTACGTGTTTCAGTCTGGTCTTGAATGTATTGATAGAACTACAGTTCTTCATATCATCAGGTAGGGCTTTCCACTGAGTTGTGGCTTTCACACAGAAAGCTGACTGCCCAAATGCAGTGCGATGAAATGGTATGGTACAATCTTGTATAGAGGATATTCTGCAGGATGTAATAGAACTTACTCCAAACAGGGTTAGAATTAGTCTGAAGTAAGCAACTTATGGAATATTATTTCATTCAAAAAGGTTTACTTGAAAACAGGGTTTAGTATCTGTAACCTTAGTTTTGTAAACTTTTACATTTCTGTTTATAACTGTGATGCAAGCGTGCATATACATACTTCAAGGCTGAACATTTCAGTGTCTGCAGCCTGCAAACTCTGTTTTGCAATTCTGTGCATTCAGTTACAGGCCTGCAAGCCTGTATTCATGACCTGTGAGACAAAAACACTCACGCGGGAGTGTGTGTGCATACACAAAGACATTTGACATGTTTACTGCATGTTTCATGTGTTGCAGTTCTGTACATTGAACTTTGTATGAAGGAGGGGACGGGACCTTCAACTTCTGACCAGTCAGCTTTGTTGGAGCCGAGCAGAATCCAATTGGTCAGGCTGTTCAGGCAGTTGGTGATTTGTTCATTTTCAACCGGGGGAATGGCCCAATGGGAGCAACCCCCCTGCTCCCACACGACCAACCAACATACACACCCATTGTACACCTCCCAGAGGACATTGTTGCAGTATGCTTTAACTATAATTATGACATTTCTAATTCTACAATTCCATTTTATCCAGTTATCTGGAGAGGGGGTGGGCAGGTTAACGAGGGGGATGCATTTTGGTCATTTTGCTAACAAGGGGGATAGCATCCTTCCTCAAATCACCTACTGATCATAAGACAGTCAACAGTTATCCAGCTGCTAGCTAGAAGATCCCACTGGGCCACACGCAACAGGTAAAACGACCTATTCAAAATCTACTGTATTAGCCTAATGGTATTCAGATAAACCCCAGAACGAATAAAGATTATATTGGCAATGTAATGTTAGCATGGTGTTAGCATTAGCTTACTAGCTGAGAGTGCGGCAACAAACCCATTAAAGATCACTCATTACAGAAATAAAAGAGCATTTACAGTGAAACGTAGTGCCCACACAATCCCAGCTGAGTGTTTTTGGTTTTCTCACAAGTCATGACTGCAGGCTTGCAGGCCTGTAACTGAATGCACAAGCTTGCACTTAAGTTTGCAGGCCAGCCTGCAAGTATGTATGTGCAAGCTTGCATCACAGACTTTAAACTTTCAAACATAAATGTTCCAAGTTTACAAAACTAAGGTTACAGACACAAAGCCCTGTTTTCAAGTACACCTTTTCGAATGATATATTATTTCATAGCAGCCGGGGTCACGGCTTGGAAACTGGAATGAATGCAAGTGGAATTGAATTGAAAATTGAATGCTCCAGGGATATTACTGAACACTGAGATTGCAATAAATTGTTGCATATTCTGTAATAAAAGTGGTCTGTAGCAAAGTGTAGTTGAGTGTTCACCCCTTAAGAAAATCTGCAACAAACCAGGAAGTATTTTTCATTAAGGCAGAATTCATGAGATTTTTCATCATAACCACATTAGCAGCTCTGCTTCCCTTTTTTGTAGGGTTCAATAGATCCATTATGGTGTTTTTATCTTGATACTGATACTGTAAAAATTCCACTGAGAATGCAGAGAGTTTTAGCGCATACTTTCATCTCTACCATGTTCTTCCCCCCCCCTCCCTCCCTCCCCAGCTGCTGGGGGCCGTTTTTTTGTGTCTGTTGTGTGTTTCTATGAAATGCTTGTGTAGCATTGTTTTTCTGGGTGCTGTGTGCTGCCGCTGTCAGTACTAGCAAGTGGAGGAATGCCAGGCATGCGGGTGACCCTGGACGCCCGTTGTCCCGGCCCAAGGAACCACAACTAATTTGAGAGGTTGTAGCGGTGCCAGCGGCCATCTGATTCAAAGGCACCAATGCGTTAATGAATGGCCCCCCACCCTGCTCTCCTTCATGGGGAGGCCGGGGGATCACAAGCTCTACTGCTGATTGTATGTTTGTGAGAGGCGAGAGTTATGCTTGTTCATGTAGGAATCAGAATGACTTGCAGATCCAAGTATTAGTAGTTAATCTCTGTAGATTGGTTGTTCTTTTTACTTCACTTACAAATGTCTACACTTACTTTCAGTAGTTTGAAGAAGTCCTGGCTATTTTAAAAGCAGAGATGAGCTGTATTTCTTTCCACAAAGAAACTAGTATATACCATCTTTGCTGTGTGTATTAAATGCTCCATTACCCCAAAGTAAAAGAGCGCCCCCCCCCCTCCCCTCCCCTTTCTCCTCCTCAGTGAGGTGATGTATTGTTTTATTTGTGTCAGAATGAGGTGTTTTGAATGAAACACAGAGATGAGGCAGCAGCAAGAAATGTCTTTTTGGAGTGTTTCTTCTCTATTTGGCTTTGCATCACAGAACAGAGCCTGCATGTGAAACATGAGGACCCCCAGCCAAACATCCTCCACCAAGCCGGACAACACTATATTACCATTAAGCAGTTATGATTCAAAATTCAGCAATTTGCAGGTTCAAACCTTTTTTGAAGGAACAGAAGGAAGCAGCTCCATCAGCCAAAATTAAAGCAGCAACGAGCAGGTTTCAGGTTCGACAAAGCAGAGCACTTCAGCTAGTTTCATTCTGTTGGAAGGGATGAGACCAAGCACATACTTGTTTCATCATTACAGTGCATACAGCCTTTCAATAACCGTGCCCTCGAAGTTCTGTCATTTGTCCCTCCCCCTCATCGGATGTGAATGAAACTCGGTGTGTATGATCAGGAGATATGGGCAGGATGTCTCTAGTGAGTTTAATCAGGGTTGCAAAGGCATCTTGAGTTATGAGCAAATAAGTGTTAGGCCACGCCCACTTGCACCAATCGGTATGACACTTCAGATTTTGGTTAATACTTGCCCCCAGAGCATGCACACCAATTATGGTGAAATTCTGTCCACCAGGTTGTCAGATACACGTTTGTGGCATTTGTAGTGCCTCCTGTGGGTCAGACTCAAAATGTTTTGGTAGACCTATTCCCAATCACAGACTGAAGTTATGTACCAACATCTATGATGACTGGACAAATGGTTAATGAGTTATGGTTCATTTCCTGCTAAGGCCCACCCTTTGTGAAGATATTTTGGTTGATGGTGGCCATATTTTTTGGCCGATCTTGCTCATTTATAGTATAATTGTGTATCTCAGTCCCCCAAGGCTGTACCCCAAATTTGGTTTCGATAAAACCAAAATTCAAAAAGTATATCTAACATTACTGTTTTTCAGTTTATGCAAATTGGCAAAAAATCCATCATGGCAGACTTTTCTGGTGTAGTAGGCTGTTTTGTAGAACACACTGAGGTGGACTTGTGTGTGAAATTTCAAGTCAGTCTGACTCACAGTGTGAGGGGCGTGGTCTTTCCAAAATTGCGTTTTTCAGCCTTAGTTACAGCGCCAACTCATATTTCTTGGGAAGCTTTTGCTTATCATTTCCAGTTATTGGGCCAAGTTTCATGGTTTTATCTCATTCCAGTTCATGGCAATTTGAGCTGTGGCAGAATAATTTACGTTAAGCTAATGTTGTGAGTTAAGCCAACCAACATGGTAACGTTTCATCTGTTCGTAGATAGTAACGTAGCTTGTAGGCTATCAAAGACAAACAGAAATCCAGCTAATCCACTTAATACTAGGGCTGTGTGATATGACCAAAATCTCCTATCCCGATAACTACATATCCCAATATAACACATTTTCTGTAAATTCATAACATAAATAAACATAGTCTCTATTGCGTTTTTCTATCATTTATGGTCGCTGTCTCGCTGCTTTTCTCCTCTTCTCTGCTCTCTCTCAGCGCAGGTGGGGCTGAGCCCTCTGTGTGTGTGTGTGTGTGTGTGTGTGTGTGTGTGTGTGTGTGTGTGTGTGTGTGTGTGTGTGCGTGCAGTGCAGCAGATTAGAGACAGACAGCGGTGGAGAGTTGGAACGTTGACAACAGTTAGATTCCTTACGTTACTGTAAGTGCAATGAAAGCTTCGCGAGTAAAAAGCCAAAAGAGTAATTGATTAATGTAACCTGCACAAAAGACGGACAAATGACGAAATGTGATTTGCGACACAACGAAATAAACAATAGACCATAATATTAAACAACGGACATTTTTCTATCGTCACATGACATATATTGTCATATCACACAGCCCTACTTAATACAGCGTATAAACAGAAGTAGTGGGATATGCCAGTGTGTCGTTGCTGTGGAAATGCTCATTTGTGTCTGTGAACATTGCTCTGATGTTAACGGACCAGTTTTAGAAGGTTTACGATCAGACATCCTGGGATTCTTTTAGAAAGTTGCGACCAGTCTCATGCCAACCATTGATCTAAACTGGCCTTAAGAAGCTGCCTTGTGTCCCTCCACATCTCTTGACAGCAAGTCCTGAACCGCGAGCAGCATCACGCCACCAAACTATCGTTGTCAGAGCCGGACTTGAACATTACTCAGTTGACGTCACTCAGCACATCCTGCAGTGAGTCTCTGATAGGACAGTCTAGCGCCTGGCCTCTTCCTGTATTATTTTTGTTTATGTACCAGTGTGAGGAAGACGTCAGTGATCTGACAGTTTTAGTGTGATGTGTTTTTGCCACATCAGTTCAGTTTCTGCGGTTTTAACATCTTTGGTGGCAGACAGGAAGTTGCTGTGTGTGTTTCTGCAAAAGCTCCGATGTACCAGTCTCTACATAGTCTCTGATAGGACCTCTCTCATCAAAAGCTTCACACTTTCATCGACAAAAGACTTTTCTATCTTGCCATAGGCAGCGATGTTAGTTTTTAGGGGTAATTTTAGCTAAACTTGGCTGGAAAATCCCCAGTTCAGTTGTTCCAGTCCTCTGAGCTTAAATGCATTAGTTATTTCATAATTGGTTAATCTATCCATCCAGTCATCCGTTCTTTTTCTGCTGCACTGCCCTCGCAGCTGAGTTCTGCCTTTTTCGTTCCATCAACATCAAGATATTAACTAACATTTAGAAAATCAATTTTTGACATTTGTGAATTGATTCAGAATCTCAGATAGGAAGAGATAAGAATCAAGGTTCTTATGGCAATCGATACACTTACAATACACCAGCCTCAAAGATAAGGTAGAGTTTAGGCCTCACATGGATCGCTGAGCAGTTCTTTTGTTTTCACCAGGCTATCACACTGAATGTAATTGTGTTCTCTGTTTTCCTCCTTCCTCTTGTTTTTTCCCTCCAATCACCTGTTCCATGTCGAATCAACAGTGGAGGCAGTTGTGAGAAAGAGAGCTCTCTGAGTGGTTTTACAGTCTAGAAACACAGTTATGTGTGGTTTCCCTTTATTTTTCATCTGTTTTCTTCGACAAGAGGGGAAACCACAAGCTGACAGTGCCTGGTAGAGCAAAGCAAAACAAAGCTCTGCAACCTTTAATCAGCCCTGTTCTCACTTTGTATTCTGAACAAGAAACTTTCAAATGGATCTTTCTACAATGCATCTGATTATAAATCCAGACTACAGGAGCTGCAGTGTTGGGTCAGTCTGCCTTTATCTACGCTGGGTCATGATGTGTATTCGTGGAGGTCTTTCCATCCTGTCCTGATGCTGATTGGTCCTTCCAGTCTTTAGACAAGCAGTCAGATTTTCAGACTGATCAGAGAGGTTTGTTTTCTGTTGGCTGTTGATATGAATGGAGGTAATAAAACGGTTGCCTGGAGCAAACAGATCTTATCTCACAAGATCTGTGTTGTTGGACAGGATTTTAATACAGGTATGTATGTGTTGGAGACAGAGGAATTTATTAAGTGAGACAGATGGAGGCAATTATCCAGGTAAACTTTGGTCATTTTCACGAGGAAAACCAAATAAGGATCTAGTGCACAGGTGGTCTTATCTGTCAAAGCTGAGACTGAACACAACACATGAATGGATCTGTGGACACAACTTGTTAATCAAGTTGTTGTTTGGTCACATTTGAAGGTCTTTACGATGGTGCTAGCTGAAGGTCCATACATCCCCCCCCCCCCACAGTTCCCACAAAATCCTTATTTCATAACTGCATTTACTCCATGTGTTTGTGTTTTTGTGTCCCAGCACATCGACTGAAGGTGTAAAACACTGTAGGGAAGTCAAATTGAACAACAGACACATTATGAAACTGTTCACATGGGGGTTGTTTGTATGTAGAGCTGGAAGTGTAGCAGAGCAGCTTGTAATAAGCAGGCGTGTTGAAGACGTAGGACGGGGGGCCAGGCACCGGAGCAGCCAATCAGACAGTCAGCCGGTTCAGTCTGAGCTGTGAGTCAGCTGCTTCTAACAGCACTCCCCTCCCTGGCCTCCATTAACTTCCACTGGTGCTCTCCACCCCCGCCTCTTCCACTATCCCTGCTTCAGTCTCTGTGTGTGTATGTGTGTGTGTTCGTTCTGGTAATCATCACATTGTGGGGACAACAGTCTGTTTATACAGTCACATCATAGAGACCTCTTGCTGAGTGGGGACAAAAAATCAGATCTATAAGGGAAACTCTTTATAAATGAGACCAGGAGGGATTCTGAAGGTGCCTGTGTGGTTTTTAGCATTGGCCCATTACACATGTTTACCAGTCAGTGTCTGTGTGTGTGTGTGTGTGTGTGTGTGTGGGGAGGGGGGCGCTCGGTTGCGCCCCCTTAGTTTCTGGCTGGTAATGCCCTGACTGTTCCCCACACACACATTACAAATATGGTTGGGTATCACCCACTTCCTGGTCCTTATCATGAAGGATTTCAGCAGCAACAAGCCATTTTCAGTGTTAAAGGTGGCGATTTATATTGTGGACGAGGGAAAAGATTATTTGTAGGAGATGCTAGCTAGGAGCTAAGAACTTGCGCAGAGGAGCTAAAGTGAAACACAAGATAAGCACATTTGTATGACAAACCAGTATAACTTGTGTTCAACATTCAAATTAGGTTAATTAGCACTAATCAGTTTGCAGGATAGCTAGTCAAATTAACTACAGAGACTAAGCTCAGGCCTATCAAATTAAAAATGTTTCACTCTGTGTTTCCAACTAGCTAGTGTTAGTCACACTGTCATTCAGTTCAGTGTGAAGGAGATTATGCAGAGGACAAAAGACACTGTTAGAACGTTTGTCTAATTGATCTCTCTCAGAGGAGGTGTGGTGAAATTGATTCTGTTAATAATAGTGTAGCTTTTTTTTGAATGTATGATTTTTATTTTGCTATGATGACATCAGGATCAATATTTGTAGTAAGTGAAGTTCAGGTGAAATTCATTTATAGAGTACATATAAAAACACAGATTTTGACCAAAGTGCTTCACAGAGAAATGTAAAATACGATTAAATAATTCAAACAAACAAAAAAAAATAACTTTAAATGAGAAAATGATTCAACTTTTTTTGGGGGGGGTATTACAGATGTCCAATTTGGAAAAAGCAGCACTCAAATCTTAAAATAGGAAACACTATTTTTGTGTGTGACTGCGGCTTCCGTTGGGAGGCTTTTAATTTGAAACCATGCAGGAAGTTAAGTGTACATTTAACATGAATGTAGTGAACTTTACCTTTTTAAATCCCAAGTCTTTGTCAAAGTACAGCTGATGGAAAATGATGAAAACATAGTGCAGCCGGCAGCGAGGTGCTTAAAAGTTTTCAGTAAGTGTCTGATGTTTCTGTGAAATACACCAAATGAAATCCATCAGACTTGTATGTGTTATGAAGAAATGAATTCATGGAACCATATGGATTTGTCATAAGGATGCTAGCCAAACACAGTACGTCTACTGTGGATGAAAGTGAATACACTAGTGTTAGCTAACTAAAGCAGGGAGTAAATTTTTCTGTCACAATGACAAATTTAGTTTTAGTTTCATGTGTTTGTGATTTCAGTTCAGTGTTTTTAACATCTTTGGTGGCAGACAGGAAGTTGCTGTCTGTATCTCTGTAAAAGTCAGACCTGTGGTTTTTGCTGCGTCTCCATCACTGTTTGCACTAGGTGACATTTCCTAGTGAGGGAGCCAGTGCGTTTACATGCACTGAAGTATCCTGATCACTGAAACAATGTTTTTTCTTAATTGGGTCAGAGGATTGAGAGAAATCTGACTAACACAGCTCTCTCAGAAAGAGAAAGTGTTCTGACAGGGAAAGACTGGGTGACAGCTGTACAAGATGAATGGAAGGGTGCACAGGCTATCTGCAGGTCTGAAAGTCTTACATTTCATTCACAAAGGTCTGAAATATTTTCTCTAGCCTGCCATAGTCGATAATGTTAGTTATTGTGTGTGATTGTAGTTAAACCTGTCTGGAAAATCCCCAGTTCAGTTTCCAGACCTCTGAGCTTCAATGGATTAGTTATTTTTTAATTGGTTAATCTATCCATCCATTCATCTGTTCTTTTTCTGCCGCTTATCCACATCCAGGTCATGATTAATGAGTAATTAGTTATAATTAGTTATATAATTAGTTGTATTATTGGGAGTAATTGTAAGATTCTACCAGGAAGTAATGGCAAAAATATGAAATTCATTCAAATAGACACTTATTTCACACTGCACTTGGTAAATAATTCTACATCTTATTATCCCTAATAGTTTTTATTAACATCTTTCATACTTCGACCATGAAACAGATATTAAATTGTAGTCCCTGTTGTATTAAAAATGTTTATTAAAAGTCTTAAATTAACTGGAAGTCTGCAGAAACCTTGGTTGCATCCTTGCACCCAAAAGGATTAAATTCAAAGTCTTAAAAAGCTGATACAGAAGAAAAAGAGTCTGAATAACTTCCCAAGTCTTCCGCAGTCAAACAGTACGTACAAAAATTCAGACACATGCACAGTGTATACAGCAAGATCTCCCACTAGAGCCTGTGTTCTCACGGTGCTCAGTCCAAATCCTCTAGATAAAAACCAAAATCTCAAAGCTGCAGTGAAGTATCTCACCAATACACCAGGGGTGTGAATCTTTGGGAGTATTATGATTCACTTCAATTCTGATTCTTTGGAGATTCAGAATTGTAGGAGATAAAACCTGAGATTCTTATGTGAATCTTTTTTTTTTTTTTTTTTTTTTTGGTGACCCACCCCTACAATACACTTACAATACACCAGCCTCAAAGATAAGGTAGAGTTTAGGCCTCACATGGATCGCTGAGCAGTTCTTTTGTTTTCACCAGGCTATCACACTGAATGTAATTGTGTTCTCTGTTTTCCTCCTTCCTCTTGTTTTTTCCCTCCAATCACCTGTTCCATGTCGAATCAGCAGTGGAGGCAGTTGTGAGAAAGAGAGCTCTCTGAGTGGTTTTACAGTCTAGAAACACAGTTATGTGTGGTTTCCCTTTATTTTTCATCTGTTTTCTTCGACAAGAGGGGAAACCACAAGCTGACAGTGCCTGGTAGAGCAAAGCAAAACAAAGCTCTGCAACCTTTAATCAGTCCTGTTCTCACTTTGTATTCTGAACATCTAACAAGAAACTTTCAAATGGATCTTTCTACAATGCATCTGATTATAAATCCAGTCTACAGGAGCTGCAGTGTTGGGTCAGTCTGCCTTTATCTACGCTGGGTCATGATGTGTATTCGTGGAGGTCTTTCCATCCTGTCCTGATGCTGATTGGTCCTTCCAGTCTTTAGACAAGCAGTCAGATTTTCAGACTGATCAGAGAGGTTTGTTTTCTGTTGGCTGTTGATATGAATGGAGGTAATAAAACGGTTGCCTGGAGCAAACAGATCTTATCTCACAAGATCTGTGTTGTTGGACAGGATTTTAATACAGGTATGTATGTGTTGGAGACAGAGGAATTTATTAAGTGAGACAGATGGAGGCAATTATCCAGGTAAACTTTGGTCATTTTCACGAGGAAAACCAAATAAGCAGAGTGATCTAGTGCACAGGTGGTCTTATCTGTCAAAGCTGAGACTGAACACAACACATGAATGGATGTGTGGACACAACTTGTTAATCAAGTTGTTGTTTGGTCACATTTGAAGGTCTTTACGATGATGCTAGCTGAAGGTCCATACATCCCCCCCCCCCCACAGTTCCCACAAAATCCTTATTTCATAACTGCATTTACTCCATTTGTGTGTGTTTTTGTGTCCCAGCACATCGACTGAAGGTGTAAAACACTGTAGGGAAGTCAAATTGAACAACAGACACATTATGAAACTGTTCACATGGGGGTTGTTTGTATGTAGAGCTGGAAGTGTAGCAGAGCAGCTTGTAATAAGCAGGCGTGTTGAAGACGTAGGACGGGGGGCCAGGCACCGGAGCAGCCAATCAGACAGTCAGCCGGTTCAGTCTGAGCTGTGAGTCAGCTGCTTCTAACAGCACTCCCCTCCCTGGCCTCCATTAACTTCCACTGGTGCTCTCCACCCCCGCCTCTTCCACTATCCCTGCTTCAGTCTCTGTGTGTGTATGTGTGTGTATGTGTGTGTGTGACATAGTCATTGATATGAGACTGCTTTGCTGTTGAACTGTCCAGCTCAGACAGTTCAACAGTGTTTACAAGGACGGAGGAGTACTGGTGTGTTAAAGTTCAGGTGCAGTTGAATTTGTGAGGACTGGTGTAAATATATTCATTATCTTAATCAACCAGAATGTTCTCAGTATGGTTAGTGTTTCCACCAGGGTTGAAATAGAATCTGATCAAAATAAATCACATCAAAATATTGTTGCGATCACAGTGTGCTTTTAAAACCACACAACAGAAAAGGGTGAAAATGAAATTAAAAGTCATTTAGGGTCGTCGTCTTTCACCAGGCCTCGGTAGGCATAAACTGAAAAGGGAAGTCACACATTTGACGTCAGTGTAACCCACAAAATGTAACACCACATGACTGCTTGACAAACAGGCTGAATGTAAGAAGGAGAAGCAGGCAGGGAAGAATAAACCATTAATAACTCATTTTAAATCAAATGTGTTATTGAAAGTTTTGTTAATTACATTCCAAGAGTTTTGTCTGATTGAAACCATAACAGAACACAGTCCACCACATTCAATATGAATTCTTTCAGTGTACCTGTAATTTGACATATGTTTGCCCTGTTATATATTGATATTGGGAGAAAATAACATGACTGAGCACACTAAGGTCTGGTAGAAAGAAAGTGCATCTTGATCGTATGAAAGCCCGGCACATGCCACACTAATCTGTCTCCGTCCGTGTGGCCCGTACAGAGGTATAAATGGAGCCTCTCTCTTTGTGGTACCATAACGATGAGTCGGAATATCTTTTTTCCTGCCGAAGTGGATCAGGCATGCATGGAAGCAGAGCTTCATTGCAACAACAAGAGCCTGCCTTGCTCTGTCTGGCTGGCAGGCTTATTAGATGAGAAACGCTGCTTAGTAAAGTCATCTCTGTTAGCGGTGAAGAGGCAAAGGACATTTGGAAGATGATGATTATTTTGTTGGACTCCTCGATCAAGGGCTCTACCTTGAACTCTGTTTGTCAAAAACGACTGTGTGTGTGTGTTTATATGTGTGTGGGCTTGCAGTGTGTCTGGGTTGGAGCAGCTGCCAGGGTGCTAGCTGTCTAACCTTTAGATCAAACTGCTGCATATTTATAAGAGCAGCGGCTCAGACAGATGTACTGCCTGCCTCCCCTCCCATTCTCAATCTGTATAGCCATCTATACCTTCCTCTTTGTCTGGTTGGAACAAAAAGCTGCCTCTGCCTTATTTCATCTCTACGGATAAAACAGGCAGGTTGCATGGGACTAGTAATTGTTTTCTGAAGGAATGGTTGCAGAAGCCGCAGCTGTTGGCAAATACTACTTATGTTCAAATGTTCAGCAAGTATAACACAGAAAAACAACTACCACCAAGTGTGCTACAACCAGTTTCACCACACAATTTAGTATCATATACCTATATGGGTCAGAGAATTAGTGCACATTGAAGGACATACTATTATCAGATTCATCATCAGAGTGGCTCTGGTGATCATGTGCACGTCCTGCTTGTCTAGTTAATACAGAATGGACTAAAAGTGTGGCATGTTGATTTTAGGCTTGCAACTGATGATTTTCATTATCGATTAATCTCTTATTTTCTTAATTAATTGATTCATTATTTTTGTCTATAAAATGTCAAATAATAGTAAAAATATCCGTCACACTTTCCTAAAGCACAAGGTGATGTCATCAAATTGCCTGTTTTCTTTACCAGTAGCACCGAATCCTGACAGTTGACAAGCTGGAGATAGGGAATGTTTGGCATTTTTACTTAAAAAATTGCTTCAACAATTCATGAATAGTTACTGATTATTTTTCTGTCTATCAGCTCATGGATTCTTTGACTAATGGTTGCAGCTGTAGTAGCTTTTCAGGCACTCTCTTTGCTAGGTTTCCTGTTGTGTTGCCCAGTGTCAAGGGCAGTGTCTTGTATCTGTTCTTCTGACCCTGTTATAGCGTGAACCGCAGTCTGGTTTACACCACATCGCCAAGCTTTGGCTCCAGCTTCGACCCGCAAGGACAAACAATTCAGCAAAGCAGATAGCAGCCTTTCTGGTCTGCTCTGTGTTAGTGCAAGGGGGGGAGGTTCATCTGGGTCCGGGGCAGTGGGCCCCTTTGTCCAACACACACACACACAAAGAACACATCTGGTAGGGACAAAGGGCCGACCATAATGGAGCTGGCTGGGTGGATGGGGGGTGGGGGGGTGGGGTGGATAGGGCGGGTGGGGCCATGACCTATGGAAATGACTCTGGGAGCTGAAAGGTCCCACTGAAAAATGGGGAATCAACTCACACACACACACACTCAGAATGATCTAAGGGACAGAGTGGGGGCAGGGCAACATGTGGCCACTAACACTTAGGCCTGTGTGTGTGTGTGTGTGTGTGTTTGTGTGTGTGTGTTGGTATATTTTCATTCCTTCTTTCTTCTCTATTAATGTTTGACTTTAAGCATTAACAACATTGTGTTAAACATATATGAGGTGTCTGTCTGTCTGCGTAGACTCATTGAATGGAAGGTAAGTGCATACATTTAAGATTTTAAAAGCCTACATTTGTTTAAATACAATTAAAATAAAATAATTATATGTGTACTTAGCAGCTATGCCACCTCATGTCAAAAAGACATGAATTGCACATGGCTGTGTTGGTTACCACTGTTGGCTCCTTTTGACAATTGCTGTGTTCAGAATGACAATAACAGTCAGAAACACAGTTTCCTCATTAATGTCAATGACACAGCTGCATTAATAATGCAGGGTTGTCACCACAAAGAACAAAAAAAAAAAGCAGAATAATCTAGTCAAGTTAAAAATGGTAAAACCTCTGCTGCACTTCTAACACCATCTGGCAACTCACTACATTTGCCGTTTAAATATGAATCTACCACGTAGAATACCTTGTAGTTTTTACAGTATTGTTTGTTGTTAATCTCACAATCGCTGAGACGGAGGAGAAAATGATTGGCGTCATAAGCGGTCAAATGTAGGGTCAGTCCACATCATGCTGGCTAGAAGTGCTGCTGGTTTAAAGATAATCAGGTGAACGTGTGTGTTTCTGTCCTGCACAAATGCTGTTTCCAGGCTTCTGGTAATGTGTCGCACTTAGTTATTGGGACGTCAATATAACTGATTTTAAAAGTAATTTGTCTGCCGGTGTTGCAAATATTTCTGTGATCTTATCAAAGGAAGAGTAGAATGGTAGAAACAAAACTGAAAAAAAAACAGTGAAATTTTTATTATTAATAATAATAATAATAATAGTGGCGCAATGCCATTCAGGAGAGCCAATCTTTTTGCAGAGATTGTGGTTGCCATAGAGATGAAAGAAATTAATTCAGTGCACGTCTGGGGTGAGGAGAGAGGTGTGATATGTTCATGTGACTGCAGATTCAACAAGGTGTTGCTTGTAGAGCAGATAATAGAATTCTTTAGGTGAATGAGATTGTTGATGGCAGAGGGCAGAGTATTCATGGCAGATGAGGCCCTGCACTCTCACCTCACTTTTATTAAAGACATCATTATGTTTTTGTCATTAGGACCTTTTTATCAAAGATACTTATCAAATGATTGACATAGGACACAGACTATCAGTGCCTGGTGTCCCACTGCAGTCCTTCGACTATGCACTAACTACTAAACGATGAGGGAATATGTCTCACAGATGTTTTATTGATGTTTCTGTGTCTCTTTCTCATGTGTCCTGATTGTGAAAAAGCTCTCAGTTTGTGACATTAGTCTTTATTGGCAAAATCCTACTTAGCAGCAGCTTCATCTTCAGGCGAGATGTACTCCTTTTTAAAAGGTTTAGCCAGGTTCAGAGGCACCCTGGCTGTGGATGAAGTGAGGGTGTGATGTGAGGTGGGTGACAGTTCAGTTGGGACCGATGTTTAATTCAGGATGGGCATTTGAAATGTCTGACGGCACAGCCCAGGGAAAGCAAAGCACTGAACGTTTTGATTCTCATTCGGAGTGCCTCATATCAAACTTGGGGTTTTTATTTTTGTGGAGCTTGAAAACAAGACTTTGTTCCAAACTGGCACAGATGCCTCACCTTCCTCAGGGGTTTGTGTTTTTCTAAGTAGCTACTTGAAAACGTACCTTATTTGCTTTATTGAAAGGATATTACCCTCACACAGAGGGGTTTGAGACTAGTAACACTATAAAGTGGACTCATAGTGAAATGATGCTAACTCCCTTCATCTCATCACAGTTTACTCTCTGTCCATGCCCCCTGACACTCAGTAGAAAGCTTAAATGAATCACTGCTTTCAAAGAGAGAAGACCTGTATTTGTAGGACATGGTTTGTTTTGACTGGTATCATGTGGGCCAAGTAGGTGAATCAAGAATGCACTGTGTCTGAATTGTGGCCCATTTGTCAGACACTTGAAAAAAGTAGACTTTTAAAGCTCTTTGTTTTGGAACAACCCAACCCGGACCTGCATTATACTGAATTAGCCGGTGTGCTATTGGAGGAGCAGAAAAGGTGGAGCTGTATTGTGAGAACACAGTGCTGATGGTGTACAGCGTTACCAGGCAGCGTTGGTGCATACTGGTTGCTAAATAGACAGTTGACTGTGAACTTCACTGCTTGTAGGGCTGGGTATGGCACCAACCGAATTGCTTCAATACTATCGAGAATCAAACAATGCCAGCTGTAGCTTCTTAACATAAACACCAATGGAGGAGGCAGCAGCAGTAACAGGAGGTTGGACCAAAACAACTGTAATGAAATATCCAAGATGATGATATTCTCCATCCTTTGACATCAAAACAGTGGTGGTTAACTGGCGAACGGCTGAGAACAGTGTCTTGTGATGCTCAGCTAACGTTAGCTGTGTTTTTATGTTCATTGTTACGGTCACATAGAGACTGCTTTGCTATGTTAGTGGCCGTTCACCAGCCACTCAACCACCGCTGTTTTGATGTCAAACAATAGGCAATATCATCATCTTTGATATTTTAATACACCTTCATATTGCTGTAACTGCAGATTACGTGTTTTGCCTCAACTTGCTATGTTGTGAGCTGTTAACCCGACTAGCATTAACAGACTACACAAAACAACTGCCAGGGGGCACACACTTGACCTTGTCATCAGTGACTCCGCCCCCATCAGTAAGCTATGGGTGTATGATCTGGGTGTGTCCGACCACAAGGTAGTCTCAATGGATTTGACATTCCTGTCACCCCCTACTACACCTGAGCTTCATGCCTTTTCAGAGCAGGAAAAGCATTGACCCAGCCATCATGATGGCCTCCAGCACATCACCTGCCCAGCTTCTGCATCAGTGGATGAACTAGTGGCACTCTACAATACATCTCCGAGCAGTGTCTTTGATCTTCATGCTCCTGTCAAGCTGCATGAGGTCAATTTTTCACACTCCCTAATTCACTCAAGAACTACGTAAAATAAAAACAGCTGGACATGTCCCGGACGACACTTCAGATGCTCTGGGCTCGCTGTCCATAAACATCAAAGGACTTACTCAAAGTCCCTTAAAGATGCTTGATCACAGTTCTACTCCAACCTAATTAATAACAATCCTGGCAACCCTAAGCATCTTTCTTTCCACCATAAATCATCTGTCTGGGAGCTGGCCATCTCTACTCCATTTTACTGGTGTCAGTCAGAGCCACATTGAGGAAAAGCTCAGTAAGATGAAACCCTGTACTTGTCCCCCGGACCCTGTTCCCACAGATCATACATCCCCATTCTCAGCCCCCTTCAAACTGGTAGTGCTCTATCTGCCAGAAGTTCTTGCCAGCTACAGACATATCTTCATCCTCCCTTTCCTGTCCAAGGTGTTGGAGAAGGTGGCTGCTTCAGAGCTTCAGAAGCAGCCACCATAAACACAACAACCTATTTGAAAAATTTCAGCCAGGTTTCCTTCAGCACACAACACTTAAACAGCTCAGCTCAGGGTTGTGAATGACGTGCTGATGGCAGCTGATGGCATCAGAATCCACTGTTACTAAGAGGCTGTACTAAGACCATTTCTATGTCTTCTTGATGCCACGTCTACCCTTCAGACTGACAAATATCCAGATCACTCCTGAAACATCAAAACTAGAAACTACCTCCCACACCTAGCACTCTACTCCAGACACGCATACTGTATGTATGCTGGCAGCAGGGTAATAGCCTCTCAGAGTGCAATCCCAGCATCCACCAGACTAGCCGTGGAGCCCACACATTCACTGGGAGTGAGCAGACTTCATTCTGTTTCATTCACAGCCATTTCAGAAGATAATTCACTACAAACAAGTTTTCTTCACACAGAGGAAAGAAAACATCAACCATTTTAGTAGTAAATAGCTGAATCCTGCAGGGAAGAGAACAGTATTTCTCTCTGCAGGGTATTTTTCAACAACAGCAGCCTGAAAATCCCGCATCAAGTGCAGTTAAACTTTTTCACAATATTATTTGTTGTTATATTTGCTGGAGGCATTTATGTATTACTGAAACTGCCCCACGGGACACAGGCTGAGGGACACAAAGGCTCCCTAATACAAAGAACTTTTATTATCGTTTCTCAATAGAAAGTCAAATGGCTCAGCGCGAATCAGGGAACACAATTCCTTTTTCTCTATAAGCTCAAGTTTCTGTTATTACTACAAGGCTAGGCTGATGGAATTAATCTCAGTACGGATAGAAGGGCTGTAACAATGCACCACATATAACACCAGTGCAAGCATAGAGGACATAAGTGCATAAAGAAGAAGAGTACACAGCTCCACATACCATACAATACAATTAGACCAACTTGTGTGTATTAATCAGCTACACAGCTTTGGGGAAGACGCTCCTTTTATTTACCTGTATCTACTGCCAGAGAGGAGACATGGAAACAGATGGTGAGCTGGGTGGAGAGGGTCATCCATGATCTTGATTGCTGGTGAGATGCTGTGTGTGTGTATGTGTGTGTGTGTATAGAGTTTGCAGCCCATGATCTTTGATGCTCTGGCGATAATTCTGTCCGTTTTCTTTATTGTGTGCTTAGATGTGTATCCGTACCAGACAGTAATCGATAATGACAGGACGCTCTGGGTTATGGCTGTGTAAAATTGAAGCAGTAGACCTTGCCTGACTCTGTTTTTTTCTGAGTCGTCTCAGGAAGTAGAGTCTCTGTCGGGCTTTTTTTTTTTTTTTTTTCCATTCGATGGTTAGCGTTGAAGTCCCATTTCAGGTTGTTGCTGATGTGTGTGTGTGTGTGTGTGTGTGTGCCAAGAAACTTGAAGGGAGTCAGTTATTGTAATTGGCCGTCGATGTGGATAGGCGCTTTTATTGATTGTTTTGTTTTGAAGTCGATGGTCATTTCTGTAGTCTTTTTCTTTTCCTGTTCAGATCCAGGTCATTTTCCCTGCACCAGTTGACTGACTTCTCCAGCCTTTAGGCGTCTTCATCGTCTCTTGAGATCAGTCCTACCGTCGCCGTGTCGTCCACGTATTTCAGAATCCTGACGGAGTGTGATATCGATCTGAAATCACTGGTGAGGGAGGGGGGAAAAGAGCAACGGGGGACAGAAAGCGTCCCCGTTGCTCTTCAAGGTGTCAAGCACCGAGCTGCGTCTGTTTTCCTCTACTGTGACACACAGCGCAGGACAAAACGTCGGGTCATTATCGAGCGGGTATCTTGTACTCTGATCCTTCATTTCAAAAAAGAATTTCAAGTCTCAAAGAGCTACAGAGCTTGCTTGCAGCTTGTTCACCATTATTCTTAAGTAATCATCGCCAGCATATTGATGATTAGAAATAGGCCTATATCAAACTTGTGTAAAGGTTTGGCTGAATGGAACAGGGAGGACTGGCCCTCCGTTTTCTTCTGCAGCACTTCATCCTCTCCTCTGTGCTGCATAAAGCCTGAGCACTGAATGCCAGATAATTCAATTACTGCCTTGGACGTTTCAAGGCTGTGTGAGTGTGTGTGTGTGTGCATTCACCAAGTATGTGTAACTTTATGTTTTTTGCGTAAGGGTTATAGAATTGAATTGCTATTGATTTGTGCAATGTGAAGCCATTGTTTGTTGCCGCTCTTTCCTTCCTGCCCTCCTGCCCTCAGCTGTGAGTCGATGTATTAGATTAAACTTTATCCTCTCTTTTCATTTGAAGCGTCTCCGGGGGCTTTCTCAATGCTGCGCTGTAGCCACTTAAAGCCCGGCCAAGGCAATCCATCTTTCTTTCCTTCACTTTTTCTCTTCTCCTCCTCAACAACATTACAATAATGGCTTATTCAGCCCTAATCTGATTGTCCAGGATGGCATCAGGTTCATTGAGAGGAATTACACATGTCCAGTGACTGCACATGACATGCCTCCGTGGTGTATGTATGTGGATACGTTCAGAATGTTGAAATGAATTGAGACAGGTTGCAGCTCATACCTGACGTTAGACTGTGTCTGAACCTGGATGCGGATCGGCCGTCAGAAATGTCAGGGTACAGCTTCCACATTATTGGAAAGTTCATTATTGTTTGACTTGCTGTGGTATGGCTTCCTAACTAAAATAGAAGTTATTTTATTGTTTGGCATATTTTTCCTTTTCCACTTGGGTAACTGCAGATGTCATGGCAGTGTACTAAAATGTTCCCAGCTCTCTCAAAGTAGAATGCCAATTAGTCTTGTGGTTCTGCCCTCACTGCGTCTGTACTATCTCTACTCCTCTCTCCACCTACTTATGTGATAACTGAATAAAACCACTGTCAGCCTTTCTGTTTCTATTTAGAATATTTATAATAACACTTTGCTTTTCCATCAGTCAGACTACTGTGTAGTTGTTGGTGAAGAACATGGCAGTCAGCAGGGCAGCGGTATTTTAAGCATGTTTTTTGGGCTTTATTTTAGCACTGCCTTGATGATTCCCTCCCCATCCCACAGGTAATAAATACACCATAATTAAAAAATAATCAAGGTTCAAATGATTTGATACTCCAGTGTGGAAAGATACAGAATATCAGTTTAGAGCTACGTGTGTTTACAGCAGAGAGCAGGACGGAGGACAGAAGTCTCACTCCGCTGTTAGAAAAATGAAAACCCAACATTTAAACACTAAAATACAAAGTAAACATGTTGACCTCTTCAATCTGAGTAAGAACAAAGAAAGAAGCAGCACATTCATAAACTGTCATGTTACAAAGTTACTCAGTAATTTTATTAACATATTTTTTTAGTTTGACAGTTTGCAGTCTTGGCTGGGATTAAAGGGTTAACTTTAAGTTTGCACTGAATCACAGAGCAGTTATGTTGCAGTGCTCTCTGAAGCTTTCAAGCATGTTGCTCTGATGTCACAGCCAGTAATGTCCATCAGCTGGGAAATGAATTACCTACCGTGACATCAGTGATGGGAGCTTGACAGCACACTGTTACGAAATGACTATCCGGCCCTTAATACCACGAACCAATTATATAGGCTATGTTCTCCCCCTTCAGGATCTGGAGATGTTTGATTTGTTGAGTTGATTACTCAGTTGAGTGTAATTTCCAGTGTTTCCCCTCAAATTGTACAGGCCTGCTGGGCCTCCAGACCAATGACAACCCCCACCAGGCCAAAGACATGTTTTTTTACAGATGTTCTGATACCATTTTTTCTACAAACTTTACCAGCTGTATACTACTAACCCTGTATGGATGGGATATGATTGCTATCTTTCGTGTTATGCGTCTCCCAAAAGTTCATAAGGTTGCTGGTGTTGAAACCGGCAACACTAGTACCGCTTCTCAAAACTAAAGCCTTGCATACTGTACATGTTGCCTTTTCACTGGTGGGACTTTCCACTGCAAATATTGCCAAATTGCTGACATTTTGTTAAAGGCTAACGTTTTATTTACTGGAGATCAAGTCTTCTTTGTCACACTAAAACAGTTGTTGCTACACAGCTGGCTGTGTAGGCTGCTGTTTTGGAGCAACAAAGAAGAACTGATTTCTGGAAAAAACTGCTGTTTTATCAGGGTGTGAAACTACTTTAATGTTTATTAATAAATTGCATGGTATCGGGTTGGTACATAGACTTCATACTGGCTGATAGCTGATTTTAGAAGTATCTGAGGCATTTCCAATACTGGTATCACCACAACTCTATTTTTTCCTAAAGCCAAAAATTACGCCAAATATCCTGAAAAAGGTTAAGAAGCGTGTGCTCAATTGTGAAAAATGAGTAATCTGTGAGGTGAAAGCAGCTTTCTTTCTGACAGGCATGGTGGAGTCTGGTTTGGGCTACTTTTGTGTCAGACACATACACTCCTCACACAGGACGGGTTGTTTTTACTGATTCTATTGATTATTCCAGCAGTTAAACCCTGCTGTCACCGCTCCAAATGAAGAAAATCCCTCCAGACGACACCAAGTTCCCCAAACAAGCCAAACGCACACCGACAAACAAACCTCCAAACTAGCTGTCTGGAGGGAAACTGACAACAAATACGGGAAATAACAAAACCAGATCTCCGTCTGGAAGCAGGTTAAATAACAGGCAGGAGCCCCGCTTAGAACTGATATCATAGAGTGAGCAGGAGCTGAGAAAAGAAGCTCCGCGTGTCACCAACTCTTGGCGTGTTATTTACCTCATTTAGTTTCAGCTCCGTGTGAGAGTCTGAATGTCTGAAATTCAGGCCAAAATATCTACGTTTTTTTTTGTTTTTTTTTTAAAGGAACCCAACGTGAACCTCAGATCTGGATCAGTGCTCCAGTGTTTTGTCACCTGCTAGAGAGTTGAGGTTCCTCCTGACCACAGCCAGCCTGGAGGCTTTTATTTGCTATCACAGATTGTATTTCTTACATGTGTGGGACTTGCATAGAGATCACATATCTTTTCCATAATTACATCATTTCCTGTATTTCTTCATTTGGGGAGACAAGCAAACAAACTACTTGTGCAAGTTAAATGTCCTCAGAGTGGAGTTTGGGACAGTCTTTGGTTTTAAGCACACGAGTGTTCTGCTGCAGTGATTTCTGGAGTTGATGACGCTGGTGAAAAGTATAATATAGTAGAAAAGTAGAATCTGTTTTTTTACAGAAATAGCTGAGAGGTAAGAGTTGAGAACAGTGCCGTTCTACTCATTACCTAACTAGGCCTAAATCCTGTAAAGCATGGCCAGACTCCTCCCATCACTCCTACCTGACAGTCAGACTTGCTTACACTGTCCTATTTTGATACCTGACACACCTCTTGGTGTGGGAGACTTTTAGTAAACATGAAACCTGCCAAACTCTGCTTCTAAGAGCTGCTCACAAGACGGATCATGTAGGCTGTCGGCTTATGGATGGCTGGCCAGTAGTTTTTCAGAGAAAGGCTTGGAGTGTTTGCTTTTCTCCTGAGTGCACTAGTTTTAAGCAGCGCTTATAACGCCTGTGTGCACTAGGCTCTCAGTGTAGCTGGGGACTGTGTTTTTGCCTGAACATTATGGGCTATTGCATGCAGATTGATAGCAGAAAAATACAGTTTAAGTTTACACCTTGGACGGAGCAGTAAATACTTTCTGAAAGTACTTTGCCTAAGTGTATTTCACGCAAATGCTGGTTCACGTTAAAGGTCTGGAGATGTAAAGAGTTGTTTTGTGTAGAGAAGAAGAATAGTAGCACAGGAGGGAGCAGAGGCACCAGGAAGGCAACAAGCAGCATTGTTGTTAAAGTGTAGATGTGTAGAAGTATTTTCAGATATTCCTTACACAGCTTGGCTGTATGAAAGTCAGTCACTGTATCCCTCTTCATGCTTGTCTCTGGTGCACATTTACATCAGTGTTAACATTCATTGATTGAATGACTCATTAACCGACTGGCTTTTCTGCATTGTTAAAACATTATAAGTGATTTCCCTTTGTCCTATAAATCAAGATAAGCTGAGAGCCTGCTCTGTTTTTAAATGATATATCTGGCTTTACCAGTGGTCTCCAACCTGTTTTACAATGAGAGCCACTTGAAAAATGCAATCTGTAGACAGCTAGTGTGTTTTCCCTTGATTTATATTAAAGACATGTTCTCACACTGCATATTCAGCTAGCAAGCACACATGCCATAGATTTGAATCAGTAACACACATCGCAGTACCTTCCATATGACTGTAAGGGTAGTATAAAGAAATAAGGAATAGTTTCAAGTGTACATAGGACTGTCGCAATATTGCTATACCCGCGCTATTGATTAGCCAACTGCAAGGGATGGCGAGCAACCTCCACAACCGCTATGTTCACGTTTCTCTGACAGGGGTTGGTGCTCGGTAGGTAAAACACATCTGTATGAATACTTGTCTCAGTTTTATGTTTAAACTCTCTCGGGTCACCGCGTCATTTAACCTGCGAGGTGAAGTAGTTTTCCACCAATCATACAATCTAAAGGCGTGTCCAGCCAGACTCCATTCATAAATCCCAGGTTTAAAGGGACTCGCTGTTTCCTGCCACAACACGATTTAAAGTGCTAATACCGCATATGACTGTATACTGCACTGTGGAGCCACCCTAAATCACTGCGACGGCCCTGTGTGTACACTTTACAAACTGTGTAGATCAGTCACTCCAGGAAGAACATTTTCAAAATCCAATGGCATTCCAGCCAAATTCCACCCTTGGGTGTGTGGGACTCAGTCAGCTCCGCTCCACATGTGAAACACTCTGGCAATAGGAAATAGAAGCTTTCCAGACAAGGATATCCTTACATTATTTTTTCAAGTGTGTCTTGGCATGCTTGGTGATATTGAGCAACGATGGCTATGAAGGAAGTCAAGGGGCAAGGGGAAGGAAATTCCTTTCACTTTATTTTCTTTCTTTTAATTCTTTCGCTTTTCTTTCGCCGTCCGTCTCTGCTGCTGCGCTGCATACACAAGGAGGACGCAGCTCCGCCCACGCTGAGAAAGGGATCGGTATCGTTATCGGGATATGAAATGACCTAATATTTGGTCCTATTGCCGAGCTCTGGATGGAAGTATATGACGGACATTCACATGCTCAATTAGGCTATGTCTCATAAGTTGTTGCAGCAATTTTTTGGGTTGATACCATTTGTTATACAGATTTGGTGCAAAATTGAACCATTTTCAACCACTCAAGAATTGATTAAAATGGTGAAAAATCCATCTGAAATACCACATTAAGACACCGAGACCTTGAGGAACACCACTGAAAAATTCATGCTGTGATTTGGTAAAAACTTTTGACATTTGGAGATTTCTGTAAGAACTGCATTTTTCAGCGATCGGGTGGTGAAATAGCTCAGAAATCCCCCTACTGTCAATAAATCTAGGAAAGCCATAGATCCTCCGAACGCCCTCGGTCTCTAGTTTGTGGTTGTAAAGTTTCATGAGGCTGTGATTATCCTAGAGGTCACAATAGGTCATTTCATACAGTGAGGTCAAGTTTCACTACAGTGAATGGTTACTACGGGGACTGACATCATCACACATGCAGTTGGACTCATTGAATCCACAACAGTCTCAGCTTTCTAGTCATATCCAGTTTATGCAATTCCAAGACTGTTCAGGGACCCCAGTGTGCAGAAATGTTCATATACATTTTTAGAATAGGTGAAAATAACACATTTATACTGCTTGTAAAAAGCTGCATGGTTTCTGGGGAGACTCGTGGGTACCTATTGAACCTGTTTTCATTCACATATCTTCAGGTGTTTTTCCCTCTCCAAAATTCCATCTAACTTTGGAGCGCTGCTTAGCTCCCTGCCCATATCATCACTCTAGTTTGAAAAGTGAGGCTGCTACAGCCTCTGACAGACAGTAATGTCAGCTGGACGCAGGTGTCCTTGGGGTGTTTAAGAGGTTAACATGGTCTGTTAGTAGGCTGATGTTTGCAGCAGCAGGTTGATCTCAGGCCAGGGTTTTTTCCCTCTACTGACTCTCTGTCATAACATATTCCATTTGAAATTCTCTTTTACGAGTGTGTGTGTGTGTAACCCTCTGACAACAGTATGGGTTGGTTTCATCTCACAGCCATCTCTGCCTTATTGCTGCGCTGTCTCCACCTGACACTGCCCACAATACAACAGACAGTTGTAACTAACACACTGTCACTAGCTTTGAGCACAGCAATCACAGGTATTTGGTCAATAACTGTGCAGTAGCTGATACTCCAGCCACACATAGAACTAACTGACACATTGTTGGTTTTAGTCTTTTTAAGGGACTTACAAGTAAAATATAGAATAACACCACCCTTATCCTTAAAGAAAATGTACAGCCCCTTATTACAGCAACATTATTATTACAGAGCAACATTATCATTCATGTGGAGTCGTGTTTGTGTCCACCTGGTGAATCTAAGTCCAATATTCACTCTCTTTTAGCTGTTTTTCTACCAACTCCTGAGGGAAATATGTGTCTCTTTAGCTGCTAAATACTCCACTATGTTCACCAGCTAGTCTACAGCTAACTGTGTCTGTCTGCCGTTTGATGCTGAGCAGATAGTGTACAGTGGTTTTTTTTTTTTTTTTAAAACAGCTGCCTGCAGCCAAAAACACTATGAAAGTGAACCAAAACAGTAAAACTGCAGCTAAACAATGAGCTGAAACTCACTATAAAGCTCCGTAAAGCCGCCAAGAGCCGCAGAGTCACTGATAATTCTCTGTAGGTTCATCACTACAAGCCAGATGTCTCACATTACACATTGTCATCTGACACATTTTTATTCTAAAAAAAAAAAAGTCACTTTGCAATCTTACAAGGTGAAACCTGTAACATTTCTTCATCACTTTCAACACAACACGAGTCTGGAGTGAATGCTGTTAAAGTGCTGTGAAGGCTGCAGCAGCACGAGGCAAAACACGCAGAGAGGAATCATCTCAACCCTCATCTCTTATGCACAAAGCCATGACTGGGAAAAAAAAAAAAAAAGCCGCAAATGAGACGATTTGAAGCTGTTCAGAACCTTTGCATATCAGATCACTAAAACTATTTATGTATTAATTCTATATTAAATATGTACTATGTATAAATGATGTAAAAGACACCTAGGTTCTGAGACGGTTGAAGACAGACTGATGATTACGGCGCTTTTGATTAACTGAGGATTTATCTGCGGTTCTGTTCCCAGTTTGAAATAATTGCAGGAGTACATGACGAAGCCTAACATGAAGGATCTAAAGCAGCGGTTGTGAGCTCTGGGAAAAGCCAAGTAAAAATAGATAAAGTAGGATCTGGTGGAGTGTAGAACCAGCGTCGACACACTATAATACAAATAGTGAATGTACAGTCACTGCCTACCATTGCAGAAACACTTGCAGTAACAGTAGTGGTAGTACTCCAGCTGCAACAATTATTCCATTGCACCAGATTAGGGACAGAAATGTTCTCAGGGTAGCAGGAGAATCAGACAGAATAAAAGTCCTGGGGGGGTCACAGGTCCAATCACAGTCACCAGACCTCCTATCATATAGACAGACACCTTTTAAACTGCAAAAGGGAGACACTTAAAAATCAATTTCTCCTCTTAAGTATTCCTGTTTGTAGATCGAACCCTGTGGAGAAAAAAAACCCCAATGAATTATTGATGCAAACTTTGATCCGTCAGACTAATTTTGTTCACCCCAGCCTGTTCAAATGTCTCAGCCTCTGGCTCTATCAAACATCTCTGTGCCTTATATGAAGTAGATAGGAACCGCACAAAGACATGATTATCATTAAAACCTCTCTTTATGTCGCCCTGATAAAACTAATGAAAAGTGAGCGAGGGAAGCCGGAGGGAGAGCCCTGTTTAGAATTGTTTGGTTTCACTTCATTGTCTCCAAAAGTGACATGAGTTTGGTTGTGCTGTTAGTTTGGTTTCCCGCCGCAATATCCATTTAAAACAAAGCCAAATAGACCGTCACTAATGCAGCTTTGCACACCTGCTCTTATTCATGGAATTGTTTGTATTTTAATGTATGTTTGATGTTGTTTGTGAGCCCCCTTACCTAAGACAAATTTCTATCATTATGTAATGGACAATTAAGTTTTTGGAGTCTTGAACTACTCTTCAACAACTTGCAAAATAGTCTTAAAGAAAGAAAAAGAATCATTAGAATATTCAGCAGCCAGCAGTCGTTTCTCTGTTCTCTGTTTAAGAGCGGCTGAGATTGGCACTAAAATGACAGTGACATGTCCACCTTAAAGGTCAGTCCACCTTAAGTGAGCCTGGTCAGGTTAGGCTAACCCCCTTCACTTTCCCAGCAGTCGAGGAAGCAACAGATGAAATGTTTCTCGGTCTCGAGAAGCTGCAGCGTTTATTTAAAGACACTCTGGAGCCTGCACCATACATTTACTACCAGATGTTAATTTTTTTCCTGCGCTCCGCTCACATTAACCGTCACTTCTCTGCGGCTCGCTCAACCACGCAGTCTCTACGCACATGCATTATGCACCGCCCTATTCCTCAACGGAGCTACGCTACTCCTATAACAATACCTTGTCCTTTTGAAGGATGAGTAGAGGAAGGGTGACTCAAAACAATTCCACAGTAACTAGAGTGTATCATGCTCGCACAGAGCGCTCATAATTTTGCAGTGGCGGTGCGCCCGCCGCTACAGAATGAATATAAGGGAAACACTGCCTTTACAAGTCCTTCCTATCAGCAGTCTGCTGAAAATACAACCTCCCGTCTCCTCTACTATGGTGCTTACTCAAAGCCTCATTCACCGCAGAAGGTGATTTGCATGAACTCAGGAGCCGCTTCCTCAGCCTCCAGAATAATGTCTTTACCCCGACAGTGTCGGAAAGCACACGCTGTAGAAATCCCACACCAGGCTCGAATGCAAACACATCCACAGTCAGGCAGATTACACTTAATTCATTTCATGCTCGCATCCTGAAATATTGACCTGTACTGTCTGCAGCTTGTAGATTCCTTTTATTTGCTCTTGACACTCGTCTCAGCATTTTCCCTTCTATTGTTGTAAGAAGGCGAGAGGGGGGGAGGAGGTCAGAAGGAGGGGGGGGGGGGGGAGGTGAAAAGAAAGAGTGGGATGTGGCAGGAGGGGGATGTAATTAAGGAGGGAGCACTAAGCGAGGAAGAGAGAGAGAGGGAGGGAGGGGTGGACGGAGGGATAAACGCGGTTCAGCCTCTAACCGGTGACGGGAGGCTTTGTAATGCATTGTACGTCTGTTGCCTGGCTACTACACAGCCCAGAAAATGGTGTTTTCATGGATGCATTGGTGGGGAATAACAGGAGGCAGAGCCAGATCGGTCGTAGGGTCTGAACTTCCAGATGTCACTGCCGCTCATTTGCATTTACTCGCATCGCAAACTCAAACAATCTGTAATTGAATAACGTCCATACTGAAGCTAATATTTTGACTGATTTATCGGTCTAGTTTTTACATTTATTTCATTAATCGTTCAGAAATAGTGAAAAACCCTTCATCACAATTCCCCACTAGACTGACTGAGCAGCATTTGAATAATCTATAACTTAAAATACTGCCTTCACCCAAGCACATCAATAAATCAGAGCTTTTTACACAGGCAGAGTCTAAACCGAACCACTGTGACACATCATGATTTCTACTGAAAGGCGTTGAGTGAAATGTAAAGATATTGAATATTGGCACTAAAGTATGGACAGTAAAAATATCAGCATAAGCCCTGTAAACTGGTGTGTTGAGAACCAGTGGACTTGTTCCTCCGCCTGCTCGGCTGATATATTTTTAGCTGGATGTAATATTTGGTGCACCTGTAGAGAAATTAATGTAGCTTCAGGATTCCTAAACAAGGTGAAGAGAGAGCCATTTATCTGAATTATTTGACATTCTCTGGATTAGACTTCAAGAATGAACAACTGGCCTACTTTCCCACTCTTCCCACTCCCACTCTTCCTCACTTGTCTATTTCACAGGCTATTGCGCTTTAAGCATGAAGGGGGAGAGAGTAGCTGGCGAAAAAGGCTCAGGCTGGCTTGTTGTAAGCTTTAGGGCTTCACTATACTGCGGATTGAAAATCAGATCCGACATGTTCTCAAAGGCGGCGCTGGATGCCAACGCCACACACACACACCGCTGCTAGCGGAGCTCTTACCTACCTGCTGCACCAGAAGTCAACAAGTTGTGGTGAAGGAGATGATGCCGGAAACAGACGGTAAAAACCAAACTGGCTTCAAAGGCTCTGGGTTGCACGTACACTCAAGACTTGTTGCCGTATGACACACAGCACAGACCACAGCTTGGCATGTGACCGACGTGCATGCAGAGACCGTGCGGTTTAGAGGGGGGGGAGTGTAACCCAGGTTATTATCTGTAGCTACATTTTACACATGTCCCCTAAACACCTCACATGCAGACTATCAGCAGACACCACAATTTACACATGTTCCATAAACGCCTCACACGCAGACTATCAGCAGACACTACAATTTACAGATGTTCCATAAACGCCTCACACGCAGTCTATCAGCAGACACTACAATTTACACATGTTCCATAAACGCCTCACACGCAGACTATCGGCAGACACTACAATTTACACATGTTCCATAAACGCCTCACACGCAGACTATCGGCAGACACTACAATTTACACATGTTCCATAAACGCCTCACATGCAGACTATCGGCAGACACTACAATTTACACATGTTCCATAATCGCCTCACACGCAGTCTATCGGTAGACACTACAATTTACACATGTTCCATAATCGCCTCACACGCAGTCTATCGGTAGACACTACAATTTACAGATGTTCCATAAACGCCTCACACGCAGTCTATCAGTAGACACTAGCTAGGCAGCTGCACACAGAGAAGCCTTTAGTCCCCACTCAGTTACTGTAGAATGTGACTCAGACAGATTTTATCTACCTGGGTGGGTCTTAATCTACCTTGGCAGGCCACCCAAGTAGAGCCTATGTATGTATGACAACAATCCTCCAAGATGCCCAGAGCTGAAGCTTCCTCTCTCTCTTCTCGTTGTCAGTACCAAGCTGCTCTTTCCTGTTGGTTTACACTCAACCTCAGGAAGGTTGTGTGTATGTGTAATGTATAACGTAGCGCAGTATTTAACAGTGATGATTCTTTTGACGTGCTAAGCGCACCTGCAAGAACAGTAGCATTTGTTCTGTTGATGAGTATTGGCTATACAATCTAAAGCCTGATCTATTCCCAGCTCTTCTGTTCCCGGGGCGCACCAACTGATAACCTTGCCCCACTGTGTGTTGTTAAAATATAACATTTGTCTGTTTTAATTAGCTTCAATGGCGTTTATCATCCTCCGGTGCATTACACCTGTGATGGGATGTCATCAGATAAAAGCTGCATCTAGGTTTCAGTATTGCTGTTTAGCTTTTCCTGCCACTACACATCCACACCTGATCCAAACCTTTAAATGGTGATTTAGTTCTGCACTTCCGTAAAGTTGAGACAAGTTAAGCAGCAGCGGCAGAGATATTCTGACTTTAGTCCGTAGTATGCGGGGCGTTAACAACTCTTGGGGCATCCTTCACATTCCATAGTGCAACTCAGTAGCATCCTTCTTGTCTCTCAAATATCTACTTAAGCTTTGCAGGTGCTAATCATCTTCAAGCAGCCAGATCTACTGTATATGTGTTTTTGTTCTTTTGTCCTGGTTTTTCTCATTCATGTTTTTACACTCTCAGGTCTGTAGTTCATAATGTATTTTGTCAAGTTGTTTTGCAGATGATTTTTGTGTTTTATAAGGATATTAAATACACACACTTGTCATTGATTTGGTGACAGATACTTTGTTTTACTTTGACATGAGATTTAAGAAGAGGAGAGGATTCAGAATAGGAACACACACTAATGACGACACAACAATTCAGATACCATGCTTGCATAGATACCACACTATTTACACGCACACACACACACACACACACACACACACACACACACTGAATAGTGCTCTGCCTTCACACTTGTTGAAACTCTCAGACTTGTGCTGCGTAACTACAGCCAGGCTGTGCTGATCTGTCCAAACACCTCCACCTCCCAGAGGAAGAGACACACACTCTCCCACACCATATTAAAATAGGGCAGAGCAGCCTTGAGAGCAGCGAGGAGGGCAATTGGCCCATGTTGTGTGTGTGTGTGTGTGTTTAGTCTGGCTGTCTGCCTGGCGTCATTCTAAGCAGCATCTTAGATTAGTCCACCACATTCTGTCTGACCACATTGTTAGAGCCTGGCCTTGTGTCTCTCTGTCTTTTCATACTTCCTTCATTATATCATGTTTAGTGTCACCGGTCATAAATTTCTATTAAAACATCATTGTACTGAATCACCGAGGTCATGTCCAGTCTCAAAGTAACACTGCTTTGAATGAGTTAGTTGATGAAAATTTGCAAAAGTATTTTCTCACTTTTCATCCCTGCAGATGCTTTTGCTTTAATTTGTCCAGATTTTAAAAGATTTCTGCTGCCTCCCCAGTAAAATGCATGTGAAGAGAATTGTTTAGGTCGCAGGTGTCACTTCAAAAACTCTAGTGTGAATGAATGAGAAGTAAGTGTGTTGTTCACTAGTTGGTATGGCGTGCTTTATAGTGTTGCTGTGGGTTGTTCCTATGAGAAGTGACAGGAATAGTAAGAACAAAGAGCACTAGAACCCTGCTGACTTTCCTACCTCTGCACAGGTGTGAGGGTGTGAATGCTGGATTGTGGGTTTTGGAGACTAAGAGGAAGTGTGGGACACAGCTCCTCCAAGTCTGATGTCAGGAAAGTGTTCTGAAGCTATTTGACTCTCTGACAAGCAGTTCTGATGAAGCATACCTGCATTATTAATTAATATGTTTTAATTAATTTAAAGGCATGTTTCCTGATTTTTAACTACACTGTAGAATCACTGTAGTGACAAGCTAACGGGTAACTTCAGATTCGTTGTCATGGGAAGTGACATTACCACTAGAGGCAGGTGTAAAAGTGTTTGTTTTTGTTTTGTAATTTGCGTGAAATGACAAACAAGGAGCTGTGTTGTTTTGGGGGATAGTTGCTGCAGGTACCAGCAAGAAAATGAAATGAAACACATCCACAGGGCTTTTCACCTCTACTTAAGATTAGCCCGCAGAAAAACACAGCATCACTAAGTCAAACATGACTAATCATCAAGAACATTCTGCATCTCAACACATATTGAAGTGTTTTTTTTTTATCTCACGTGTTGTAGATTATTTATCAGTAAACTCTTTTGTTCCAAGGTTCATTCTCTTAGCCTGTTGTGTTGCTGTGAGGATGTCTAAAAGCGTGTTTGTTTCTTCTTAGAGCCCGCTTCGGTGTTGTGCAGTGTTATCTGCAGATGCTTCATTTGTGGAAACACTCTTAATTGGCCCTTCACACACACAGCAACACTCACTGACACTCACTCCTGCTCTCACCGCTGAGAGGAAGAGAGAGCAGTCTTAAAAGAGAAAAAACTAAAAGCAGGCGGCTATGCCCTGGGGGGAGCGTGCTATTATATGGATTATTGTCAAGCTGTTTCATAAAGAATGCAGTTGTTTGGGGACTGTGGCTGGGCAGTGAGATTTGGAATCTCTGCAGGTGACTGCTTTTTAATAAAAATCTTTCTCAAACTCTGCTGGCCGGAGCCAGGCCAGCTGCACTTGTACTAACTTTATGATGAAAGACAAACAAAAGAAGTGAGGAAGGAGGAATAATTGCTTTTGAGATTGTTGCTCTTGCTTTGATAACAGAAGTAATGGGTGTGTTTGTTTGTGTTCGTCTTCTTCCCATCTGCTGCTGACTCGTGTTTTGTTTTTGGGTTTTTTTTTGTTTTTTTTGACTCAAAAACCAACAATCAGTGTCTGCATGTGTAGACCTGTCAGTCTGGTTAGCTCATGTCTGCCTGACATTAATCCATACAGGACTTCTGTCTCACTGAGAGAGAGATGATGAGACTAAACTGTGTCACAGTTTGCACTGATATTGTGATCACTTTCATAATCTTGTATGTAATGAAGCATGTGAAAACTGATATACAGTGTCTTCTGTGGCTCTGGAGGAGCTTTGTCAAGTCTGTAATATATCCCCGATGATGTCATAGTGATGTCATCAAGCATCTGTCAATATGTGCTGGGAGACTACTACTTTATATCAGAAAGTCTGTCCCTTAAAGATAGAGTCAGCAATTCTAATCCAGTACACTTTTTGTCAAATTCAATGAATATCTCCTGGACAGAGACGCTGAGTGCAGGTGGAGTGAGAGGCGGAGAGTGTGGATGGACTGTTGTGCTCACATTAGACAGTATTTTTTTTTTCCACTCGTGATAAGGTGTGAGAGGGACAGAAGTGATTCTACAGCTGGCGAATCGCTCTGGATTCCGCCATATTTCTCTTTTGGTCGTTGCCTTGGCAATGCGCATCCATGAATTTGGGAGGCGGAGCTTCTGAAGGAGCATAACGGACGGGGTGTATTTGTTTGGGCGTTTAATTCAAACGTCAACAGTCTTTTTCCAGAATGACTGACTCTACCTTTAATGTGTTTTTTAGGAGCAAGAGTAAATCTTAGAGGAACTGCTGCTAATATGTCAGGCCTTAAAGATGATGATACAATGATCCTCCAAACATATTTTCATTGAAAAATCCAGAATCTGTGAATATGTCAATATTGTTCATTTTAAAAGTTGAAATGTTTGACATTTCATTGTAAAGTCCTTTCTCAGTGTTGGTGCACTGGAGGCTTCAAGTTTCTACATCACATTTGTGTAATTTGTATACTGGAACACGATTGGTTCCAAACTAGTTGTGATGTCACAAATCATGCTCATAGGTACAGGCCTTTAACTCAGATGACAGGTGAGCACAGAGTAACTTTCTGCACATATATCATTCTGCACAGAGAAGAGAACAACATCCAACTGAAGGAAGAAGAAGAACAACACATTTTTGAGTGTTGGGGGATTTTATTCTGAAGAGTGGAGCCAGAATTTAACAGAAGTCTATTCAGTTTTTTGATGTTTGTATAGGTAGCCCAGACAAGGTGGCTCACTTTGATTAAAACACTGTAGGAAACAGTAGTAGTAGTAGAGCTCAGGAACAGTAAGGCCATGTTCAGACAGACAAACAAACACAGCGAGGAAAAAGAGGAAAAAGAAGCTTTCCTCCTCTTCATTTCAATGAGACCACAGCGTTGGCACAGCGGGGGGTCCTGATGCAGACTGAGGGCTCGGACATCCAGCAAAAAAAAACAAAAAAAAAACATTGAATCTCCAGCTCAGTGCGGAGTCATCTGGCAAGGTGCAACACATTAACACACAAGATGTAATTACAAAATCAATTCAACCTTCTAAACTCCTCCAGCATAACCGGTGTAGGTCAGAAGTGTTGCTTCCGGGGTGTATGATGAGTATCAGCAGGACACTAGTGTTCCACTGACTGCACCGCTTCCCATAGGCAGACGCTCTTTACACACACACACACTGTAACATGTGGAACATTTCAGTTGGTGTCTAGACAGCTGAGACACACCTAACAGTACAGTACAGTACAGTGTGTGTGTGTGTGTGTGTGTGTGTGTGTGTCGGTGGGACAGACAGGACTTATCTGTTCTGAAGGTGAGTCAGAGGAGACAGTGTCAGCTGGCTTTTATATAGCTGTCTGCTGTCTTCCACAGCTTGATCCGTCTCCTTTGCCTTCCTCCTGAGACGCCACCACAACATGCAGAGCACACACACAAACACACACACACACACACACACACACATACACACACACACACACACACACGCAGTTGCTGTTGTTTTGCTGTTGTAATTTTTTCACCTCCCTGTTTTTGCCTTCCTGGAATTCTCCTTCAGGCAATTCCATGAATTCCAGGAGTGGGAAGTCTGCAGTTACATCAAAACTTGGATAACGTTATAACATTTTCAGACTGTTAGTGTATTTCTACCAGACACTTTTACTAGCAATTACTTAATTATTTATGGATTTACACCATAGGGCAGATTTCCACTGGTGTACCTTTCATACGGTTAATACCATCTGCCTGCGTGTGTGGATGTCAGACACTCTCAGCGCCTTTACACCACAGGCTGTGCGCCCGCCCTGTTAATTATTCAAAGGTCTTGTCTTAGAAGGTGTGTTATGTTTCTTTAACCTGGCCAGCCATGCATGATGTGTTTCTGAGCTGCATAGAGCTCTCTGTCTGTCCTGCGCTGGGGGCAAGGACACTGTGGAGACACAGAGAGAGAGAGAGAGAGAGAGTGACCTGGTTTATTCATAGCACTCCATAACACTACTGCTAATGATTCGAAGCCTCAGGGATTGCTAAGCAGACTTCTCTTACATTAAACACATTCCTGACTCTGCTAGTGTCTGGCCCGCTCGGTTCCCAGTGTTTAAATGTGCTTAAAGGTGCTCTGACCTGTGGCTCGAGCAGCCACGATAACAACAACACATGCTTCAAATTGTCTGTGATTTCTGAAGAAGACTGTGCTGAGTTCATCTGAGTTGAAACTTAAAAGATATTCCAGGTAAAGTAGGGAAAAAAACAAGCTCTGTATTGTTGCTAGTGAGTAAATGAATCTGATTTTTTGTGTGTGTGTTGCGACAGGCTTTTTACGGAAAGGATGACTAAAGGGCCTGACTTCCACTTCATAATGGAGTCTGCAGGACTGCAAACCAAAACACTATCAGATTCTTGGCTTTTTTTTCTGGAGTCAGCCATGTGCTCTCCAGCTGTACTACATCTGTGTGTGTGTGTGTGTGTGTGTGTGTGTGTGTGACAGAGACAGAGTCGGGGACAGACGGAGTGCAAGCAACAGAGCAAACATTTGGATGAAAATGAGTCAGTAAGAGCGTGGTGTAACGTATGACTGGAGTGATGTAACGTCTCACATTCCATCAGTGACAGTTCTTCTCAAATACACACACACACACACAGCTGATGGAGCAGTATACGGTGGGGTTAAGAAACCTCTGATGGGAAAAGTAACATAAAAAGTGCACATCACTTTGGTTATTTGTGTGTAGAAACGTTCAAAAAAAGCAGCAGTTTTAGTGCTCTTTCTCTCATGATGGGTTGAAGATTAAAATAGAACTTGGTTTCTGACAGCGCAGTGGAAAGACTGATGTTTTGCAAGGCACGTGTCATATGAAAGAGCAAAAAGAAAAAAAAAAATCATAATGATACTGGAAATGAAAAAGTAGTGTTGAGTCATTTCTAGGGTTTTTAAGGGTTTGTTGCCATAGAAAGCCACTTATATTTGCAAAGTCAGGACAGAGAAGAGAGGACTGTGCAGCATATAGTCATGTAAAGCATGTAAGTCGGCCGTTTTGCTATGGAGTATCATCTTAAACTAGCTATATTGTTGCCATGTGTGACTTTGGTTTAATTGCAGACCTGAAAACTAACGTGACTCCAGCAGATTTAAACTTAATAGATTTCTGGTCAAGTCTTGTTCCTCTCTAAAGAAGGACAAAAGCACAGGAAATAAATGTTTTAAACCTTGGATTATGTCTGAATCTACTTTGACATTTACATTGAGAAAACAAGTCAAGCCTCAATTGTAACTCTTTATCCCTTTTCCTCCTTTCTCCCTCCAGCCCTTCAGTGTTACTGTGAGCGCTGCAGTGCCAACTCCAGCTGCACGACAGATGGCGTCTGTTTCGTCGCCATTCGCAAGACGGGCTCCCGACTGACCACCGAGCAGCGCCAGTGCGTACACGAAAACGAACTGATCCCACGAGACCGACCCTTCATCTGCGCCCCGTCCGTCAAACACGACACAGGCATCTACCCGATGTGCTGTACCACCAACTACTGCAACAAAGACCCCGACCTCTCCGTCTTCCCCAGTAAAAACACACACACACACACACACATGTTCATATACTTACGATGTCCTTATATTGTGTGCATTTTCCTGAAAGGCTTGCATTAACAGGTGGCATAAGAATAAAAACAGCAGCTAATGCATCTAGATACAGAACCAGTACAGATGAGTTTGTATTGATATGATACACTGGCATACTGCAACAAAGACTCTGACCTCTCCGTCTTCCCCAGTAAAAACACACACAAACACACACACATGTTCATATACTTACGATGTCCTTACATTGTGTGCATTTTCCTGAAAGGCTTGCATTAACAGGTGGCATAAGAATAAAAACAGCAGCTAATGCATCTAGATACAGAACCAGTACAGATGAGTTCGTATTGATATGATACACTGGCATACTGCAATAAAGACCCCGACCTCTCCGTCTTCCCCAGTAAAAACACACACACACACACACACACACATGTTCATATACTTACGATGTCCTTACATTGTGTGCATTTTCCTGAAAGGCTTGGATTAACAGGTGGCATAAGAATAAAAACAGCAGCTAATGCATCTAGATACAGAACCAGTACAGATGAGTTCGTATTGATATGATACACTGGCATACTGCAACAAAGACCCCGACCTCTCCGTCTTCCCCAGTAAAAACACACACACACACACACACACACACATGTTCATATACTTACGATGTCCTTACATTGCGTGCATTTTCCTGAAAGGCTTGGATTAACAGGTGGCATAAGAATAAAAACAACAGCTAATGCATCTAGATACAGAACCAGTACAGATGAGTTTGTATTGATATGATACATTTGCATATTGATGTGTGTTTTCTAGACTGCATTTCCCATCATTAGCGGCAGGTATCAGGTTCAATTTACCTCACGAGGCAGCTGGATTCACGAGATTACGCAAGAATCCATCTCGTCAGGCTTCAAGTTATGCGCTAGTGGCCGAACCAACAGTAGTCAGGACCAATCAGCATCCGATGATGAGCCCGTGATTGACAGATGGTTCATCCAATCACCTGTCAAGTATTTTTTGAGCGTGCTTGCCATTTTCCAATTAGTTTCCAAGGACGACTTCTCAGATGGTTCTGTTGTAACGAACCATCTGGAGCGTCAGGTTGGGGTTTAACAGCATTGTATTGAGTTCAAATCCATTATTGAATCCACTTATTATATCCAAATCCTTTCAGTTTATTTATCATAGTTATTAGGTTTACCTTTCAACATTTGCAAGTAACTACAACTCAAATCTAATCATCTGTTGTTGGATGAACAGTTTTTAGTGGCAACTGTAACCACACTGCTGGTCATACATGGTACATGTAGAGAACAATGTGTGACAGCAGCTGCACAGAACACATTAACCACAGAGCAGACCAGCTTTTTATTTTAGCAGTTATGGATTTAACATTAATTACAGTTACAGCTGACTGATGAGTCTATCAGTTTAAGCAGAGACAGCCTGATGCTTATATGTTTTCTGTTGCTCTTTGTTAATAAAAGAGTGAGGAGGACTATTTTACCAACTTGGAACTGGTTCCAAAATGAAACTGGAACACATCCCTAATTTAATTTCTCTCCACAGAATTCTGGAGTATCTAATACGTTTTGTGTATCAAATACTAATCCCTGTATGCTGTATATAAGGTTCTCAGAAGAGTTCATTGAGTAAAGCAGCTGTCAGTTTGAAGTTACAGCAGTTACAATGGATTTTGAAGTTGACCCTGACTCATGACTGTGCTGGCTGGGTGCCGGTCAGCCCGACTCCTGAGATGATTGGCTGAACGTCCGTCGTCATCCAGGGGGAGAACATGATCTGATGAACTGATCCCTGCAGTTCTTTGGTGATTTACTGCTGGCTCTAATGTCTCCACAACATTTTGATATATGATATCATTCCTTTTGGAAGATAAATGTCGGGTCTCACAGATGAAATCTAACAGTTGTAGTTGAGATGATTTTGTGACAGTACAGTCAGGTAGGTGTGTTGAAGCTGCTGTCAGCAGAGAGAGGCAGAGGTTAGTTGAAAAACCAAAAAATATTGAATGAATGAACTAAAATAAAGTAATTGTTTATTAAAACACTGTTTATTTCATTAACATCAGTTTTTACAGCGGGGTGTCTTAAATTAAATGTTATAAATATGAGGCCTTAGAGAATGTGTTGATGTATAATCTGGTTCAGCTGAGCAGGGAGTCCCTGGAGGTGCTGCTGGACCTGGATTGGCTGTCACAATAATAAAATTAAAAGTTCTGGCACCATTTCTACTAGCTGTGTCCTGATTTTCAAGTGCAGCTGTCAAGGTTGCTAGGCGACAGGAGCGGCACTTCATGATGCAAGGGTAAGGGCGGGCGCAGCTAGTGACGCAGCTGGAAATCCTCCTTAGACCAGACTCGTCTCATTTAACAACGCTTGGCTCCGGCCTTCACAGTCTACAGAGGACGAGCTTTAGTAGACCGCGTCCTTCCAAGGATGTCGCCCCTGATAGAGACACAGCTTCTGTTTCTCTACTGTAGGCTTCAAAACGATGATGGACAGAGAAACGCCATGACACCGTTTGACTCTGGAATATTATAAAGAAATGCATTCCAGTCATTTTAAGAGTCTAACTTGTGCCCAAAGGTTACACATCTACATTTTGCACCAAGTTACCTCCGTTTTATAGAACTGTGAGTTCACTAGCTGAGTGGGTAATGGAGTTGGAGCAAACAACAATCAGTGCTTCAGAGAAATACTTGTGTAATAGAAGCAGGTTTTAGTTTTACAGTGGAGCGACGCACTCAGCATGAGGGGTAATGATAAAAAGGCTCTGCTCTGGGAGAGAATATGCTGCTTGTTTGTTAGTAAAGTGTGCAGGGTCACCAGAGTGCATGCAGCCTCTCCTCACTGGTTTATCCAGCCTCAGGTGATCTGTTTGTTTACCATAAAAATTCTCTCTTTTATGTTTTTGAAAACATGTTTGATTGTCATCCTTCTATATTAAAGAGGAGATGAGCCGGGGAGAAGGACAGGTGTTTCACTTCAATCAAGAGGTGTGTTTAGACTCTGCATCACTACTGAGTCTCTCTTCTTTGCTGTTTTTACAAAAAAAAAAGTGTGTTCTTACAATAAGACTGCAGTCCCACTAGACCTGCAATTCTATTTCCCAATTTCCATTTCCCCACACAGAAAATAACTCTTTTCTTTTCTTTTCTTTCCTTTTCTTTTTTTACTGAGATTTGAACAAAGAGCCATGTGTACAAAAACAGTCAGTCTGCAAAAACCAGAGGGCTCAAATTTGATTCGTTGCCATAACTTTAGAAGATACAGCAACACTTAATGGAAACAAAGTCGAGCAGTGTCATCTGAGCCACTGCCTCACTTCAGTCAAAAATCGAAGGCCAAACATAAATCTGATGGAAACAAATACAGATGAGAGGTCTCGCTGTTCTTACAAGGCAGTTGATTGTTCTTTCACTTGTTAATGTCACTGTCAGTTCATATTCAGATGCACTTACATAACAAAGTCAAAATACAGACATGAGCTGCACAAGGTATGCAGAGAGCTAGTTCTGACTGACAGTCTCTACTTCAGTTATATTTCTATAGCTCCAAATCATAACAGAAGTTATCTCAGGCCACTCTTCACATAGAGCAGGTCTAGACTAGTACTAGAGACCCAACATTCCCCCCACGAGCAAGCAAGCTCAACTGATGAAATATAGTGTAACTGTGTGATTGGCCAGCACAGCACAGCACAGTTAAATCCTTCAACTTTTGATTGATTTCTATATTCATGGGTGGTATTTTTTAATAGTTTGTATTTCCATTCTGTAATGACCTCTCCATACAGTGTTTTTATTGGTGTTGGCGAGGTACACTATTCCCAAGTTGTATTCAGATTGCCTAACTACTAGGGGTGGATTTAAAAAAATCAATTTTGCGATTCACATCGATCTTCATTTAATCTTTCCAATTAGATCCGTAAAATCTGAGATCGATCTTTTAATATATGCCTTTTCCTGTGAATTTTACATCGGAAATGAATCCAGACATCTGCCCTCAGGCTTGGAGCAGCTCCCACCATATATACCTTGTGGCCAGATCTTGCTGTACATGAGATTTGGTTGCCTTCCACCGAAGGCAAGCCTGTTGCACAAAAGCTTTGTGAGACAATCACAGCAAAGTGTATGTTTTCCTGAGATATTAGTGATGTTTACATCACAGCAGGCATGTTTGTAGCCTCCTTATTTCCACTGGCTGCCTGTTGATTATACACTGCACTAAAGAAAGCACTCATCTAGTCACTCACTCACTGACTGGAGAGTTGTGCTGTATTGTGTTGACTGCTGTAGTGTGTTCATGTTAAATAAAAAGTACATTAATATAATTGCTTTGCCAATTCTTACTGTAAACATTGATATTTTTAATAATACAGCAGGTTAGAGGGTTCCTTGTACAGTTTACAGCATTAGTTCTCTGACAATCTCTTTCATATCCAAGCAAAACTGGTATTGTAACTAAAATATCCCAAAACAAATCGATATTGAATGGGGACCTTGTGAATTGGAATGGAATTGATTCAGGAAATCTGAATTAATAAGGAATTCACAACAAACACAAACAACGCAGCATGGTATCAAGCACAGTTTGATCTCATTAACATCATCATCACCATGTCCTGTTTACTCTCTTTATACCATGTCAAAGCTTTATGAAGTTACTGCTAATGCAAACAGAACCACCTACTGCTGCTGCTTAAAAGTCTTCAACTGGCAAAACACGGTGAGGCTTTTATTATGAAGGAGCCAGAGATTAGCACTGATCACAACAGTCATCCAAAATGCATCTACAAAACAACACAAAGGTTATTTTCAGACTTTTTTTTCCCCCTGTCAGATCAGAAAGCTTGCAGGGAGTAATGGAACAGTCAGGAGCTGCCACAGTGAGCTGTTAGATGAAGAGCTGCAGGCTCCTCAGCAAGCCTAGCAGCTTTACTGTGTCCTACTGTTGTGTGGAAAACTACCTGCGCTGTGCATGCATTGATCACAGCATGATGGAAAATGGTGGATTATTGACTGACTTCTTTATATTAAAACAACCCAGGTTTGTTCTGCTGATCTGGAAACACATACACCAGCTGCTCTTCTCTTGTATTTCTGACTGATGGCCCTTTTCAACCAAAAACGTGCAAGAACTATTGAAGGATAGGAGCTAATCTCAGGAACTAAACTAGGAACTTAAAGTCTCCTGTCTGGGCAAATTAGACCCATGACGTAAAAAAAAAACAGTGGTGTTTGAAACACAATTGTCACATACAGGAAAGCAACAGAGTCATCCTGACACTGTGGCTGCTTCTATTTGTGTACAAAGGGAGTACACAAACTTTTTGTTTGTTTTTTGTTTGTTAGTTTGTTTTGGCAGTGTTGATGAGAGAGGGGGAGAGGCAGTAGAGAGAACAGAGCCAGTGAACGAGAGAAATCAAACTTTATTTTCTGACTGTCTCATGCTGTTACATTCTAAAGCAGAAATAAATAAGCATGAAACACTCAGCAGATCATTTAATATGAAGACACACAGCAGTAAACACTAAGAACAGGATGGATGTGTATTGTTGAGGAAAAATGCTGCTGCTTTTTTGGGTCCAATTTACATACTGTTGTTCAGATGCGGTGGAAACACAAACAGGAGTACACAAAGGAGATCTTAAGTTCCTAAATTAGATTAGATGAGATTAGTTCATCTAGTTCAATAGTTCCTGGAACTGTTTGGTTGAAAAGGGACTTAAGTAGCTACTCGAGGAGAGTTCGCCGTGGTAACAAATTGCACTTGCGTTACGGTGACTGTGAGTGTTGCCAAGGATTGAAGGAGCTTTATTTGTCACATGCACAGAGATACAAAGTAAAAGATGCAGCAGAATGAAGGAGATGCTCTCTTACTGTGCAAGAATATCCAATAAAATCAGTAAATAGATAGAATAGAATAAAGTCCATTACTAGTGCAAGATGAAACTAATATATATACTCATCTTACCAGTTTACAGAATCTACCAGTATTTACAGTTAAAGTGAGCTGGTGTGCAAGTAAGTGACAGTGTGTGTGTGTGTGTTGAGGATCGGGATGGCCTGAGGATAGAAACAGTTTTGGCCGTGTGACTGCAGAGGCGTCTGTTCGACCTCAGCAGTCTAAACAGTCCATCGTTGCGGTGTGAAGTGTCTCTCATGATATTTTGGGCTCTCAGCCTCACCCTCCTGATGTAGGTGTCCTGCAGGGTGAGAAGAGGTGCTCCAGTGGTGCGTTCAGCTGAACGTACCACTCTCTGCACGGCGCCACGGTCGCCGGAAGAGCACTTCCCGTACCAGGTGGTGATGCTGCTGCTGCCTGTCTGGACACTCTCCACAGCTGAGGAGTAGAGGGTCTTCAGAATGGAGGATGAGACCTTGAATTTCCACAGCTGTTGGAGGAAGTAGAGTCTGGATTTTTTTGAGTGTGTGCTGGGTGTGAAGGGTCCAAGTTAGATATGTGAATCTGGAGACCCTCATCACAGGTTTTGTGTTGATCTTTAGCAGGGTTTATCTACTGAGCTGCTGTCTCCTGAAGTCCACCACCATTTCCTTCATCTTGGTGACATTCAGGATTGTTGGATTATTATTATTATTATTATTATTATTTTACAATACTTCTTACAGACGTTCTACTTTGAAAAGAAATTCTTAATCATCATGTTTAGTTATCCAGGTAAGACTGTGTTGGTTTTTCTGGGGCTTTTTTCAAGCCAGAAAAGAACATGACCACTCAATACAAGAAGCTTATTTATAAAGCACAGGATGCAATATGAACAATAAATAGCAAAACCCTTTTCCCTTCCCGTCCTTCTCAATCAGACTACACTCAACCACCGTCTCAAGAGTACACATGCAGTCTTCTTTGTATGTCTCTGCCATCCGCTCTCCACTCCCATTACAATAGCTTCCTCTTACATTTTTACCCTCCATAGTCTTTTCTGCTGATGTTTTTCACACTGTTATGATGGTGTTGGTTCTTCAGAAAGGTTCAACCAACAGCAACACCTCTGTGGCAAAAGCCTTTCAAGTGTTGTTCTGTTCCCGCCAACATTTCAGCTTTTAGAAAACCAGATTAGCCAAACAAGTTAACAAGAGCCCATGAAGAGGCTCCTGTTGACTATATATGTGCTGGCAGGTTTAGGGCATGGGCAAGGCTGCTAATACAATGAATGCAGTGGATTTTAGTAGACAATAGAATGTTGTACTTTTTCCTCTGCTCCACAGAAGCTGCTCAGACGATTATAAATTTCCATCTCTCTCTCGTAGGTGCGATTTATTTTGACATACATCACTGTTGCATTCACTGTCATTTGTTTTAAATGGCTGTGCCTGTCTTCAGTACGGATCTCTGGATTTTTAGCTTTTGTTTTTGATAATAGTTAGATAATGATAGGGACTGTGTAGAGAAAATTACAGTGATGTAGGCGTATGTACTGTCTGCCTCTCCTGATACTGCCTGCTCTCACCAGCCAAACTGTGAGCAATTTCATTACATAATTGTGGTGGCAGTTTTACATGCTGCTACTGTACTTAAGTACAGTTTTGACTTGTACTTTACTTTTCCATTTTATTTTACTTCTACACCATTACATTTCAGAGGCACATATTGTACTTTTTTGAGCTGCATTTATCAATTTTCGGATCTGTATTTTACATGTTAACCAGATGATTTATTTAATATTTTCATATATATTTTTGTATATTTATTAGGTTAAATAAACCACAAAATACTGTGAATGAGACAATTTTGAATTACAGAGAAGGTTCTTCGTTCACCTTGAATTGTTCAGCGAAAGAGGGAGAAAAAAGACCCTGAAAAGCCACATTAATCTTCAGACCAATCTCCCTAAATGTTCAGCATTCATTCCCACTAGGATATGTGGGTGAGATGTAGAAGGGATTACTACCACAGCATAAACCCTATGGGAAATTCTCATAGCAGATAAGTATGTATTTCCTCGCTCTATATATCGTCATATCATCCACCTCTAATTCATGCCACCTGTTTATAGTATGAAAATCCAACAAATGCTTTCCATGCAACATTTTTAACAATGCTTGGGCATGGTTGGAGGCTATAAAATAGGCAGCAGACTTCTATATTCTATCTCTAAATGCACTCAGAGTTGTCTGTAAGCCACAGAGATAAACAGCCATTGATTTGTAGAATCAGCTTTAAATTCCATCACGATACCATTATACCCAGCTGTTCTCCAGCAGTGTCACTACTCTGTCTCGTGCCCTGGAGGCCAAATATTGCGTTAGCATCGCAGCTCTTTCCACACCGGCCCTGTCAGTTTTAATCAGAGCCCTTTACAGAATATTATGCAATGAAGACCTTTGTTTAAATGCCAGTGCCATCCCTTTAATGTAGATGAAGTTAACATTGTTGGATGCAACACTAGCCTGCCTTCATCATTCATGACCCCCCTGCTGTATATTAAAATGCAGAGAGGTAATGTTGACACCAAAGTAAGATGATTTTTTAACGTATCCTTTCCAGGCTGTTATATAAATGCTGACATCACCAGTTCTTCCTGGGGTCATATGGAGCAGGACTACGGCTGTCGCCGTGAAGGAATTTACCTTGAATAAATTAAATGGTTTAAAACCAGACAGAAACTTCACCAGTGAGACTAAACTGAGGTTGAACCGTAGAAGGAGTTCATGACCTTACATTGATTGATTTTGCTGCCAATCAAACATATCTGCGCTCCTATTGGCTAGTTTTACTGTCTCTGTCTGTCTCTTTTTTTTTCTCCTATGTGCACTCGTTCGTCTCTCTCAGGCAGTTTAACTGAGCAGGCGCATGCCTTTGTTTATTAATATTAAATGTGTCACATGTTTAAATTGCACCAAATTCAACACTGCATGTCCTTGAGTCCCTAGCAATACACTTGCTGAGTGTGAAGTTGATCGGAGGAATGGTTCTCAAGACATGTGAAGGACATACAAACACAGACAGACATGCCTTTGTTAAGAGGGGCACCCTGCGCAAGATATCTCGTGCTATAGTGTCCCCTTGACTTCGACCTCTTGGACCCCCAAGAAGAATGAACTCTAGGCCAGGGTCTTGTTAAAAGTCCTGACTAACTGTATTTGATGCCTAAGTTATTGGTTTTGCATTTATTCATTAGTATTATTCTTATTTCAGCTAAATAAAATGTTTTTTTACACCTAATTTTTGCTTTTAGTGTAGTTTTAGTAAACGGTAATACCTATTGTATTTTCTGAATGATTTTGTTGAACTTTATTAACCGTGCTTTATGCTTCACAAGAGAAGAGTACGTGTTTAAACCAGTTACAGCCTGTTTTGAGTCAAGGTCACAGTATTGCTTTGTGTGTGTTGCATTATAGCCTGCCCTATGTGTGTATATGAGTTCACTTACAGCACTTTCCGGGACTTTCCAGTAAGTCCCAGTCCATATATGAGTTATCACTGACCTCATACAGATGTTAATCAGCTCATGTTGCATGGGTATGTAAAGAAGAAGAAAAACGGTTCTCTCTCTGCTTGGGGAAGGATGCTTAGACTTAGATCATTTTTGTTTGTTATACTGATACTGAAACCCTGTAGTGGTTTTTGTGGTTTTCCTCATCAAGGACTTGTACTTTTCTGGAGTGTGACTCCATCTTACTAGATGAGTGGTTTTTCTCCCCTCTCATTTTTAGTTAAATAGTCCTTGGGTCTAGAAGTAAATGTTTTTCCTTTGAGGTTATAGTTCACCAACCCTTGCACCCGTGTATCGTATCAGGACCTGGGTACTATATACAGGCTTAAGTATCCCATTGATACATCTCCCAGTGACACTGATTTACACCACTTTGCTCCACTTAGGATGTACTAAGGTCTGAGGACATAGGTGACTGGAGGCGTGTAGATTAAATACATTCAGGAGGGGACTGAGAGTAAGTGGGCCTATGGGAGAATAAAAAGAGCAGTGGACTTTGCACCTGTGTTGGCTGAATGGAGCAGCACTAACTGACTAATGCAGAAAACCTACAGCAGAGTCACCTTAAACCTGTGATTTATGAATGGAGTCCAGCTGGACCGGGTCAGGGGAGCCTCCCACCATCCAATACACACACACTGAAGTAGAAGGACCTAGCCTTATGAAAAAAGGAAAAATGTGAACAACACAGTTGTGGCGGTTGCTTGCCGTCCACCTCGGTTGGCTTGTCTATAGCACGGCATTGTAATATTGCAGTTATTGCGACAGCCCTAAACAGGACCCTGTCCCAGCATGCATTGAGTTAAGGTTAAGAAACAAACAAACAAATACACACACAAGGACAGTTGTACCTCTGGATGGTTCAAGTTTGCCAGCTGTCTTTTATCACTTCAGTAGATGGATAAAGACATTGTAGTTGCCTCTTTTGGCCATGTGGCACTGTGTGTGTGCATGTGTGTGTGTGTGTGTGTGTGTGTGGTGTGTTAGCTACAGGCCAAATCTCCCATCAGGCTAGCAGATGGAATGTGCCCCCGCATCACTTGGCCTGTTAGCTTCCTGGGTCGTGGCTAGCACTTAAGGCCTGCCACTTGCCAGCCATCAGTATGCTCCAAGTGAACCTTTCCAACAGTTCGCAGCCTCACTTGATCTCTCACATGTTCATAACTTTTTGCTGACATATTGACATCAGAACCATTAGAAACACACCTCATATATTAACCTCAAACATTGATGTGTGATTTTTTTCTAACGGACTCTGTGTCTGCCTCCTTCCTGTCCAGCAGTCTCGACAGTCCAGCCCCCTCCTCTGGGTCCTGTGGCCCTCGCAGCGGTGATTGCCGGCCCGGTGTGTGTGCTCTGCCTGCTGCTGGTTTTGGCGTTCTACGTTTGCCACAGCCACAGGGGTCTAGGAGCCGGTGGGGCTGGGGCCCACCATCACCACCACCACCGGGTGCCCAACGAAGAGGACCCCTCCATGGACCACCCCTTCATCACTGTCGGAACAACGCTGAAGGACCTCATCTATGACATGACCACCTCGGGCTCTGGATCAGGTACAATGCTGCACCTCCACACTAATGACTTTCAGATAAGGTCTGGGTACTGAAGTCTAAAACAATATGACGAGGGTTACATTTCTTTCCTGTTTCACTTATGCACATTTGTTTGCTATGACAAACTGCTACAGTGGCAGAAACAGAAGATGAACTCATACAGTACACGTTCCACCGTTACTGTAACCTTTTACTTATTTAACAGTGAGTTTCAGCGTGGAGAGGAGCATGAGAACATGTCAAATATAACTCCAATCAAAATCCTTAAAGAAATATTAGTTGGTAATACTGTTCCTTTTAATTAAAGCAGAGTTTGAGTCGTGGCATAAAACATATTTAATGTTTATATCATGAATCAGGACTTTTTTGTGTGCACCATGGTTCATTCATGACACGTCCTGTTTCCCTTTGTTTGCTAACAGTTAAAGGTCAAACTATAATTGTACTGCTCAGTGCAGCACAGCAGATTGGATAAAGGAAAACTCAGTTTCAAGTCTGCAAAAGTGCAAAAATCTCTGCATGTCAAAACACAGCATTTGTGAATCTGAGTAGTCCTGTTCAGTGTTGCCAACTTAGCAGCTTTCTCGCTAGATCTAGCTACTTTTAGCAACAAATCTAGTTTTTTTTTTGAGGGGGGCAGACCTTAACTCTTCTTCTTGAAAGGAGTTGCCAATATTTCTCAGTGAATACACCTGTGATTATTGGATGGACTGTGTTCATTGGGTGGGACAGAGCAGCAGCACATTCAGTGGACCAATCATCAGCCAGACAGTTGTGAATGAGCTGTGATTGTGCGTACCTGTCTTACCTGACGATGAAGCAATCCTGTCCGACAGAGTGTGAAGTATGAAGCTTAGCATCAATGTAACAATCAATGTATTGCTTTGCTTTTCAACTGCAGCTGCAACTTGTTGGTTCGTCATGCTGCTGCCACATTTTCATTTAGGTCTAAATATCCCCAAGTTCCTCTCAGATTAGTCTCTTTTTTTTGAAAATGATTTTATGCATGTCTGGGTTGTGAAGGTTTTCCATCGATCTATCATGTATTTAGTTCAGAAAGTTTGACCCGTTTGACCTCTACCTGTTCTACACAGCTGTATTAGTTTGTATATTTAAATGTACATGAGCTTGTGTGGAGATGGCAGCAGTGAGAACCCTGAAGCTACAAACATCTGAAAGTAAAAGTCTGGCTGGTTCAGTGTGCGCAGCTATCCTTATTAGGGCATTGCATTGACTTCTATCACTGTGGACAGCCTAACCCAACCCATAACCTTAACCATAACAAGTTCATGCTTAACCCTAACCTTAACCTAACCTCAGTTCACACCTCACTCCTAACCTCAGTCAGGACCTCAGAAATGACATTTAGCCTCATTAGGGCCGGGCTTTGGTCCCTATGAGGACTTCTGGTCCCGACAAGGTCGGTGTTAATGCCAGAAAAGGTCCCAATGAGGTAACAAAAACGTGCACACGCATGCACACACACACACACACACACACACACACACACACACACACACACACACAAACTGAGAGAGAGAAAATCTCCGCACTGGTAAAAGCTGTTCTTTATGCTAGCCATAAATTAGCACCTCTCTGTGGAGACTGACACCTCCAGCACACTGCCAGGGAAGCACTTGGATTCAATCTTTTGCGGAATATGTAATTGTGTTTGTGACTGATACGATGTGTTTGTATGTGTTGGCATAACTGTGTGGGCTGTTTTAATTTGCTGAATCAGAATATGTGTGTGTATGGTGCCTGTTGAAATCGGAGGAGGATTTTCATTCCACTTCCGTTTTCTGTTTCCTCATCAGCAGTTTGCCAAAGCAACACAGCTGAAAAAAGCTTTTCCATATGCAGTCCAACTTTCTTACTGTTGTTGCTGCATTTCAAGTTGTTGCTTTATTGGAAATATTTCTGGCCAAATGAGTTTGCAAGAGGAGCAAACTCTATTTCATTAAAGCCACTTCACCAAATCAACTGTTAATAAGCAGACTTGACTCTAATATTGGCAAACTGCTGTACTTGTGTACTGAGGGATCTCAGTATGCTACTGCTGGAGTTATCCAGCAGAATTCCACTAAACTAGTAAATCTCACCTATTCACTGTTGTTTCCCTGGGAAGAGGGAGAGAAGTGCATCTTCCCACGGGAACATCTGTGGATGAATTCAATTGATTGAGAGTGGGCGTGAAGTGTTAGGGCCACTGTTGAAAAAGCTATAATATTGTTGAGTGTCAAATCATGTGTAGGGCTGGGCAATATATGACATTTGATTGATTGATTGATTTTTCATGATGTGTAAAATGTCTAAATCATGAAAACTGAGTTATCACAACACGCACAAAAAGTTTATTTTCAGTCAAAAAGTAACTTAGATGACAGCTGGCTACATTAGCATTAGCCCTTTTGAGTAATGACAGTCCCATAAACGATGACATCACACCACATGTTCGCCTGCTGCTGGTTATGGGACTATGGTGATTCCAGGTGGTGTGCTGTCTCTGGCTAACTCATAGTGAATGTAACGGTCGCATCTATGAGAAAAACAGACTGAAAATGACTCTGCACACTGATCTGTGCTCTCAGTCTGTATTAGTTGACGGGGTATCATTCCAGTTTACCAGAGTGGAAGCGCTGGGAGTCAACTGAACAGTTTCCACATTCTACATTGTACAGTTTCTCTCTGCCTGTCAGGCAGCTAATGCTGCAAACATCAGGAATCAGAAACACAAACAGCAGCGTGTAAGTTAGTGAGCTCATCTTTCTGCTCTGTCTGTGCTCTAACTGATTATTGAACTCCATATCTTTGCATTAGTTGAAGCATCTGGTTCTGACATTCAACTGTAATAATATGATGATTCAATTCTGCATTTTGCAGGCAAAAAAGGACTTAAAATTGCGAATTGATGCTTCGATTAATGCTTGAAAACAAATTTTTTTTTCATATTACCCAACTCAAATTATGAAATACATTCTGGTGCCTGAAAAACGTCATTTCAGCTAAGGCTATATGAGGCTTCAGCAGTCTGAGTTAGACAAATCAATTAGGGATCTTCCAGTGACAGACATTTAGTATTAAATCCCTGCTCTGTGCTTCCACAGACAGCGTTCTCTCGGTGATGTACTGCAGAGGTATCACAAAGTGACACCAAATAACACAAAGTGGGAATTTGTTTTGTTGTTAGCTGTCACTTATGAAGATACACTAAGTCTAACTCAGACTGCTGAAGCCTCATATTCACTTCAGCTGACATTTACAACATCTTTCTGCACACAACGAGGACTATGGACTTTTGTCATCACTTCCATTGACACTGCTTTTAGAAGGTATTTCTTCACAGCCAGTATGAACAGGAGGAACAATCACAGCAACCAGTAACCTTTTCATTGTACATATGGGCATGTGAATATTGTATAAGATAGACTTGAAAAATTGTGGTCCTGTCCTTGAAGGCTATGACTATTCAGTGTATACAAGTTTATTAACTGAGGGTTTTTTTGTATCTGGCACTGAGAGTTCTGCCTCCACTACATCTCATTTGTTTGTGGTGCTCAGGTGGCTGCTTTCTTGTAACTAATGTTTTTCATGGACTTTCCACTTTCCTCCATTTGATTTTTTTCTCCTTAACAAATGATACGTTCTGCATCATGATGTAGCTGTTAGCAACTCCATTTTCTAAACATTCCTGTCTGCTTTTTCTCCAGGCCTGCCACTGCTGGTCCAGAGGACCATCGCCAGGACCATCATCCTGCAGGAGAGCATTGGTAAGGGGCGTTTCGGGGAGGTGTGGCGGGGTAAATGGCGTGGTGAAGAGGTGGCCGTGAAGATCTTCTCCTCCCGCGAGGAGCGCTCCTGGTTCCGGGAGGCTGAGATCTACCAGACTGTGATGCTGAGACATGAGAACATTCTGGGCTTCATCGCTGCTGACAACAAAGGTGAGTAACCAGAAGAGCTCTCAGAGGCTAGATTGAGATAAGACCACACACAGACACTCACTCTCTTGTGCAAAAGGCAGTGGGTGAAAGGCAAGCAGCTCTGGTGTGGAGCAGCTATAAGAAGACTTGCTAACCTTGGGCACAAAAGCAGGGTTAGGGCCCAACATCACCTTTCCAAAGTCAGGGGAAAACTGCAAGCAGGATGCCTGATCAGACAATGCAATATTCACTGGATACAGTGATACAGGATAGTTTTGAGAGAGCTTCAACCCAGCACACCAGAGGGCTCGAAAGGTAACCCTGAGAGTGCCTCCAAAACAGTTGGCAAGTCCCATGAAGGAACTAAGGTTTACACGCAGGCTGCAGTCAGCGGGCTTCCTTCATAAACCTCCTTATTAGAGGATGCTGTCCAACTGATGCATTCCCAAAACCCACATGGCAGGCTGAAATCACGGGCAAATAAACTTTAATGGTGGAAGAAGCTTAACCATTGTCCAGTAAATCCTGCAGGAAGCAGAATACATCTGGAACAGAAATCTGAAACCCAATGATGGCTCTAGCCTAACACCATCTTTCAAACACGCACCACTAACCATCCTCGCACTTTGAATAGCCGATTGATTCAAATGTACCCTCTCATATGCCAAGCCTTAAGAGCCTGTCGTTTGGGGTGTGGATGCATCTTTCTGTGCACCTGTGACACCAAGTCTTTGCATAACGGCGGCAGCCATGGTTAACTGTGAAGGAGCAGCACTAGCTCCGCCATTCACAGTCTGCTGGGCCGATATGGGATATTCAGCCATAGATGAACCAGTGCATCTGCTCCTAGCGGTGCGTCTATGTTTCTTAATGAAAAGAACAGAGGACACTGCGCATTTTTGTGCAATGTGAAGAGATCTACGGACACTCAGCCTAATCTCTCCCACACCAGGCAACTCCCACTCCCTAAGATTTTATTGCACTGACAGTAACGTAACGAGTGTAGTTGTCCTGCTTCACTGTCTTTCCTGTGTGTGTGGAACACACACCAATGGCTCAGTCCTGCCCGCAGTGAACCATAGAGAGCAGAGGAGAGTAGGGCGACCATAAATGACAGCAAAACACAGCAGAGACTCTCAAACTGAGCTGAAATCAAAGGAGTGCGCATAAATTTGGTAAATAACATATATAAACATAGTCTCTACTGCGTTTTGCTGTCATTTATGGGCCACCGTCTCGCTGCTTCTTTCCTCTTCACTGCTCTTTCTCAACTCGGGTGGGGCTGAGTCCTCCGTGTGTGTGCAGCACAGCAGAGGAGAGACAGACGACGGTGGAGAGTTGGAACGACGAAAACTAAACTCATTGAGTTACTGTAAGTGCAATAAAAGCTTCCCCAGTAAAAAGCCACTAAAAGTAATTTATCAATATCATCCACGTAAAAGATGGACAGACTCCAAATGACGAAAAAAATTGCCGTAAAGAGCGTGATTTGCATCACAACAAAATAAACGATAGAGCATAATATTGTCACTGTTTTCCTCATAACTACTGCTCCCAAGGGGACGTCAGTGGTGAACACCACCGGGTCTCTCCAGTGACTGGAAAAGACATTCTGAGGACACGCCCACCATTTGACTGAGATGATGTCATACGTCCAGACATAGGGAGGACACCCAGGTGTCCACTCGATCTTGTGACAGAAAAGCCCCAAAAGAATTTATTTAGAGGCCCAAATACTCTATATTCTGAGTTGGAAACAGATGCTCTTGGTGTGATTGACACTGAAGCTCAAGCTGGAAAGGCTGTCTCTCTCCACTTCCTCCCTCCTGGGACCACAGAGGAGAAAATCGTCCAATTATGCCAACACTCTGAGACCTGTGGCTCGCATACGATTCAGAGCTCCCTCTGCACACTTACTGAAGACCCTCAGGGTGAGCAACAGCCTTGAATGGCAGAGTCTGATATTTGTAGGCTACGCAGATGCAGATCTATTAATATGATCCAGTCACCAGGTCGAATCATGCGGAACAGAAAATTGTGTATGAGCATTCTGAATATGTATTTGCAAAGGTGGGAAGTGAGGAAACGTAAGTCCAGCACTAGATGGAATGGACCGCCCTTTTTTGTAATGAGGAGATACCGGGAGTAGAAGCCCAGATTCATTTCCTCCTCCAGCATTGCCCCTCAGCTTAAGAGAGAAGAAATTTCACTCTCCAGAGCCTTTGCGGCTCCAGAGAATGCCATGCGGGACGCCACAGGTGTTTATAAAGGGGGGACAGGCTGGTCCAACTCAAGATGATTGGTCTGTCTCCTGACAAACATGGTGGTATTGGAGCTTCCATGACTGGTCACACCAGAAGGCGCTTCCCATAGTGAGATACCGAGCGAGGTTTGAAAGAGAAGCACTCTGCTAAGGGTGACATTAGTGCCGGCGAGTGTTCAGTGTGAATAGACAGGCTGCTCGACGGTGTGGAAGAGTAGCAGTTCACACTGGAGACCAAGCAGACATTAACACACTGCTAAACAGCTCCAGCAGCACACACACACCTACTGATGTGTGTGAGAGAGACGGCCCACAGAATGGATTTTGTGTCTTTTATTACAGTTTGACTGATGGGAGGTTGTACAGGCTGCTGCTAATACATGGGATGTCGGGCAAGTCATGTAGATACGGAGTTCATTTCAATTTATGCGATTTGTAGACAACAGATTGAGATTTTACAGTTAAAGAGTTTCAAAGCAAGTTGCAAATGCAACCTCCCTCCTAACAGAGCAGAATAAAATGGCTGGTCTGATTTGTATTCATTTATAAACTTATTTTTTATTATTGTATCCTGGTGGAGACTAGAGCCAGACTGTTGTTATCAGCTGATTCAGTTTATCACAGTCCTATCAGTATCAGCATACACGCAGCCAAGAGAATGCAGTACAGGAATAGTTTGAGGTCATTTTGGGTGAATATTTAAGCAATTGAACTCTGATATGATCAAAGCAAACTCTCTGCTTCGTTTTTGGTGTGAAAGCAAAGCAGACCAACCATTTTTATGACTGTGAAAGTACACGTGTGAATTTATCCATCTGCTGATCATGGGAATTATATAGAAAGAAATTTCCAAAGTGATCTACTTAATCATGCAAGATCAATAGTAGTAGCTATGGTAACACATATGCTTCCCCTCATCAGTCAGAGTCAAAACAGAGGTGTGTTGAATGTGTGTCCTAGTCCAAGTAGTTCATCAGTTCCTCAATGTAAAGCTGAATGTAATATTACTGTGCAAGACGCCACTATGTACTGTTTCTACCATCTCAACATTATTCATGACAGATGAGGTCCAGCTGTATTATCCACTCATAATACTTGTAATCATTGATTTCTTCATGAGCTCTTTGTGATACCAGAGAAGATAAATCAACACATCAGGTTCTGTAAAGTGCTCCAGGTCCTTCTGTGCAGGATGACATCAGCGACTGTTCAATAAATGAGTTGTTCATATGATGTCATGGTTGGAACTCTTGGTTCATTTGTAATACACAAGGTGAATAGGAAAGAAGCCAGAGCTAAAAGGCAACAATAGAATTTTGGCTAGCAGGGCCAACAGCAGAGCCAACAGCAGAGCCAGCCCTATAAACAGTCCGAAACTGACTGACTGAGTGATAAAGTGATAAAGCCACTGGTCAGCAGAATGCCACCACTTCCTGTATCTGTTTCAAATTAAAAGCCAACTGAACCAAACTACAGGTTGAAAACTGCTATTTTCAAAAAACTTTGTTTTTATATATATATTTTTTAAAAAAAGTAGAATATTGAGTGATATGTAGTTTGTAACCTTCAAATTTCCAGTGTCACTCTGGAGTCTGGAAAAGCAGAAAATAGACATAACGACCTGCTCCTCCTCCTGTCTGTCTGTAGATAACGGGACATGGACTCAGCTGTGGCTGGTGTCAGACTACCATGAACACGGCTCCCTGTTTGACTACCTGAACCGCTACACCGTCACTGTGGAGGGCATGATCAAACTGTCCCTGTCCACAGCCAGCGGCCTCGCCCACCTCCACATGGAGATAGTGGGCACGCAAGGTGAGACGCGCACACAAACACACACACACACACACTCAAATTTGTCACATTCTGTATGCTTTTCTGTTTTCTGTGTTTCATAAATGTGCAAAAACATAATTCATTCTCACAATTCATAGTTTTATACTGTAGTTTCTTTTAGATTTAGTTGCAAAATCCAAATAATAAACCCTGCAAATCAAAATCTTTTTTTGAACTACCAGATTCTTCTATCTCCATAAACTTTAACTGAAGAATAAAAAATGTCCAGATAAGAATTTCCCCAAGAAGAAATAAAATCTGAACTTTGTTGGACCAACAAACATCTTATTTTCTGAAGCAAATATGGTGAACGCTGCGGTTCAGTTGCATCTCACAACTTGCAGCAGCATGAAACTACAAAGCCGATAGAAAGACACAGATAGAGATGAACAGATTCTCTTCACCACAAAGTGAGGCAAAGATACGTCCACTCAAGTCAGAAACCTGTCAGCTCGAGTGAAATTTTGAGCTTCTCCTGATCTTGTATGTACAGAAAAGAGCATCGGAAGAAAATCTGAGAAACTGGAGCTCACCATTTACTACTCATGGACCAAAGACACAAACCATTCCAGCAGTCCAAGACCCCTTTTAAGTTTTATAACTCCATCCTTCAGAGAAAAAGTGCAGAGACGCATGTAACACAACAAAGACCACACACACATCATGTGGTGACCAGACGTATCAGGATCTGTCAGATTCATCATTGATCATAGTCATTTATCAGAGCAGCATGGTGTAACAACAGCTTCTGAGTTTTTACATGTTGGGAAACGTACAGTAATGTTTCAGTAGGATGTGGGAACACAAGCAGTCAAACACCAGACTGAACTTAGTCTGATAATCACCAGGATTTTACCCATCCACATCATGAAATCCTTTTTAAATTACATTTTGATCAGCGGGACTCATGTCAGTACAACAGGCCAGTTTGCTAAGTGCAAAGTTTAAATGAAGTCGTATTAAGTCTATATTTTGAATAGGGTCGAAGCAAACTATGTAACCTCACTTAATCTAAATGCATCTCGGTGCTCCCCTTTCACTTCAACTCCCACTCCCATCACCACTGACACAAATTATAAATATATGGTGGTGTACATTTTCAAAAGATATAGATTTTCATTACACTGTATTATGATATCAAAATATCTTTTTCTATATTCAGTATTTTCAAATGAATGGGAAAGTGGTCTCAGGCTTTTGGCACATAAAGCTCGGTTCTTCTTATAAAGGTCCAGTGAGTGCAGGACTTCTGTTGAATGTATGACTCTCTCTTCTTCCAGGTAAGCCAGCTATTGCCCACAGAGACCTGAAGTCAAAGAACATTCTGGTGAAGAAGAACGGAACCTGCTGCATCGCCGACCTGGGTCTAGCTGTCCGCCACGACTCAGCCACCGACACCATCGACATCGCTCCCAACCACAGAGTGGGAACCAAAAGGTAAGTGCATGCTGTACAGAATGCACACAGTCTGTAGCTGTAGCAGTGAATTTATGGTCGGACATCCTCTGTCTCCATCTTGTTGTGTACCCGCTGAGGTTCTGTCAGGAGGCTCTTAGGGCTATCTTTCATTCTGACATAAGCATCCTTTTGGGATAAAACTCACTTCTGCTCTGCTGTGTAGGCAGGTGTGATGTTGTCACTGTGAGCAAATATAGTAGTGTTTCACAGCACATCTCTAAGCTGCAAAACATCTCACCTCAGTGAATTGGGGATGTAAATAAAGGAAGCCAGACTATTAGAGTGTCAACTGTTGCCGCTGTCTTTACAGGTGGCGTGACTATAAAGACTTGAGGAGGTGACTGGGTTTCAGCCCTCAGCTTTATCAGGATTTCATCTATGAAATCAGTCATCTTGTCACTTTGAGCTAACCGGTCAATCCAGAGGATGGAAACAGTCTCAGCTGGTGCTCAAACATCAGAGATGGCGTTCTATTTACACTGACAGAGCGGGTCACTCAAACAACAAATGTTACAGGGAAATAGTGCATGTGTTGGAGACTATTTTCAGCGGCGTATGAATCCACATTTGGTGCTCTAGTGAGTATTTCTGGCAGCAGGACGGCGTGTGTGTGAGATTGAGTCAAAATAAACTACTGCGTGTGTGTTCATGGTAATGAAGGAACATGTCATCAGTGGAACAGGGTGGCTCACTGACATGTTTTTAATAGTTTTTGGACAAAAACTGAGCTCTACAGCACAGAGGAATAAGATATATCAGGTTTTGATATGCACACAATACTTGTATGAAATTGTGATGCAGGGTGTAATAACTATCTGAAGAAACAAGAGTAGCTATGGCAGAGCAGTTGATACTGGTCAGCTATTTCTAAGGAGAAGGAGAGAAACTGTGCTTGTGTCTGGTAGTTTGGTATACAGGGTTCTGCAGCGCCTGCCAGAGGGGAGCAGTTGAAAAAGGTTGTGTCCCGGGTGTGGAGACTGTGTAATGATTTTTCCGGCCTATTTCCTGGTTCTTGAAGAGTACAAGTCCTCTAGGGTGGACAGGGGAGCACCAATGATTTCTGTTCTTATCTGTCTGTTCTTATCCTCTTTCGTGGCTGTTCTGAACTGGACCGTGATGGATGTGCACAGGACGGATGTAGAACTGGCTCAACAGCTCCTGTGGCAGACCATGCCTCCTCAGTTGCTGCAGAAAGTACATCCTCTGCTGGGCCTTTCTGAGGATGGAGTTGATGTTGGTCTCCTACTTCTGGTCTTGAGAAATGGTAGTTGGTAGTAGGTCTTCGTGGCTGACACAGGGCTGTTGGATATTGTGAGGGGGAGCAGTGCTGAGGGGTGTCCACTGTCATCTCCATAGTCTTATCTGTTGAAGCTCAGCGTGAAGATTGGAGCCAGTTAGTCAGCATCACAAATAACCAAATATTAAGCTTGTCTGAACATTTATGAGTCATGCAGTGATGTAGTTATCAGAAAAGTGAAAGGAGCACTTTGAGTGGTTGAAAGTCTAGAAGGGCTCTACATAAGTGCAGTCCATTTACCATTTAGTTTACTTTCTCTCCCTCTGGACAGAGATGTTTGATTGTGGAATGTTGTCCAACTTTCTGCGTAGCAGTGTGGACTTAACAGCCACAATAATACAAGTTCTCCAAGGGCAGGCTTGACAATCCCATATATATAAAGCCTGGTTGGATAAGGGTTCCAATTGGGAAAAGAAAGCTAGATACAAACTTTGTGTAAAATTGTTCGACATCTGCAACATGGGAGAGGCAGCAATTGTAAGCTATATGTAAGAGCAAAAGCACTCTTGTCTTGTTGCAGCATCCACTCCATCCAGAGACTGACCACAACAAGTAATGAACCTGCCAACGCGGTCGCCAGTGCTGCACATTGAACTTGATTTGCATTGAGTTGATTTGTATGAGCTACAATCTGCTGGCAATTATTTGGCAATACAATTGCACACATAGTCAGAATGTAAGATACATGTTAGCAGTTGGATTTTAAAACCAGTTATTTACATAATAAACATCTTGCTATTCATACTCAGATGTCAAATATGGTCTGGAAATTTGAGTCTGGAAAATTATGAAATTTTGAAATGGAAAACGTGTAGGTTTAGTTCTAGTATTTATTCATTTGTTTTATGGTAATGCTTTGACAGAGCCTGACAAAGTTGCAATATGCGGTTAATTCTACAAGTCTGATTACATCCAGATATGATATGGTTTACCATATTTTTGCCACAATTGTAGCATGAAAATTTGATACCTGCATGGCCCAAGCGGATACTTTATCAAAGTTGTAAATGTTGTAATAAAGACCTAAAAATAGCCAAAAATGTTTGACCTCACAGCTAAACTACTTCCTCCCTTTCTTCTCCAGACTACAGGTGGCTTCTCACTTTCCCTTTGTGTGTGTGTCTGTCTACACATCTCTTGTTCTGTTATGTAGACATGTCTAGCTGCAGGATTGAAAAGTGAGCAGTGCATCGAGGTCATAACCAGCACTTGTTCCAGCACTCCCTCCCTTTCTCTCTCTCTCTCTCTCTCAGTGAGACCACCATAGCTTCAGTCCCACTCTGCTTTTTCTCCCTCTTTTTTTTTTTTGTCTTGTTTATGTCTTTTCCCTGCTCCCTTTGTTGTTTGGTGGTTTGATGCTGCAGGTGTATTAGAGTGCCACTAAATGATTCAGTAAGCCTCGGGTCAGTGGAGACAGAAGCTCTGGCCTTGGCTGAAGTCCATGTTACATATTGATGATCTGATCCCACAAACTTTCACCAAAGTATCAGTCTGACCCAAAAGTTACACTTTGTCGGACATCGTGTAGTTCTGTGAGTTGTGTCAGCGCATGTTTCTTGCATTAACATTTCATTGTTTTATGAAGACATCGACTAAACTCAAGTCTTTCCTGCTTTTTGACAGTTTTACTGTTTTAACAGCCAACAAACAGCCTTTCCATGGTTGTAAAACAGTTTAATCTCAATTTCCTGTAAATTTCACAACTTCAATATTGTTATTTTAAGTAGCTTTTCCAGTTGAGGGGTCAGTACTTTTTTTGTGGGAATGTTTTGTAGATAAATATCATCTACTGCATTAGCATCTGTATATATTATGCACCTGTGTATGTATTATTAATTGGCTATGACATTTTTCCCTTTCTTAGAAAGATAACTGATATGTACTCTGCCTAAATGACAGAATAACATATATATTTTTGTCCACAGTCCCTGCTTAGAATTGAGTAGAAGGCCTCTGTTAAATAAAAATATCACTGTCTTCATTTATCAGGACATTTTTTACAGATTATCAGAACTAAGAAAACAGGCTCAAGGTCTTTTGCTAAAGCCTGATTTTGCAATGAGTGTTTAACAGCTCAAAGCAAACATGAGCAGTTCCAACAGTTTTCACCAGCTGAAAGCAGAGGTCAGTCGTGTTTCATTTACAGTTTTTCCAAAAATATATCGAGCATCTAGTTCAGTGGAAGCTTCATCAATCAGGGAGGTCAGGATGTAGGGACTGTTGTCAGATGATGAAGATATAGGGCCAGATAGGGTTAGAAAATACAGTTGATGATGTTGATGACTGGGTTTAGTACTACTTGAGCTTTCAGTCATATTGCGTGCTCAATTTGCCCAGTTGTTATGAAACTGCAGATGTTCAAATCTGCATCGTGAGGGTCAAAGTTCAAAATCTTTTCACAAGCTTTCAAAAGTCAAACTTTGAACTTCAGCAGTTGATGTTGTTCTCCAAAGAAATAGACTAATTTACTGGATCAATCTGTCCTCAGACCTCGTATCAGGTTGTTTTTTGAACCTTTTGTGGTGCAGTTCAAACTGTCTGTTTTGTGTCGGTTCGTTGGCCGGTGTGAGAGCTGTCCATTGATCTGATTTGTGACTGAGACCCAGCTCTTGAAGTAGTCTTGAACTGGTTCCAAGAGTTCAGTTTAGTGTGAAAGCAGATCAGACCAACCACAGAACTGTGTGATGGTAGATATGTGAACTATTATTAAATCCATCTACTGATTAAAGCTTATCTATGTAATTAATCAAGATTATTTTAGTAACCATGGTAACACTTGACTCATGTCAGCATGTGAGTGTAGGGAATAAGACACAGGAACATTCATTATAATGTATTGACTAACAGTTGTATCTCAGTGAGACGTGCAGCAGGAAAGAAAAGCCACTTCTTCTTCTTCTTCTTCTTCTTCTTCTTCTTCTTCTTCTTCTTCTTCTTCTTCTTCTTTTTCTTCTTCTTTTTCCCAGTAAGCAGAGAGACGGTTGATCTCACCATGCTTTCCATTAGTTTAAAAGCAATGATAGACTCAAGGTCTATATTTTACTAGATAATGCTGCTTTTATTCCAACTCAATCTTCATCAAAAGCCACTCTAACATTCAGCTTGGAATGGAGTGGACACTGTGTATGTTTTTGTTTAATGTGGAGTTAAATAAAGACAGCTCACTTTTTCAATTCAATTAACTTGCTCCTTTTTTTGTTCCACACAAAATTACACTATCTCTAAATTCCTCTTGAGCATCTATAGCAAATACTGATGAAGGTCTTTTGCTTTCATCTTGATTTAACTTCTAATTTCTCAGCAGCAGCAGTAGTCGGCAAACAGAGGCGATTTGTACACCATTCAGTTAAGACCTGAGCTCGTATGGTTAGTGTGGGAGTTATGTGTTTGCACTGTTGAATCTATCATTACACATCATCAGCTGCGTGTGTATGTGTGAACATGGGTAACCACATGTTTACGTCTTATTGCTTCATCTGATTCATGCATGAGCAGAGAACGTCTGATGTGGTTTGTTATCAGGGGTTTTTGTGGGGGGGTTTTTGCAGCAGCCTGTTAATGTTATCTTCACATGATTTTATCAAGGTATCCGCAGTGGATCAGAGTGTGTTACGGGTCTTAATCACAGGTTTCAGATTCATCACTCACATTTGATGAAGGCTTTCATGATGTATGAAGCAGCATAATGCTAAAAATGACCTGCTCATTTATAGAAAGAAAACAGAACTTCATCTTCATCAATCTCACACACATGCATTTTCCCAAGCAGTCAAATAGGTGCATGCTGAATACACTTTAAAAGTGCTCTGTAGTAAAAATATTGAAATGACGGTGCTCCAGTAGCCAATGGTTAAGGAGCATACTGCTTACCAGTAGCATCCGTGGTTTGATTGCAGCTGAGGACCTTTGTTGCACATCACACCTCTCTCTCTCTATGAGATTCAATTTGTATGTTAATAAAGGGTTAGCTGGCTTGGTATGTAGCAAATAAGCTAACAAACAAGCTAATAGGTTCGCTCACAATAAATACCAGTAACTTGGACAGCTTAAGACGTCGTAACTGAATTGCCAGTAGATTATCCTTTGTCATAGTAAGTAATGAAAACCAACCATGTAAATGATTTTAATTTCAACTTTTAGGGAGTGCTGCTGCCCGCATGGTACCTTGAGTTCAGTAGTCAGTTCCCAGAGTTCCTTGCAGGATATGACTCACAGTTTATCAGACCAACAGAAGAAGCAGCAGAAAAGCCACAAAACTTTAAACATAAAGCATAAACAACATAGAAACATTTGCTACTTTGAATTGTTGAGTATGACATTGTAGATCAGTGTACAGTCATACAGCTCTCAGCTTCCTGCCTCTTATGATTCATGTTACTAAAAGTAAACTTTTGATCAGCTGCTGCTCTTAAACATAAATTAAACATTAAATCAAGCAGTGACAGATCTGAGAGGTTTCATGAATATGTATTTCATTAATTGTGGGTGATGAAGAAACTTAGGAGGAGGAAACATCAGATTGGTGGCATTTCAGCCAGGGGATTTTTTTTATTTCTTTCTTTGATGTTGCTAAAAAAAAAAGGACCCAAATCAATAACCTACACCTTTCTCCATCAAACTGCTGCTGTTATGACTGTGATTATTGCTGGCTGGATGATTGCAGTCTTATATGACAAGAGGAAGAGGAGGAGGATGTCGGTAGATCTAAATCTGTGTTTGGTTAGACCTGTTTTTAGATTTAAACATCACTCTTTTCACACCATGCACCACCTCACTAGTGCACTAACCATGATGTAAAAGTACAGACTTGAACAACACCAACATGTTGCTTTGTATTTCCAAAGTGTCATTTTAAAGCCAGGAAAAGCTCAATGATCATTTCCTTCTTAACAAAGCTTTTGTTGCTTTTGTGTTTTTGTTTGAACAATGGAAATACAACACAACGTGATTTTCTGTGTACTCACAACATCAGTCTGCCACGCTAGAAAAATGATTTCCTAACCATGAAATGCTGTCATTATCTCTCCGCTCAGGTATATGGCTCCAGAGGTGCTGGACGACTCCATAAACATGAAACATTTTGAGTCTTTCAAGCGAGCTGACATCTACGCCATGGGGCTGGTCTTCTGGGAGATAGCTAGCCGCTGCTCTATGGGAGGTGAGGATCAAACGAGAGGAGACGGAGGGGTAGCGAATCATCGGGCGAATGAAGCGTGAGGTTGAGAGATTAATGGAGGGAGTGATGAATGAATGGAGCAACAGTTAATTATGGAAATATATGTGCATGGATGGAGGGGAAGAAGCAGACAGACAGATACATTTAGCATCTGGATGTAATTGAACTCCATATTTTTCTGTCAGGTATTCATGAGGACTACCAGCTGCCCTACTACGACCTGGTTCAGTCAGATCCATCAGTAGAGGAGATGAGGAAGGTGGTTTGCGAGCAGAAGCTTCGACCCAACATTCCCAACCGCTGGCAGAGCTGTGAGGTAGGACGCCGCGTCTGACTCTAGATGTCGGATGCTTTTACTCATTCTTTCCCCATAATGGAATCAAAGATGATGTTTCCACCGTCTGTGTATACATATATGTCAGACATGGTTTTCAGTAAAACTGTGCATTGTCTGCCACCTCATTATTCCACTTTGTCTGCAGTAGCTACTGACTAACTAGATGTCTAAAAATAATATGAAATGACATGATTAGCTACATTGTTTCACCAGAGTGAAAGTAAAACCACTTTTTTTTTTTTTATGTACCACAAAAACACACATTTCCATCATTCATTTAAAATGTAGATGTGGAAATGTTGTTGTTGTTGTAGGCAGCCAGGGTTCTGTCTACTTCAGCCCAGCTCAGCCACTTGGTATCCAGCAGTAAGTCTGAACCTCGAGGCCCTGGAGTCTCACTCAATAACAATGTTCAGTCATATGATACACACACACACACACACACACACACAGGCACTCTCATTCCCACACTCCCCAGAGAGGAAGCAACCACTCAGCTTGTGGGATAAGAGAGCATGTGTGTTGTATCAACTGCAGCCTCAAGTTTCAGTTTCAACCAGATCGTATGCACACACACACACACACACACACATGCACACACACACATGCACACACACACATGCACACACAACTTGTGTTTTTGGTTTGTTTATGTTTTTTCTGTGTTAGGAATCATTATAGTTGAGTTTGGGCTGACTGGGGTAAGTTTATCCCCCAGCGCTGTGTGGACAGGGACATGAAGTTTGGAGAGTGTCTGCAGGTCTTTTATTTTTTTTTGTTGTTTTAAAATGTAAACTCTTGAAACCATCATACTATTGTTTTGCTGGCATAGCAGTAACTGTACAATGTGTTTGCATTTAATTAGTGCTTTCTAGAAGCCATTTTTCAGGGCTTGAAGCACACACAGAGCATACACAGAGAGCCTATAATTGGTAGCTCCATTGTTCTCAGTGAAGATGAGATATGATACCTGCCACTGGTGGCAAAACCACCACCTGAGGTAAAACTAACAGTTGCATATTGCAAATCCAGATCCTGCAGATCCTCCCTTAAATGCATATGCAATGAGGAGAGAGATGCTTGTCACAGGCACTCACACACAATCTCCAGGCTGCTGCATCTCTTTATAGATACAGCACATGTGTCACATCTGCACCTGAAAAACAGGCACCCTAAGAGTGTTAGCAGTAGGCTAATAGCTATGTTCTGTCTTTGAGGTGCCTGTGAATACTGAACCCATTCCTTCATATTAATCTCATTAGGTTATCACATTCAATACATTTGTCCACTTAAAGGACCAGTGTGTAAGATTTAGGGGGCTCTATTGGCAGAAATAGAATAGAATATTCATAAGCATGTTTTCATTGGTGTATAATCACCTGAAAATAAGAATTGTTACAATGAGTCCTTTATATCTACACAGGGCGCGGGTCCTCTACCATGGTGCCTCCCATGTTGCACCACCATGTTTCTACAGTAGCCCAGAATGGACAATCCAAACACTGGTTCTAGAGAGGACCTTTCACATTTTTTTCTAGTTTCACAGCCACCGTCGGTTCTCCTACACACTTGGAAGGGGAGGGGGAGGGAGGTGTATTCAGTTGGTTGCGATCTGCAACCTCACTGCTAGCTGCCACTTAATCCTACACACCAGTCCTTTATCATACATATTATTTATGCAGTTATGATGCTTCATTAGTTATGATGCTGCAATGATTAGTCAATTAATCGAGTAGTTGCCAAGTATTCAATTAATCACCAACTCTTTTGGTAATTATTAATTGTTTTGAGTCATTTTTTAAGAAAAAAAAAATCCAAATTCTGATTCCAGCCTCTGAAATGTGAATATTTTCTAGTTTCTTTAGTCTTTTATGACAGTAAACTGAATATCTTTGAGTTGTGGACTGTTGGTCAGGACAGTAGAAGACACTCGAGGATGTAACTTTGGGCTGTGAGAAACCGTGAATGAGATTTTTCACCATTTTCTGACATTTTATAGACCAAACAACTAACTGATGAATTGAGAAAGTAATGGCCAGATGAATCGATAATAACAATGATCATTAGTTGCAGTCCTACAGTCAGGACATGGACAGTTCAATCTCAATCAGCTGCCTGAATGAAAGACTGTTTTGTTTAGAGATATGTGGATATGCTTACACCATCAATAGATATTAAGATGTTATTGTTTCATTGTAAGTTCTGTTAATTGGTGCACATAAATTACTGATTTGAGAACACAAATCAATAATTAATATGCTCACACATGTATTTTTTTCCCCACATGACAGCTGCCAGACTCTGCACAAATATCTCTTGAATTCCTGTGACTGTTGTGCCCTGTAGTGCTGGATATTTGCAGGATAGTAGATGGAGTTTAGTTTGAGTCAGACTAGACCACATTGTCTCCACCACTCAGCTGTTCAAACTAGACTTCTTTATAAACGCAGACTCTCTTATAAGCAGCCAAGTCTGCTGCCCACACACACTTCATAAAGTCAGATAAAAATGGTAGAAGAGATCAAGATGCTCAGACTCACATTCTGTTGTGTAGTTTGACCTCAGGTATTTGCAGCTTTGCCACATACTGTACTTGTCTGGCAGCATCCAGACATCTGTCATATTTATGACCTGGAAGGAAGAGTCTGTCCTTTTTTGGAGGTAAAATTCTTCCATTTAAAACACAAGGCTTATTTGTACCATAACAATCACTTATCCACACTTCTGCCCTAAAGAAGGTCTAGAGAAATTTCCCTCCGAATGTGGGCTAATAAGACCTTTCTGAGCCAAAGGCAGCATATTGATTTGGAAACTGCACATGTGGTTTGTTTTTCTGCCCAGCTTAGCAAAATCACTATCTCGTGTTTAAATGTTTGAATAATGGAGGCTTAATCTCACTGGCATCTGAAAAGAGAACTGACGTTCAGGTTTAGCTTTTCTTTCACCAACTTTCAGATTTTCAATCTGTTCTTTTTTCTGTGGTGAAAATGTCCATGAAGGATAAACATCCAACACTTTGCTTAGAAATGATATAAAAAGATGTTCCTTATCACGACAGATTATGTCATAATCATCTGATTCAGACAAGGTTTAACTGTGTCCAGTCAGTTGATGTGTACATCCAGGGTTAAGTGAAGATATTAGAGACTCCATCAGCAGGTAAATCTCTGTATGTTGTCTCCTTTCTTCATACAGCACAGTTGTGGTCTGCTTTCACAGTTTGGACTGGCAGTAAACACAACAATGTCTATATGTCCTCACACACCTTTATACATAACAAACATAACAAAAAGAGTCACACATCTCACTCATTCTCACACAACAGTGAGTCATGATAAATCACAGACCGCAACAATAATACCCACTCAGACAAACATGTGTAGCAAGTTAAAACTTGACAGTACTTGTAGATGCAAACTGAGGATGTGTTGATAAATTCAATCTATTAGTAGTAAAAATGGATGATGGAGAGTGCTGAACATCACCAAATTGAAGAGACACTGAATTTCATTTTCATTTTCATTCATCTTTATTGTAGCAAAATGCATGTTGCTAAGAAAACAAGTATGACCTTATAGAAAAGAAAAATGTCTTAAAGGAGCCATATTATGCGCTTCCTTATTGTCAACATTGTTGTCGGATGTTCATGTTAAAAGTGGCCGACATGTCAAATAACAAGGTAAACATATGCAGCAGCTTCAGATTGTTCTGAACGCTCGGTTTCCAACGGTTTTTTCTACTTTCAGCCCGAGCTGACCTCAGTTTGTGATGGATTTCTTTATATGGTCATCTGCTACGTGCACAGCACACGAGTTAACTGCTCCGCTCCGGGAGTAGCCATGACTCCATTACACAGCACAGCAAAGTAAAATAAGTAGTTTACCTGTTGGAGGTGTGCTGGTTGTCTGCAGTTCTTCATAAAACATCTCACTGTGGTTGTTTTTGCTTGTACTAGTCCTCCCTGTGTTATTTCTAACTGATCTGCTGAACACATAGCTCCATATGTTGTTGTTTCAACCGGTTTTTAGTGCTGCTAACGAAGCTCCACTAAGTCAGCGAGGAACACATTTTTACTTCCTGTAAATTCTTCACAATAAAAGTCTCCCATTAGTTAGTCATTTAAAAGCTTTTAATTTAAAGCAGTAAAGCAGGAAATGTTTGGTTTGCACTGACGGTAAAGTTACATGACAGTCAGTCAGAAAGAGTGGGCTCATCGGGAGGAGGCTCATCAGGGCCTAAAACAGAGTGTAACAGAAACTGTGTATATTGAGGGGCTGCATAAAGGGCCAGTATAAGATAAATAAAGAGTTATTTGATCTTTGGATCATGCAGAGCTACTCTAGTGGAGTCCAAAAATAAAAATTCAGAGCTGAAATGAGCATAATAGGTCCTCTTGAAGGAGTTACCAGACTTCAGCAGGGATTTACAATAAATATAATCAGTGCCTGCCATGTTAAATAATATGCTTCCAAGAATAGCATGTACTATATAATGTTGCAGTCTTGGTAAACTGTGTAACAATCTGCCATAACTCTCACAGCCAACTTGTAGCAGGTACACTGTAAAGCAGAGTTTGACCTGATTGGGCCGTTAGTATTTTTAAATTAATTTAGTCACAGACGATCACAAAAAGGCACAAACCAATGTTATAACTTCTGCTAAGTGCTGGATATAATACATATATAATTAAACAGCATCCATCATATGAGGTACTGTAGATTGTCTTTTATAGGATTTTTTTTTCTTCATATACACAGCAGTTACAATAACTAACACATATAAGAATATATATAGATAACCATATACAATACATACTTACATACATAAATACACATAGAATTTAAAAAAAAGGTGCGTGCTGTAAAAGTAGAAACAGATGTGCTACACATACTGGAAACACAAGCATAACAACCATCTGATATGCTGTATGTGAGTCACATACACACAGTATATACACATAGTTACAGTGGAAAAACAAAATATGTTATATTTAGTTATTCTAAAATAATCATATGTAGTCATATGAATGTTGAAATCGTGAAGGTCATACTGTTGCACTTTCAAACCCTTTACAAACCCACATTACAGGACTCAAGCACAGACACAAGCCTCTCAGATTAAGTTGCACCAAAAACCCAACTGACACTGCATCTGACAGGTATACATGCTTACATCATGCCTGCACTACAGAAACTATTTGAACAAAAATGGTCAGAATTAGAGAACCATGTAAGAGAGTTGGTTACTGTTCCTGAATAATAGTAGGTTGCACTCATTCTGTTCTTATCTCTCCTCATACTGTCCAGCTTCTTGTACAAATCAACACTAACCACTGAAATGTTGGAGTATGAGGCTCTGTGGGATCTGAAGTAGGTCTATTTGAGAATCCTTGACATCAAATTTAAGACCCTCCAGAGTCAGAATCACTCATTAGAGTCAAGTCTTGTACAGTTGTTCCTCTGTGTTGCTCTTCAAAGTGTTTGGTTTAAGAGTGGCATTCCCAAGAGGGATTTTTTTTTTTTTTCAGTTGTCTCACCATTTTACCATTCAGCCTGTAAGTCAGATTGGCAGATAGAAGGTGCGTGCGTGCCTGCATGTGTATGTGGCAGATTGCTTGTCTGTAGTAGTGTGAAGTTGGCACTAATCCACCCAATGAATGGAGGACTGGAATGTGTTGGCTGTCCTAATGAGCGCTGTAGGAAGTTCCACAGATCGAGCACCAGCATCTTACCAGACAGACGCTCGGAGAGACTGAGACACACACAGACATGTTGACTCATACATACCAGATGCTTCTTACAATCCGGCCAAGGGAGACATGAAGGAATCAGTGTAAACTCTGGAGGCGCTAACCCTATTTCAAACTTTGCACTGTCTAGCCGGACGTCACCACTTTAGAGAGGCAGGGGGAGAGACTTTCTAGATTCAGCCCTATTTCCCAGAAAATACAAGATAAAAGGAAGCAGTGATTACGTGAGAAAAAGCTTTTAAAAGTAAGAAAACACAGGAGTGGTTCACTAAGTTACACAAGGAAAACTACAAATACATAGGAAGAGACTGGAAATTACAATGAAAAAGTAAAAGAAGAGACCAATTATAAAATTCAGTCAAATGCTTTAGAGAGAGAAAAAAAAAAGAATGTTATGATGAGATCAAAAAACTGACTTTTTTTATATAGAGGATTATTTTGTATTCAGTTGAGATGTGAGCAAACACAGCCATTCAAGCTGGTGCAAATGTTTTTCTATAGGATTGCAAAGTCAAAGGTATTGTTTGGAAGATGGCTCTCTGCATTCTCCATTCCTCTCATGCTGCAATATTTGAAACAGATCTGCTGAATAGTGCAGAATATGCCCGTATCTTTTTGTGTAGGTACATTTCTAATACAGAATAACCTCGCTTATATTTATATAAGATTGATGTTAACGCAATGATAAGTACATTGCATTTTCTATATCCGCCTCACAAAAGCCTCCTACTGTTTTGCTGTAGGAAAGCTTTAATGAGAAGGACATTTCAGAACTGGACTGCTACCAAGCAGGACAGCACAGGTCCACATGGTTACTGACACACACATGTTGGAATAACTGATCAACTGGTTGATCAGGTGTAAGACCAACTTTTATTGTGATTTAACTGAAACTGATCCAGGCAGATTTCAGCAGGACATTTATGTAGAATAGCTAAATTAGAGAAATCATCAGGCTTTACAGATGCATAAAGATCAGTATTATTGGTGTAAAGATGCTAAAAGACAATCCGATAGGTAATGTGCCTTATAAGAAGCATTTGGATTTAAAATATAACAGGACCAAGAATAGAACCCTGGTGAACCCCACAGATTCTCCATCAGTCACTGGTCTTAATCAACAACGCTGTCTCATCTTTATTGAACATAATAAGAATATAAACAGTCTGGAATTTAGCATAGCTCAACCCAAGAACAGAAATTGAAAATGCTAGACTCAACGCTCTCAACAACTCCACATCTGTCATAATTGTACGTTGGACAGAAAAAAAAAAGTGTATTTCCCAAGATGCCCCACTGTTCCAACATTATGTTGTAATGAAGTCATATTAAGCCTGGTCTTCTCTTTCCTCTCTGCAGGCGTTGAGGGTGATGGCGAAGATAATGAGGGAGTGCTGGTATGCCAACGGTGCCGCCCGGCTCACTGCGCTCCGAATCAAGAAAACCCTGTCTCAGCTCAGCCAACAGGAGGGAATCAAGATGTAGACACAACTACCAAACACACACACACCCACACACACCTCTGACTGACATCCATATCGTTAGCATTACAACATTATTATCTTCATTATTATTCATCGATTGTTCCTCCCCTTTGGTTTGGAAGGGAAGTGAAGACTTTTTATTCCCCTTGTGTTCTTTTTTCTTATCCCAATTTCATTTGTTGACAAACTGATGAGTCCTGCATCTAAAACTGAAAAGCAGTGTGTGTACAGTATGTGTGTGTGTGTCACACTGGGCTCACAAACACACATGAATGGGTGGATAAAAAGGATAGATGGATGGATGGATCTGATGAGGGCTGGCTGTGCCTGAAGGGAATATCAGAGGCATTAAAGGAAGCCTTCACTCATTATCCTCCATCTTCCTGTACTCATTACATGAAGTCTCTGAAAGACCCATCGATGCAACCAGTGTCCATCTCAAGTCCCGCCTCCACCGCTCATCGCACACCCAACCAATAAGAGCTCAGACCTCATCAGGTAAACTAAAGACCAGACAGGCAGCTGGGAATCACCTAGGAGACCTCTGAGCTGCCTCACATCTTCATTATCATGCCCTCATTTGTATATTAGCATTTCATCCTTCACTTCAGTTAAGCTACTCTTCAGCAGGGCTGCAAGTCCTTCATTTCCATTTTTTGAATAATCTTTAATCAAGGAATATTCACATTTCCTCTGATATAAAAACACAAAAAATGTGTAAAAAAAAAAAAATAATCTAAATGTTACTTTTTGATGGATCTAGACAATATGTGCTGTCACATTAGGGCCATACAGAGACTTTTACAAATGTACCACAAACATACTGTACATTCTTTAATGAATGGAACTATGTGCACTGCTCCCACAACACTCATGTTATTAAGCTGATTGTTACAGGAGCTTGGCTTTACACTGATTGGCACAGCTGGCCCTTTCTAATTGCAGGGGTTCATGAAAGCAAAAGAAATTCTCTGAATATTATCATAAGTATGTAAAGTAAAGAAAGGTGTGAGGAATGCCTGATCATTACTGACTACTTAATGTTGAAATTCAAATACCACTGAAATATTTTACTTTGAAAAGCATTTACCTGGATGCATTTGAATATTTTGAATTCAGTCGCTCATTTTTGGATCAAAACATTCAAGTCAAGTCCTAAAATTAAGTTGCTCAGAGTGAATTTTTGTTCAGATGAGCGACACTTAAAATATTTATCTGAATTTTTTTTAACTTGAATCAAGTCTTTAAAATTGAAAAACTTGGAATAAAGTAACCAGATAAATTCAGACAGAAGGTCATATATAATTGTTATCATATGCTTTAAATTCAGTCTTCTTTCAATTTCAGCACTCAGTAGTGGTTAAACTTTACATTTAGGAGTTATGTTGTGTATACAATTGAAATTATGGCCTGTTTTGGCTTCCATATAGAGGAAGTGAATACAGCAGTTTAACATTGACTGCTGTAGAATGTATTTAATGGCAGCGAATGGAACAATTAACCTGTTTCTCTTTTGATTTTAACTCTAAGAAATCACATTCAGTGTGTTTATAAAATATTCAGAAGATAAGAATTTTTTTCTTTGCTGTTGTTCTGCTGCTAGAAAAGACAGCATCAGTTCCTCTTAATCACCGAGCTAACAGTGATTCAACCATGATCAGTATCATTTCAGAGAGTAAAGATTATTCAAGAAATGTAACCATTTTTCAATGTGAATTCATCACAGTTGGGTGCAGCCCTGCTCTTGAGTCATGTGACAGTAGCACTGGGGACTGAAGCAAGGACCTGGGGGTTATGGGACGGTCTGTAAGCTACCCTGTGGGGTCCAGACAAAACGTTGGCTTCATCTGTTCTTCATCTAGTCGAGTTGTGAGCAGAATCTCTCATCTCTGCAACAATTTTGCACCTGTTTTTTTTTTTTTTTTTTAAACTGTTGTTATTTCCCCGTCTCCCCTCGGTATTATCAGGGAGTCGGACAGGTCAGTTTAATTTATTATGGTTTTTTTTCTTTCTGGTGGCAGGGGATCTTTTTTGCAAAACTAAACTGGACATGATGACCTCATTCATTTTTGGTGAACATGCTGCAACATATGCAATATACAGTAGATAAATGTGTCTATTTTCTATACTCTGCTCTGCTAAACCACAAACAGCAAGAACAACAACACCAACAACAATCAGCTGCCACCATGCCTTCCAAGCCAGCTGTTACCGGAAAGTGCCAGTGCTTTAAAAACCCAACTCCTCTCATGTCGGCTGCTGTGGAGCGTTTGTTTCTCGCATGTATGCAGCTCTGTGCGCGTGTGCGTGTGTGTGTGCGTGTGTGTGTGTGTGTCAGAGGAGGCCTGCAGGAGCCCTGCCGAGCATATAACAGCTTTTACTATGCACACCCAAGAAGTAGGGACGGAAAGCAAGAAGGGACACACCGCACGGCACAGCACCCACAATCCAGCCGACTCTGGTGCCATTTCGTCAAACCCCACCACCTGAACACCTGACCACCTCAGCAACAACTCATCGTACAGCTTGTCCTCCCAGTGGACTGAGTCTGGAAACTGAGCTTCAGCACCTCAAACTGTCTTTAGTTGGAAAAACCGTTGCCACAAAAGCTCATGGTGGCTTTCAAAAAGAGACACAAAGACTTGTAAGCATTACTGATGTTGCCCTATAAATGTAAAAGTTTGGATTTCTGATTTTTGTTATTTCACGTTTTGCGCAGCAGTGCAAATCAACCTTTCAAGCATTTTCTTCTCTGTAGGATAATCAACAAAAAAACAGTGAGGTACATTCATTTAAATATAGCAAACGGATATTTACTAAGCCATAGGTTTTCCAGGTTGTGTATTATTTTTTCTTCTTTTTTTTTTTTTTTTTTGTTTTGTTTTTTTTGTGGCGAGGTCTTTTTCTACTAGAATGTACATTTATGAAAAACAAAAGATGACGAAAAAATGCGTAAAATGGACAATTTTGTCATTTCAGCTTAGCAAGCCTTAAGGGACCAACGCATAAGAGCCAGGATCTGCTCTTATTTTCTTTTTTCCTTTTTTTTTTTTTTTAAGAAAAAATATAAATATATACACATATATATATAAATATATATATAAGTGATGATATATATAAGTGATGATGATGATCTATCTAAAGGACAAAAAAAAAATATACTGTATGTAGCACCTGATTTACCAGTTTGTTTCAGTCAAGTGTTTGTCCTGTTGCCAATATTGCCATACATCTAAACCCATCTGAACTTATTTTACAGATTTGCTTGTGTCTAAGTTCCATCGAAAGCACTTGTAATACACACAGGTCAGAAACAAATTTATAAGTAGTTACAGTTCAAACACACATAGAGTTAAACAGTCAACATTTGATCCATCCAGTAAATATCTCCCAGACAAAGAAATCCCAGAGTCTCTTGATTGTTCAGCAATAAGTGCACTTCTGAACCACCGCAGGGTTTAACTGTGTGGCAATTTGGATGTCGGTGAGTCCGTCTGTCTCCATCGTTTTTTTGTTATGGATACATAATGTATTGATGTGCTGCTACTTAGTTGTCCACCTTGCTTTCTGAGTCGAGGTGAGAGCTGCCGTTGGATGTAAATATCCTCAGATTGCCTAAATCTGATCATTCTGTGCCATGTTGCTCTGACGCAAATCAATGCCCTTCGACATTTGGTAGACGGTCCTCAGATTTGCTGATGTATGTGAAGAGTTGTTATCAGCCAGCATCCATGGAAGTGCAGGGTTCCACCCTCCCACTGCAGCAGCTGCCGGAGTCTTGATTTTAGAACGGAAAGGTGAAGCCTCCATGGACCATGGTTGAAAACCACTGTGCCAATCCATCACTGGGCATCCGAGGAGCTTGTTCTCAAGTCCACTTGATGCCCACACAAGATAAACCCATCTACTGTAAGCCCAAGTGTAGAGACGAGGGATAGGAGAACAAAGCAGTGATGTGTTTAGTTCTCCACAAACCCCCTGCTAAAGCCCTTATAGCAACTGATGATGTAATAATGTCAATATGCAAACTGGATTTCTAAATGCACCAATATGAAGCCTGTTATGTTTTTACATAATTCACAGATAATGGAATGCACCTCCTCTAACAAACTAGTCGCTTTATAAATCCTGCTCATTTTTTGCTTCAAGTGATTGAATTTTAAAGTAAGCAGCAGCAACAAAGACATCAAATGCCTCAAAAATTGAAAGCAAACAAAAAAAAATAATAATTTGAGCTTGACATTGGAAACAGCAAGTGACACAACAATCTCAGCTCAAGGTCCGCTTACTTGCTCCTTCTGAGTTTTCAACCTTATCACACAGTCTTCATCAGGAGATAAAGTTATCTCTGTTTAATCAGCCAGAAAGACCATAAGCAGACCTTTAGTGGAGATTGTTTTGTCTATTTGAAAGAAACAAGTGTTAAGACATTCTTACCTTTTAATGAAAGCTTTTAGACCTTGAGAATTACTTGTCTCTTTATTTATTGATGCTGTTGCATTTTTAAAGAACATGACAAAAGCTGCATTTAGTTGGCTAAAGTATAATAGAAACATTTCACCAGCAATATCTCATAGCTTTTTAAAATATACAAAAAAACCACCAAGGTGAGATCCATTTTCATGAAATTACATACTCAGTTGCTACAGAGCTTGTTCAGCAATTCCCTCATCGTCCTTTAAGAAAATTGAGTTAACTAACTTAACTCTCAAGTTTGTCAAAAATACAGACAGTTTGATGTGATGTTCCCACCCGTGTAGTTCCACTGTTCAGAGTTGTCCTCGTGAATGAAGTATCTTAATAATGTAGAAACGGTCGACAGTGGCAGAAGTGACATATTAAGCCTTGTAAATATCTCGTTGACTAAACAAAAAGCAGATGAAAGCTATCCTGATATTTGAAGAAAGTAAAGTGGATATTGCTGCTATATGAAATTCAAAAAGGATGACAAACTATGCTGAATTAAATGTTAAATGTGTACAAAAGTGGTCAAGCTAGGAGGGCCAACTGGGGCTTGCCAGGGAAGACCAGGGCCAAGGATTTCTCTTTCTAAGCCATGTGGGTTTTGGGGGAGGGGGGGGTTGGGGCAGGATGGGGGATTGGTGGTGGTGGTGGTGGTGGTGCAGGAAACTCTAAATTTCAAAATATCAAAGTATCCCTTTAAGTAAGCCCTGGCTAGCCCTGCTGGGCCTTTGGGTGGGATTGAGACTGTAAAGTATGTGTATTCCATTAGCAATGTCATTCTCTGGGACAATAGCAACAACAAAAGCTCAACTCAACAGCACCTCTGGTATGCCTCTACTAGGACAACCTTCTTTCTGTCTTAAAGTCACCAGCAGCCTTGTACTTTTCTTTTCAAAACCCAAGATGACTTAACTGTAAAAAGACATTTTTTTTGCACCCAGCTATTCCTCTCTTGAGGTCTTTATACAGCAACCTTTCTGTCCTTGATTCTATCTTGCCTTTTTCTCTTGTCATTCCATGTTCTCTAATCGACTTACAGATATCTCCTAGCTACAAGGGCCACGCTTCACTGCAGCCGGTTCCCAGGCTTCACAGCTCCATACCGGGAGTAACAACTCACATTCATCCCTACCTTCTTTTTATTCCTCTAAACTCAGATCGTAAGGCTGGGGGCATGCTTGAAATGAACGAGTTTGTACGAAGCGTCATTCAAAAACAAACCTGGAACACCTTCGGGCAGTCTCTCCTCGAAGGCGTTCTTGGTGTTGCACAACAAAAAGTGAGGGAAGTCCTCTGACGGCCGTTTGGAACAGCCATAAACCTTCTGACTTGACGTAGTCGGGCGACAATTCAGATGAACTAGTTTGTTTCAAGCAGAGCCATTAGTGTCAAGGAGACTGTACAGTAGTGTTTATAAAGGGGCCGTCCCTGCCTTTGTCTGGAGAGCTTCGAAATCGAACCTGTAAGTCATGTTTTTCCTTCTTTACTTTATGGGCTATTTGGTTCTGGTAAACTTTATTCCTTGAACCATTTCAAAATCAGACTTAAAAGAAAAACCCGCTGTACCTCGCCTTTGAGAATCTTACCTTGCCTCCTCTCTCTCTCTCCTTAGCTCAGACTAAAGGGGGGAGGAGGTCACTGTACACTGTTGATATGCAGCCACCTTGCAATGTCAAACCTCAGTTCACCGGTCAACACAGTTAAAGGTGGAGGATGGGTGCAGCAACGTGACTAAAGCCGTTTTGTGACTCAAACCTAATGAAAGAGAGGCATTCTGGTCAAATATGTAGCTTTTTCACGCTATACTTTTGAAGCTAAGAGAGGTACAAAAACGAGCTGTGCTTTTATTTTCTCCGCTCTATGTGCATTGATAGAGGGCCAAAGCAGGGAGAGGACATATAAACTATGCCAGCAGCTCTACCGCTTCAAACCACGCACTGAGAAATTCCCACAGCTGTGAATGTATCGGCCCTCTCAAGAGTCTCCAAACCAATCCGAGCACAACCCGCGTAACTCAGCCCAAAGGTCACAGCAGCAGCTTCGTAAGCATGCAAATATCCGCTGCATGGGTTCATTTCTATCTGTCTCTTGTTATGCAAATTCCAGACCAATCGTGTCTGCCCACTCAGTCCCACTGGATCACACAGGTTGAATTGACCTATCTATGCTAGCATGATCCACACACTGTGATGAGGGCCGCGTTCAGAACTGAAACGGTTAGGGTTAATTGTCAAGCCCTCCTTTTCACGGTTGCCCTCCATTGACTCAGAGATCTATGTTGCTCTCTGCCGAAGCATCCGCAGTGGTAAAAAGTCTAGGAAAGCCTTGAGGTCGAACTGGTTTGGGTCACTAAAGGGCTCAGGGTTTGCGCGGCTAAAACATTTTTTTTCCTCTCTGGTTGGATGCTGCAGTGAGGCCTTTGTGGCAACAAGGGTAGCAGAAAGCTTTATCATGTTTTATTTGGTGCCTAAGTTTGACAAGACTTCTTTTACTTTTCACCTCGAATGACAAGACTGCATGTGATTGTGTGTCGGCGTTGATGTCTGCATTACCTGCTTTATAGATGTCATCCAAAAGCTGAAAAGTATCTTAAAAAAAAAAAAGCATAATTAACATATTAAAAAGGTCACTTAATCAAAAAGAAAATACCTCCTTTTAAAGACCAATGTGTTTTACCTCACTGTATATATATTCTCGATTTGTTTACTCCAAGTTTGCAATTTATCTTTCTCTTTTGTTTCTATGAAATGCTTAAAAAAAAAAGTTGAAGAGAATTTTTTTTTTTTTTTTCTTTTCAATGGTACTTTTTTGTCAGATGACATTGTAATGTGTTTGTGTTGTGCCCAAGCAGTATACTATTCCTCTTTTACCATGCTCTGTATATGACCTGTTGGTTGTGTTCTGCGTGAGCTGTACAGTCAAAGCGCTTTACAAATGTCCAAGCCCCCTTCTGAGCTCTGGTACAAATGCCTTGTTCAATATGTTCTTTTGTTTAATGAAAAAAAAGAGTCAAAGTGGAGGTGGAGGAGGCTGGAAGTGAGGGGAGGGACTGTAAAGCGAAAACCCCTCAACAACTGTTGAACCCTCCTCACCTCATGACCCTCTTGGATTTCTAAACATATTATAATCTTGACTTTTTTATATAGTGTGTACAGATGAATGAGAGATCAGCATAGGAACTAGAGGATTGACACTTATGTTAACTTCTAACATAGCTGGAGTAGAAAATGGTGTGAATAAAGAAACAAAGTTTCACTACAAGATTTGTGTGTTTTATTTGTTGACCCCCAATCTCATGGTGGTTTACAGCTTATAAAAGTTTAATTGGTGTCCGTGTGATTGACGTGCCAGCATCTGTTTGCAGTGTCTCAAGGAAACAGTTAACCATAAATTAACCATCACCATGGTCAACGCAAAAGCCCTCATGAATATTAATGTACTTGTTGTGAAGTGAAAGTGTGAAAGGCTGTCGGCTGCAGCAGCTGTTAATGCAGTCGGTGCAACAGAGTGGTCAGACATGGAGGTAGATGCCAAGAAGCACATCGCTGCACACTGTCAGTGTTTGGACTCCTGGAGATACTGAAGCTCACTGCCTGGTGTTTAAGCATCTCCTGTATAAAGACACATGCATGATTGATGAGACCACACACTCAATATCTACAATACAGTACAATAAACACTGTATTCATTTATATTTACTCCAAAATCCAGTATACAGGTGTTTCTCTAATTTCCACAGTCCATCTATGAGTTCAGGTGATGAAGATGTGTCAGTGAGGTGACTGGAGAAGACGGTGTGTGTGTGTGTGTGTGTGTGTGTGTGTGTGTGTGTGTGTGTGGCAGCCACTGCAGCGATTTTATACACAAAAATTATAAGAAAATTAAAATCATACCTGCTGATATATGCACAGTATTAGAAGATATTAAAAATCTATTAGCATTCTGTTCACCATTCTTTAAAGTTATTTAATGTCATCTTGGATTTCTACAACCAATGATGAGTTCATCAGTTAGTTAACGTGGTTGAGATGAAAAGGAATCAATATATTCACGCTCGATATCAAGGAAAGGCAAGCCAGACTATCCAGAATCCTGCTGCATCCTGACATCATGCTGACATCATCCTGACATCACGCTGACATCATCCTGACATTATCTTGACATTATTCTGACATCATGTTGACATCATCCTGACGTTATTCTGACATCATCCTGACATTATCTTGACATTATTCTGACATTTCAGCAGCTGTGCTGCTTCACAACTGACCACGAGTGCTCTGTGCTCTGGGGGGGTTGGAGAATGTGATGGCGAGAAACGCTCAATATTTCATTAATAGTTCAATAATAAATCACAGATGTAATTAAGATCTGAGTTGGCTTATATCTTTTAAAATTGAAAGATGCATATGGAATAGTAATGGCTCACTACAAGCAAAAAGTAAAACTACTGTTTGAATGTTTATTATAAAAATGGATCTATAACATCTGATATGAGGTGAAATTGAATGTGTGAGAGGAATCATTATACAATTTGGCTTTAATTCACCACCTCAACATCTGCGTTGCCAATTTCAAAATGTTTGCACACATGGATCAGAGTTTACGCACCGGTGCAAACATTCTCCATCAAGTTTGTAAAGTCCAACTTTTTCGTGGGATGTGACGTACGTGTCAAGCCCTGTTCTAAATGAGGCCCTTGAACAAAAGCAGGCTGTGAAGTAATTTTGGTGTAGTGGCCATACAGCAAGGATAGCAGCTCACATGACATCACTGGCTCAAAAAGATCTTTAGGTGGAGAGATATGCACATCAAAAAGCTGCTGAACAAGATGAGTAGTAACGTTGAGGCTAAAGTTGTCAAATACAGTTTCTTTACTCCCATGAAAATGTTTCATTCACATTTCCATCAAATATGAAACTTTCGCACAAGCATTCTATTATATAAACATGTGAAAAGGATGACTATGAGTAACAGGTGTCCAGTTTTAAAGGTCATTTGCAACAACTCAAGTCAGCTGTGTGTTACTGAAACAATCAGTCACAGCTCACAACAACTGGAAAGTGAAGCAGGAACTTACTGGGAAGAGTTTTGTTCCATAGTGCTACTAGAAGAAGCCCAGTGAGTCATTATCAGACACAGAGGAGATATTCATTCTGTCCTAATGGTTTGTTAGCTCAATAACATTAACTAAACATCAAATATTATGGATTTAGGTTTTAAACAAGCCTCATTTTTAGATTTGACATAATCACAAACAAAAGAACCAACAATCATAAGGTGTTTAAGTGAAGGTGTGTGTATTTAAAAACCCCCCTCAGACATGTGTGAAGACATGAAAATACTCTACTTTGACTAATAATTCGTGTCTGATGTGGTTTTCCACAAAAATGTTCAATTACCTCTGTACAAATTCTTAAAATGACATCTCCTCCTCTCACCCATCATTGAAAATCCAGAATCTGTAAATAAGCAAATATTTATCATTTCAAGAGTTTTCCTGCTGAACACAAGATGTCTTCTTCTTCATCAGAAAGTTCATTCTCAGTGTTGCACTGGAGGCTTCAGGTTTCCACATCACACCTGTGTAAGTTGCATACTGGACCATGACTGGCTCCAATATTGTTGTGATATCACACATCATGCTCGAAAGGACATGCCTTCAACTCAGATTTCTGGTCAGTACAGAGAAACTTTCCCTCTTAATGCAAATATCAAACTGAAAAAAACACATTCTAGAGTGAAGAGAGACTTTAAAATATGACTTTTATTTTTCAGATCTGAATAAACACACTTATTTTTTCTGTTTTGAAAATTTGGCTGATACATTTGTAATTAGTTAAAGCAGCTCTCATTGACCTGTTTTGAGTGAAAAGGCTCTGATAAACCTACTGTACATGACCTGCCCAGCACCACACAGCAGATGGACACAGGTAGAGACTAGCTGCTGGACATAGTGGAGCATTTAGCAGCTGAAGTGACAGATATTTTTCTCAGGAGTTGGTGGAGCTAAAAGCACTCAGACATAAACACATCTCCAAATTGAAAAGCTTGCAGTCATGCAGAGGAGGGAGATGTGATGTCTTTTAAATACAGGGATAATGGAGCACATTTTTTTAGTTTCTCCTTGAAGACGTTCATTGTGTTGCACTGACTGAATACATCCAGTAAGATACCTCAGGTTTATTTAGAACAGGTAAATGCTGCTTTATTTTTGCGTCTTGTTACCTACTGTAAAGCATACTGAGCAGCAGATGGGAGCACAGGGAGTGATCAATATAAATCCCCCATGGGAAATGTAGTGAACAGAGGCAGCAGGTGGAGGCTGAGGTGGGTGAATGAGCTCAGAGTAGTAGCAACAGGACATCAGCAGGCTAACAGGTATGTACAGAATGAGCCGGCCTGTTCATTAATGTAGGAGGATAAATATCACTAATGATGGTGATGACAGTTATTTGTCTCACAGTCTTTGCTTCATTTCACACAGAGAACATGCATATTATAATATAAAGATGATTGAGAACAGTTCAAATGCAATTTATTTCTATGTCAATGCACTGGTCTTATCGCTCCTGCATAAAGCTGACTGAGCAGCAGATGGGAGCACAGGGAGTGATCAATAAAACCCCCCCAAACTGCACCAAGATCACAGAGCAGGACACTGATACGGCTGCAGAGGAACACCTGCCACACATTAATCAAAATTAAAAAGTCGGCACCTCTGGATCAGCACTCGCAGCTTTGCAAGTCTGTCTCTGTCTGTGTGTAGTCAGGCTGTACTCGCTGCCGTGTGACTGTAGTTGAGTGAGCAAAGAGATTCTGGACTGTTGCAGCTGCGTCCACTAAGCAGACTAGCTGTGGAGACTAGCCTTTCTTTCTGAGAGCAACTTGGCAGATAGCTGACTGAATGTAACATTAATATTACACCCACAGCACCGCATAATGTTACACTAGCTCACCTTTGTACAAATGCTTTGCTGCTACTTCTTGTCTAAATCTCAGTGGATTGTAGATGAATTTAGTCCATAAATCTTTTTCTTCCAAGAAGCGCTAACATCAGATAACATTACTGACAGACAGAACGTTATAGAATGAGGATGCTTCGTATTGACAGGAGTGCAACAGGTCAAACAGCTAAATCAACTTCTTAACAATTATCACTGGCTGCTGGAGGAAACTGTTTCACCAATCAGGAGCTGCAGTGAGTGATTCCACAATTAGACTTTACATTAAAACAGTCATTAATTCATTTGTTCATTCATTCGTCTTTAACACTATCATTTAGTTTTTATTGACAGACAAAAAATTTAAAAATACATTGTTCATCGTAGTTTTAGTCCCGTTTTCATAGTGAAAAAACAGGTCATGAATAAAGACTTTCATCATTTGCTGCATTCTGTTTACCTCAGAAGTCAGGATGGGAATGACATCACATCTGAGTTGACCACGTTCCAGTACGACAAGTCTTAAAACCACTTCTAGTTAGGTTAGCCTGTGTTAGCCATTGCTAGCAACACCAGTTGATAACAATTATGCTGTGTTTTGCGCATACAAACACTGTAGCAACACATCCACAGATTGAAGTTGGACAGTAGAGTGTTTACGACTGATTTAATGAGACACAAATAAGACAGAAGTGCTAATAAACAGTATATTACTACAGCTTCCACTACTCATGACACACGGAGCAGCCATCTTGGATTTTGAGGTCGGGGTTGGTGAAGTTCTTCCAACTTTCCAAGTCGGAAATCCAATTTCAGGGGGCGTTAAAATGGAACACACAAATAGTTTTTTTTTTGACAAAATGAACACTGCTGCTGGAGATCAGATATAAAACCTGCAGCACCTTCATTTCACACTAGTGTTTTAAGACTGAATAACTCATTCACACAGACGACCTTCATCTCTGCTTTCACTGTCAGTGGAAATATCTTCACTGCCACTCAGACACGGCAGTAATGGCGGCAGCGCTTGAGAGTGAAGCACATGCTATAAATCAGCGGTCAATAGAAAAGCATTTTTTACTCCTGTGGTTTTATGTTGTTCTTTTTATAGTTTTATTTTATTTCCTCTATGTTTGGACACTCTATGAAATTCTTGTTGTATTTTATGGTTTTGTATTTTCTGCATACCTGTGAAGCAGCTTGTAACTCTTTGAAAGGTGTTATAGAAATTAAGTTTACGTACTTACAGGTTTGAATGAATGTAGTCTTCAGGACTTAGTGATAAATTAGGGAATAGATGGAATTCACCTCCTGACCACCAGCTTGCTGCACACTTCCTCTGTGTGACCAAAGACTCTTGTCATCTATTAACTGAACTGTTGATGCGTTTATTCGCTGAATGAAGCATTAAAACCAGAACTTAATCCCAATATTGGGATATTGATTCCCTTGACTCTGACTAACCAGAGGCCAATAGCTCATTTGTGAGTGGAACTGACTGCAGGTTGTTCTGATGTTGATTAAGCATGTGGTGCAGTATTGAGGCTCATTTTGATCCATCGGCTCCACTGATTTCAGTGACAGAGCTGATTAAGAGTAGCCAGTGGACGGCTGTGATTTACAATCTACTGAACAGGAAGTGATGCTGGAAATGGGCTTTTGTCTACTGGCTTTGAACCTCTGACTACACACACACACACACATACACATACATACACACACTTTCATCTTTGGTGAAGAGGCTGAAAGTTTCTGGTTTTATCCATGTCTTCCTCTGTTGCTCTATTTTTACTCCTACTTTATTTTTACCTTTCCGTTGCTATTTCTGTATTTCTATTTCTGTCTTTTGTCATCAAAAATGTACTTCATCGTTTAATCAACCATCAAACACACTAATCTTGACTTATTTCTCTTACAGTGAGAATGCTACCTGCTAGAGCACCAAACATGTATTAATCTGCCACTGAAAATAGTCCACAACAGATGCACTGTTTCCACCTGTTTGAGGAATGTTTGTTTAAAAACTACAGTGACCAGCTGTTTTACAAAATTACTAAACTTTTTTTCAAATGAAGATATATTTTTGTGGGCATTTAAAGATTTATGACTTCAGTAGGAACCAGTGGGTTTGAGCTGAGAGCCACAGACAGAGTACAGATGTCAGAGAGTATTGAGAGACAGATTAATGCAACGGGCCTCATGCAAGAACATTTCCATATGTTTATCATAAACCTCTTTTACTTTTTTTCTCAGTTGGATTTACCAAATTCTCTTAACTGCACAAATGTTTCATAAATCGCTTGTTTCAACTTGATGAAAATGTTTAAAGTACATTCAGACCTGCAGTCACAGAGCTCAGATACACTCATTATGTTGGCCAGCATTAACCTACATGTGTGGTTGGGAAATTCTTATACTGACTTATTGTTTGTAATGATGTTTATATTTTTATATTTTTCAAATTTGATGTGTTTATTTAGATACACAATGCAACAGATGTCAGGTATGCAGGGTGTCTAGCTGAAGGTAATTTGCAGCCTGACCTTAAAGGACAAGTTCACAATTTTTCTAGTCTGTCTTTAAACAACAGTCAGGTGTCCATATGAACAGTGAAAGAGGTTTTCCTCACAGTAATCATTCCTCCTGTTCATACTGGCTTAAAAGATCCCGTTCAAATGTGCTTTCAATGTAAGTGATGGAGGACAAAATCCACAGTGTGTCTATACATTCATTTAATGCAAAAATGCATTTAAACATGAGGCTTCAGCAGTCTGAGTTAGTCATATCAAGTGGATATCTGACACATTTACAGTCTTTTTAGCATCAAATTCCCTCTTTGTGTTTCCTCGGACAGTGTTTCTCTGTTGAGCTGTGGTGGAAGTATAGTATAGTATAGTATAGTATATACAAAAAGTGAGACTTTGACACTAAAAAGACTGTAACGTTCATATTCGCTTCAGATAAACTTTAAATACATTTTTGCACAGAAGGAGGACTGTGAATTTTGTCCTCCATCACTTCCATTGTAAGTGCATTATGAAGGGATCTTCTAATGGTCAGTATGAACAGGAGGAATGATTACAGCAAGAAAAACATGTTTCAATGTTCATTTGGGCCTCTAAAACTGTTGTTTTAGGACAGACTTGAAAAATTGTGAACCCGTCCTTTAAATTACAGATGCTGCACTCCCTACTTGAGAACAAGTGTCTGTTTTATTCTGATTCATAATATAGATGGTTTATTGTGATTGTTTTCAGAGTGTGATGTTTTAATTCGCCACAACTGAAAGTTATCTTTGACTCTGTGAACCTGAGCATCACTGGCAGCCTCCACCCCAGGACTACAGATGGAAATGAGCTTTTAGCTCTATTGGGTGCAACAAATGTATTATGCATAGTCTATGTTAAAAACAAACAACATACTGTAAACCTACAGTATGTTACCAGTACATAGGTGCACCTAAAATTACCATGTAAGGTGAACTGTTCCACTCCATTTATGGGTGAGTTTCATGCATAAAAATATTACCTAAGAGTGAAAAGACGAATTTCAAGTTGCGCAATGAGAAATCAGCAGACAGTCTGTAGTCATATTACACAACTTGAAAAAGAAAATATGAATCCAGCTGCCAATGACAGCAGAGCAGTGCTGCACTGTGACAGTCAGAAAGAGAAAATGCTTTGACATGATGTTAGATGCTGAAGCAGAGCGGTACATGACATAGATGGGAGGCAGTCACAGGCATGTGACAGCATTCTACAGTAGATGATGTTACACTGTCGGGTCTTATAAAGGAGGATGATTCTGGAGACTATTAAGACCCTGAAGCAGCTGTTGGAGTGACAGATTTGTCTTTTAACTGCTGAACTGAACTATGTCAGCTGCTGTTGTTGGACATCTCATTACATTGCCATGATGATGATGATACTGTATGGTGAACAGTATTAGCTTTGAATTTCTTGTACTAATTTATTTAGACTGTAGTTGATATTCATAAAGCATTTTCACACTTCGAAAACAGTTAGACAAGCTCTCTATGAGAGTGTGTGTGTGTGAGTGTGTGTGTGTGTGTGAGTGTGTGTGTGAGTGTGTGTGTGAGTGTGTGTGTGTGTGTGTGTGTGTGTGTGTGTTGGTTGAAGTTTACTCTGTGAATGCAATCAATACTCTCACCAAAGACCGATGGATAAGTCATTCTCACAGAACAATGATTCCGCATCTATAGGTACACAGTATATGTGTGGAATTTCATTTAGTTCAGAATTGTAATCAACTATTTTCGGTGTTCTTAGTTCCTTTGACAGAAAGTGTTTTTTTTTAATCAGTTGTTCTTTTGTTTTTTACTCTGTTCTTTCAGTGTGAATGCAAATGAAAAAGTAAAAAGACTTGACAGTTGAGAGAAGGAGTAAAAGAACAGAGAGTTTCCTTTTCAAGGTAAAGAACTTGTGAGCACAAGTTGCTATTGTGCGCACGACATATTATGATGTACGCACGAGTTATTATCTTGTTTGCACAAAGACTGTAGAGGCTCAGCGTGAACTATGCCAATCTCCCTTCAACTAACGCAGTAAGATATTATGGAACATTGTGTATTATTGATGGAGAGAACAGCAGTAGCTGTGACCCTCCACATACAGCGTCTCTACAGCAGGCCAGTGATTAACACACAGTATACATGCTGTATCCTCCCCTTCTTTCTTCTCTCAGTGTTTCTGGTAGTGTGTCACTGCTGAGGCTCAGAGCAGGCAGTGGGAATGAAAGGTCAGTAGCAATGAGGAAATCGATGCAGTGAATCATTAAGCGAGCTGCTGCTGCCTGCACCTCCTCACACTGCAGTGCTGCGGTGCAACGCTCTGCCTAGGAGCCATTGAGCTGAGCACTGCAGCAGCAGCAGCAGCAGCAGCACTTTGAGTGCAAACTAGAGCCTGAGGGGATTCTATATGGAGTTACATATATTTTCTGTACAGGATGTGTGCTGTGCTGCAGAGGCTGGACAGATTTCCCAGGAGAGAGTGAAAACTGTGCCGCAGCAGGTTTCTCCGCATGCCTAACATGAGTGCAGTCAGCGTGTGTTACGACATATATCGCAGACACACACTTCTGTGTCCTGCTTAACCGTGCATACACGTGTGTGTATGTTTAACGGAAACACATCAGTGTGTGATGTTGCATGCTCGTTTCCCATCATCCTTCTGTAATACCAGCCGTTCCCACCTCTTCACACAGGGCAGTGGCTGCAGCAACACCCATAAATCATTCACAAATGGTCTGATTAGAGCTCTGACACCCTGAATCATCCTCCAGGAGCTCCACTGGCTTTCCGCTACACTTTGGTAATGATGATATTTCACCTGCATTGCATTGCAACACTAAACACGCCTCAGGGAGGGGATTGGGACTTTGCTAAGTTGCCTGTCTAGCAGGGAGTGGTTCTGTATTTTTTTTTTTTCCTCGGTGTGTTTGTGTGGAGGCTAAGAATAGCTTGACAGGCTCTCTGCAGATCAACAGTGATGTATGGATGTTGGCCTGCTGCTGCTCCTGCTGCTACACACAGAGACAGTGCAGCGTCTGTCAGCAAGCTGAGCAGCTCAGCGATGTCTGATGTCTCCCTGCAACAGTTATGAAAAATAAATAAGGTGTTTGGTTGCTGTTAGTATAGTAAATACATTAGCAATCATAGGTTATTTCTTTAATAACGGATTTCTGTTCTGTTAGGTGCTTAGAAACAAATGTAATACAATGATTCTGCCTCATCTGCTGTGTATTTTCTATCATATTCTAATGCGCTCTGTACAGTTTCTCATTTTTGGATGTATTTCTGCAACAGTTCCAGGCATCGGTATGATGAAAATAATTTCTGCACAGTATGAAAATCAATTAGCCGACTCATGAAACTTGCTTGAGTTGTGTAATATATCACAGTGAATAGAAAGTCTGCATCATTTCGACAGTGTTACATGATCATGGCAGGGTAGTTCAGTTTGAGTTACACAATAATGATGTAACTTTGAGGAAAAATAATACAGATTGGATGCTAACTGTGATGGATTTTACATTTTTTGTGTGTCTAGACTCACTGATTAACTGGTTTACCTTGTGGAAATGGATGGATCCCAGTGGACACCACAAATGATAGAAAAAGTACTCTCAAATTTCTAAAACACATAGCATCCTTTCCAAAATGTTTACACCTTTGGTGTAAAATAGACCCGCATCACTGGTTGCACATCTACCTGTCATGACCTGTTTACTTGTTTTATTTAGGATATTTTTGCAGTCCTGAAGAAGTTAAATTATTCAGTAAATCATAAGAAAAAAATAAGCAAAGATCAGAGGAAAGTCATGAAAAATAACTTTGTGCAGCAGAAATATGATTTTTTCTGCTTTCCTGTTATGTATCTCGTGGCCTCTCTGGTATTACTTGTGACGGTGTCCCACTGCTTAAAAGCATAACCAGCCCAAGGCACAAGTGGACTAAACAGCTCCAGGGCCCCATAATGAGCAAATAAAAAATGTGAAGTCTAACTTGTCTCATATTTTCCATCCCTATAAAGTTATGTTTTAACAAGCAACAGAAATTTACTTTAGGCAACCTGAGTCTTGTTTTTCTTGTATCGGCCATCACGCCTGTCACTGCACTCATGAGGTTAATTTGTGAGACATGGAAACAGTCAGACGGGTGAAGAGATAAAAGCAGTCAGACGATCAGACAGGTTGGATACACACTGTGTCAGTACTCTCGCTGACAGAGTGTTTGCTGGCTCACATGTCTGTTTACAAATCATATCAATTTTGGATCAGGCATGATCTCTGTAGTTATTCTGTGGTCGTGCATAAAAATGAAACTAGCAGCTCAAAGTGCACTTTGTTTGCCGTCAGATTTCTGTTAGAACGCTGAAAGAGGACTTGTTGCTGGGGGGCTGACAGGGAGTGATGATGAAACTACGCCAAGTTAAATGTGCCAAAGCAATTACTGCAAAGTTGTATTATTATTATCATTATTTAGCTTTTGTTTAGCTGAATGAAATTGTTTCCTCATGGCCCCGTAGAAAATGTTCCGAGGCCCAGTAGCAGTCAGCAGCCCAGGGGTTGGGAACCTCTGCTGTAGGTGATCTGGATAGTTTTATGATCATGTGATATAATAATATAATAATATGATATGATATAAAATGGAACTCTTCTCATCTTTACACGCAGTACATCAACACAACTGTTTGAACATCATCATCATCACACTTCACCAGTAGAGAGTCTTTGGTTCTGCTCTGGGAGTGTTCTAACCAATCATCATCTTTACATTCACTGTATCTTTATATCATAGAATCTATATGACGACTTGTTGTGATCACTTGGTTTATTGTAGTCACAGACTGTCACCACTGGAGGGCGCTGCTGTCCATCATTTAGCACTCCACATCAGTATTGCTAGAGTGTGTTAGATTATACTAGTGTTTCTGCACATTTAAGCCCAAATCAAGTATACTTAAGTTCCTAGTTTGCACTGAACGCTACAGTGAAGATGAATGATATATAAGTGGAAGGGGCTCCCAGGGTGGAGGTTTCCTTTAAAATGAATTTGGACCTCCACCAGACTGCAAATTGTGCTGCAGGGTGTTATTGTAGTGTATTATTGGCTCTGCTCCATCAAAGTGTTCCAGCAAACCAGTGAGCCATCAAATACAACACCAGCAGCCAGTGTGCCAATTTGAAATGCAGCCATCATTAATGTTATTAATTACACCTGTGCCTTTCCGCATCAACATTCCTGCCATGAAAAGGGTTCGTTTCTCCCCTTCTCTTCCTCAGCTCTTGCCTCTATCCATCATACACCCCCCCCCCCCCCCTTCCATTTGATTGGATTGGTCAGAATCGGATTAAAATTGATTGTTCTCTATTGATCCCTGAGGAGGAAATTGAGTTTCAATCCCCTCCTACTTTCTCTCCTTCATGTGTTTCCCTTCCCCCTACGCATTTTTTTAAAAAGACAGCAGACACTGGCAGGAAGCTTCTGACTGTCATTAACTCAATGGAAAAATCCTTTTTTTTGTTGTTGTTGTTTTTGTTTTAACTTAACTTTTAACTTAACTTGTACATTCAGCTTCAGCCAGATTCTGCCACTTTTATTCTAAAATTTTGGATCTCCTGAAAAAGATGTCAGCAAGAGGATTCAGCTCATATCGCAATATGCCAGACTGCACTTCACAAAAACATACAAAAAGAAAGTGGCAGAGTTCTGGAATAGAGTTCTATGGGCTGATGAAACAGAACTCAACCTCTATCAGAATGATGGAAAGTGATATGTGGAGGGGAAAAAGGAGCATCTCATGAGCCAAAGCATAGTACATCATCTGTCAAACATGGCGCTGCTTCTGTTATGGCTGCCTGAAGTCTTCAGAGCCAGTCACTGACTGCAAAAGATTTTCCACAAAATATTTCATATGATGATTTTATTTGACTTATGCTTGAACTCCTAAACTTTGCGCACTATGTGTTAAAATCCACAAAATCCACAGTGTGTCCACAGAGTCATTTTGTACAAAAATGCATTCAAACATTTATCTAAAGCTTATATGAGGCTTCAGCAGGCTGAGTTAGTCATATCAAGTGGATATCTGCCACGTTTACAGTCTTTTTTGCATCAAATTCCCTCTGTGTGTTTCCTCAGACAGTGTTTCCCTGTTGAGTTGCAGTGGAAGTAAAGTAACAAAAAAGAGGGACCTTGGCACTAAAAAGACTGAAGCTTCATGTTAGCCTCAGATAAACTTTTTAAATACATTTTTGCACAGATGGAGGACTGTAGATTTTGTCCCCCATCACTTAGGGGGACAGGAATATGAATGTTGTTATAAGACAGACTTGAAAAATTGTGAACCTTCCCGTCCTTTAATGCAGTTTGTGTGGAGAAAGTGCTCTTAGGGGGGCCTGGATAATGATGAATCAGCATTGGTACAGTTTACTGGATTACCATGATGTTCCATGACTCTGATTAAACCAAAAATACACATCAGACAAGCTCCCTATGAGAAGTCTATGTCTATTGTGTGTGTGTGTGTGTGTGTGTGTGTGTGTGTGTGTGTGTGTGTGTGTGTGTGTGTGTGTGTGTGTGTGTGTGTGTGTGTGTGTGTGAGTGCGTTCTGGTGTATGAATGTGAATGACTGTGGTTATGTGGCAGCAGTCAGTGTTGTTTGTAATTAGATGAGCGATCCAGTCATACTGTCTGCTGAAAGTATAAACCGTTGATCCTGACACAACACACTTCCTGGAAATGTTTCCATAATTGGAGGTCTCCATCTCAGCCGCTTTGTCTTCAGTCCTCTTCTCAACACAATGATTTGCCAAAAGCTTTTATAGCTCTTGTGATTGTAATCAGTGCAGGAACAGAACAGAATGCACTGTAATGACAATGTAACTTGTAAATCTCAACATGCAGCAATGAATGATGGAAATGGCAGAGATGAACATAAATAAGAGTGAAAAACAGAGCAAATGTGGTGTTAAAAGAAACAGAGTTCTATGTTGGATACAGCAAAGGTATCAGTACAAGAAAAGAGAATATAACAAATAATGAAGGGACAGAATACACCATATGTATGTACAGTGAGCACCATGGCTTCCATTGAGGACACTGTGGTCATGTCTTTGGGGGGAAAGGAAGGAAATAAGATTTTACAATGAAAAATGTTTACATTCCATATGGGATATCTGCACAGATCTACTTCACTTCAAGTGAATTATACTGTCCAGTCAATTGAAATTAATTTGAAAATTTTGCCATCTTAAATACTGATGTGACCAGGCCTCAGAATATTTATGTGGTAATTAATATTCATTAGTTAGCTGAATAAATAAAATCCAGATATATGGAGTGTATAGGAATACTAATCACATAGGAATAAAACAAAACTGTCAGCTCAAACAGAATGGGCTGTGTGGAGACTGACAAATTATTTAGTTCATGAAATGTCCGTATGGTTTTAGACACAACTGTGTACTTTTGTGTGATCCCAACATACCACAAAGTGTGCAACAAAACACTCCAAGTATCCAGTAAAGTGTAATATATTAGATCTTACTGTGCTGTACTGTAGAGCTTTATAGGATCATTTATTAATCCCCATGCCTCAGTGATCACATGTTACTGTGATTTATGGCTTTTAAATTTCACTTTATGGTCTATACTTTTTAGAACATTAGCTCCTCCTTCTTCCCGTCAACTTATTATCCTTTGTTCAGTAATGGAGAACAACACCATCCACAACAACATCTAGTAGGAGGAAATGAGTATCAGTGTTGTTGCATTTCCTACTGCTCACCAACAGAGGTCATAGAATGATTACAGTAGGCTGTTAATCCTTTGTCTGACTGAGGACATGTTGGAAAATCATACTGCTACAATAAAACACACAAACATAGGTAGAAGGAGAGAGAAAAGGAAAGGAAATGAGAAGAGAGGAGAGGATTGAGAGGCATAGCTACACCTGTGTGTGTGTGTGAATGAAGGCATAAGTACCATGTTGTGGAATTAAATCATTCATTTAGTCTGTTTTATTTGATTGATCGGGATGCAGAAACAGTCTTAATTGAAAGAGGGGAGCTGGTGTTGAATGAGAAGATTAGAAGTCTTCCACTGTGTGCAATTGTAGTTAATATACTTTGCATTGAATTTCTCACAGGAACTATTACAATGTACACCTGATACACAGACTGTGTATCTTTAGGACAGAGCCTCTCATATCAGATATGTTCCAGCCACCCGTATGGAAAGGTCTCTGCTGTTTATTTACACTAATAGGATATTATATTGCATATGTTACAATAGTACATCATCTTCCTGTACTGTATGGAGATAATAACGGAGATAACAGTGGTGAGAGTGAAAGCTAGGATGAGAAGAATCATTCTTATCAAAAGTGTGAAAAACTAAGTCAGGTGATATTGTGTTTTTCATGCTGTCAACAAATCGAATGAAAAGACCAAAACCAACAACATATTGATCCTACTAACAAGTATTGTATGTGTATCAGTGCCTGATATATCTTATTCCTCTGTGCTGTAGAGCTCCATATTGAAAACACATTCATGACTGTTGCACTGGGTGACATGTTCCTTCACTACCACGAACACACACACTCATCCTGCTGCCAGAAATACTCACTAGAACAACAAATGTGAAAGCAGTCTGCAACAAATGCACAAAGGAACTTTTCCAAAAATGAAACAATATCTTTTTGGAGGTGGTTTTAAAGATTTATGTCTTCTGCCACAGAAAATAAAAAAATATAGAATAAGACCAATCTTATCTGGCCTTTCAGGACCACTTGAGATCCCACTGTAAGAAGAGTCCTCAACACTGCTCTGTTCATCCCGCTATGAAGCTCTCAGACTATGTGAATGTCATCGTTATTAAATGTCCAGGCCTTGGGACTGACCGCTGGGCAGAGGTCATCATCTTACTGCTTAGCTTAGCAAGCGACCCACTTTTCTCTCTGATTAATTCCTGTGACTGTGTGAGTGTGTGTTTGTGTGCATGTGTGGCCTAAAGCGGCAGTGGTGGGATATAGCCTGGTTATCCCTGCGTAAGGCTAACAGGCTACAACAAATTCTTGCAAAATTCCTGCATCATGTCATCATGGCGACAGAGTAGTTGCCACGGTGATAATCTCACTCGTCTCATCTACAAACATTTCGATCAAAGTATCAGAGCTTGTAGACGAGGTGGTGCTTGCTGGGGAAATGAAGGGGTGGTGTGGGGTCATTGTGTAGATACACAACAAAAGCAATTCATTTAAATTGCATTTAAAGTATATACTGTATAAATGAATGCATACATAGACACTCATTTTCATGCATAATGTACTGTAAATGACAGATATGGTTCACTTCACTTTATTATTAATGAGGAAATGTTGCTTTTCATGTATAAAGCTTACTCAGGAGTAAACAAGTCAATACTCATTAAATGCACTGAACCCTGTGAACACAGGGCTGTCAGAGCTGAAAGATAATAAGAATAAAGAACATATCTAATTGAATAGAAATAACAATATTACATTGAGTGTTAAACATAACCAACGATTACAATACAGTATTTCAAGAATATTCTGAAAATGAATCAAAAGGTTAGTTATGAGCAGTAAGCAACACTGGCTGACTTTTAAATCTCAGTGTGCTGTCTGTGTAATGTCTACCACTAAATTGCTGCTTCGGTATATTTGGTCTCAGTAGAAGCCAACAACAGACTTCTGACTGTGTTTTTTCATCCTTTCAAAGCAGCCGGTGGCTTCTGTTCCTATCTGTATAATAATGTGAAAATCCATTTGCATGAACATTTAACTTGTCTCAAAGTCAAAGACAACTTATGATGATCAGTAAATTCTCCAAAGGGAAAAAGTTCTTCAGTAAAGAATGTGTGGGTGTGTAAAGTATAACATGTACTTTGTTAAGTAAAGTTTCAGGCTTGGGTTCAGTCTTGGTCTGGTCATTTTTAAATGTCCTTTCATAAGAAATTTTCTCTCTCTGACTGTGTGAGTTGCCTGCATCCATGCATGTCATGTGTTGCAAGTAGATTCATGATGCCCACTGGGAAGAGGAAGAGAGAGAGAGAGAAGTTAATGTGTTGCATTAAGCTGGCAAGATAATAATCTGTTTTGATTTAAATAATGTAAAAGCTTGCTTAAAGGGAGTTTCTTAAAATTCACAAAAAAATGGAGAAGGCCTTTGCATCGTGGAAACTTGTTATGACAACAAGTTAAACCCCACTGACTACAGATCTCACAGCCCAGTATCCCTACCCACCTATTGGTCAGTAGAAGCTACTTGCTATATGTTTTGTGCTGTTGGACCACTGCGCTATATTCTGTTGGCGTGATATTGCTGTTGTCATATCTTTTATTTGTGAGAAAGCCTTTCTTTTGGCACTTCATCATTAAGGAAGGAAAAATCTGGCAGTACCAGTCATGGCGGTAAGACAGTCAGATTCAGTCAGGTCGGGTCTTAAATGTACAGTTACAGGTCAGGTTCAGGTCTTCAGTTCAAGCCTGTGCAGAACTCGTATGTGTAGTGTTCTGCGTTACTGTCTATCACAGTGTGTTTTTTGATACTATACACATCAACTAAATAGGAAATTTTCAAATCCTACATGTTGTGGCCTTATCTGTGAGGCCTCACACCCACAGAGTGCATCAATATGGACGATTGAGGAAACAGCCACTAAATCCTGTAACAGTCTAATAGTGGTTGCACACATCTGGGAGCATGGTATTAGCACATGTATTGAAATGATATAAACAATATGTTGTTTTCATTGTGTCTTTTCATTCTTGCTTGCACTCAAACGCAAACTCAATGATGAGTTACATCATGAAAAGCCAAATGTACTCTCCAAAATATTCCATGAGAACAGTAAATGTCAGCTGAAGATTTGTAAGCCCTCTTAACTCAACATTGCCAAAGGTCATCAACAATAAACTGAGTGAAGACAGCGGCTGGATGTGTTCATCTTGTTGAAACAAGGCCCCTGAGACACAAATCAGATGGAAGGCCACTGAGCATAATCCTCCTGACAACATCCAGGCTCCCTGAGCTCTGGGTGGAGCTGAAGTGTCATTCTGGTTTGAGTGGAGTTTTGAGAGTTGGTAAGGAGGCAGACAGAGCAGAGCCTTGAGCACTAATAAATTTACATCCTCTGGATTACAGTTAAAGTAATAACTCATGCTGGTGTTGGTCTTTAAAATGCTGCACAAGTGTGTACATTTCCAGTAAAGGTTTCCAAGGGCTTAACATTTTGATTTATGGGACATCAATATCCAGAAATGCTGTAAGGTGGTGAACGATCTTGATCACATAGAAAACATTATCTTCAAACACTGAAGTAAGTGAAATCTTTACCATAACCTTATCCAAAGTTGTTAATCCTAAACTGGTTTGTATTTTCAAAGTCCAGGAAGGAAGTCCAAACTGTAATAATAGGCTGTTGATGAAGAAGCATGGTGATGTCAAGGTGAGTTTATTTTTCTCTGGATGGAGCCCCTGCTCAATGAGTTTGGATTTCATTCTAATATTTTAATTCATTACTTTGTACCTCATTTGTGTGTCACTTTGGACAAAAGTGTGGAAAAATGGATGAATGTGAATGTAATTACTTGCATCACTGATGGAGATAATTTCCCACCAGTGACTATATCAAATGACATATGGAGTTCCACAAGGTTCTATTCTCGGACCTCTTTTGTTCAACATTCACCATACTAGCTCAGATTATGGAAAACAACAAAATATCTTAATATTTTCTATCTTAATTGAAAGGAAGGATGTGTGATGATATCGTTCGAAGGAAGAGCTGACGAAGTTCTTATTTTGTAGACGTTTATTAGACGATGGCCATCGGGTCCATTCCATGTACAAAGATGGTCTGGGCAACATACCACTGTCGGTGCATAGCTTATATGGGGTTACACATCTGTATCTTATCACATGAATAACATAGGTTTTCCATGGGCACTAGGTCAGTTGGGAGCCATCCATCATGTAATTGACAGCTACCTCACAACATATTATGTGTCACAACATACCACATCTGGAACAGTTCCAAACTTGACCATGGATCCATTGTTTGTATCTCTAAGGTCCCCCCGAAGGGCCATACCATATTACCTAAGGTGACATGCAGACTCTGGAATGTTTATGTCACATGTCCAACACCCAAAATCAGTAAAATACATAGGGTCAGATAAAAATCATACTAACATTAATAATACCATAGAGTGACTATGGTCATACAATCACAAACAAGTAAACAAATCAATTTTCGGAAGTGACTTATACTAATGATTATCATATGTTATTATACTTTCTTGTGGGAAAATGATTGACGTTCTATGTTCACCTTGAATCCCCAGTGTTAAGACCATAAACCAAACCAGAAGTCTTGTGTGGTAATGGACTTAGACCTAAATTTACTCTACACTACCTGCCCAGCACCCAACAGCAGACACACATAGTCAGCAACTAGCTTGTGAACATAGCAGAGCATTTAGCAGCTAAAGAGCTAGGTGTTGGTGGAGACCAAACCAGAGCTAAAAGGAGAGTGAATATTGGATTAACATTCATCAGGTGAACACAACTCCAAATGAATGCTAATGTTGCTCAGTGTCTGCTGGATGTGCAAATAAGCAAATGTTGGCTAACACATGAACATAAAACTTTAAGGTCTGCTCCAATTTTAAACTCTTTGTTTAAATCCTATTTGTATGTGTTTTTTATATTATCAAATATTATGTATATATTTACTTTAAATATTTTGTCTTAAACACAATATAATAATAATTTATGTCTTATGTAATGCACTTTGTATGGCCTTGTTGAAAGGTGCTATACACATAAACTTGCCTTGCCTCCAAAAACTGCGCTTTTATTCAAATGATACCTTTTGTGCAGGTTGTTAATGTTGCCAAGCAAGAAGTGCTAACACATCCCTTTCTCTTAGAAAGTGAATGCACGTGATTTCTTCATTGCATTTTGAGGGGAAACAGCTCTCAGACTCTCCAGAGCACCAGAGGAAATTAGATTTTCTCTTTCATCTGAGGAAGGTTAATAAAATGCTTGTGCTCATTTTTAGGATCGTCTCCAGCTCCAAGGCTCCTGATTAATAAACACATACATCCATAAACACAGAAAGGAAGGAGTATGTTCACACAGTGCAGCTTTATGTGTGTAAATGTTGGCCTGGTGTGTATGGCTGCTGTGTTTGTCGTGCTTGGCCAGACAGGCTGATTAATTAGCCTTCAATGAAGCGAGGTAATGCGCAATTTGAAGCTCTGCCACAATTTTGCATAAGCTTTAGTTTTTCAAATTACCAGCTCATCTGTCTGATCTGTCTGCTGGATCTGAAAACACAACAGCAGAATGAGCATTTCTCTCACCATTACAGCAGCAACAGCTCACTGATATGATATCCAGCAGAGAAATTAGAGAAATCTTTGCGATTACTAAGATAAAGCCTCATCTCGGTTCACACACTTAAAAGGAAAAAGCTGACCTTGCAGTTCTGGCTATCGCCCTGCAAGAGCAGCACATTGTTATGGAAATGAGAAGCAAATGTCTGTCATTGGCAGAGAAAGGAGCACAGATGAGAATGGATCTCCTTTCCCTCTGGGGCAAGAGAGGAACAGAGCAAATGATAATGTAATATCTCATAATGTCATAATTTGTCAGTAATGTCACAAATGTCACTCTAACTGAGTCAAATGAGTCAAAATACTGAAATCGTAATGACATCTCTCTGCTTTTACAGTAGGAGGTGTGTTTAGCCTAGCTTAGCAGAAAGGCTGGAAGCAGCTTGCATATCTCATAACATCAACAAATCTGTCTTTTTGATATGTTATGCCTTGTTACTTACCTTGGTAGTCAGGTTGGTGAAGTTTTTTCTGAGTTTTACGGTGTTAAAACTTGGCAAACCCACTATGACAACAGGGCTTGATTAGATGTTGCATGCAGTGCCAACTGTACCCAGTGGTTGTTGTCCAAGAAATAGACCCAATGTTAACTGTCTGAAATCACTCTGTATTTACTGTACAATGCACTTTATTAACCCTCTGCCAGTTTATTTGAGATACTCTATGATCACCTTACTTGGCACAGTGGGCATCTGTGATGGCTGTATCCACATCCACATACTGAGGGTCTCAGGTTTCACATGCTCACCCACATCATTACCACAGTTACTGTCATTTGTACTCACTTAAATTACATAAAACACAATCACAGTTTGTTTGGTTTAGAATTGGTTTATTAACGCCTCTGACATTACACATTTTTCTAAATGAAGTGTGCACATTTAGTTGACATTGTTTTGTCTTATTGCTAGTTTGTTTAATCACATTATATTAATTAGTTTCTCTTTGCCTTTGAGTTGCCTGACTGCTGAGTTCTCTTTCTGTTGTGGCAAAAGAAGTAGCTGAGGGTGGAGCCTGGTTATATGCAGAAGCCCAGGCCAAGGACCAGACCACAAGCTCTGCCAGCATGGGGGGGATCAGGGTTTTAGCTATGTCTATGTTGTCTTCCCCTGTGTGTATGTTTATTGGTTTCAGCCAGTATACTGTACATGTTTCCCTCATGTCTCATTCTGTTCTGGTCTTATTTTTCAGTAGATTTATGTTTTGTTGATCTCTTTTTAAGGGCCCTATAACTTAGATAATTCAGTTACTTACATTTATTTGTATTTGTTGCATCTTTTTTGGGAAAATAAAACCCCATTGGAAATGTGAACTTGTGTTTCCTTGTGCCTTGACTGCTTGGTCCATGACAGCATCTCAAAAGACAAAAATATTGTATAGTTTGACCTCGACATAAGGTGTCAAACAAAGCATGCCACTCAAAAAAGTCAGAATGTTGTCATAAATAAACACAGACTGTAAATAACCATATATTTTTAAAAAAAAAACCTCTAATATACCTTTTTTCCCAGGAGGTCCTACTTGTGATGATGTCTTGCTTCTATGCTGCTTGACTGTATTTGTCACCAGCATTTACTTATATTTTTTTTACACAATGTCACTCAACAAGCCACATTTACTTCTATTAATGTCATTGTCCAATGGCTGCTTTGCTTTCTGGCTATTTTGGGTGTGTGTGTTGTAGGATGGATTTCTTCCTGTACAATTGTTGGATTTCTTACAACCCATACTATGCACTGTTTTCTTTTGATTATCAGCTCTCCTCACTAGAGTATAATATATGGTATTTAATTGGCTTATTTTGGAACAAAGAAGAGGAAGAGTCAAGAGTCCACAATCTAATTCAGCTGCCTGTCAGCAAAATGATCAAGAAAAGAAGGACTGCTTTTTAACTCTACCTTTAAAGCCTTTGCAAATGATCCAACTGAGTTCTCCAGGTGAACTATTTTTGTATTATTAATAAAAAAGAACTCAGGAAATGACAGTCTTAGTTTACAGACCCAGTGAAAAGATAATTTCTGCTAACCCTCAGGCCGATCCTGCACTGTGCTGACCCTGTTACAGTACTGCGGGCCTGCCTCCAGTTTATCAGCTTCCTGGGAACTGGAGCAACCATCTGCTGTCCCTTCTATGTACAGTATAATCTTCCTCTTCCCCCTCTCTCCTCTACATCTGTCTCTTTCCAAAAGTTTACTAAAAAAAAAAAAAGGCAGTCCAGCATCTAGTGCTGCTCTGATGGACCTTGTAAGAGACTGCTGGGACTCCCACAGATACATGGTGTTATCACAGCATTTAAATGTTTGAATCCTGTCTCCAGAGGATTAGAACATCATTACGGCCCTTCATCATTTCATCAAAAATCTCTCACTGAGTACTGGATCAAGAGGGAGGAAATGCTATGCAGAGCAGAGTGATCAGGCAGTAGCACTGTGCTGCCATGAACAAGTATATAGTAAGATGTGGTAAACGCTGTAGGCTATAAATTCATCAAGTGAACCATGTTAATTGTTCAACCAGCAGATGTTTCAAGAAAGTGACGTGGTCTCTACAGGCTCCTTTGTCAAGCTCCTTGGGCTAAATGCAATAGGTTAGCCTACATTTCTCTTCTCTTTCTAGCATCTGTTGTGTTTTAATGAAATGCATGCAGATGTGAATCAGAGTGTGACCAACACAGGCACAAAGTTGCTGTTAGCACTCCACAGTCAATACTGGTTTATTTTAATCATGATTACAAATGTTCTCTAACCTTAGTAAAGAATTTTTATAATCCCAACCTTGATCTGTATGTTTTTTGGCTTTTAGTTATTTGTATTGGAAGGTCCTGACAAATGACGTCCTACCAACAAGGGCATCAGATGAGAAAACGCTTGCATTTGTTATTTTAGAGGGCAATAACATATAACAGATTTTGTTGTTTAATTTGGAGGGCTTGTTCGGGTTGTGAGGGCTCATGTATTACTAACCGCTGGTATAACACTGTGAGTGCTCTTCATGCCCTCCAGAGAAATTTTCCAAATCATTTCAATGAACCCCCTGCCCTCCCTGACTGTTTGTCAACACCACCATCATGCCAACATCTTCACTTTTACATAACAAGTACTTAAATGAGCAAATGAAATGACATGAAATTTGCTGACAGCGTCCATGCTCCTAAGGGGATGACCCTCTTTCATTGAAATAACACTGAGACCCTATGGACAAACTTTATATTTTAGGTACTGGTAAGGCTCCTGGAATGGGCAAAATTGTTTCGAGCAATGTTTGTCATTCCCCATCCCAGTATTCCTAGGAATTACGTCCATACTGGAAGATTCCACACCTAATGATTGACATCTAATGCCAACATTTAGGGCTAATGCAGGAAGTAGTGTGCCCTTTATGTAGCGAAGCAGAAAGTAAGGATGTACGGGTTTCCATGGTGAATTGGGGTGGATGACTAATACAGGTGAAAAAAAAATGTAATCTTTGACGTGATGGTCAATGTAAACAGTATGAATTCATATGATTTCTTTTGTTCCTTATTCTTTGAGAGAAACAGAGTGCCTATATATATCTAGAGACAATTACTGTATATTACACAAATATAGATTCTCCTTTTTTCTTGTTTATACTTGATCAGTGAACACATAAACTGGAACAGCAAAATCATAAGAAAGTAATTCTTCCATGACAGAATCCATTTTCAAATCGGAGTGTTGCACCTCATAGGTTGTCAAAAGTGCGTTTCGGCTTTTATACTTCCTGGGACACTCCTTCAATTAATTAATAATTAACTAACATTCACATTTTCATTAACCATAACTTTAATATTTCCATAATCTTAACCATACCATGCTCAAACTAAGCAAAGAATAAAATAAAAAATAAATACAGCTGCAAGCAGCAGAAGGAAGCAGCTCAATCAGCCAAAACCAAGAGCAAATTTGCTATTTGCTGTTTGCTTGAGACCAAGCAAATAGTTGTTTCATCATTACAATGCATGCAGCATTTCAATAATTGTGCACTCAAAGTTTTGAAAACTATTGTATGTTCAGAAGATATGGGCAGGATGTCTCTAGTGAGTTTAATCTGGATTGTAAAGGCATCTTGAGTTATGAGCAAATATGTTTTAGGTCACGCCGACTTGCACCAATCAGTATGACACTTCAGATTTTGGTTAATACTTGCCCCCAGAGCATGCACACCAATTTGAAATACTGTCCACTGGGTTTTCAGATACACGTTTGTGGCATTTGTAGTGCCCCCTGTGGGTCAGACTCAAAATGTTTTGGTACACCTATTCCCAATCACAGACTGAAGTTATGTACCAACATTTATGATGACTGGACAAATGGTTAATGAGTTATGGCCAATATTCTCTGAGCCCCGCCCTTTGCAAAGCTATTTTTATTGATGGCGGCCATGTTTTTGGGCCCATCTTGCTCATTTAGGCTATAATAGAAATGCGTATCTCAGTCCCCCAAGGCTCTATACCAAATTTGGTCTTCATAAAGTCAAAATCCCCCAAATTTCTATTCATATTACTGTTTTTCAGTTTATGCAAATTAGCAAAAAATCCATCATGGCGGACTTTTATGGTCCGAGAGGCTTTTTTGTAGAACACACTGAGGTGGACTTAAATCAAATTTCAAGTCAATTTGCGATGTGAGGGGCGTGGCCTTTCCAAAATTTGGGCCTTTTCTCATGGTTTTAGTTTCATGGTTTTAGCTCATTCCAGCTCACAGCAATTTGAGCCATGGCAGAGGACAAATAATAATAATAATAATCATAATAATCATAATAATAATAAACCAGCACTAACATAGAAATAAAAACAAAAACATATAGATAAAATCTTCCTCAGTGAACAATGAAGCAGGAATATAAAGCAGGGTTTGCAGCAGTTTTGTCTGGTGATAGGGTCGTGTTCCCTTCATGCACACTTTTGTATTGTCAAGTGGAACAACTGTGTCAGCCTTACCACTTAGTGAGGCTTTAGTTTTCCTCCACAGACCAGTGTTTCAAAGGTCAGTACAGGAATACTTAGATTTTCTGACTAATATTAAAAAAGCTCAACATTTGTGCTAGTAATTGTTCTTCATCACAATAAGATCTTAATGTAATAAGCATCTTTAACTTTGACCATTAATAAATGAGAAGTCAATCTTACCAGGAAGATTAAGGTTTTTTGTTGTTTTGTTCAGTATCACTCACATACAGAAAAACTACAAGGATTCATCTGTCTCATCATAATGTAGATAAGTCCAACTTGTTCAGCAGAAACATTTAGAGTTCATTGATTTTCTTTGATGGAGAGTGGTGTGACAGAAACAAGAGACTTGATCAGAGATGGAAGCTTCAGTGGAAGGAAGCATCCTAGGTCAGGCTACTGCTGCTTCAGAGGTTCTGATGCACCTATATTGGAGAGATTAGTGCAACGCAACATAGAGCTGCTCTGGAGATACTTTAAGGGAAAGTGTTGATGGGAAATTGGTGAATCAAACGCCATTAGTGCTCTGATCATCTCACTAATTGTTATAATGGTCAGCCTCTTCAGGAAGCCATTTATGTAAAGTGTTCTTGGAAATTATAATTGAGATGAAGGTAAAATGTCTTCCTTTATAGATGGTATCTTTTGGTAATGACTTAGGAATTCTCAACTTTTATAAAATGAAAACCCAACCTTTACTCATAATGCATTGCAGGATATATGCATTAAAAATCATAAAAAGTGATGCAGATTGAAGCAGGGGGAGAAAGTGACAGAAAGGGAAATGAGGAGGGTTGAGAGAGGCGACAGGGGGAGGTGGTGGTATGTGTGGAGGGGGAGGTGGTGGTATGTGTGGAGGGGGTGGGGGTGGGGGGGGGGTGTAGGGTGTGGATTTATTTGCTATATTGCCTAATCCCGGCAGCACAGCATCACACACCAACACCATCTGTCACCATTCACATTTGGAGTCAGCTGCCTGGACTGGGTACTGACGGGTACTGGTGGGGAGGGCTGGAGTTGTGGGGAGGGGTGGGTGGGTTAGGACGCCTCCTGCAGCCTGTGGTCTGTACAGAGCGTACGGGGTCTGTCTTTCAAGCCGGGGTGGAGGTGGAGAGGGGAGATCGTTGATTTGCCAAGCAGCATCAGCAGCAGTGTGAGGGTTCGGTGCGCTCAGAGAGGAGCGGGGAGGATGCAGACACAGAGAGAAACACGGTGATGCGATGACACATGGCTGCATGTACCGCCTGCATGCTCTGACTGCGGCTTCCACTTTCTATTCACCGGGAAACGGGAGAGGCTGGAAACTGGGACGCTGAGAGTCGCTGCTGGGAGGCTGGAGGCTGCCGCAACTACCGGCCGGGATCATCTACATCCAAACAAGCTCTGAAGAGACTGGTGACCAGAGAGACTGCTGATCGGATAGTCTGCTGATCATATTGCCTGTTGGTAAGCCCGATTCTGCTCCACCTGTCAGTACCTGCAGTGTTTTAGTCATTTTAGCTCATATAATGATCAATTTTACAGCAATCACAGACCAGCAACAATTGTTCTCCCTCTCCATTGAGGCATTTTCATTCTGAGCTGCATCTTCATTGTTCTTACTTTACCTTCTCATGTTGTACTGGCCAACAAAAACAAAGGATGTGCTGAAAATTCAGCAATTTCTGATGATATTTAACATTTTTCATTTTTTGTTTTTTTTTTAAATTTTCATAAATTGCCCATCGTCCGGGCCTATATGGAAAGCTTAGCCCATTCAAGGTGACATTCATTAGCTAAACTTTCTTCAGGTGTTAAACTTCGTCTCTTAACGCCTATGTTGTTTTAAATGTGTTAGTCATTTATTTAAAAGTTTTAGCTGATCAAACTTTTTCTCTCCTGCTTCCCAATTAGGCAATTAAACAACCCAGTTTTCTTCCAAAAATGTGAGCCACAACCCAAATCATTCAGTGGTGAAATAGATTAATAAGACCAACCTGGACTTACATACAAACATACATTCATGAGGTTACTGGGCTTTTTGCCTTATGTACACATGGATATCATTGGAAACAACAAAGACTGGATGAGAATTATGCCCTTCTAAATGTAAAACGTAACAGACCTGTGATCATTACAATAAAGCTGTACGGGCTATATTGTCTTCAAAATGAAACTATAGGGTATTTTTTCACTTTTGCATATTGCTGCTACATCAGTCTACAGTCTACAGGAGCAGTAATTCTACAGCCAGGCTTTGATCTGTTCTTCACTTGTATGAAAATTTCTTTCCGTCTTTCTTTAGGAGTAGAAATCACCTGCATATACTCTACTACACACTTTAACTGATTATTAAACTGATTATTAAAATATTTTTGTAACCACCGTTCCGTTTACATATTATAGTTCACATTCTTTGGTAATTTACTATGTTGTCATTTCATTTTCTACATGTCTGAAACGCGCTTGCTTATTCTCACTGTAATGGCCCTACAGTGTGCCTGAGGGTTTTTGTCCCTGCCGAGCCGCCGTAGCGATGGGAGACAACATGTCCAAGCGGCTGAAGCTGATCTCAGTAACAGAGGCAGAGATGGAGGAGCGCTCTTTTCCAAACCCATACCCCGACTGGGACCAAGGACTGCTCACTTCCAACTCCGGAGCAGAAGTAGATCACAATGAGCCATTTGATGAAGAAGGAAAGGTGAGAGACTGTGTTTTTATAACATGCAGGCTGCAGATCTGCTGACTTTGAAACCAGAGCTAGTTTGGCTCAGATGCGCACTTCTGGCCTAACTTAGCTGTCATTGCGAATACTTGTCACTATCTGTAGTATCTGCAAGGACTGATTTGGGGATGTTTGTGACATTTTAAGGGAATGTGGGGTAAACCGAGCCTCACTGAATGTAGCAAACATCCATGCTAAATACAAACATTCAGGACATTAGCTCGAAAATTCACGAATCTCGCCTTATTAAAAACACCTTGCTAATTTGGCGAACGTTAAGTTACTGCAGGGCTCGACATTAACTCTTTAAGGCGCTTGTCCTTCGGACTAGTAACTTTACCTTTACTTGTCCAGGCACAAAAGTCACTTGGCCGGGTAAAAATGATTTGCACCATTTTATTTGCGAATGCAGAATTCAGACGAACAAACAGTTGAAAGCATCCAGGCTGTGTCAACATATGCGCACTTAATTATTCATTTGCACATAACATAACATTGCACATAACATATGCGCATTTAATTTATTATAATTATAATTTATTAAAGCCATTACTTCCCTGTTAATGATCTTTTCATTTGATCCTGAATTGCGAAGCACTGTCAGTTTTCAGTTTTCAGTTAGAGCTCTATAGATCAGTCGTTTACAGTGTTTCCCCGAGCGGCAACTTCCGGGCCTGAAAGATGAAGCCAATGCGGAAGTGCCAGAAACTGCAGTTGGCTCCAAAGCGAGTCAGTCCCCATAGACCCCCATGTTAAAATGACCAACTTTACAGCAGAAATAAACATGTTCACAGCCTGGTACAAAAAACGGTTTTGGTCTCTATAGCCAATTTCCCCTTTCATGACAACTTTATATTTTATTAAGTTGTAAAGTTACGCATAATTAAGGAAGTGGCTGCTTTGAGTGACAGGTCGCTAGCCGCTAGGTAGCTTCTTTCAGCAACCAGGCTCCATTCGGCCGCCTCAGCTCCACCTCTTTGTGTGGTAGTGTCAAGCCCCCAGGGACAGCCCGGGCTTTGAAGCCAATTTGACACAATGGCCAAACTGTGTAATAACAACTTCCGGGTCCGTCACGTGATGCTAGTGGGCCCAAAAAGACTTTTTCCCATAGACTTACATTGTGAAAGAGACATCTGTAAATCAGCAGGTAAATGTTTTTGAGTGTCACAACCCCAAACAGGAAGTTAGCTGTCTTGGCTGGCGGAAGTCAATATTTGAACAATTTAAATAGTTAATATTTAATTTAATGTTGATATTTTTAATATTAAATTGTTAATAATATTAACAATATTTATTTACAACACATAAAAATATCAGTCTCTATCTTCTCACACTGTCTATATGGTCCTAAATATAGATCAATGTTTGTAATATAACAAAATAACAAAACTGACTTATGGGAAATTATTTTGCTGCTCAAACTTAAAACCAAATCATGACAGTTTGACTTATAGATGAATCAGTCAGATGAATGATGAATCACTTTGTGTTTCATAATAACTGAAACTATCTGTCAGTTTTAGGTAATTGTTAATATATTTGTTGTGTAGTGTTAGAGCCTGTAATGAAATATCTGTAAGTCGTTCTTTAGCAGGTTTTAATCTTGTGCTTTGACTTTTGTTTGTTGGGACGTCTTTTAGTTTACATTTAGATAACAGATTCTGCTTTTAAAAATATTTACAGAACAGTAATTCATCTACATCCAGGTGTAAGTCACACCTTATCAGTTTTTTCTGCCTCCTGCTTTAAATGTGTTCATGTCTCTCCTTGTCTTCATGTCTCCTGGGCTGCTTCTATGTGTTTCTCTTTCCTCCTTAAACTTTTCTTTAAATCTTGAATCAGTGTTTTAACTTTCTCCTTGTTTTTCTTTTAACATCATTACATCCTGCAATTCTTCCTCATTTCTTTGTCCTCTCTTTAACTTGTATGGTGTTCATTACAGTAATTGTGGAAAAGGACACACAGTGTCTGTCTCATGAAAATGGCTCCAGTCTGCCTGCTGCATTTGTTTTCAACACCCGCTGTGTTACAGTAACAGCCGTCTCCGTGTCTCATACAAGAATACACAGTGTATATGTATGTATGTATGTTTATATGTATATATATACATGCATACACACACATCTTGGATTGGCTGATATATCGATATCGGAATTTTTTTTACCAGCCTAATATCGGCATCGACCCCAAAAGTCCAATATCAGTCAGGCTCTATTCTTGTGAAACAAATCCTGTCTGTCACTTTGCCTCTGCTTTGTTCTTCTTCCTCCACCATCGATCCCTTCATCCATGGATGGCTGTAGTACTGACTCCTCCCTGTAGGACTGGACTGGAATATAATACGCGTAACCAGGTTTCTAATCAGCTTTTTACAAGTAAGCATTTGCACAATAACAGACAGCAAACAGAGAAAACACGACGCTGAGCGGCTGGATGAAAGGAGAGATCATTACACAGAGCGAAGCGTCCTCGTATCTAAAATAACAGAAACTAAAATAAACTAAAATAAAGTGGCCTGTAGATGTCTAAATAAGTCAGTTTCCACCACTGAACATTTGACTGTTAAATTCAGACACATTCACACTGTGAGGAAGACTCCGCTGATGACAAAGATTGTTAGTTGCAGGCCTCTGTTAGTTTACCCAACCTTATATCCCATCATGCATTGAGTAACATGGTGAATGCAGTCTGGTAACAGTTTGTGAAAAACAGTCTGCACATGACTGGCTTTCAGCAGCAGCAGCAGCAGCACAGATTGGCCAGAGCTGAGAAACCTATTCTCTAAGCGCTTCCTGTTAATTTATCAGGCCAGTGGATAGGAGTAAATGGGCCTTGAGTCTAACAAATAGCTCCAGCGGTCCTTGTGCACTCATAGACTCCTATGGGAGATCTGGGAGTGCACAAGTGTTTGTTTGAAGAGGTGGCTGGTGAGAGACACTCACTGCTTTGATTCAGGAGGCTCCCCGGCTCTTCTGTGCATATAGTTCACACTGTAGACCGAATGTGAATGGAGCCTGTAGAGAATTAATTAATTCCATATCCACGATCAAACCCAGCTTTGAAGCAGAGTCTGACCCATGCTGTTAAATCTGTAAAGGGTAAATGGAGCCTTGAGCCTTGTGGAAAATAACCTCATTAACATGGTGTGTTTCCTGAAATGAATCCTAATGATGAAGAGTATGGGTCATAACCTGCTGGCTGCTATCTGAGCGATTATTAGGCTTACCACTGCTGACGATACGTGACAGGACACACTATCAGGCATGTTATGATGTCTGGAAATAGCAAGACAGATGTGGACTTGAAGCTCATTGGTCTACTCAACCAATTTAGATGGAAGCATTTTTTTTCTGCTCATAGGATCAGGTGATCAGTAGCAGCATGGTGCCAGTTGTGGAGGGCAGGTGATGTTAGCATTAGCCTGGTTTGAATGCAGTGTCCAGTTCCATGAATACATCCACGGCTGAGTGATGTGACATTTCTTCTGGATGACTTCTCCTTGATCTGATGATGAGTCTTGGACTGTATCTCATTTGTACATCGCTGTCGACAAAACTGTCTGCCAAATGAATGAATGTGATGTTTGCTTAAAATGTGTTGTTGGTAACAGGGCCAATATTAAAATTATGTATTTCAGAGACTGTTGATGATTCATTTGTAAATTACAAGGGCACTCATTTTTAGCTATGATTAACTGTTTCCTTTGAAGACGTGACTATTATTGAGCAACTGTACATGGATAAAGTTAATAATATTTGATTGCTCTATGTTCAAATGTTGTTGTTTTTTTAAATTCTGTATTTCTTAATTGAATATCTTTGGGTTTTGGACTGTAATGGTTATTTTTCACTATTTCTTGATATGTAGTATACAAGAGAATGAATTGATTAGATGAAAAGATAAACAATAGGTAAACTGATAGTGAAAATAATCATTGGTTGTAGTCCTAGTTAATATGTAACTGTGCATATTTGCAAGACCTTGTGTTGGTGTAAAGTAATAATGTGTCAGTGAAGCATGGAGAGGATAAGCAGGAACAAGAGGTTCAGAAAGAATTAAAGAATTGACAACAACCACTTTCAGTATACATCTGAGTGAAAATACAAGCACTTATAACACAGTTTTCATTTTTATCACTGTTTCTCTTCTGATGCTTCTGTGGTTTACAGGGTGGGTTTGGATGTTTTTCAGGACTTTTTTAATACATGGTAATGCTAACATGAACAGCGAGGGCTGCAACTAGTGATTATGTTCATTATAGGTTACAGCTGATTTTTTTTTTTCTCAAGTCATCATCTGGTCATTCAGAATATCAGAAAATAGGTAAAAATGCTCATCACAAATGTCCAGAGACAGAGTTGACATTTAAAATGTGTGTTTAGTCTGAACAGTGATGAAGATTCAGTTTACTGTTATGACTAAACAAGACGAAGAAAACAGCAGATAATAACATTTGAGAAGCATCTGTGAGGTTTTTTTTTCTTTTTCTTTCTTTCTTTCAGTTAACAGTTAATAGTTGTTTCAGCAACTACATTTTTGCTGATACATTTTCCGTTGATGGATTAATTGTTTCAGCTCTAATGTCAGTATCATATTAAGACAAACTTAAAAATTCTAATCCACCCCTTCATGAAGCGTTTAACAGAATCCGAGGTTTGATTTTTCCCTTTAATGAATATTGATAGTGAATGCTTTGGCTGAGGTTATTAATGTGCTCTCTGTCCTCCTCAGGTCAGCACGGCCTTTCAGAAGAAGGTCCAGAATAAGATCAAAGATCTCCTCCAGCAGATGGAGGAGGGCCTGAAGACCGCCGACCCCCATGACTTCTCCACGTACACCGGCTGGACAGGTCTGTCTATAAAACTGCAAAGACGTGACAGTTCCATGTTCCATCAGCCTATCACTGATCTACAGATAATGTAATGTACATGTACCCTCTCCACTACAGGCATTGCCTTGCTGTACCTGCAGCTGCACCGTGTGTCCCATGAAGCCTCCCACCTGCAGAGGGCACTGGACTACGTGAAGAGGACCATGAGGATCCTGAACGGCCGCAAAGTGACATTCCTGTGTGGTGACGCGGGGCCGCTGGCAGTGGGTGCAGTGGTCCATCACAAACTGAACAACACCGCTGACAGCAAAGACTGTCTCTCAAGGTGAGTGGCTGGGACTGTAGAGCTGCTGGGCAGATGTCAGTATCATTATTTGTTTTTGACATGTGCAGAAATATGTCCAAAAACATCCAGAACTACATATAACATTGGAACCTTTTTGTTTCTCAGGCTCCTCCAGCTGCAGCGCTCTGTGCTGAGTCCAGACTCTGACATGCCAGATGAGCTGCTGTATGGACGGGCCGGCTATCTGTACGCTCTGCTCTACGTTAACAAAGAGTTGGGAGCTGACACGGTGGACGAGGGCACCATTACACAGGTGAGACACACACATGCATGCACTGTGTTTTCACACCTAGAGGATTTTTTTTTTTTGGTGCTTTATTTTGAGTTTGCTTTGCTACAGCCACAATGTAATGCACTCCAGTACACCACCACCACCCACTACAACCTCAATAATAGACATGATGTAGGATTATCACCAGCGTGTCAGTCTGGATCTGGAAGTCTATTCCACAGGATCTTGGCTCGGTCATTCTCAACCACCTTAGGAGGTGTCTTCCATTGTGACCTCGGGACTTCCAGCCTATACTGTAGTATAGTGCAGATGTTCCTGTACACTATGCCAGCCACTTGGTTATGGCGTTCCATGTACGCTGTTCCTGCTCGCATCTTACACCCTGCTATTATGTGCTGAACTGTCTCAGGAGCATCTTTGCACAGGCTGCACCTGGGGTCCTGTCTGGTGTGGTAAATCCCCGCCTCTATTGATCTTGTACTAAACGCCTGTTCTCCTGCCGCCATGATTAATGCTTCTGTGCTGTCTTTCAATCCAGCCTTTTTCCAGCCACCGGTAGGACTTCTCGATATCCATCTTTGCCACTGCTTCCTCTCTATGTAATAGAGAAGGTACAAGTTTGCTTACAAATCATCTTCAGATGACAGACAACACTTTTCTCAGTGAGGCTGCTGTAATGACCATCTGTTAGACACTGAGCAGGGACAACAGTGGAGCGGTGCCAGGGCACAGAGGACACACATACATTGAATAATAATCCCTGCACATTCTATTTGACTATTATTTAAGCATGCTAACACACACTGCAGAACCTGCAGGACCAGCTGTCCCCTCTGGTGAAGTGCCAAGCCAAACCACATAAACTACTCTCAACACACACAGGAACAGAAGGGCTGAGAGAGTAGGCAGCAGTAGTGGGCTTACAGTCGCTACTGTTGTGTTTGATGGGAGTATTATTATGACTAAGGAAGGAGTAAAATTTCCTGCAGCTCTGCATTACTGTTTACCAGTCTTTGTGTCCATATACCCGTCAGCAGCACAGCAGCACTCTGCAGGCTTTACCGAGCAGCTTCTGTGCTCCAGGCGTTTAGAGATGTCTTTTTTATTTTGATTTTCTTGGGATCTTACCTTGCTTTTGTTCTCTCTGAAGTGTTTGTGAGACTTTCTCCTTTTCAAGATTTTCCCTCAGGGTTTTTTTTCAGTCTATTTTGGTGTGTCTGTTTAGCCTTCTGTACACTGTTTTCTGCTTGGGCTGGTTATGAGCACTAGCTTTTCTTTTCTTACCGTCTTCAGCACTGAGCTTACACTGCAAACTGTCAAAGTTTCAGCTGAGGGTTATATTTTCGAGGAGTTTGTTTCTCCACTAGCAGGTTGATTATTGTCTGAGTTGCAGCCAGATACAGTATCTTCAGTTTGTGACAGCTCCAAATTGGGGAAAAATAAAAATATTGTGTGTGTGTGTGTGTGTGTCTGCCAGCAAATGCCAACTCTACTGTCAGCAGACAGCGGACTGTAATGTCAGTAAGCCTTATTCCATTCTTGTTCAGCTCTGGCTTCGCTTGACTGAGAAAGAAAAATCAAATCTTCCACAGTCCAACACTAAGGTGAAATGAGCAAGATAGGTTAGCAGTCCATGATTATTTAATTTATTATCAGAGCCTCAGTAATAGCAGGCTAAAAATAATAGTGCAAGATGAAAGGTCATGGAGCCAATGATGTTGGATATCCATGTTTCTGACTTTAGCTTAATATGTTTCTGCTCCAAATGCTTTTTTTTTTCATAAACCGCCATCCCTTCTGTAGCCTTGGTTGCTAAGGTTGTTGCTAAGGTTTTTCCATGTGTTGTCTGTATTGTCCACTCTTATATTTTGGATCAGATTTCAGCTCAAACATGTATGGATGTATTTGAGACATGAGTAAAGAATGAGAAGAAGTAGTGAAATCCTCCTACTATAGTTGGTTTCTTGGTTTGTTGACGTAGCCTCTTGAGCTGACAGGAAGTGGGCTGAGACGCAGCTTCCGGAAGCTAACCAATCAGAACAGAGTGGAGAGAGTAGAGCACCAGATTAAAGATACAGAATTATGAACGTGCAGAATACGTCACCTTTTAAAGCTGAAAAATACGAGTAGAAATACATAAGAGGAGAGACGTGTGATGTATGCTGTCAGAAAATGTATTGTGGGTTTGGTGTAGTCACAAGGTGTCAACATCCAAATAGAATGAGTCTGTGGGGTTAGTCCTTTCTCTGCTGCCATATTTGTTGTTAGCTCGCCAGTGAGCATTTCTCTGGCATCTTTTGTTTTTCACCCAATAACTTCTGGCCTCTAAAGCTATATGAGGTCACATACCAGCAGCTGCTTTCCAGCCTCCAGCTACTGCTTCTCTCAGCGTGTACCAAACATTCAACTAAGTACGTCTCTGTTGTTAATGTCCTCAGTTTTAGATTTCGTCTTGACACTGCATCCTGCTCTGCATGCAAATGAATAAGTGTTAGTATAAGTGTTAGTTAGATTTGGATCTGATAGGCCAGTCATATGTAGAGCTTCAGCCTGTTCAATCCTTGATCCTCTTGGTGCTGAATCCCGCTGGCTCCAGTTTGTTTGCAGTGATTAATTTATTCTGTAAACTGATTAATTCCCCCTAAATTACATTTTCTGCCTTTAAGACAGACAGTTGATTGCTTATTGAGGCGTCAGTGTGTGTGTCAGAGAGAGAGAGGAAGGGAAATGTGGATGTTTGTTGGGTGGTGCCTGTCTTGATAAGACATAGGAGGAGATATCAACTGACAAAAAAAAAGAGCATTTGAGGCAAGGAAGGAGGTATATTATAGATGATATAGATGCATAGAGCCTTTGCAGACATGGTTTACAGGGTTTCAGATATTGGTGTTTTTTATGTGAATGTTTCTTATGGTTTCATTCAGACATGACAGGACATTTATGCTGATGTGATATTTGTCACCTGGTGAGAGAGTGTGGGCAGAGAGGAAGAGAGAGTAGTGTCTCAGATTCCATCACTGGTGGATTTGACAATTTGCTATTGAAGCCTTAATTAATGAGCATCATGTGCATGAGGGACGTTCGCCTCTGCTTTTCACAGTGAATGAACCTGACGGCATGTTTTTACACAAGCACAATGCACCACGTACTGTAAGAAGACGTTTGGCTGGATATTCTATTTATTTGTGCAGTTGGCATGAATGAAAACTGTAAATATAGGGCAAGAGCTGGTCTGATTATTACTGTGTGTATTTTTTTTTAACGTTAATGCACATTTAATCTCTTTCTGTGCATGTTTACCTTGTGCTGCTGCTGCCTTTATATTAATCTGACTGTGATCATTTCAGAATTGTCCCATGTTGAAAGTAATATGCTTGTGACTTTCACAGAAAAGTGACTCAGTTGCTTATTCAGACATGAGACCAACATGTTAAATTGAAATCAGATCAATGTAACAAGGTGAATATTTGAAAGGGGTTTAGGAGTGAAGGGACACGTACATGAACACGCTGACTGTAGATTTGCTCCATCATGAGGGAGCCATTGCTGCTGCTGCTGCTGCAGAACTGTTTTCCTTTCCTTTTTCAGTCACTCTAGCTTGCATGGGGACAGCATAAACTGCTGACTCAGAACTTCCCTCCCTCCCTCAGGATGCCCTTTTGCACGCATGCACGCACACACTCACACACATACACAAGTTTGCACTGCTATCCTTGTTAGGACATTGCACTGATTCCATTCATTTTGTACAGCCTAACCCTAACCCTAACCAGTTCATACCTAACCCTAACCCTAACCAGTTCATACCTAACCCTAACCATAACCAGTTCATACCTAACCCTAACCTTAACCAGTTCATACCTAACCATAACCAGTTCATACCTAACCCTAATCATAACCAGTTCATACCTAACCCTAACCATAACCAGTTCATACCTAACCATAACCAGTTCATACCTAACCCTAATCATAACCAGTTCATACCTAACCCTAACCATAACCAGTTCATACCTAACCCTAACCGTAACCAGTTCATACTTAATCCTAACCATAACCAGTTCATACCTAACCCTAACCATAACCAGTTCATACCTAACCCTAACCATAACCAGTTCATACCTAATCCTAACCATAACCAGTTCATACCTAACCCTAACCTTAACCAGTTCATACCTAACCCTAACCATAACCAGTTCATACCTAACCTTAACCATAACCTGTTCATACCTAATGCTAACCTTAACCAGTTCATACCTAACCCTAACCATAACCAGTTCATACCTAACCTTAACCATAACCTGTTCATACCTAATGCTAACCTTAACCAGTTCATACCTAACCATAACCTTAACCAGTTCATACCTAATGCTAACCTTAACCAGTTCATACCTAACCCTAACCTTAACCAGTTCATACCTAATGCTAACCTTAACCAGTTCATACCTAACCCTAACCTTAACCAGTTCATACCTAATGCTAACCTTAACCAGTTCATACCTAACCCTAACCTTAACCAGTTCATACCTAATGCTAACCTTAACCAGTTCATACCTAACCCTAACCTTAACCAGTTCATACCTAATGCTAACCTTAACCAGTTCATACCTAACCCTAACCTTAACCAGTTCATACCTAACCCTAACCTTAACCAGTTCATACCTAATGCTAACCTTAACCAGTTCATACCTAACCCTAACCTTAACCAGTTCATACCTAATGCTAACCTTAACCAGTTCATACCTAACCCTAACCTTAACCAGTTCATACCTAATGCTAACCTTAACCAGTTCATACCTAACCCTAACCTTAACCAGTTCATACCTAATGCTAACCTTAACCAGTTCATACCTAACCCTAACCCTAACCTAACCTCAATTCACACCTAACTCCTAACCTTAACCAGGACCACAGAAATGACATTTTGCCGCATTAGGACCAAGCTTTGTCAGTCCTAGTGTTTATACCAGAAATGGTCCCAATAAGGATAGAAAAATGCATGCGCACATACACACACACACACACACACACATATATATATATATATATATATATATATGTCTCTATATTTCTCAATATAACCCAACACAGTTCAACAGAACCACAAACTCCAGCCTCTGAAATGAAATAATGTATTGATTTATTGCAGGGCTGTTATATTATACTGCATTCGTTTTATCTAATGAACTGGCAAGTGAGTGTATTATGCCCATAAATGGTAAATGGACTGCACTTTTATATGGCGCCTTTCTAGTCTTCTGACCACTCAAAGCACTTTACACTGCATGTCAACATTCACCCTTTCATACACACATTCATAATCTGATGGCAGAGGCTGCTATGCAAGGTGCCAACCTGCTCATCAGGATCTAATCTAATGCTCATTCATACACACACACTCACACACCACTGGCACAGCCATCGGGAGCAATTTGGGGTTCAGTATCTTGCCCAAGGACATGCGGACTGAAGGAGCCGGTGATCGAACCAATGATTTTTCCGATTAGTAGACAACCCACTCTACCTCCTGAGCCACAGCTGCCCCGAGAGAAAAGGGTTTGATATCTGGCTTCCCTGCTATTGAGATCAGCTGCTGACCTTCTCAGCTAATACGCTCCTCTCAGGGCTTTCTTGACCTTCTGTTACTTTTCCACATTGACTCTTTCATTATGGAAGGCAGTGATGCATGTGTGTGGGGCTCAGTTAGCCCTAAACACATTTTAAAAGTCAATGGAATCTACCTTGGCCAGAGTTAGCCTTTTTAGGTTAAAGCATTTTTTTTTACTGCGCATATATTTCCTTGCACACATCATTGTTCTGACTTTTCTCGCTTCTTTACATTTGAATGCCCAGCATGACCTCTGAGCACAGCTCTACAAGCTAAATGCATCAACCACACGAAGGGCAAACTTAATGTAATTCTAGGTTTCCCACAATGCTCTCTGCTAACAACTAATTTCAGCTGAATAGCTTACACACCAAGCAAGTAGTGCAATAACCACAGAAGACATCTTGGTTCTATGTAGAGATTATTTATATACCTCCTTTCTAGATCAGATATTAATGCTTCACGATAAAAGATGAACAGATGGCTGTGGGCTGCTTTATTGAAGGTGTCCAAAGAGTTCCGTAGTGTAGCCAGGACTTCAAAGTCACCGTCGGCATTACTGCTAAGCTTGGAACAAGGACCTGCCAACAAACCCTGATGAGGGCATGTAGAGCCCTAAAAGAGCCACAAAGAAGTCCAACTTGATAAATCTACAATGTTAGAATAGGATGATCATTCAAAACTGACAACAAATGAAAACACGGGTGAAAATTGGTAAATATACAAGCAGAAGTGAAAGCATGTACCAGGATGGTATTGAAAGCTGAGCTCAGATCAAGAGAAACTAAAGAACTTGTACTTACCAGAGTCTGATCTTAAAGTAGATTATGTAGAACTATGTGAAGGGTTGTTTCTGCACTGTGCAAAGAGCATGACATCCTCTCTCAAACAACACTGTTGCTGCACATGAACATTGTTAACTGCTGTGTCACAATTTCATCTAATATGTTTTTTTTTTCCAGAACAATAAATAAATACAATCTTCTTTAATGCGTTCTAAATGAACCCCATTATCCTCATCCAAAATAACCCCACAATCACCACCTTCTATCTGTGGGTTGATACTTTTTTACTGAAGTGCTTTGAGAAATGTGTAATGTAGCACAAAGTCAAGAGGTTGTGTAATGTAGCACAGCGAGCTAGTGAAGCTCTGTAAATGGAACCATGTTTCAACACATGTGCAGTGGTGGGTTACTGTCTTATTGCTATTTTTTACTCTTTGGAGCCGTTTCTAAACAAAGTAAAGTAACGCTGTCTTCATGGATGAAGGAACATGTCACCCAGTGTAGCGCTGTGGCTCATTGGCATGTTTAAATAGTTTTTGAACAACAGCAGAGGTCTGTGGCACAGAGGAATAAGATATATCAGGTTTTGGATACACACACAATACTTGTTAGTAGATCTGTTCATTGTTGGTTTGGCTCCAAACTTGAGATTCATTGAAAATAAGAAAAATATAGTGAATCACCAGCCTTATCCTTTAATGTGAAAATCAATGATACTTTATTTTGTACTGTGGTCTCATAGTCATTACAATATATATACTCTAGTGTGAGTGGGTATCTTAAGAACAATAAACCTTTTATCAGTAGCTATAAAACCATTCGTCTCTCAAAGTAGCATCTTCTTTGAAAGAAACAATGAGAGGAACAATCACTGCATCACACTGCATTTGGCTCATTGATGTGTTTTACACTGTACATTCAGAAGTACTTCTACATATATAAATGTATTTCTGTTATTTTTCAAAGAGCTGTGCCATTTAGGGATCTGCCATCTCACATCTGTCATACATCAAACTCAAGGTTGAAGGAATTTTCTTAACAATGAATGTGTTGATATGTGAGATAGGTGAAGGCTTCTACTGGTACAGTAGTCTGGGTAGAAAGAAGCATTGACAGTAATAATACAGTACGCATACTATTGTTGATGTGATATCCACAGAGTGTGCTTGTCATGTTGAGTCTCAATCACTGAAGCTACTGGAACACAAGCGCTGCTAGGTGAGACGCAGCATGTCAGATCATTTTCTGCTTCAGCAACATTTACTCAGCATGAATCTGTTCTAAATAGGAAGGTGACAGTTAAATAGAAGCTCGGACATGTTTGCACAGACCACTTTTGCCAGAAAAAATGACAAACATTACAGCAGCTGTAACTGATTAACATTTATTCCATAAATCAAACTTTGTCTGGTTTACATGCATAAGCTGCTGTCTACTCAGTCAAAGATTGTTTGTAAAAGAAGATGCATTACACACAGTCTGATAGGTTAGTGGTTAATACATGTACCGTATATGTAACTGTAATGTTTCCAGTGTGATTCTGGCCGGGTACCTTGATGCATATCATGCCTCTCTCTCTCCACATGTTTCCTGTCCTCATCCACACTGTCACCTGTCCAATAAAGGCAAAAAGTTCCAAAAACAAATCTTCAGATTCAAAGAATTTAAGCTTAACAAGTGAATAGTTCTGTATAGTCCAACAGTGCAGTGGGAGTCTGCCACATTGTGACTCTTCCAACGTTTGCTTCAGATTGTCTAACTGGAAAAATATGTTGTCAAATATCTGCCAAACTAACCAAAATTTCACAGTAAATGTGAGGGAATAAGAAATAGCCACAGACTTTAAGGCTTCATTTTCATATCAAATTGCAATTTAAATGTCTGGTGATTGGTTCAGCTCCAAACTGCTGGGCTCAGTCAGTCTCCAGTGGAAGTTATTCAGATTAAGCATGAGGAGTGAAACCTCAGCATACAGGATTAAGAGTGGCTTTTTTTTTTTTTCTAAAACTGCAGTAATTCAATTCCTAGAAATCAAAAGAGCTATAAGTCTTCCAATCTGTTCCTTCTGCAACTCTTCCTCTCTCTCATCATCAGGTGGTGACAGCTATCGTGGAATCGGGGAAGAATCTGTCAGTGGAACAGAAGAAGACAGATCGCTGCCCTCTGCTCTATGAATGGCACAAGAAGCAGTACATCGGCGCTGCACACGGCCTGGCTGGCATCTTTTACATGCTCATGCAGGTAAACGAGGGCAAGAGGGTGACACCAAAACACTCCACTCATGATTATACAGTGCTCACAAATGATTTCTGGCTGATTACAGTTTGTGATCATTCTCTGTGGGTTTGTCACAGACAGCCTCTCTTTGACATTACATTTGGACATGTCATGAGCTTAATTTTCATTGTTTTTACTTTCATCATCTTTCGGTTTCTTTTTATGTCAAATCATATGCTGAGAATCCAAATCAGACTGTATCAGAGCACAGAATGCACCTGACATGACCTCACAAATCCAAATATGCTTACTGTGATTGTGATGTCAAGACATAACAAGATGATAAAAATAGAGAATTCCCTGCAGTAAGGATGCAGTGAAGAACTGAGATAGTGTGCCAGTGTCTTAGAGACATAGATCATCTCACTTCTGCAGCTTAGAAAAATGTTTTCATGCTAGTCTGGTTAATGGGTATCTGATTGCTGATGGGAATAGTTTATAGAATAGTTAATGTGTTTTATGTGATGGAGCCATTATTTTAAGGGTGTTAAGATTCAGATGAATCGATGCCTGAAGGTTCAGCTGCAACAAGCAGCTTATATCAGGTCTGAAGTGAAGGGGAGTCGCTGCTGAATCGATGCAGGTTTCTTTGGACTGGAAACAGCAGTATGACAGACATGGCTCGGTTATATTTCAGGCTTATCTCAACATAAAAACACAACCAATCATGTGACAAGCGCTTGCAAAGCTGTATAGGAGAACAGTGAATGAAGCAGAGTTCAGACTTGTTCGCTGCTGTTGTTGCCTGCACTAACATGACTGATCCTTGTTTGTTGCCTTTAAAACCAGGATTCACATGCTTTCAATAAGAAGCAGGTGTGATCATGACTTAAATCTCTAATTTCACCTTAAACTACATGTTCTTATATTGCAGAAAACATGGCCTAACTACTACAGCAAATGGACCAAAATATTAGCGAGATATTAATATTTGATGGTTTGGTAGAATTAAGATCACATTTCCCATAAAGCTTGTTGCAATAAAGATGAGACTCTCAGCCAGATGTATTGATGTTCAGATGTTGGTCACATAGACCCTTAATTCCTAAACGTCTCCAGTGATTCAGCCTGATGATTCAGTGAGAGAACCATCCAGAACCCAATGCAGCAAGAAAGATTAACCAGTGGGTGAGTGGTGTGATGATGGTCTAATGTCTGGTGTTGTCTGCATACAGTGGAGGAGCTGCTAACTGTTGGTTGCTTTGTAAAACCAGTGAATCAGTTCTTTTGACTGATTTTTATCAAACTGCAGCCTGTAAATGATAATAAAGCCTGGCTGTAGTCTGGGGATATTTTTACAGCTATGAATTATGTTCTGGTGATCTGTTCCAAAAATATATAAAAAGATATACAGTATTAAATTGGGAAAATGTGAATTTACACTCATGCTTGACGTTGCCAGTAAGTGATGGCAGAGAGCATGCAAATCAAATGAAATAGAAGAAAAGATAAGTAATAAATTATGTGATTTTTCTCTTTGCCCCAGTGTTTTTATAGTTCCAGATGTGCCAGGCAGAGAGCTGTGCTGTAGTTTAGGTTGAGCAGTGATAGCTGAGCAGATACAGTAAACTTCCAACTACTGGATGTGAGTTGATGATTCTACAACGTGTTGAAGTCATTGAAATCAATCCACAGAGTGTACTGTGTTGTGTCTCTGATCCTGTTTACAGATGTTTTCATTAACACACTGAACTCCTGCTTGCTACAAATGAATAATTCATTCAGTCTGAGTCCTTTTACACCAGTTAAAGAATCTGCTTTGTTTGTGAAGTGTATCTGTGTCAGACTGAGCATTCACAACAGACTCAGACTATTGCTCAGCATTAGTATTTATCATTATATCATTCTATAATGTTGTTATGTTGTCAGTGTTTGAAGAGTCAAAGAAACCAAATAGTAATTGGTAAAAAGTGCATACTTGTATTTTGAATAAACAGATTTATGATATACACAAACAAACCTCTGCACTTCTCACTTCATTACAATCACACTTGACTGAATGGTAAAATAAATTAAATCTCTTTAATATTGTTAATTAACTGTCCAGACTTTGCTTTTGACTGACTGACAGTTTGTGCAGTTTGAGGAAACATTTTCTTCCTGGAAGTGAGCAGTGTGAGTTTAGCTCTCTAGTTGTGAGAATCCCTCAGAGGCATCACGTCTACAAAACAGGTAACTGCATTAATTATCTCCCTGCTCCATTTTATGTAGTTTATTCTTATTAGCTAATTGGCCACAGACAGGGACTGATAGTTGAGACTCAGAACAGCTGCTGACATGTTTTCTGCCTTTATCAGACAGAGTGAAGTAGAAAGCTGACAGAAAAGTAGGGGTCAGTTGGGGAACGAATGGCTCCTGGACTCGAACCAGGGACATTACGACACGTCTTATCTTAAACCTCTAGGCCACCGGGATGCCTCATAAAATCTGTGTTAATGAGCTCTGACTCTCTTACTATATGAATAATTCCTCTGCTAACACCCATTATCCAGCTCCGGCCCTGTCGCTGGTGCCAGAGACGATCCAGTATCTAGCCAGTGTTCTTATGTCCACCTAGACATGTGAGCAGAACATCTTACTCTTGGCTCACATGAGGTTCTTCTTCCTGCTCTGCTATCCATACAGCCAGGTCTATTTTTGCTGAGTAAAATTTACTCGCAAAGGTCTATAAATGCCTGTATTTCTTGACAATTTACATAAAAAAATGTATATTTAATGATGCATTTAATTTGTTACTGTCTCATATCTACGAATAGCAAAAAACGTTTTTCTTGATTATTTATTCTTATTTATGGCACATTGCCCACAGTAATAAAAAAAGGAGTCAAATACAACAACAAAGTATCTGTTATTACATCAATCATAAATGAGCTGCAAACATAATTCAGTTCGCTGATGAAACACAAAAAATGCCTCAACAGCAAGACACTAACAAAACTAAAGTAGTCAAACATTTGAGACAGGAACTCTCTTTCTCTCTCTCTCTCTCTCTCTCTTTCTCTCTCTCTCTCTGTCCAGCCAGGAGCGAAGGTCCATGCAGACACGCTGTCAGAGTTGGTTCGTCCCAGCATCGACTACGTCCGCCACAAGAGGTTTCGTTCGGGTAACTTCCCATCATCGCTGAGCAACGAGACCGACCGGCTGGTTCACTGGTGCCACGGAGCACCCGGTGTCATCCACATGCTCATCATGGCTCATAAGGTGAGACCGGTTCATGCTTTGTACTGTGCAGTTCACATTATGCAACACAGCGTGACAACATGACATCAGTGTCTGTCTGAACTGACCAGATCAAAGCTCTTATGCATCCACCCCGTCCATCTCAAACACATGAACAACACTGGCACCCTGTGGTGAGGCTCTGTACTGCATGGACAGTATATGGTGTTACATCTTGTTTGAAAATGCAGTATGCTGCCATTTCTAAGAGGACAGCTTAAACATGGTTCATCTGTTTTATTAAACACTTCACCCTGTCACTGATGATGTGACTGCAGGATGAGAGAGACATGAGCAGATTGGGACAAAGCTGGGATGTGAATACACAGTCCATGTCAGACTAAACACCAGCTATCTTTCATTTCATAGCCTGGCTAGCTATGTATACACACATACACACACATACTGCAGTAATGCATTGTCGGCTAATTTCTTCTTTTCTTGGCCCATTAGGGATCCTCTTGGCAGCTAATGTGCTGCTATTCTGGCATTCTCATTCCTCTCACTAATGCAGAGACTGTTTGGCACCACACAGAGAACAAAGCACAATGGGAGACACGATTGCTTATCACTGTCTCACTATTATCAGAACACACAACAAATCTTTCCATTTGCTGTGGCAGGAGGAGAATCTGAAATGCTGCATTTATTTGTCAGTGGAACATTTCAGGTCAGCTGTTGCAGCTGCAGTGTCTGTCTGCATACTGTGCTCCATTTAAAGCTGTTCTAATTCAGATTTTTTACCCTTTAAACAGTCATTTACTGTGAACAGGAGGTTACATGATAGGATCAGTTTCAGAAAACACATTCATCAAATCATTGTTTGTTTGAGCCTTGCTAATGGATATCTGTGACAAACTGTAGTTTGTATTTATGTCCTTCACACAGGTGAAGCTGGTTGCAGAGAAATCTGTCAAAGGCTGCAAGGAGCACCACATCGCTCTTGTTGCTATGCAACACAAACCTTGTTAGCTATATGATTCATTTGCTCACCTTAAATGTCCTATGAAATGGTGATGTACTGTTTCCCTTTGGAACAGGACAGTGAGCAGTCACTCTGATGTGTGCACCAGAGAGCTGTGGTTGGACTTTTTAGGTTAAGCTCACTAGTGCGGGATGACATCAGCTCTAATGACGCACTGTCTGGAAGTTTAAATGTCCTTTTCACAGGATCTTTAAAGGTTCTTTGAAACTGCGAGTTGTTGACACTGCCTCAAAAGTTTCCACAATTAACACTACAGCAGTGCACGTTTACTGCTATTGGCTTTTTTCAACTTGCCGTTGCAGCTTGTCATGAGACCATGACAACCATAGAAACTACACTGAAGGAAACAATACAGGAGCTAATTATACTGGTACTGAGTTCCTGGAATTCTACAACTCTTCACCAGCAGAGAACAGACAAATCAATGAAGAGAAACAGTCTCAGAGTATCATCAGCTTCAAAGTTAGATTGTCCAGTTTGGACCAGAAAACTGTTAATGATATCAGTTAGCTAAATTTGTTATTAATCATGCCACATTGCTGACTATGTCCTCTCTGAGTGGATACCAGCAGTCTGTAAGATATAGCAGAACTCATCAGTAGGATCAGCTATAGATGGGGATTTGGGGTACACTGTTGCTTCTAAAATGCAGATGCAGCAGTAACCACTCACTGTCTAGACGTAACAAATGGCATAATATTATTTAAAGATCCATGGAAAAGATAATGTTGATGATTGATGTGGTTGAAGAGGAAAAGGAGGATGTGGCAACATAAAGTCCTCCAAAGAAAGCACAGCAGACATATTCTTTTATTATTCATTAATCTGATTTTTTTTTTTTTTAATTTAACCATTTAGTCTACAAAATGTCAGAAATAGCAACACATAAGTCACCATTTTCCTGGAGAATGAGAATGCTCTGTATCTTTGCTTTTAATAATAATTATCAAAGTAGTTGGTGATGGAGGTTCATTTTCTGTCAATTTGCCAATCAGTTAATTGAGTAATCAATGCAGCACTAGTTGATGTCATTAAATGACTGTGGACTGAAGTTTCTCTGTTCTCCTCCACTACTGACGCAGTATACAGCATCATATGAACAGAGCTTCCTTCTATATGTAATACTTCAAAGGTTGAGCTTGTGGAGAGGAGGAGGAGGAACTTTGATACAAATTGTTCTCCCTACACTACAAAGCAGCTCCATGAACACGGGCATCTGCTTTTTAAGGCATAGCTTCCTGTTTGAAGGCAGCAGGGACGTCATGCTGCTGCGGGAGGCTGACTTTTCTAATCATATCTAATGAGACAAACTGTCGGATGTTCACGCTGTGTCTCAGTTTGTCTCATCAGCTTCATACATGGCTGACAGGTCATCTGTCAGTTATTTAACGAAACGTAGCATCTCTCTACTCTGGATTATCTGCTAATAAGGTCTGGCCATGTGGAAACATTTAGTCTTTTATGTCTGCTCCCCTAGGAAACATGCAACAACCCACACGGCCTGTAGGAAGATGGTTTTCTATATTGTACAGCTTTAATGATACAGGGGTTATAGTTCTTACTGGTTGTTTTGGATTACAGCAGATTTTTTCTGCTGATAATTAATGTTTGAATTCTACAGTTTAATGCCGAAAAATACAAGTAATGATTGTTTCCCTGGGACATTTTATCATGTAGAGTACAAAGACACAATATTTTGAGCAGACCGGTTAAGCGCATTACCAAAAGGGCTTTATTCTAGTGGTGGCACTGGTATGTATCCCAACTTTGAAATTTCTCTTGCCCATCTGTATGGTAATTTTGTGCTCACAGATGGGCCCACATTCAATTTTTCATATGTTTTCACAGTATTTAGATGTTTCAGAACAGTGTCTGTTTCTAGTGCCAATTCACTCAGCTAGCAATTTGGTGATTTTTATCAAGAGCAAAGTAAATATTTGGAATCATGGAATAACGCTGAAAACAAACCATTTTAATTAAACCCTCTCCAACTACCAGGTGCATTTAGATCAGTATAAAAAAATGAATGTTTAATGTGATTTCAGCAACAACATTGATCTCTAAACAACACTTCTCCTTTATACTGTATGGAAAACACATCCGAAGTGCAAGGGTGTTCAGTTTTCCTGACCAAGCACTTAAACACTGGTTGTTTTGAGCTACTCCTTTGTCTCAAGGTTGGACTATTCAATTGGCTTCATCTGTGTCTTCCCAGGTGTTTAAAGAAGAGAAGTACTTGAAGGAGGCTGCAGAATGTGGCGAGGTGATCTGGCAGCGGGGGCTGCTCAGAAAAGGCTACGGTATCTGCCACGGCACTGCTGGCAACGGCTACGCCTTCCTGTCCCTGTACAAGCTCACCCAGGAGAAGAAATACCTGTACCGCGCCTGCAAGGTAATGAGTCAGGATAAAAAACTAAACAACAAACCTGTTTCCTAAGATCTATCATCTTATCAACCAAACATATTATCGAAGGAGTAATGGCCAAAATAAGTCAGAGGCTGAAAAAGAGGAATAAAGAGCATTTCATGCACCCTGGATGTGTTTTCAATCAAGTAAATAAATATTATATTAATGTCTACATACATAACCTTGTTATTACCTTCCTCCAGTTTGCTGAGTGGTGTTTGGACTATGGGACCCACGGTTGTCGCATCCCAGACAGACCCTACTCTCTTTTTGAAGGTACCAAATATTATTCAACCTCTCATCAGATTGACGTAAAAAACTACTTTGACATTTTTCTTTCATTCACAGAACCACATCCTTCTAATCAATATAATGAAAGGGCTGTAATTTGTGTTGTGAAAAGGCCAATTATACAGCAGCCTGTGTAATTGTGTGTGTGAGTGTGGAGTTAGAGTGGCCTTTCACTGAGCTGTAATGAAAGAAGGACATGACTGGCAGCACAACGGAGCAGAAAAGCTTCTTTGAGTAGAAATGAACCACTGAGTGCACAGAAGCAGGAGGTCTAATCACAGCTTTTAATCTCTGACAGGGAACATAAGTAGATGTACAGAGACACAAAACACTATGTTGGTGTTCAAAATAATTGTCTTATTTCGATGAATACTGGGAAGAACTGCTCTCGTATGAACCCGCACACTCTTGCAAATAGGAAGACTAATGTGTATTAATGCAGCATAACGTTAGTTCAGGCAGAGCACGGAAGTCACTGTATTGTCCTCAGTACACATAGCATGTATATGTTGACAGGCAGCTAAACACCTTTCCCTCATCAGGACTCTATAAAACAGCCAACAGGTTTATTGACAGGAAGAAAGGGTGAAACTACAAAGAAATTAAAATACAGTCAAAAGATGTGTAGCTTTAATTGTGCTTTAAATATAATCTTTCGCAAATGAGCATAAATGACAATAAGATCAACCAAAAATGGCCTGGTTTACAACTAGCTTAAAAAAACATCAGTAAATATGGCCAGATAAATATCTCACTTACAAGGCTTACACATGTGACATCTTGACCAAAACACTTAAACTATACATGACAAATAAACACAAAATGACATTACACACCAATGATGCAACCAAAGGTATAAGATGTATGCAGATGACACTGATATATACAGATGAACTGAAACACTGAACGAAGCCACTTTCTGTGGCATGTACTCCCACGACTTGGTTAACGTTATTGGTTAAACTGTGCATGACAAATAAACACAAAATGACATTACACACCAACAATGCAACCAAAGGTACAAGATGTATGCAGATGACACTGATATATACAGATGAACTAAAACACTGATCGAAGCCACTTTCTGTGGCATGTACTCCCACGTATTGGTTAAACCTCAGACAGAAATGGAGAGTTCTTTCCTGTATTGCTTAAAGGAGCCATTCAGTGGCATTAGTGCTTGCAGATTACTTAAATTTACATCAGCATACACATAAGAGTCACTAGCTGTCACTATTTCAACTTGCAACATAACAATGACAGAGCAGTCATGCTTTCATCAGCTGATTGGTATCAGCTGCTTGGCTGACTAGTTCGTTCCAATCATATTCACACAGGTGTCCCTCATAACCAGGCTCTTCTCACTAGGGTTTGGTAGCACTTTATAGAATCAGAATCTAGTATTGACTTATTGAATTTGATCTGTTCAGGTTTGGCTTTCAACTTGGCAAGTAACTAATGTTACACATCACTAAAACTCAAAGATCTGTGAGGGCAGAAACTACAGTTCTGAGTGGCAGCCTGATTAACATTCACAACCTGAAAAAGAGATAGCTAGATCATTTATCTGGAGGAGATTCACAACGTTGTTGGTCTTCTTGGACTACAAAAACACGCAGTCCACTCGCAGTCACAGAGTTATGTTAATGATGTTTCTTTTCTCTCATTAACAATCTGTGATGTATAGACACCAGCTTGCAGAGAGCACATTAACCGGAAAATGGCCAAAAGTTTCATCGTCAATTAATATTAGTAGTAGTTTTAGTTGATTTAATCTGGCACCAATGATATTTGTCATTATAACTAGGGCTGTAACTAACAATTATTGATAATTTGCCAATTAGTTTTTCAATTTATTTAGTTTAGTTCAGTTAGTTTTGTCAAAAAAATGTCAGAAAATAGCGAAAAATGTCCGTCCCACCAGAGCCAAAGGTTATTACTTATTTAGACTGACAAACTGTCAGAAACCCAAAGATATTCAATTTGTCTGTGACAATTAAATGTAGTAAACTAAAAATGATCTAACACAGAGAAAAGCAGCAAATCCTCCCATTGTAGAAGCAGATTTTTTTTTTGTTACATTTTTGCATATAAAGGACTTAATCGACTCATTGATTATCAAAATAGTTAATAGATGGAACAGTTTTAGTTCTAATTTGAACCAGTTATAGTGACGGTCAAAATGAGAAGCCTGCTAATGTTTCTGAGATTCTGCTACCCTGCTGGTACCTTCATAGCACATCTCCCTCCACCACATCACTCTTTAGTACAGCTTTTGGTACAGTTGATGATGAGATCTAATGATGAGGTCAGTGAGCAGGAAACTATTAACTTCAAACTGGACTGATGGACAGTGAAATCTGCAGCTGTAAATAATAGATGTGTTTGTCCTCTCAGGTATGGCAGGGGCCATCCACTACCTGTCAGAGATGGCAACACCGGAAACTTCCTGTTTCCCTGCTTTCGAACTTTGACCAGCTTGTGTGACTGAAGATATAAAGGGGGAAGAGGGCCAGCTGTTTTGGGAGCTAAGTTGAGTATTTGCTTGAACGCTGGACATAGATGTATTGGTGATACAGCTTTCAAGCATGGACATGAGTAAGCACTGAGTGAATTTAACTGAAAATGAAGATCAGACTGGGACTGAGCAGAGTTAGTGCAATTGATTGTTTTGTTTGATGAAATTGGAAACCTGTACAAAAAGATAAAGGGAATATTATTTTTGGACAAAAGTACAGGCGGAAATGTTGATCCAGTGAAAGCAAGAGGTGGACTGAAGAGTGAAGAGGACGATGTTTATGGATTTTTCTCTTTTTGAGGATGAACACTTCCATCCGCTTACAAAGGAACACTGTCAAAATGTCTTTCAGCTCTGAGGTCCCCTGTCGTCCTCCTCCAGTGTGTTTGGGTAAAGACGTGTAGCCCTCCCCCCTCCTCACACATTACAATTTATTGCCAGCTGGCTTGGACACAAAAGAACACACCCTGAGCCCTCAGCCCTTAATATCACAGAACCTAGACCAAGAAAAAGGGTGTGTGTGTGTGTGTGTGTGTGTGCGTGAGTGTGGGTGGATGTGTGGATGTGTGTGTGAAGTGAACTAAACCTGTTTTGGTATTTCTATGCCTCTGCATGCTCACTGTAATTGGCTCTTGGTGCCTCATATCCTGTCAATGTAGTGATTTCCTCTTCCTGTATTTGTAGATGTGCTGTTTCAAATCTCCACGTTACTTGTCACATAATGGAGGGAGAAGGTTCATTAAGAAGAAAAAAAAACTAGCTTAATGCTCATTTGAAGATCAGCAGAGTGACCAATATAGCATCTGTAAAGCTAACTAAGATAAGAAGCCATTGCCAAGCCAAAAAAAACAATATGCTAATCACATTATAAAGCTAGCTTAAGGTCAGTTGCTTTGCACAGGAGAACGTTGATTGATTTGAAGTGTGTATTAATACTGTGATATACCAGTATACAAAAATGATACCTGTCATGCCTAATATGTTAGCGTCACCACTGGAACCTTTTTCAGTATTTTTAGTTTTTACTGAAGCACACTGTATTTTACAAACAGACATGATTAGAGCCACAACATAGTCACACTAAAATAAAATTGATATCAACTCCATCAGTTTACCACATCAATGTGTGTTTCCAGGTGTCGGGGAGTACGACTGCATATATGAAAAAAGTAGTATAAAGCCTTTTGTGTCTTCGGGGGGGAGATGTGTGAAATCTGAGAAATTGCCTCAAGTGATGTCTCTGGAGTCAGCACCAGTTGGGGCTGAAGACTACAAGTTTGAAAATGAAAGAAGTGACGTTAGCTAAACCTCTGTAGCTCCTCATCTCTGCTGGAGGCTAGTAGCTCCAAGCTACATTAGCTGCTACTAGCATAACACACCCAAATCTGTACAGTTGAGTGAGTTAAGTCAAGTTGCATTGTGGGTAATATTGGTGGGTTTTGACAACAAGAGAGAATGTGTGGAATAAAGAAGATGATATCTCTGGTTTTGCTCAAAAAATGTCCAACATTGTTATACAGTAGGAGTGCAAAGCTAAATCAATGGAGTACTCTTAAAAATTTGATCAGGCCTTCAGTACAATGAGGTTGTTTATTACTTAAATCAGACTTCACATGAGGCAGTTGACATGGTTTAGTCCAATCAGGCGAAGCTATAATACTGTATGATCCTGAGCATCTACAGAAGCCAGCTGTGTGGTACCAACAGAGAGCTGAGATGATACCTGGCTGGTGGTAAAAGTCTACATAATATCCAATAATCCCGACAGCACACGAATGCACATAAATGCCTAATTCTCTTGCAGAGATCTCGTCATGAATGTCATTGCATGAGGATCGTGTCACATGTAAAAACAGACCTGAAAGTTGTGTGTGTTCATCTGTCAGGTTCATTGGTCCTATTTAATGTGTTTGGTGGTGATTTGTATCCTGGTCCCTGCGGTGAGGAGTCTGGGCGTTAGTGGAGATATGTTCAGTGTTTGATCTTTGTCCCAGTCTGTGTATTTGATTGGCCCTCTGCCTAACTGGTGTCAAGATATGAATGTGCGTGTTTCTTTTTCCTCATTAAATTCCCGGGCTTAAGTGACAAGTAAGATGTCTTAATTATTCTTCTTACCTGCTTTTTGGCTAGCCAGTGCTAACAAAGGTCAAGTGACAGAATTCATGCAAGGTTTGATATTGTTGGAAATAAAGAAATCCTGTATCCTGTACCACTCGTTTATTGTTGTTTTTTTCCCCACTATTATTACTTAATATATTCTGCTCCCTCAAAATATAATCAAGTGTGATTATTTTGGATCATAAATGAGAATAATTGGGAAATAAAATTTGTAAAATATGAAAATATATTTGTTTCAATTCTGAGCGCAATAGGACATTTGAGCACAGATTTTTGTATGCACAAAAGTTATATTTTATAGAGAAATAATTATATTAAAGAATAATTGAATGAAAACAATTCAAAAGCAGGGAATTTGAGGAAAGGCAGATAAGTCAAACTATGTTCTCTGGAACCTCTGTACTCTTGGTTACTATTCTCCCAGTCTCCCCTTTTTCCTCCCTAGTGACCAGTTGTCCTCATCCTTATTAGCATCAGACTGGAGACAAAACAGCCAATCAGAAATCACCAACTCCAATTCTCTAAATAGCTCTTACTGTGGCACACTGTAACACTGTCAGGCATTTTGTTTGCTAAACATCCTTTCTACAGAAAGGAAGATGTTTGCCAGCTCTCTCGTTCAGATTGCTGAGAGGTGAGGGAGAGGGCACTCGGAGCAGGAGCAAAGCAAACAGCAGTGTTTAAGGCTGTTCCTGGATAAGGCATTTTATTCTAAGCTCCATAGATGGGAATGTTGGTTCACTTTAGTCTAAACTGAAATATATCAACAACTCTTGGATGGATTACCATGAAATTTGTTCACCACTGTAACATAATCAACAAAATGCCTGCAATTCTAATCACATTCCCATCAGCCTCAGCTATGCTTAGTGATTATAACTTATTTGCAATTGTTAGCATGCTAACATGCTAAAGGTACATTCATGTCCTAATTACGAGTATTTGTGTAAATAATCTGTTAACATCTAAGTCATAGTTACTATGAGGAAACTCCTGAAAGCTCTGATCAATCTGATGTGGCACTTGATAATACAGAAGTGCCTGAAATCCAAACAAATATGGATGCCTCACATCATATTCTGCCCTCATATTATGTAAATAGTGTGGTCAAAAAAATGAATACCTTATACCTAAATATATCTTACCAACCTAATGGTAGAGAAGTGAGACATGTGGAAATGTGATGGAAAACACGCCCCAGTCAATCCTCTTGTCTATTTACTTTATAATACAAACAACCTCAAGTCAATCCAGTATCACATTTTATCAGAAGTGAAGTTTATTTACATATTTCACATTATATAATGGTATTTTCTGTTGAAAGCCTCAAAGCAGATAAAAAGGAGAAGAGCAGAGGGTAACAGGGTTAAGATGCTTCACTAATTACACAATCTGTTGCATAGTTTGACATGTTTAAACAAAGAATCTTTTCTAATATTGTACTGTGTATTCCAAATATCCAACAGCCAGAGACCAGAGGTGACTTTGTTGCTGAAAAACTCTCTAGTCTTATTCTGAAACCTGTTACTGGTTTCCTGTGGGAGCCCAGACACCAGGTCTGAAGGGTCTGAAGTGGACTTCCATCAAATCTACAGAGGTGTGCACAGTAGAGATGTTCTCTCACAGTGAGACATCATCAGAACTGTCTGGAGCAGGATGGACCAGGACAGGAGTCTGAGTGGAATCTCCTCCAAATGAAACAATATTTAAAACTGAAAATGAGTAGAAACAGTGAACACGACTATTCTAACAAAGTGCAGATACAGATTTTGCAGTTGTACAAATCTCTTGAAACCACATCTGGTGCTATAATGAGAGTCCACTGGAGGACAGTCTGTTGTTAATTTTTAAATACACCACAACTGGGCAGGGAAACGAGAGAGAGACTGGCTGTAGTACCTGGCAGTACAGCAATAACAAGTAAGAAACAGGTGACTGAAATTTGATTGATCTGTTGTAATGAAGTTGAATTATTTTAATAGCAAGATATAACTGCAGGACAGATTCTTGTACACTTAAATTAGTAATGGATACTCATGGTCTTCACAAGATGAAGTGGCTCCTTAACTTCCCCTTTATCCTATGGATCCCGATGTCCACTTTTTGTGGGAAAAAAATTTGTCATCATTACACTTTGTTCTCATTTTTAGGGATACAAAGTCATAATTATGATGCACCAAGTCAAAATTATATTCTGCAGTATCTTGAAATTATGATATGGTCCCTCGTTGTTGCTTCCATAATGATGAGATTGTAACTAAAAATGATATAATTATAACCTCATAAGGAAAAGCGTTGACAGCTGTAGTATTCTCATTTTTTCAGCTTCCCAAGTACTACTATACACAGTTACATTAGTTATGTTATCTTCTGCTGCTGCTTTATGACAGCAGCACTTCAAGCTCCACAGTGTGAAGTTCCTTTTTTTAATCTTCACTAGTAATTTTTGTGAATGAAACTTGCTCACAAACATAGTGTAACATGTCACCTTATACAATAATCTGGTGCAGTCAGTAATGCTAATGATGAAATCTCATGAATGCAACATCTCCTCATGAACATCAAGTTCTGTGTTCTCTGTACAGTCACTGTGTTCTTCAGCAAAATGACACACATCACTCTGTACATACTGGTCTTCTTTTTAATAACACAGAGTGTGGAGGCCATGTCTCAAGATTCTCTTAACACAACAAGGAACCAAGAATAAACACATGTAAATTCAATTGTGATCAGGAATTGACAAATATAATGAGACTAATGAGACATTTAGATCAGATTTCACTTTTCATGAATGATTGTTTATCCTGGCTAAAGCCTTTTTCAGCCTGATAAGTACAGACTCCTGGCAGGAAATTTGATTTTTTTTTTTTGGCATAAAAATGGTCATTCTTCATGACATCTTATAGCCCCGACGTTTCAAAGTAACACAGCTGTCCCTGATTTGGGACATTTAAGTCACAGATCTGCTCATAGTGTTACTGGAAAAATGTTTAAAATACAAACTGGTTGGAAATCTTCTTAGTGACTCTAAAGCTGGAAAAAAACAACATCAGGTGATTTATTATCTCCCTCTTGAGTCAACACAAACCATTGCAGTGTCCAAAATCCATCCTACATACTAATTCTACACAGTAAGTTGTCATAGTACACAGTTTTAGCAGTTCGTATTGAAAAATAAAATCATTTGCCATTTCGGTAAAATTTTTTCTTTAAGCCCCCTTAGTTAGCATTTATAAACAGTTAATAAATGGTTTATAACACATTATAATGTAGTTGTAAGCAGATATAAGTTTAATCAACTATAACTCCTCCTGTGGACACCCATAAGTGGAGGCTGCTGTATAAACAGATGATCAATAATATAGTAAAGCACAGTTATAATAATATAAAATGTTATTAAAATATGTCCTAATAGGAGAAGTTATAATTCTTGACAAATATTGTGCATTAATAAACACTTCAAATTGACCTTGTATCTGCTTATAACTATATTATTTATTAAATGTTTACATATCACTTATAAATGCCAGTAAAAAGAGTAAAGTGTTACTAGCTAACAAATACACATCAAAAAATCTTCAAAGATTTAATACTTATTTTTTTCTTTCTGGAGCTGCCCCATTACCATCAACAATTAGCTCTCATTATTTTCAACTTTGAGCTCCTCCATTTCCTTTGTGCGTTGTGTTGTGCCAAAAATTGTGCGTATTTAGTCCACATGCTGTGTGGTTTGACTATACCTTATTTTGTCACTTTTCCATACTAAAACCTGCTTACACTTAGTGTGGAGGAAGGATTTAGGACACGCTGCATGAAACGTCATAGATGCCTGCTCAGCAGCACAGTGCTCATTACTGCCCTTGGTGGGCAGTAGCTATACTGCACCAAATCAACTAAATACAATGTAACCTTATGCACGCATCTTTTCAACGTTCTTCCCGCAACACATTTTATGATGATGAGTCTCCTAGTCACCGGGAGTACTGTCAGCCTGCCCTGGAGGAGCACTGACAAGTCTGAGAAAATAACCCCTGATGATGTCATAGTGATGTCATTAGGAGTTATCTCAGCTTTGCATTAGAAACTACAAATCTATAACAGAAAGCCTGCATTACAAACTTGTGCTGAATCCAAATGTCCACCCTCTGGACTAGCTGCCTGAGCTCTCATGGGCTTCAGTCATGATGGTGATCTCATGACATGTTCACCATCATCACGTCTAGTTTAGCAGATTATAATAAACAAAATAAACATGTTATTAAGCCTATAGGCCTGCTATTCTGTATGCAGATTATCAAACCTCACTGCATCAATTGAATTATACAACTAAAACGAAAAAAGCAAATGTCATCAAAAGTAAACATTTTACACTGCTGTTATTATTATGTTAATAATTATTGTTTACAATAATTATTGTTTATAACATAATTTGTATTATTATTTTCTTTTACATCATCACTTCCATATTGTTGTGGATTATGGGTAATTTTTAGAGCAAAGTCTGCACCCCGGGTGGACTCCGAGTCTGCCAAAGGTCCACTTGAGGACTTGATGAATTGTGGGTTTGGACAGACCTCAGCATTTGCAGACTTCCTAGGGACGTGCCTGAAAAGTCCTCGAGTCTGCAAGTATGGTGAGGTCTGGACATTTGGATTCAGCCATAGTCACAGAATTTGAAAGACATTTACTAGTTATGGAGAGTCTATCGTGTTGCATTATGGGAAGTGTAGGATCCATTGTTTTTTGAGCCTAACTAATAAAAGTCAAGATATCTCGGCCTCTACTACTTCAAATTTTTCTTTTGTCCATCTGATTCTCGTGAGTCCCCCAACTTTTTAAAAGAGCAACACTAAAAATCTGGAATACCCCTTTAAAAATGAATATTTAAAGGCAGGCATAAAGTGTGTATGCACGGGAGGTTCATGTTTTGTAGTGATGACAGGCTCTCTGCGTCTGAACCTGCTGCTTTTTATTTCCCCTTTACTACAAAAAGGATGGACATACCGCTGAGAGTGCTTTGCTATTTTACATTCGGCAGACAGTCTAAGAAGCTGACTTCATCTCTCTCTCGTACAAACACACTTACCACACTGATTTCCGTGAATTACTTAAAACCAAGGAACAAAGGTGCATGTTTGCATAATTCACTTGGTCTTCATCATAATAACATTCACTGAAATCCACCTTCAAGCAGAGGTGACAGAACCACACATGCAAATAATTACGCAAAAAATAAAATTACTTTACTGACGAATAGACAGCCTAACTAAGTGCATCATCAAATAAAATTAAATTACTATTCATTAACTTAAGTGTTTTTATAATTTACATGATTTCCTGATTAATTCATGACCTTGGACTGTATCCTTAAACAAATCATTTATCCTTAAAAACACACTCCCTGGTTTTGTTATTGCACCCAGACGTATGTTAAACCCCCATTTTCCTCCCAGCTCAGCGATGTTTCAGACTTGTAATAAATGTGCAATACTACACTCATTTGAAAGCCAAAGGTGATTTTGTGGTTATTTTTCTACTGCAGTAATTCTTCTTCGAGTAATAACCTCCGACATGCACCATCCCAATATAGCAGATGCGAATGATTAGCCAATCAGAATGCACACAGATAACTTGCTGCAACCTAAGCTTGACTTGATTGACAAGTTTTTCATCCAATATTGTTCATTCTAAGCTTTACAATGATATATGACATGCCTGATAGGTTGGTTTGTTCACTACCCTGGAGTGCGAGTACAGAGCTGGATTCAGGATGTGGTTAGCCTAGCTTAGCATGAAAAAACTTGAGGTAGAGGAAACAGCCAGCCTGGCTCTGCCCAAATTTAACAAAATATACATCCAAAGCTCACTGATTGTATCTTGTTTGTTTAACTTGCACACAAACAGAAAAAAAAAGACAATTTGTGGTTTTAGGTGGAGTTATGTGCTATTAGTATTTCCTGGTGAACAACAGCTGGATGCAGTGATTTCCCAGAGTCCCCAGCACAAAACTTTCCCTAAAACCACAGTTCCCATTTTTGTATTTGTTTGTATACAGATTAAATACATGAGATAAAACATGTTATTTAGTGATCTTTATAGGTGCTGGCAGGTATTTTTATTTTTTAACTTTTCCCCCCTAAAAGCTCTTAAGCTAAGCTAAGCTAATTGTCTCCTGGCTCCAGCTCCATATTTACCAGACATGCATGAGACTGGTATCGATCTTCTCATCCATCATCATAAGTGTAAGAAGGAATGTTTGGAGGCCAGAAAACTGAGTACATGTTATTTCTCACTTCATTTGTAGCTTCAAATTGGACAATCCTTTTCTTTCTGGCAGATTCAACCAATAATAGATTCCTTCTCCTCAGTCCGGACTGGCTCCTTTTTTTCTCTTATTCACCAGATATTTCTATTAACCACACTGAAAAAACTGTTTGGATTGCAGTTAAGGTTTGATTTACCGTGTTGCTATAACCATTTTTTTTTTTACCGTTTAATTAACATCTTAACATAAATTTTAAGGAGAAAAAACATAAGCTAAATGCAGAGTGATGATATGAGTAACTTACTACAACCATACAGACCCAGTGAGTCTCGAGCAACTGATTTTTTTTCTTCACTAGATTTCTGTTGAAAGTGACTGGAGAGATGAAACAGTCATGCTTCTGAGAAACAAGCTGAGTGCAAAGTTGCCCCAGAGCCACTTTGGGAGGCAGCTCGCTCGATGGTCGAGGCTCTTGGCACACAACACTCTTGATTCAGCAGGAATGTCAGATGAGGGACATGGATCACTGCTGCAGCTCCTACACAGCAGAATTATTGTCAACCACAACATCAACATCACAGTCAAAGAGCAGAGGAATAACCGTTTGCATCCACTTCTCTCCTTCCTCTCCTTATTAGTTAAACACCAATACATACAGTGCTGCTTGAAAGTTTGTGAACCCTTTAGAATTTTCTCTATTTCTGCATAAATATGACCAGATCAGATTTTTACACAAGTCCTAAAAATAGATTAAGTGAACCCAATTAAACAAACATTAAACTTATTCATTTATTTATTGAGGAAAATTATCCAGTCTTCATCATATTTGTGTGAGGCAAAAGTATATAAACCCTTGCTTTCAGTAACTGGTGTGACCCCCTTTTATGGCAATAACTTCAACCAAACATTTCCAGTAACTGTTTATCAGCCCTGTGCATCAGCTTGGAGGAATTTTAGCTCATTCCTCCTTACAGAACAGTCTCAACTCAGGGATGTTGGTGGGTTTATTTGCCTGCATCAGGTCCTTCCACAGCATTTCTATAGGATTATGGTCAGGACTATGACTCAGTCATTCCAAAACATTATCTTTCTTCTGCTCTAACCATTCTTTGGTAGAACAACTTGTGTGTTTAGGGTCGTTGTCTTACTGCATGACCCGAGGTCTGTAAGGTTTTTGTCCCATTTGTTTAATTGATGTCTCTTTATCTAGTTTTAGGACTTACATTGAAATCTGATCACGTTTTAGGTCATATTTATGCAGAAATAGAGCAGAGGGGTTCACAAATTTTCAAGCAGCACTGTATTTATTTATGGCAACATGTCCTTTCACCAATGTCACATCATGTCTGTAAAGTGCCAGTCATGTCCCACCTGCCAGTCAAACAGCAGCAGCAAGAATGGCCATATGACACTAGAACATGAGCACAGCAACAGCCACTCTGTTCATTCCTGATTCATGGTATCATCCTGTGAACTGAAGCCTTCATTGCTCTAACAGGAGAGGAGAATGAGCCGGTGACTGCTGTAGCAGCTCAATATGTCATTACATAACCGTTCTACACATACTGTGATAAAAAATGTATCAAGAACTCATCATTTAGTAAAGAGCCCATGTTGCAGTAAAATGCTGGATAGAAAAGCAGTTAGTGTCATCCTTGAAATCATTTTAATGTGTTTCAAAATGTTTGTTTTTTTAAATAATTCTATTCTTGGGCTATTCAAGCTGAAAATATTTCCACCAATGTCCACCAAAAAGTATCCAGCATTTTAATACATTATGAGCCCGAAAGACATTTTCTGTTACATTGTGCACAGTTCTATCTGTAGTTGCATTGGGAGGGTGGAGGAGACAGGTGACAGTGAGTGAATCCAACACCTCCACCTGAACAGGTCCATCCTCGCTCGTCCTCAGTCCTCAGTCTAACAAGGCTGGCACGGTCACTGTACACATAGATCCACAGAAATCAAGAGTAAAAGAAGCACTCCAGATGAAGCAGTGTGTGTGTGTGTGTGTGTGTGTGTGTGTGAGTGAATGAATGAGTGTGTGTCTGTGCATCTAGATTCTGGTTACTGTGCCTGGTTTTTGTCTTTTCCACAGGACAACAGATTGTGTGTCATTGTTTTCCAAGTCTTACATCCACAAACAGTTAAGTTGCAAACAAATGGCAGGGTTTCCTCTTCCTCAGCTTCATCTGAATGAACACTTCTTGATAAGCCTTCTTTTCATCTTTCTTGTCAAGTTCCATTTCTTAAGCTCTTAGCGGAAATTACTTCTTGTCACTGTTGTGGAATATTTGTTCATAGGGCGGTGGCGGGTGGTTGCAGTAAGACGGAGGTGGAGGATAGGAACCCATCATCATATGGGCAGAGCCAGGCTGTGCCGGGAACATGGGGTGTGTCATGGTAACACCCGCGTCGCCACCTGTCATCCCGTTGACGCCGAAGCCCTGCATACTTCCTGGCTGCTGGGAAACTGGATAAAAGAGAAACAGCTCTCATTTAGTGTCAGTTGATTTGCTTTATAGACCCTGTCTGTTTCAATCATCTTTCACACAACACACATAGGTCATCATTATACTCCACAGCAACTGACAGCATCTTTCCAGAAGAGGCCAACATTGCTTCCTAGTTGGTGGGAGTTTACAGACGTCCCTTTTATAGTGAGGGTCTGCAGGGAAAACAAGACTTTTTTGTTAAACTACCATGAGTGGCCAATGGGACAATCTGGCAGGAAAGATGAGTATTGGTGCCATATCCAGCTCTCTTAAAGGATAGGTCCACAATTTTTCAATATGAACATCGAAGCAGGTTTTGCTCGCTGTAATCATTCCTCCAGTTAATACTCACCATCAATTCCATCTAAATATGCTATGGAGTCATATCAATGGATATCTGCCACATTTACAGTCTTTTTAGCATCAAATTCCCTCTTTGTGTTTCCTCAGACAGTGTTTCCCTGTTGAGCTGTGGTGGAAGTATAGTAACAAAAAGAGGGACTTTGGCACTAAAGAGGCTGTAATGTTGAAAGATATCTACTTGATTTGACTCATTTGGACACTGAAGCTTCATAAATAACAAAATAATAAATACACATAAGTGAGGACTGTGGATTTTGTCCCCCATCACTTAAGTGAATTATGAAGGGATCTTCTAATGCTCAGTATGAACGGCAGTAAAAACTGTTTTAGTGTTTGTTTGGGCTCCTGACAGTTGTTTTAAGACAGACTTGAAAAAATTATGAAACTTATCCTTTAATACATTCATGATCTGGCTGCACTTCATTTGGTGGTGTGCCCGCACAGAAGGGGGACCCCAGGTTTGTGAGCCAATAGGAAGAGGATAGCTTCATGTTTATTTCAAAGTGAACAGACCTACTTTAACAGTTAATTCAACTCCTTTTGGCAGGTAGAGAGTACTGTGCTGGAACATCTGTGTAAAAAATATGCTTAAAGTGAAATAAAAATCCAAGACAGGTCTCGTATATTTTGGTATATTTTGTCCATGTTTAACCTGCAATGTAGGATCACTCCAGCCAAAGATGTATTACTGTATCCTACTGTACACATCACATCATGTGAGTGATCACACAGACAAACAAATTTTAAAAAACTACACAGGCCATGTACTTTAATGGCTCTGATATTCAATATTAAAATATTGAACTATTTTCCATGACTTTTCCAAAATGTTTTGGGATTTTGGGCCTGGAAAATGAAAATTCCATGACTTTTCCAGGTTTTTCATGACTGCAATGCCCTGATGTAATCATTGACATAACATCCTCACCTTGTTCATTTTCTTTTTGCCTGAGCTGCCACTGGCACAGTTACATCACTGAGATTCCTTAATTATTTCTTCTGGGATTAAATATTTGGCTACAATCCAAAGACCCAAATGGAACTTTTATGAAATCCTTTCAAACTGTCAGAGGAGAATTTCAGGAATGATTAGAAGAAGCTGGCTGTGATAGTGACTTTATTTTAGTTCAGTAGAGAGAGAAACTAGTGAGGAGTTCCTCCTCTGGGTCACCTTTCTACTATCTAGTCTGCCTGCAGAATTTAGTTTTACACTGTAGTTATTATTGGAGCTCTCCATTCAATTTTCTGCTTGGTTGATTCACACAGAGCAGAATTCCACTCATTTAATAGAAAGACTCACAGAGATTTATTGGCTGCCCTACTTTTCCCCCAAAATCCCAAGTTTTAAATTAAGAATTAGAGTCACAATGTTGATCACAATGAACAGCATAGCGCTTTAAAACATTAAGAATCAGGCAGAAAACAGTATTTTGAAACGGCAGTTGTCGTTCCAGAAGAGGACCATAAACTGTTACACAAATGCAACATCATGAAGGAGGTTTGCCAAACTCTCCTTCAGGTTTCTTCAGGTTTCTTTTCATCGGGATGCCTTCCTCCCAAACAATGTCAGATATCCTCCCTTTGTACCATTCACAAAAAGGATTTTACAAATCCTTTTTATGAACGGTTGCTTCATCTGAACGCATTAAACTCTTAAGCAGGGAGTCATTCCCATCACACACATTTCTGACATAGTCCCAAAAAACCTCCAGTGGCAAAAAAAACTGCTTTCAAATCTCAGGTGAAGTGTGTGAATGTGTTCTGCTAATTTCATGGCAACCTACTATTTAATCTATTGGTTGATTATGTGAAAAGTGACCAAGGTGTACTGTAATTGTCCGAAATAGAAACCTGCCTTAGTCTTAGATTTTGATACACCCATATTTGTTTAAGTGAAAACTTTAGTGTGATGGTGCACAACACCAGAATTATCATCATCATCTTTTCAGGACCATAAATAGTCAGCCTGCCATTAGTTTTACAGATACCATGTCAAGAATCTGTTCATCATATTGCATAAGGACACATTTTGGCTTACAGTGTCCACACAGTACATATCCATCCCCACTTTCTAAGCGATCTGGCCAGTAGTTGTCGTAATATCTTGCTCTGGACCATCTGATCCACTGACAACGCCATCTCGGCCTTTCCACCAGTGAGGCGAAAACCCAAAAGGATAAAAGATGTAGCATTTACTAGGATTTGCCTCAATCACTGATGGGACAGTGATTTTTTCAAAGCGGCTCATCTTTTTTAATCACAACTGTTCTTTCAATCAGAACTCCAGTATTTCTGATCTGATCCTGGCTGTACCACTGACACTTCTGTCGTTCTGTGCAAAAACACATTCCAAAGTTTATCTAAAGCTAATATGAGGCTTCAGCAGTCTGTGTTAATCAAATCAAGTGAAAACCTTTAAAGTTACAGCCTTTAGTACAACTGAACTTCTCTCTTTGTGTTTCCTGGTTGAGCTGCAGTGGAGGGATAGTATTTTGTACTACTAACCTTGGCAGATATCAACTTGATTTGATTAATTTGGACATCTGAAGCCTCATATTAGCTTCAAATGAACATGTTGGCAGAAACAACTGGATATCGTCCCCCATCACTTACATTAGAAACACATCAGGAAGGGAATCTTGATGGCCAGTACGAACAGTAAGCGAGCTACACCCATTTCATTCTTCATTATATGGGCACTTGACATAAAAGATCATGAACCAATGCTTTAATCAACTGACAGAACATCTCTGGCAGCTCCAGCAGCCCCTCAAATAAAAGAAATCCAAAGAAACCATACGATTCACCAAAACAAATTGGCCCTGCTTATGCATGGCTGCTATTTACAGCACATTTAGTTTCATTCATTCATTAATTGTAAACTAAGCAATTATATTATATCATCAACCAGTGGTGATTAATAGATTAGCCTAAAAAAAGGTAAAGATGTTGCATATTCTATTTGATCTCACTTCTTTTCTTTTTCTTTTTTTCTGGAGATGCTTGTAGAGAGGGCTTCTCTATAAATAGATGTTAGAAAAGAGGGCTGGCTGAGAATAAACCACATCAAATATGCCATGCTATCTCTGGCTGCAGTCTACACACATTTACCAGATTCATTTTTAAGCATAAATATCTATTCACTCATTTTTTAAAATTCATGTATATGTATGCTTGATGGTTGTAATTCTGTACTGCCTGAATGCAATCAACATAGTTTCCATTGGAAACTCTCCTCTCTGCTGCACTTATGATGTTTCAGGTTAACATGGTTCTTATTCACTTTTGCGTTAAGTTCTCTCACTTAGCTAATGCTTGCTGATCAATTTACTTAAAATTGAGGACTGTTGTTACTTATTTTTGTTTAAAGGTGTTTCACAGCCTGGAGCCAACACCTGTCTAATATAAAAACCACAATCCATGTCTGCCTGATATAAATTTGATCAGTTTAGTGTTCTAAAAATATGGCAACATTTGCTTTGGGCTACACTTGTGTGCATAAAGAGTGAGGCACTATGTGGCTGTATTGATTAAAACTGTTCCATTAGACAGCAGCCTGCATGTCGAGTCTCACATTTCACCTGCAGGACTTACGTTTTCATTCTTTTATTCTTAGCCTTCACTTTTTTGCCACCTGTTTGCCACCTTTTCATGAGTTTGAATACTGCTGTACCTGGTGTGGTGACAGGGTGCCTGGTGAAGGAGACGTTGAAGGCTGGCTCGTCTCTCAGAGGGGACGGATACATCCTTCTGCGGATGAAGAAGCCAGCACCGCAGCAGAACAACACTCCCATCATCAGCAGCACCCTGAGAGAGAAACAACAGACCCAACCTCGTCACCAATCTAGCAGGACCAAAAAGACTCCAGTAAGGAAAGAAAGGAGGATGGAGGGAAAGATCTGGTTTTAGTCTGGGTTTCATCTGGTCTAAATTGTTTAGTATTATCTGCAACACAGCAAGCAGACACAGAGGTACCACCATGACCAGTCACAACAAAGTCACACCCAGTGACATTAAGCAGCTTCAGAGATAAATATTTCCCCCCACAGCTGTGAATTCCTCATCCCACAAAAACATGCAGTTCAATAATATCTGTGCTCTCTGTGGGGATGTGCTGACACAAAGCACTTCTCTATCGGTTAAAAATGTGCTCAGTTTCTCATCTCTGGTGCCCTGAACCACGGCTACACTTTCATTCACCTATTGACCAGAGAGATTCATAATGTCACACAGTAATGTCCCCCTCTGCTCAACCTTTTTGTAAGTGCAAGTACTTTACACAGGAAGCACGAAAACACTTATCACTGCTTTAAGAGCGAGTGTGTGTGTGTGTGTATGTGTGTGTGTGTGTGTGTGTGTGTGTGTGCGTGACCATTTGCATTCTGTTTATTAACCTGGTTGCAATATCACTGCTTATACTTTAGTTTTGCTTTTGCAGGGATTCGTTTTTCCCTCAGATCTCATGTACTGTCCATGAACTGGCTCACTGGTAACTTGAGCATTGTGGCAGAATAATTATACTTCATTATGTGTACATACATCAAATGAAGTAAACAAACTTGTGGAAGGAACACACACTTATCAAATAATTAATATAATATTAATGTTAAAGAAAAAACAGTATGAGTGAGTCTGTTACACTAGTCAGCATTTTATTTTGGTAGGGTATTGCTGAATCTTATGAAGTCCCTGAAATTCTGAGAGATTATATCATTTGTATCTTGTGCACACAAATTATTGTTGGCACCACCTGTTTTCACCTGTCTCCCACTCAAGATAATATCTACTTTTTGTTGGTGTAAAAATAGTCAAATTTCCAAATAATACTGGAATCAGCCTATAAAATGATTGTCTTTTACTGTAGGATGTCAACTCCCCTCAGTATGCTAAAAACCAAAACAAAATTCCAGAAAAACTACAGAGAACAGACCTCAGTGATGCATAAATCTTGACTGTGTGAAGTGAACAGCTTTCACAGCTGGCTGAACGGTAACTATGAGAAAGTTTCACAAGTTATTCAGATGAGCAGCTCATTTGCTTGAAAGAGTTGCAGATAGAACCTGACAGTATTTCTCTTATAGATCTATGACTGCGCAACCCACCACCTTATCCCACAGCTCGATTCAGGTGTTTCAACTGAAAAGTTTCATCTTCCATCTTCATTGGATGCTGTCTTCATTCCATCACCACCAGCGTCTAGACCTCTGGGGGATTCTATCTATCTCCTATCTTCACTGGCCTACACTTACTGAAGATGTATCACATCAGCGGGATCTAATCACTCTGCTGTCAACCTTAGTAAGCATTCTTATGCACTCTCTTCTTGATCTCTTCTTATTGAGCTCTTCAAACAAGTCAAGTCAAGTCAAATTTATTTATATAGCACATTTCATATGGCAAGCGTAAACTCAATGTGCTTAAAAACAAATAAAGATCATATATAACGAATATATTACATTAACATTACATATATAAAACAAATAAGATAAAACAAAATAAGAAGATGTTACATATATAAAAACATATTAGACAGTATAAAAAAAGAATTAGAAGGCGAGAAGGTATTACAATAACAGAGTAGGGTAAGAAGGTATTATTATTATCATTGTTAAAAGAAATAACAATAATAATACTGTTTCTAAAAAGAAGGTTTTACCCATTAACCTAACTAAAAGCTTGTGAAAAAAGATATGTTTTAGTCTGCTTTTAAAGGAAGACATTGTTGTAACAGACCTGAGTTCATGTGGTAGAGAATTCCAAAGAGTGGGACCATAATGGCTGAAGGCACCATGAGCTGATTTTATTCTAGGTATGGTGAGGAGACCTTTATTTGATGATCTCAAGGGTCTGTCTGGCGTGTATTCAGAGAGCATGTCAACAACGTAGGTGGGAGCTAGGCCGTTCATAGCTTTAAAAATGTATTTTAAAATCAATTTTTTGCTTTACTGGGAGCCAGTGAAGAGAAATTAGGAAAAGAGAAAACAGGAGTGATGTGTTCACACCTTCTGGTTTTGGTTAATACTCTGGCTGCAGCTTTCTGAATAAGCTGGAGTTTATTAAGTGTTTGCTTTGCCAGTCCAGCAAAGAGTCCATTACAATAGTCTAGTCGACTGGAAATGAATGCGTGAACCAACTTTTCAGAATCAGACTGTGACAGGAAAGATCTAACTTTGGATATATTTCTAAGATGATAAAAAGCAGTTTTAGAGATACTGGAGATGTGCTTCTGAAAGTTAAGATCGGCGTCCAAGATCAAACCCAAGTTTTTGACATGATCACAGGGTTTTACTGGTAGGGGAGTTAACAAAGAGTTAATCTGGTGCCTCAAAGCCTTCAGACCTGCTAAAAGAATCTCAATTTTGTCTTCATTTAACTGCAAGAAATTTTTGGCCATATAATATTTAACTTCAGTAATGCACTGGATGAGATCATTCACTGGGTTAAGGTGGTTGGCAGAAACAGATATGTATAACTGTGTGTCGTCAGCATAGGACTAATATGATATGTTGTATTGTTGAACAGACACTGACATTGATATTAAGCCCTTCCATGGCCTGAATAAACAGTCACTGACCCTACATCATTTGAGAAAGAAAGAAAAAAAACAGTCAAGTACCAACATAAGGCTTGGTCACATCTGCATTAAAAAATGCTAAATTTAGTGGATGTGCTTGCTCACACATAGTAAATCAGTGCAAATTCTTCGGAGATCCAGAGCATCTAAAATGAAAGAAGCCATTGTAGCTTATTTCTGTGGATGTATTGGACCATCCAATTTTAATTAACCTTATAATATAATGTAATATAATGTAAACTGCTCCACTAAAGAGGAATGGTCTGCAGACTGTTATGAGACAGACACTGATAGTAATACTAGCTGAAATACTGCATGTCATTTGAATAAAGTATGTAAACTCTTTGTCCCTTTATTGACCAAGCAAACAAGCTCGCTAAACAACAAGCAGTCAGCAAGCTGTTAGTTCAGACGACCAGGCGTAGAGTACAAAATGCCAGGAGGTAGAGTAAATGTCACAGTAAAGACAAAAGAAAAAAGAAGCTTAGAGAGCTATTGTGAATGGCACTAGTGTGTCCCAGCTGGCTGTGTCAGCAGTCCATCCCTGCAGGAGAAGAGCAGGCAGCAGCCACAGCTGTAACTCACCAGAAGTACCATAGTCTCTGGATGGACAGGGCTCTCACACAGCAGCGAGTCCCACAGCAGTCCTCATAGGAGCGACATCTGGAACAAAAAGGCATGCAGCAAGGTGTATGGGTCAGCAAAATATACACAGATGCATTACCTGAAACACACAGAGCATTAATATTTTAGAAATGGCGTGGGACTGCACCACTCTTTCATTTTAACTGATTTATTTATCCGTTTATTTTATTGGGAAGTAGCAATTTGTATGAGCAGCCATTTTTCTCACTGTTTCACTCTTGTAAAAGGAGGAAGTAGGAGGACACGACAAGAAGCCATTCTTAAACCCAAAGTTCAGTGACACAGTTTGTATATTTTCAGTTCACACTCATGTTACAGTATTTAGTTACAGTTTAGTCACCTCTGACAGTTAACTATCAGTTTACTCTATGGGTACACTTGGTGTTGGCTACAACTAATGCAATCTAACAGCAACAGTCCTGCAATAAAACCTGCCTTCATGAAGGTTATAATGCTAAGTTTCTGTTGGAACTGTTTTACAGAGGTGTTGATTCAACTTAATGGTCATTTTAAAGTTTGTGGTGCTGTTGAATTATACTGACTTAAATACAGAGAGGTGTTTCTTCTATTTTGTCCACTCTATTTATATCAATGAGGGTAGATTAAAGTTAGAATTGAGAAATAAGTGTAAGTAGACAATGTTATCTTATGTGGTGGTGACTGATATAAATATAACTGCTAGAAGTCTGTTGAGGGGCCGTCAGCTGAGGCTGAACTGAGGGGCTGCCTCGGAGAGTTTTCTTTTAGCTGTAAATCATGCAAAGATATTCCAGCTGAGCCCCAGAAAATAAATATAGACCTGGAAATGTGCATGATATGTCCCCTTAAAATACTTCAGAGTTGAGAAGCTGCTCTCACAGGTGCACACAGTAGTCTGCAAGTACCAAGGAATGGGAACACTGGAAGATCTACCCTTCTGTGCTTTTTGTTAAAAAAAAATATTTTTGCTTAACTGAACTTGTATTTCCATCTATTCATTCTTCTTCATACTACACAGTAACTTCTCTGGAAATCTGTATCAGGAGTTTTATCATTAAGTTCCCTAAGTTAATATTTTTGAAAATCAGCTATCTGCCCAAACCAGAAAGAAGATTAGAAATTATGTCAAACCTGAGCCCACAGTAGATGTATTTTTATTATAAAAGTAGTTGTGTCAGTAGCTGGGCAGTGCTTGAAGCCATGTTTATTTATGCGCTAATGCACATGCCACCACAGTGGTCGCCCATTCACAAAATTGTAATTTTCTGGCTCAAGTAACTGAGATTGTGGAAATCTGAAAACCTAAAATTAAATCTTCACAATATCCCTTTAGAAATGCGACACACTACACATGATACACACTGCAGTTTTTCATTGGTCTATGGGTTAGGGTTAGGGTACAGTGTGAGTGAGTGTAATGTTATGAATGTGATGTGCTCAATACACCTACATTGATAAATAAAGGTTAACAAAACTAAGAGTCTACATCCATGCTAACTCTCTGTGAGGCAGTATGTAGGCACAGCAGTACGTTTAGCTAAATGCTAACATCAACATATTCACAATGACAATGCTAACATGCTGATGTTAAGCAGATAAAGGGCTTTATTTTCATGAACTCAGCAGCACGGAGCAGATAATAGTGTGTTAAAGGCTGTGACAATCATGGCCAATCACATTCATTACTTTCATCCGCTCTAAACACAGCATTCCCCGTCATGATGCACTGACAGTTTGTATACTGTGGAGATTTTTCCTCAGTGGAAACTTTTTGTCTGTGATGTCAGGAGTTTCAAATATGAATACAGTAGCTCAAATATACTGCCAAGAACAGATAATGACTCTTATTAAGTTGAATTCACTTCTCTGGACACACTGATGATGCACCATGTTTTCATATATGCCATCATAATGAATAACCATCTGCAGTGAAATACCACCATACTGTCAAATATAAAATTTAAGAATTTAAAATGAGGTCTCGTATTTGCATGTTGTAATTTTTCTGAATTTTTTTTCTGAAAGTTTAACTCCGTTAGATTTGACTGTTCAACCTGCAAAACTAACTGCTGACAACATTATCCCAGTCCAGTGATGATCCACACATGGATTAAAATAACACTTTTTTCTGAGACACACCACTATAAAATTTAACAGTCTTTATCACGTCATGTCGCTCAACACAGCCACTCGTCTACCTGCGTTGCAATTAAAAATGCAGAGCTCCAGGCAACACTTTGGCCAGACTCTTTAAAAGATTATATGTGCAGTTGTTGCCTCCAGTTACTGTTTTGGACAGAGACACCAGGAGTGGATTAATGACTGTGTTTTATCAATGTGTCTTCAACACAGCTGCTGATTTGCATTAAAAACTGTACATAATAATTCATCATAACCAACAAGTTTGTTGTGCACATGAGCACTGAGGTTTCTGTGATTATTTTGCAACACTTTGGTGTTGGTTGCACAAAATTTTACGCAGATCTGGCATGCGTAATTGCGACTTGACAATGACATCATCACTTCAATAAGAGAACAGATACCTGCCGCCTTCTGACCAGGCCATCGGTATAGGATACTAGCTGTTGTAGATGATATATTCTGATAAGAATTGCACATTAATTTTTATTCTGTCTAGCGGGTTTTAATCCCATAATCAGAATAAATCATCAGTGACCATAACACACACCAGCATCTTCAATTCAAAATACTGGTGTGTATCAGCCTGCACGACCTAAACTATGTAGAGCATAATGAACCTTTTTCACCACAGACATTTTGATTTGTAATAGTAAAACATAGGTGTTACTAATAACATGAATGATGGCTCTGTTCCATTTAAGTTTCCCAGTGAGCCAGCATGCACAACAACAGGACTGGCTGACATAATTGGAATGCAGCAATCAATAAGTTTATTAATTATACCTGTGCTTTCCCTACTGTGACATGTCAAAATGTCTCCTGTGACAAAGGTCTATTGTAAACAAACACACAACTTAAAACTGCATTATAGTTTCTACAGACATCACATACTCACTGTTGCTCATACATCCTCGCCTTGGCCTTTGATTTGAATTGAGTATTGGCAAAGTCATAGCTTGCTTTTTAATGCTGTCAGGCTTTGGCATATCTGATGTTGAAATGTCATGAAATGATGTTGAACTCCAAGGTTCTTAAAGCTGCAATGCAGGACTTTTTTTTCTCCCCCTTCTGGCAGTGAGGGTAATTACAAAAACACTGTTGACACATGCTAATGTCATAGGCTCCGCTGTAGCCTACTCCGTCACTACTGTTGCTGCTGTAAAACGGTGGATAAATTGTTTTGAGCGTCACACAACCCCCGCAAAATGACTTGTTTCACGATCAGAATTTGATCCATTCTGTCCGATAACATTTAGAAAGTCTAGAAGAGCCACACGATTCAATTATTTTATCCCCATTCAAGTTAGCAGAGAGCTAACCAGGTGTTAGCCACTTGGCTGGCGGAAGTCTTGCATTATGCATTCATCTAGCCAGCACGGGAATGTCAAACCCAGCACCAGATTTAAAAGCTCCAGTATACTGTGAAATACAGACAGATTTATCTGGCAGTGATAGGCTTAATCAGCATTGTGTGAACTTGTTTGGCAAGGGCTTGAATGTAACAGACGTTCATTTATATGTAAAAGTAAAAGATGTTGAAAATGACTGAATGCACTTGTCAGCAGAAATGAGAGGGAAAAACATTGTGGTTTTTGCATGTATATTTGTCTGTCAGGTTTGGAATATAATTACATTAGTAAGATTTAATAGTCACATGAATTAATGCATATTTGTCCGTGGTAATTCATTTTGCAGCAGCACCAGCTGGTAAAGTGGGAGGAGGGGGTGTTCTGTTGCTTACTCTGTTAGAGGAGCAACATTAAGGAGCTGTTAAGTTGCTCTTTAAGTCCTTGTTCTGCTGTGATTGAGGAAAGTTTGAGATTTTTTTGTTTAAGATTAGATTGACAGGAACAGGAATATTCCTTGTCATTCTATTGACAGATAGAGGAACAGGTACATAGACAGATGTGAGAAGATGTTCTCCTTGATCTCTTACTTGTTTCTAAATGGTTTGCCTGATCCAAATCATACACATCCAATGTTCAGAGTTTCTCTATAAAAATATGTTGAGGGACCTAAATTCATTAGTAAAATTTACCCTCCTCTTCAGGCAGGCATAGTAATATAAATTTACAATATACAGGAAACTGTAGTCTGGAAACTGATTATAACTATAGTATATGGCAACAAATTCAGGTTCAATGTCATATTAAAGAGCACTTTATTAGATAAATTAGTACCAGAAATTTCTGCCCTTTTAGCTTTTAATATTCTTCACGGCCACTTTCTGTCCTTAAACTAATTAATGATCTCTATTAACTATGTCCATATTAGACAATTCCACTCTTCACGATTTACATCCAGTGACAACATTCAGTGCAGGAAGTAATGATGGGTCCTTTAGGTGGGAAGTAAGTGAGTGGAGGTTCTGGTGTTGGGGTATGTGTAGCGCATCTGACTTTTATAAAGAAGACCAGAGTTTGCCACCCAGTCACAGACCTGCAATTAATGTTTGCCTTTTTTATTAACTGTAACTACCATCTTTCCCTAATCGTAACCAGTGTGTAGTTGTCATGCGCAGATATTGTAGGAAGCAAGAATTTTTAAAAATGTTGGCATCAGACCAAATCCGTTTAGCAAAATCCACTTGGAGGCAGCAGAACAACCTGGTAATACAAGACTGACATATTATTACTTTATAAAATTGTTTCATTTTAGCTCTGCTTTGGTCCCTGCCAACTCCTGAGAGAACTATCTGGCTCTTTATCTGGCTCTGCTGTTGATGATGAAATGATGTTCAACAGCTAGTCTCTAAATTATTCTGTCTGCTGTTTGGTGCTGGGCAGGTAGTGTACAGTACACTTCACGGAGCCTTTAAGCTGAAAACAGATGTCTGCTGCTGCAAGAGACAAAAGTGATGAGTGTTGAAACTGAACCAGAACAGTAAAGTTGTGGGCTGTAAAACCAAAACAATGAGATGAAAGGTGCTAAGACGCTCCATAGAGCTGCAGAGTTATAATTCTCATCTCATAATACTTATGCATTTGATCCACTGTTCTGCTAAATGAAGCATCACTTTAGTTCATGCAGGACATGAAAGTCATACGCTCCAGCTGTAGTCAGCTGGCAGCCTACTGATTGAATCAGTGTTTCCAATCAGTCATACACCAGTCATACATACAGCCATTCTCTCAACAAGGCGGTCCATTTAAGTATGACTCCTTCCTACACTGATCCCTGCTATCAGTGTTGCCACACTCACACTGCTGGTGGCAAAGCTTTGCCTCCACCACCCCAGCCTCCACCTTTTTGGTTCAGAGTCATAACATGGTTCAAGGTAGTCTGGAATTCAATGTCTTGCTTTGGGCCCAGTCTTGTATACCCAGGGGGGTTTCTGTATTGTGCTCCCTGGTTTGGCTTAGCATGCTGCTTGTCTAATCCTGGAAGCATCTTAGAACTGAGCCGTCAGCGCCAAGGTAAACTGTATTTCCATTTGTTACAATAAATGGTTTAATCTATGATGAGAGTGTTCCTGACTGAAAAATATTAATTAGTCCAGTTTTAAAACACATGTCAAGAGGGGGGAAGAAGTACAGAACTGAAAGAAAAAAGTTTGAAAGTTTTCCTGTCCAGTTGCAGAGAATTACTTCCTGTCTCTGTACTGACAGAGAGCCTCACTATAGCACCCTGACATTTCCTCTGCTTTTAAGAACCACAGGTGTATTGTAATGATGCTATTAATCACATTTTCTGCTTCATAAACAAAACTTTTAAAAGTTTTAAATGGCAAGCCCAGCAGCCTGGAAGCCAAACATTCAGAACAGAGGCCAACTGAGCATTAATAAAACTGAAATAATAGCAAGGTGTGTGTGTGTGATAGATGAGTGTAGATAGTCAGTATGACAGCGTATACTTCACACTCCAAGTCCTGTCTGGCATTTCAACACTAGTACGAGGACGAGCAACTGTTGGATGCCAGTTCCTGCCAAACTCCCTGTCAGTTTGTATACATGAATATTCTTTGAGCTGGAGGTAGGGCAGAATTTTGCTGTTACAATATGAGAAGTCTCTTTATTTAACTCTTGTTAAAACACGTGACAGGATTCATTCCCCAGTGGAATGTGGCAGATAATCTATTTGCATTATGTCTTAATTAATTATACTTAGACTGTAACAGATGACTCATCATTGCCTGTAAACATAATGTGCTGGACCATAATGACCATTAGGAAAAGCAGAACTTGAGAAAATGAGGTTATCCTCAGTTACACACTTGTCTTATGTGAGTCCACTTATCCTTCCCTCTGTCCATCCTCACATTTTGTTTTCATAGAGGCAGATGTACATGACTATGCACACAGTCACACAGAGACGTGAGAGGTTGAGTTAAGAGAATTACTCTTTTCTCAGGAGACTTGGAACAAAGAGGCCAGCGATCCTCCGTGTAAAGCTCCTAAATGTGGCTGCAGGCAGAGAAAAGCAGCACCACGGTGGAGGGAGAGATATGTTAAGAGTCTTACCTTGTGAATTAAGATAAAGCCTTTTCACTAGATTTGGTTTTGGTTTGAGATTAAAAAGGGGCAGGAATATTTCACCTTAACTTTTCAGAGTAACATCTGACTGGTACAATATGCAGGGTTACTCTCAGGGCATCAGTATTAGATATAAAGACAACGACAGGTGAGACTTACCAGCAGTGTTCCATTGTTAGCATACTGTAACTGATAATGATATCACAATCTTTATATTATTGAGTAATGTTAAGTAAACCAATAATGTAATTGCAATTGATGGGTATGTTTATGGACTTAAATCATGGTTAAATGTTGATGTTTTATCCTCAGTTGGGTTTCAATAGTAAGCTTTGAGGAAAGTTGGGGATTTAAAGGCACTGCGAGGGAGTGATACAGTATAAAACTAATATGCTGCTGTAAATATTATAGTAATTACAGAAAAATATTGAGTGAAATCAGTTTTTAATTATATTGAAAATTGTCAGCAAGCTTACTGAGTAAATAGCCCACATTGCTTTGAATCATTCAGACTGCTGTGTATCAGCAATCTTACTCCAGTTCCAGCAATTATACACACTCCTTTATAAGATTTAAGACTGCTCAGTACTGCACAATGATCAGCAGTACATAAGCTCATTATGATTGAGGGCCATTTAGTCCCATTATATTTAAAACACAGCACCTGTATGTAGTAAACTCCAATCTCAAAATGCATTACAGCCTGATGCAGAAGTGTTTTATAGTCTCCTTTCACTCCAACTGCATTTACAACTCAGCCAGAACATTAAGATCAATGCGTTTCCACACAGCAATCACATGCATCATCTGCAGGAAATGCTTCTGTAGTTGGTGTTATTTTCTGCATTATTTGTTGCAAAATAAAGCTCTTTAGCATGTATAAGAGATTTTTTGGATTTGATTCTTTGATTTTACCTTTGCAAACAATGTTTACACTCTGTTGCCAGTTTATTAGATACACCTAACTTGAGCCAAAGCAGTCTAATGTAGGGTGATGTTTCAAATGTTGTTGGAATTTAAATTGCTTTTAAATGTGGCTCCAAGCTTTAGATGCATTGATTTAAGTTTTGAATTGTTTTGCTCTTGACAGTTACCCATTATGTGATACTGAGTCAGATTTAATGCATTCTTTTCATTCCAATATTCATTCGTTCATTCTTTTATGAAATTGCTGCTTCTTAGACACAGATTTGTTTCATCTGTTTCTTTCATTTGTTTTTTTTTCTTGAAAGTTTTGAGGAACCACTTGTGTTTTTCAATTTTGTATTTTTCCATCTTGAGATTTATATGCCGACTGGAATCGGCATAGCATGACGCACAATTTACACATACAGCAGTACAGTATAATCCCTGTTAAACTATTATCAAAATGGACATGTACTGTATGTCTCTGTAATAAACGCTGAGCGGAATGCTTTTCTTCTTTTTTTCACTGATTTATATGAAAATGCTGTGGGTTGCTAATTTGAAAAAGAAAGTGAACTCAGAGAAACAGAAATTGAGGGCTGAGAGAAGGGAAAGAAAGTGAAGGAGAAAGCAGGTTTTCCTCCAAGTTGTTTTTCATTAGGTCATCTCTCTTCACTGGCGCTCTCTGTCTCTGTCTCTCTCCTCTATCTCATCACCACTAGAGCTGTGGCCAGCAACTAGAAAGCAAATAAAATGGATGAAAGTTGGAACTATGGAAGAAGCCTGTCATCTGTCTCAATCAGTGAAACACTCTACTTCCCAAAACTGAATGTAAAGCTCCAGTAAGCAGGAGTTTTATTAATAACACTGAATAATAAAACTGAATTTAACTTTGATTAGTGTGAAAGGCTCACACATAGTGATGATAGACATTAAATAGTGACATTTTCTACTAAACAGAGATTTTAGAGTCTTTTAACTATTCCAGCCCACATATGGACTGTATGGTTGAGTCTCACAGCTCTCATTAGCCCCTCCATATAAAACAGCAGTTTACAAGTTTACTGAAAATTCAGACTAAAATTTCACTTGACTTTGTTTTTAAATGCAGATTGTTCTTTTTCTTGAAATGAGAGAGAACAACAATGTTCCTAAATAAAAAAATCACGTTGTTCATGACGTGACGCTACTCAGCCGTGTTGCCAATTTGTCCCAGTGGCCACTCATGGTAATGCAACAAAACAATCTCCTGTGGCCAAAATAGCATTTTCCCCATTTGTAAAACTTTCCCAGAGCCTAGAAAAGCGATTTTTAGGTGAATTCCATCATCTTGGTGTAAAGTCTATGTGTTGAGCAGGAGCATGGGGGTGGGGCAAGAAGGAGGAAACAGTACTGAGCATGTGCAGAGGGCTACACAACGCAGAGTCAAACCCAGAAGCTAGAAAACTTTGTGAGTAATGTGCTCAGCGACCATTTTTCATTTGTGAATAGACGTCATCTTTGAGTATGCAGTTTAAAATGTATCCATGGCGTACATCATCACTTCCTGCATGTACCCCTTATTAAATGCATTTTAATGTGACAGCAGTGGTAGGCCATTACTGTAAAACCAGAGTTAATGATGGTGACATTCACTTTTGGCTAACGTGACCAGAACTTTTAGACATTTTCAGCACTTTTTCAAATGTTGAATGGGTGGTGTAGACTTCATTAAATGCTTTATGAAGCTGATCACATAAAGGACTGACTCATTAATAACAAACTTTTAGCTACTGGAGTTAAAATCACACTCCGGACAGCTAAGTTGTTTAGCAGGTCACTTTTAGTTGGTGAGGAAGATGAAGCCATGCACAGAAGAAGCGAGTGTTTGGTGAAGAGATGTAGCTCACAATGTTCTGTATCCCACTAAGAGACTCTAACCAACAGTGAGCTGATCTACTAACAAGTACTGCGTGTGTATCAAAGCCTGATATATCTTATTTCTCTGTGCTGTAGACCTCCATTGTTGTCCAAAACTATTAAAAACACATGAATGAGCCACACTGTTGCACTGGCTGACATGTTCCTTCATCACCATGAACACACACACTGTAGTTTATTCTGACTCCATCCCACACACTGTCCTGAAATACTCACTAGGGTACCAAATGTGGATTATTCCGCCGCTGAAAATAGTCTCCAACAAGTGCACTATTTCTTCCTGTTTAAGTAACATTTGCTAAAAATTACAGTGACTTTTTTTTAAATATGAAACTATATATCTGTGACCAGTCTTTAAAGATTTACATCTTCAGGTTATAGTCATAGCCATGCTATGAAAAGCTTATTTAAGCATGCTTGTTTGTGTACACTTTGTGTGACAAATTTAAAAAATGCTGCTCTTACAAGTCTGCCAGGCTGATGGTGACATTATGGAGCCAGATTGAGGGGAATGAGGAGCACTTTGCCATCTATTCCAAACATGTTGGAGGAATTCTCAGTTCCTTTTTTCTCTGCAGTGGATTTTGGATAACAGCTGTGAGAATGAAATATTGTGGTACTTACATGAAGTAGATGGGGTATCCACCCTCAAAATACCAGCAGTACTTTTTGGCTTCTACACACTGTAAAAGAGGAAGACAGATCAAGGTCATTATTAAAAAAACAACACTCACCAACAGCATTTTTAGTCATTTCATTTTTTCATTTCATCTTAAACTAGTAACTGAGAGCTCAACTTGTGCAAACCATAATCGACACTTATTTTTAACTAATTCTCCTCACAGCAGCTTCAGTGCTCCATCAGTGTCCACAGGATGCATTCAGGCACAGTATGGAGTGTAGGTCACCCGTGTTTTGGCCATGCACAAAATACATAGTCCAATACATAATCACTCTTTTAGAGTTAATCATCAGTAAAAATGTTTCGTTCTCTCTGTTTAACCAACTAAATAAAAAACTCTACTAAATCAAAATTCTGAAGACTCGTCGCATACTTTTCCTCCACGAAGGAAATCAACTAATGACAAGTGAAAATGAGTCAAAGGTCTCTCCTGACATCTACCGACATCTTAACCGCAGAAACAGATAGTGGACTGAATCATCTGTAAAGCCATAGATGATATAAAACGCTGAAAGATGCTTATTGTCAGAAAATCATTTTGACTGCTATGAGCCTGACAGGAGTGTGTGACTGATAGACAAGCTACACAGATGTGGAAGTATTTCACTTTTATGAGAAAAAAGGCGTCATGGATGAGGATTCTCTTTTCCTTGGATTAATAGTATCTCTAGGAATCTTTCCAAACAGGATGAGTTTGAAAGTCTGTTGAATCTTCAAAAAGTCTTTTTCCAAAAACAGCTGTTAGAAAAGGGGGGAGTTTCTGTATTTGGGCCGATACGGTAACAAGAAAATGTTATTATTTTAACAGCATCTTTTCCACACTGCCTTTCTTTTTCTTGTCATGGTGGCAGCAATGTGCTACCAAGATACAAGTGAAACATCTCACCCATGTCACCTGCATGGCTAACAGACACAGTATGGACATCTACATGGGTCAACAACATTTTCACTGCAAGTGTTGAGCTTTTGAGGAAAATCACATGATGACAAGGAGTGCTTGCAAACTTAATATATATAAGACTCAAAAATCACAATAAAAATAGATTTCAATGAACACTTTCAGTCTGAATTCATCTCCATTATCAAAGCCAACAGGTTTCTGTCAGTCGATCCCTGCCAGGCATAAATCATCATATTCTTTCATATGAGAATATTCTCATTGTTTAATCTGATACCAATCTTATTCCTTCTACACTCAGCAAGAGCCCCCTGCTTCCTATGAGTATGAATGAAGCCTCCCTTTTCCATTACTAGCTTCACTTCAGAATGCACAGAGTGCCGACACCAGCCGGCTGGAGAGCGCCTTTAATTAACTGTCTTTGAAATGATCTCCTTCTGTGAAAATACAGCCTGCTTTGTAGTGGCGTATAGAGGATTTTGGGCTTTATCATTCTGCGCCCTGCAAAGAAGCGTTATGAGAGAGGCTGAGGATGTTGAGAAAAAAGAGAGAAAGAGAGAGGGAAGGTGAGATAGGAGAGAAAAGGAGCCAGCTGAAGGCGGAGGAGAGAGAGGAGAGAGCGTGCTAAATGAAGTGAATCGTGCTGCAGGGACATGCCTTGCCTCAGGGTGACAGGCAGCATATACAGCATCACCTTCCATTAATGTGGAAACAACTTCTTAAAGATAAGTTGAACTAGAGGTTCAATGCCAAATGAAAACATGCAGTCTTAGGATATGGTTATGAAATTAATATGACATTCACTCATATCACAGAACTGTTACGCTCTGAACTCTATTAACTCCTGGTGGTGATAAAAGCAAACATTCAGAACTTTGGAAATTAAAAGTAGCAGTTCTTGTTAGTGACTTTGGTGTTTCATCTGCAGGAACAACAACAAGCGTCTCAGTTGTTCTCTATTACACCAACAAGCCCCCCCCCTCCCGTCTGCATTTTTATGACACAACACACATTTTACTACTGTGGTGTGCTTGAGGATAGGATTTACATACTGTGTGTTGCAGGGTTTTTATCAGTCATATCAGATTTTTCTCAAGGTTGTGTTGCTTAGGCTGGTGCAGTGCATCTGAACCAAGTAACTCCAGTATAGAAAGCAGGATGCCAGCTTCATCTTAATTGTCTCCTACATTTAAAAGGGTGATCTGTCTCATCCCATGTTTGGCAATGTGTTCAGTAATTACTAAATGGATATTAAATTCAAATGTTTTCTATCAGAATTTTGAGGCCGATGCCAGTTTTATGCTGAAAATGATAAGAACAAGAGTAACAAGTGTCATTAAAAGGCTGGTTCTATAATTGGTTTAACCCTTAAACTATTAGGAACGATTTTGGGGGGAAAGAAACAGGAAGAGAGTTCAAACCAGACTTCAGTTTGAAGGTCATCTGCTGTTTGGAGTCGGCCCACATTCTCCAAGTGAAAGTTATAAGTGATGTAACAGTTGCTAGTTTTATTTTGATATTTTTCATATATATTAAATAATTTACATATCAAAATACTCTGCTTTGAATAATAATTTGTGTGTATGGTTTTCCCACCAAAAACTGCAATTACCTACTCCGAAATTGTTAAAATTACATCTACTCCTTCTCCCTTATTGAAAAATTCAGAAACTATGAATATGTAAGTGTTTTTCATTTTAAAAGTTGAACTGTTGGACACAAGATGTCTCCTTCTTCACTGTAAAGTCCATTCTCAATGTATCACACTCCTATAAGTTGTATACTGGACCACAAGTGGTTCCAAACTAGTTGTGATGTCACAAAATCCTGCTTGTAGGTACATGCCTTCAACTTAGATTCAAGGTGAGCACAGAGAAACTTTCCTCCTTCAGCAGATACATGTGAAAACAAACTCTGCACATATATCATTCTGCACAGAGAAGAGAACAACATCCAACTGAAAGAAGAAGAACAACACATTTTTTACTGGAGGGTGACTTTAAAGATATCTAGTCTGAAATGCAGGTCATCTTCATGCATCTGTGTCCTATTTTCAAAACTACAGTAATACAATGGTACTACAAGTGCAAGGTCAAAAGAGAGTGTCATATTTGTCACTAATAAGATTGGAGGTGGATCAGGGGCGGATGTACATGTGGGGGCTGCTGCCCCAACGCCCCACCCCTATCACAGACATATATCTATGTATGTGTCCACCAGTAAGTAACAAGAAATTGCGTGTGTAAGAAGCATTTGATATCATTTAGGAGCAATTACATAGTTTGTCCACCAGAGAGCGCTGACAAGTTTATTTGTACACTGTAAAATGTGCTGCTCAGTATCTTGGTCACAATTATACAATAATATAATTTAAAGGATCCCAAAGATTTTTGATAATGTTATGTGCTTACGTTGAAAAAATATCTGCAAATATATTTTTAACACTCAAATACTGATATCAACCTTTAAATCCAGTATTTAAAGGCCTTTTTTAAAAGTCTTCTTTATATTTCCTGGTTTTATTACCCAGCAGCACCCAAGAGCGAAAATCTTCTCCCAGAGGGATACAACAAAATCCAACTCCATCTCTGACACTGTGTGAAGAGCAGAGCTGGAGCTTGGCATGGCAGGTCGAGTTGTTTTGGTGGCTCACAACATGGCAACACAATAGGTTATTTGTTATGCTGCTGGTGGAGGATGGGACCATACTGTGACACAGAAATGGCAGGAACACACACACACACACACACACAGTGAGAGAGACAGGGAGAAAGATGGCAGGGGAGATGTTAAAATAGAGCTTGCAGCAGAGAAAAGCATCACATCCCCTCTCACTGAGACAATGTACTTCCACTCTATTTGTCCAGACTGTGTTCCGCTATTAATGTGGTCACTGGTGGGAAATCTTACACACACCCAGGAAGCACAAAATCAAATCCTCACAGGATCATCATCTAGGGAAAAATGAGTGAGAGTCATCATTTGTCTCTCTTTTAAAGCATCACAGGGTAGCTGAATGGATGGCCCTGGTTTTAAATGATGGCCCTTAGTGATGTTTGAGTATGAAAGTTCTGTTAAGAAAGAAAGAAAGAAAGAAAGACTGTGATGCGTGACCAGAGAGCAGCACAAGTGTAAAGGTTATGGGATGATTTAAAGGGTTCATCCTCAGGAGCACTGATTTAATGGCACTGTCTGTGACATTACAAGATTATTTTGTGTACATAGCTGACATTGTGGCTTAAGAGACAACAATAAGACAACAATAAAATCAGGATTCTTCCTCTAGGGACCATGGATATCCACAGGAAATTTAATGGAGTTCAGCAGTTGACATCAGAGCGTAACCAGGGTAATTAGATTCAAAAAGATGCATCCTCTGGAGACCATGAATGTAATGTTTAACATCAGCCAGAGATATTAAATAAGCACAAGGCTTGAGAGGAGAGGACAAACCATCAACTTCATGCAAGTACCATCCATTTATCTGCCCTCCTCTCCGCATCGATGTATCCACTTCTCAAGCTGCAGTCAAATGCTGTTGCTGGCTTCTACGCTACTGATCCAGATCCTGTGAGCAGCTCTGGCTCTGATATGAACACTCTTGATCCTCTCTCACAATCATCCTCTGAATCTAATAGCTTTTGGCTTCCCATCTCACAGTATCCGGGCCAATATTAGCCTTTCTATGACTCTGTCAACAATGTCACCTCTGACATGATGGAGTGTAGGCAAGATAAAATGAGGACAGTTTCATTTGCATGTAGACTACATGCAAAAAGACAGGAGAAAACTGCAATACCTTCAATAATATTAAAATTACACACATTACATTACTGAACAATACATTTCTGATACAGGAATACAAAAAATAGCTAGAATAAACAAGTTTTAATTTCACAATTCTTGACTTTGTTGGTATCCCTTTACATTAGTTTGGACCTAATTGTTATCCTGTCCCCAACACTCTGCCAGCAATGGTCACCGTCCAGCTCTGTTCATTGTCTTTCTCTAATTAGAGCTCAGTGGAAGCGCTGACAGCGGAGGAAAATGTCCCTCTGTGCTCCCGCGGGACAAAAATGACCGTTATGCAACCAGAGATTGTGTTTTCCTGCTTTAAAAGCAGCTCAGATGGGTTTTGGCTAGAGGACATTCAGGGGGGATGAATAGTTCAAATGGCTCTACACCGCACATTAAACCTTTAGATGCAGGAGTGTGTGTGGTGATCAGAGTGTGTTTTGCCTTTGTAGTTGCAGGATGCTGTAGATGAGATTCTGAAAGGAGACTGGTCAATAATAAAGCTCCCTGTGAAAAGTCAGATGTTACTGAACACTGCTTTGCTCCAATGCTAGCTTGCAGTGTATTAATATTGTTTTCAAAAAGACAAATCTTTTCTACTGGGGCATTTTGCTCATATTGGCATTCATACATTTTGTTATATCCTGGATTTCCAGGTAATTACTCTCTGATTTTGGTCTAAATTGTCCCACCCTGACAACTGTTCCAACTGACAACTGTAATCTCTCTGATCATGAAAATGGTCAAAAAGAGATTTTGAATTTTGACACATTTGAATCAATATCTGTCTTTAAATTCCCCATGCAGTCATATTGGTCTTCCTTCATTTCTTCACAATCTCCTCTTGTGTTTGAATGTAGCATTCACTTTCATCTCTTCCAGTTCTCTATACTTCCCTTTCTCCCATCCATCCATTCATCCATCCATCCAGCTCTCCCTGTCCTTCCTGTCTTATTGATCGCTGCTGACCACACAGACGCCTCAGCCATTAGTGAGTAGCAACAGGCTAACAGGGAACGTGTGTTTCTTTCTTCAGTCTTTGTAAGAGGCTAACTATCCATATTGTTGAGGAAGATTATTTTTCAGAGCTTGATTTTTCATAAATTGCGTTGTCAAAAAAGGACAATGTGATTTTTAAGGTTTTCTCACCTCTTGGACAGAACCTGTAACTCAACTATTTTGATCATCGATAAATCGCTCCTCCAGCATCACAAGTTAAAGGATTTGCTGACTATTGCTGTTTTTCTAACTAATCAATTAATCAAGGAAATAATTGACAGATGAATTGATAACGTGAATAATCGCTAGTTGCAGCCCTAGCTGTAAGTATCACACACACACACACACACACACACACACACACACACACACACACACAATAGCATCATACCCCTCTACCAAAGACTATACACACACAAGAAGCATGTGTTGGTGTTGGTGTACCAAAGAGAATACACATACAAGAAAATATGTCAGTGTTGTGGTTGTCTGCCAGACAGTCATAAATTGACTTTTATTCATTTTTAAGCCACCTTTGTATGATAAACTTTTTAGATCTTGATTGTTTTTAACTGTCTTTTAACCGGATGAAGGATTTTAGTCATCAGATATCTGGATCTTTAGTTATCAGAGAAACAAGCTAAGCAAACATTAGTGTTTACCTCATTATATGACACGTTGGCCACTTTAAACATCAACATCTGACATTGTAACATTATATGTATATATGACTGAAACTAAGTAAAAGCATAATAGGTCCCCTTTAAAGATGAATTAACGTTTTATTTACCAGCAACATGTCACACACCATCATCACAGCCACCAACAGGCTCAGACAGTAGCCTGAACAAGGGTCACACTCAGACCATTCCAGGTCTGCTCAAGATGGGACAGATGGTAAGCTGGTCCAGCCCAAAATAGCCTATATATATATATATATATATATATATATATATATATATATATATATATATATATATATATATATATATATATATATCACAGACTTTCCACGCCTAGACATGTTCAGCTGTTTACACGCAGTTTACCTGAGATCAGGTGATTTTTCCTTTTATTAAGGAAAAGACATTAATGTTTTATTGAAAATCATCTGAGGTGTGGCTCTGCTGTTAATACTGCTGCTGTTTTTGTTTATATTTAGTTTAACCTCTTTAACATTATCTGACACACTGACGTGAATGCTGCTGTGTGTTTCAATCTGTAAGGAAAAATATAAATATTATTCATCTATATATGATGAAATAATTAGAGCAGAGTGAAAAAACTGTACACCTGTCGAATGCTACAAATCAATATCAGTAAAGTGCTTTCTGATTACACCAAAAAAAGATCATATTTGGGAAATTGCAGTATTATAGGTGAAAAATAGAGTAGGAAAATACTTTGTGGTACCCACCACTGACTAATGTTTTATCAGTATTTTACTTTGAGTTGACTTCAATGAACTTAAAAGTTCATCATGTAGTTAGAAAACAACAAACTATGTTCATGTTTTATATGAACAATGTTTTATTATGAACATATAATTGAATTTTCCATAAAGTAATGTTTGTGTATGCTGTCAATTATAGTTCTTACACAGAGAGAAAATTGGAATAAGCCAAAATAGGAATCGGAAGGTCAGACTTATAAAAACAGAAACAGAAATCGGAAACGGCCAAGAAAATTGCATTCAGTGCATCTCTAATTCACTGATATCCTTTTTATATTCAGGAAGCTGCTGCAATTTTTTTCTTCACTGTTTAATGTTAATGTTTAAATGGGATTAAAAGAAAATCAAATCATACCATACAACAGCAGAATATCATGATACAGGCTATTTGTTGTCATTCAATTTCAAAGCCTCTATTGAATATAGAAGAGAGGAGACAATAGCAGAGAACCAACCTTGATTATATGGCTGTGCGATAACGCAATCACATTCTAATTATAGGCACAGAAACAACATCCTTGCAAGCCTGGAAATGGACTGTTTATTAACCAGATGACTGCACACACAGCAAGGCTGCTCTTGCACAATGAGGGATACGGTGGCCTGGACAGGTCAAATCAAGATCAGAGCGTCTCTTTGTTGTGTTAGAAAAGAGGAGTAAACAAGAGCATAAAGGAGGCTGTGGAACATTTAGAGTGTGTCACCAGGATGGGACAGATGGTGCAGAGGTTAATTCATGGAGCTGGTGCAGGTTGTACATGACAACATTTTGAGAAGATAGGAACACCAGGGAGAAGGAATTATAATAAGCTCCAGCTGCTTCTGCTTCAACTCAATGTTTTACTGTAAATCCAGGAGAGCAGGAGGTTACCTTCAGGGACATTCTGGCTCCTGATTTTGATTTAGTTTGTCTTTTGATGAAAATGTATATTCATTTTGTCAAATTTTAGTCATTCGATTTTTGTTTAGACTTTAGTCAACACATGAATGTCGTTGACGAAAACTAGACTAACGTCTTTTTGTCCAATTTTTGTGTTAAGCATTTTGAAGCTGTAGCATCTTGGTTTTATACAGGTGTTGCAGTAAGACAACAGACTGACTCTCCTCAGTAAACTCTGCACTCTCCACTGCAGAGCAGCTGATCATTCACTCACCTGTTAATTAAAATACTGTTACTGCCTGTGTTTAGCTTAAGAGGAGAAGCCAAACTGGTACAACTTTACTGAACACCGAGAGGAAGATTTCAGCTAGTTGACTGCCAACATTATTCCTGGAAGTGACTCACTCCTTCTGATAGCAACAGAAAAGATATCTTACAGAAAGTAACGTTACATCCACATCTCTACAAATACAGATATAAATAAAAATAGTGAGGTCTGTGAGTACACCTACTCTTGTTAGATTTTAGAAGACAAGATCACTGCTGTGGAGTGTATTTGCATGACAACTTGAGAGCATCACTAAGGTGACCCAGCTTGTTTTTCATGATCACAACAATGTTCGAAAACAAAACATTTTTGTTTAAGATCATTTTTTCAGGACAAAACTAAATAAGTAACCATTGAAAATGAAAGCTATGACGAAATGTTTTACTAAATGATAAATGTTAGAGACAGATGAATTAACTACTTCCTGTTTTAATGCAAAGTCTTATCCAATGAGCTGCAGCATCTGTGGAACCACACACCGTAGCCTCTGATTAGTAAAACAGTCGCCTCCTACAGCCAATAATATCACTCGTCCAGAAGCTGATTTAGCTGTTTTACCTGTTGCACTATTGTTAATAAGAAGCATCTTCTTTCACTAATGTCTGTCAGTAATGTTATCCTACGTTGCAGCTGATTTATGGACTAAATTAATTTACAATCCACTGAGAATTAAACAAGAAGCAGCAACAAAGCAGCTGGACAAGCTGTAAAAACATGCAGGCAGCACGGCCACATTAATGAAAAGCTAAGCTTATGTAACGTTATCAAGTGCTGACAGAGAAAATATTACTTGTAACCAGATGTAACTAAATGCGAGTGTGTTCTTTCTTTTCATTGGCACTCCTGTTGTTGGGATATTGATGCATTCAAATTATTGTTGCAACCATTGTCTTGCTTTGAAAGTCACATTCAATAACATTACATTTATTCTTCATATTCTTTTCACTGTTTTTAAGCAAAAAGTTCTATTAAATAAAAAAACAGATTCAGTATTTTTCCACCAGCACTATATTCTTGCAGTGGGGAGAAACAGATGTTGTTGTTGCAGTGGAGAGCAGTTATATAAATGCATAAGACAAGTAAAAAAATAATTGGACATTTTCACACTTCTCTTTTGGTGGCTAGTCAAATTTCAGTGTAATGGAACATTAAAACAAAGATGCAACAGTAACAGCAACAGAAAAAGAGGAGGAGAGAAGCAAGGGTAAAAGGAATAGCACAGGAAAAAAGAAAAGAAATATATAGGAACAACAATGATTAAAAAAAAGCAGCTCAGTGAGTCTTAAGTTTGCTTTTAAATACGGAGTTGGTGCAAATGTCAAGGCTGTTCACATGGCTGTTTACGTGCATTCAGTGTAATATGATTGTAAACTGTAAACACTAAATGCTATTATATGGGATTAAGTCCAACTGAAATCAGATTCTATTGTACCTCTTTGCAGTAAAAAACATATCAACATGCTTTTTTTAATGGAATTATAGTAGTTTTGTATTATTATAATGAAGATGTATTCCTTGTTTGATTGATGTTAGCTGATAGGCTACCGGTACAGAACGAAGTAAACAAACTGCTGTAGCTACAAGTCATGGATAAACTGTTAGTGTTTCACTAACAAACAAGGATCTAATGGGTCTGGAGTTCCATTTGCAGGTTTATGTATCATTCAACAAACTAAGGTGCAGGACAAGATGTGTGTTCATGTTTGTAAGTTAGATAAGAAGGAGACTTTAGCAGGAAAGCTAATGTGGGTTGTTGTTCAGAGTCTGTGGCTCTTGTGTTGTGTAGCAGGATGCTATCAGGCTCAGTGTGACTACTCTGCCAATACAGAGCCAAGTTCATGACGTCATGTCCGGTTAGCTTAAGTTCCACTAGCTTCTATAACTCAATGCAATCTCTCATTCAGTGTTTCTTTCATCAGCCTTTCATGAAAAAATGAAGCGTGTTCCTGGAGTTTACTTCCTGAAGACAGCAGCTGCTATCAGAAATTTAAACCTTTGTTATATAAAACAAAGTTAGACAACATTTTGTTATCTGCACAGAAAAAACTACAACCTCCATTACAAGAACTACAAGCGCGGCAGCACAGGTACTTGACGTCACTGTAACTTGGTTTTGTCCATATTGAATACAATTCCCCAATGCTTTCTTCTAAAGACATTTTTCAACTTTCTAGTTGTAATCTGTGCTGTGTAAAGACTTGACAGCATTCTCTCCTCTCTGTCCTGCTGTCATTACACACGTCTGAACTAGTCTGCTCTGCTGAGCTGGAACAGGAAGATAAAGTACATCCCCATTTCCAATAAAACTTTGACACAATAAATGACAACCAAACCACAACACAGGAACAGACTCTAGTACTTTATAAATAAGAGCTACTTTTCATATAATATGGTCCTCAATTACCCTGAAAGACCAGAGAAATAACTCTTGCTGCCCTACACAGCTGTGTTGTACTAATACTTAACTGTATTACACAGCTTAGTTGCGTGGGCTTTATGTAAGATAGGATATTTCAAATTGAAATAAAATTTCATAACTATCCTGCCATCTGTCACAAAACACAAAAAGGCCAAAAGCTCCTAAAATTAATCCAATAGCTCTATGAGATGCTGTTTTATACAATACATAAGCTTCTACCACCTATTAAATGTTTTTTTAGTGATTTCAAAGTGACAAAGTGGCATCACAAACATCTTTGCAGCGTGGGGTTGGTCAGTCAGGCTGATTTCATGTTTCACTGGGATGACTATAATTATAATTTTCCAGTTGGTAATTGCGACTGGCTTGTGTAGTAAATTATATGTTCCTGAAACCCACACTGATGCCTGACATCAGCCATAGTCCATGATTAGGGATAACTTAACCCTGATTTTGAACATACATGAACACATTATTTACCCCCATATTACCATTTCTGCTGGTCTACAAATGAAGCTTAAAGAGGACCTATTATGCTAATTTCAGCTCTAAAATTTTATTTTTGGACTCCACTAGAGTAGCTTGGCATGATTCAAAGTTCAAATAACTCCTTATTTATCTTATAGTGGCCCTTTATGCAGCCCCTCAATATACACAGTTACTCTGACACTCCGTTTTAGCACCTGTCTCTTCACAACGCCCCTTCCAATGAGCCCACTCTGTTATGATAGGCCAGCTTTACGTATCAGAGTTATGTAACTTTTGTAAAAGAAAAGTGAATAATAGGTTATCATTTGATGTATTTCTTAAATATATCATACATGTTTCAGAGTGTTTAAGTTCAGTTTAGTGTTAGTTTGTGTTTCACACATTTTAAATTCCTCTGTGCTATGTCTATTCTAAACTTAGTTCTTTGCTGTGTAAGATGAGGCAGCTGTGTGTTTAACAGTTCAGTTTATTCTGTTATACCCTTATCTGAGCCAGTGATAAACTATAGTTATGTAGATGTTCATGTGTAAAACTGATAAGCTTTAGAGGATAGTGTGGTTTGTCCTTAATTTAATAAAGTAGTAATGTTATTTTGTGATGCTACTTGGTGCATGCTTATGTACTGTCATATATGGTCGTGAAGAAAGACTGTTCCTAGGTTAGTTGAACTTTTGACTTGTGTTTCTATCTGAGGGTTGGTTGCTGACCTGTAAGGTTAGTAAACAGATATCTTAAATTCTGTACAAGTGGTATTAAAGGGACTGGTTAAGTGCCAATCTTTCAGACAAAGAAAAGATAGCTAGGTGGTATGTATCTTTGTCTCCAGAACTATGATGCATTATACTTCTGATTGTATTATTTGATTACATTATTTCATAACCTAATAATGCTCTCTTTGTGTGTTTATTGAGTGATCAGCAATTTCCCATTACACTTTACCGTCAATGCAAACCAAACATTTCCTGCTTTACTGCTTCAAATTAAAAGCTTTAACTGACTAACTAATGGGAGACTTTTATTGTGAAGAATTTACAGGACGTAAAAACGTGTTCCTCACTGAATTAGCAGAGCTTCGTTAGCAGCGCTAAAAACCGGTTGAAACAACAACATATGGAGCTATGTGTTCAGCAGATCAGTTAGAAATAACACAGGGAGGACTAGTACAAGCAAAAACAACCACAGTGAGATGTTTTATGAAGAACTGCAGACAACCAGCACACCTCCAACAGGTAAACTACTTATTTTACTTTGCTGTGCTGTGTAATGGAGTCATGGCTACTCCCGGAGCGGAGCAGCGAACTTGTGTGCTGTGCATATAACAGATGTCCATAGAAAGAAATAAGTCCATTTTAAAGAAACCAGCACACCTCCAATAGGTAAACAACTTATTTTACTTTGCACTGCTATGTAATGGAAAAACACTCACAGCAAGCTGTGGGTTTAGCAGATGACTATATACAGAAATCCATCACAAACTGAGGTCAGCTCGGGCTGAAAGTAGAGAAAATCGTTGGAAACCGAGCGTTCAGAGCAATCTGAAGCTGCTGCTTTTTGCTCACAGGGACTACTGCTGCATACGTTTACCTTGTTATTTGACACGTTGGCCACTTTTAACATGAACATCCGACATTGTGACATTATACATGTCTGAAAATAAGGAAAAGCCCCCCCCCTTTAACAGTAAGCAGTTATTTGTATTAAACAACACCACTTTGCATTGTCATATGAATTGAATACTTGAAAATTGCACAAGAATTTTTACTCTCCACCCAACATGATGTGGATGGATGATGAGACCACATATGTAATGCTGCTATCCTGTTTTAAACAGCAAGAATCACTGCTGCAATTAAATTATATGCAAAGAAATTAGTTATGATTTGTTTGACTTAGGAAAAAACATCCATTGCAACTTTAACTGTTAGATGTTTAGATTTCTGATCAGATTGATCCAATGCAATGTGGGCTTAATGCATCCAACTTACATACTGCATGTAAGTGAAATCCCTACATCAAAAAACATTCAGAAGATCAAAATCACTGACTCATTTCAACCAAACACTTCCAGGAACTGTGGAACTAGAGGGACCAAATTCAGGAAATAAAGTAAGAACTACAAGTTCATTTTGCATTCCCTGTTTTTCCATTGCATCTGACGAACAATGTAGATTATACAAATTAGACCGATGACAAATTAAAAAACTACTGAGGTATTTAAAACACAATTTTCATACACACTGAAACAGCAACACGGAGGCTGTGATTAAAATAGAAGGAATATGTGGAACAGAAGAAATGGAGTTGGAAATGTAAAGAAGTAAATCATCTGCATATAATGAGACCTTAGGCTCAGTGTCTTTTCAAATAATTCCATTTAAGTATGGGCAGTGTTGCAAGGATATGGCAAGTGGCTGAACAGCTATTATAAATAAAAGAGGGGAGAGTGAACAACCATGTCTCGTGGACAACCTTTGGAGCTGAAAATAAGGAGAATAAACATTGTTGGAGCAGGCAGACGCTACAGGCGATGAGTACAGCAGCTTCAGCCAGAACACAAATTCAGCAGAAAGGCCAAATTTTAGCATAGTGACAAAGGCGTATTTCCATTTAACCTGGTCGAATGCTTTCTCAGCATATAAAGAGAGAATTATTTCTTGAGCTTTGGGTGGGGATGGTGTATAAATGATATCAGATAGCTGTCACAGACTGTGAAAAGAGTTGTGCCCCTGAATAAAACCAGTTTGATCAGTAGAGATGATTGAAGGCAAGACTGTCTCCAGCTGAAGAGCAAGAGCCTTGGCTAGAATTTTGTAATCAACATCGAAAAGCGAGATATGCCTAAAAGATTAACAGTGGATTGGATCTTTCTCTTTTTTGGCTAATAGAGAAATTGAAGCTTGAGTTAGTGTTGTGGGAGTCAAAGGATTCAATAAACATGTCTAAACATGGAGTAGAAGTGATAGCAATGTGGAAAACTTTAAAAAATTCAACGGGGAATCCATCAGGCCAGGGAATTTCCCACTCTACATAGCTGTGGGGAGCTGTGTGTGCTCCAGTAATTTCAGATAAAGTTAGTGGCTGCCCGAGCCCAGAATTGAGTTGACCACTGACTGATGGTAATTCTACGTTGTTAAAGAAAGAGTTGATCAGGGATGGTTGTCTGGGCGCTCTGAGAAATACAAAGATGAGTAAAATATTGTGAAACATTCATTTATTGCCTTGTGTTTGGGTAATATGCTTCTGGTGGGAGATTTAATTTGGGGTATCAATCAGGAAGAGATGGATTGTCGAGGTTGGGATGCTACAAGTTTGCTACCTTTCTCTCCATGTTCTTAAAACTTGTGATGAGTTTTCAATAGCAATCGTTCTTCCTTGCAGGTCGATAGCAGATCATATTCAGTTTGAAGACATAGCCTTTCCTTGTACATATCGGGGTTAGGTGATAGAGCATACTGTTCATCCAGCATAAGGATAGCCTGTGACAGATCCTTGAGTTTAGCGAACTCCTGTTTGTTGATGTTAATATGAGTGGGAAATAGATGTCTATAATGTCTTGTAGAGATCTCAAACATGAGCCCAAACTACACACGACTTTTTTGTTAAAAAGAAATATTAGGAACCACTGGTTCAATCTAAAGGCCCTGCACAGCCATGGGATACCCACATCTTATTATGGATGATTAGAGCTCTTCGCAGGAGTATGTAAAATTGAACTTACGTTCCACTACTTCTCCAACTCCCCCACCCCCCACACACACCTTCTCTCATGCTCATTCACTTGTGCTCTCAACTCATTCACTCTCTCACTCTCTCTTTTTGAGATGACTGGACTGCTGTGGAAGCCAACAGCAAAGCCTAACCTTGTATTTAACATTAATTAACATCAAGAAATTTCCACTTGTGTCTGTGTTTGACCGATTAATGATGGTCAGCCTTACATACCCTGCACCTATTGTCCTTGACGCATCAGAACATACAAGTTTGCATTCTGGTCTCTTTGCCATTTACATGTGGTTAAAGATGATTTCTTGGAAAAAAGTGGGAATTACTACCCGCTTTGCTGTTGCTGGGAAGTGCTACCAGCAACAGATTATAGGAAGACATTGGACAAAATGTGTCATTAGAGCGATGATTAAAATATAAGCTGTTTTTGAAACTATTCAAAAACAAGAAACAACCCTTATCCACATTACTGCAGTTAAATTTTTTTACAGCACTGATTCATGCTGTAATCCTCACCTCAATAAAACAGTGTATAGAAGAGAATAGCCAGGAGGATGCCACTCAAACATTAACATAGGTCCCAAAAAACAAGATGCATTACTTACATAAACATCCAGTGGAAAGCTTCTGGAAGGTAATGCAGTTACACCCTGAGGATGCTCCCTCCTTTTACTTCCATGTATCAGGTTGAATTACTAAGCTGCTCACCTATTAAAGCCACAGTGTGCCTCAAGCATCTTCTCCCTATCTTTCCCGCATTATCCTCCCAATTTGGAATGCCAAATCCCCAAGGCAATGTGGTCGTCTTCCCTGATAACCTACTGTTCATGTGCTGCCTCTGTGACACCAGGGGCCAGCTAGAGGCATAAAACTCTGTAAGTTCACAAACAAAACTCTATATACACAACACAGAAATATATGTACATAATTATCTGTTTCTTCAGATTTAAAACCATACATACTATACACATTGTGTTTTACAAATCCGAGTTTTTGTGAAACTGTGTGTGATTTCCACTATCACAGGTAGCTACAAAAGGATGTAGACACACCTTTGAACAGCTGTTTGAATATTGTTTGTGCCTGCTCCACCAGTCATCAGACAACAGCAAAGATCGAAGTATAATTTGATTTGTGTTTCATATTTTAAAATTCTGCATGGAATGGCACCTCCTCCTTTAAGCCACTTCAATAAAGTTACAGTATGGACAGTCCCTCAAGGAAAACAAACACAGTTTCCATGACAACAGTACTGTCACATATAGATGCAGCAAACTTGGACAATCAATTTTTTCTGAGAGAAGAAAATCTTTGGAATACTTGACTGAAGGAAATGAAGAACTGTGCTGCATACAGCATTTTAAAAATCAAACTTATATTGTTAAAATATACTCATATATACTCACAACATTTTTATAGATATAGATTGTTTGTTTTATACCTATCTGATTTTCCTAACAATCTTAAACAAACATAACAAAGTTGTAATACATTTTCTCCAGTTTTTTCCCTCAATTTGTTTGTAACTTTGCTATGCATATAGTGCTTTTTTAACTTTATTTATAGGTTTTTCAGAAAATATACACACAAATATCAAAGCACATATCCCCCACGCTCCCCGGACACCCAAAAAATAAACAAATTGGAGAAAGAGGGAAAAAATAACAGTAAAATAAAAATATATAAATAAAACAAATAAATGTATTAATTAAACATGTGAAAACAAAGGGGCTTTGTTTGTTACAATCGGAAAAACTCAAAAGTCAGACACTTAGTGCAAAGGTATATATACATATATGCACACATAAACATGCACACATATACACACGCAGAAATATACAGTATATACACATACTCACACACATATAAAGACATATACATACCTACATATCTCAATACACATATTTAAATAAAGACAGACATAAATATGTATACTCTCATTTAGTAAACAAAGACAGGCCCATCAACAATGACTCATGAATGAGGCACTTTTCCAGTCAAATTATCCCGAGCATTAAAGTATCACCCATTCTTAGTCCTAAAACTTGGAATAAAAAGGGTAGTCAATTGAGATGGAAGAGATCTACTATAATATTTATGAAACAGATAGCATAAGAGTGAACTCTATAAAACCAAATGTCCCTTAATTTCTGATGGGACTGTTATGAGTAGCAGAGCAGGTGGACCCAAATGCAGAGACTTCAGGCTGATCAAGGCTGAAGAACTTCTTTGTTTTGAGATAGTATGGGCAAGAACAAAAGTTGGCCGAGCAGAGCAAAACCGAATACAAGACTAAACTGAAGAAACGAAATGAAAGAAACGAAACGAAACGAAACAGAACAAAGGATCCAACAAAACTGAACTGAAAACCAGGACAAAAACACAACTGAACTAATCAAACAACAAGGAGCAGGTGGCAAGACACAAGGGTAGGCTGGGAGCTGATAGGCTGAGGGAAACACAGGGAGCAGGGCTGGGCTGTTGAGACTGATACAGGGCAAGTGTGAAGGTAACAGCAGGCTGGGGAATAACACTGAGAGCAGGGCAGGGCTAACGAGCTTGATGCAGGGCAGGTGTGGAGGGAAAAAATGGGCTGGGGAGGAGTACAGGAACACAGGAGGGAAACACAGAGCAAACAGCAAACCAAAACCCAGAAAACAATACCTCTTAATCACAAACCAGCATACATTAACCTGTCAAAGAATATACAAGAATACAAACCCAAGTACACAAAACCATAAGCTAACTAGTAATGCAAGACAGTCCTTCAAACTTGACTGGACTGGACAACAGAAGTGTAACCACAAGAACAAAAACACAAAGAGTCCAAAAACCATGAGTCCATGACATGTTATCTGAGTTTTTCTAATGGAAATGAGGATAGCTCTTCTTTGATCCAATTTGTGTATGATTTGTGTATGATGGGGGCTTATCAGACGACGCAAGTGACGCAAATGCTATAAAGTTAGCTTGGGGTGTAATGATGTCAACACCCTCACTGGGAACTGCAAAGATAGCAGTAATTGGGTTGGATTCAATTGTTTTGGGCATTCCCAAAACATGTACCCAACTGTGGCTGGGTTCAGGTGGCACCTAATACAAGCAGGATCAACGCTAGGATAGAAATTGGACAGTTTTCTCTCTTGTGAAATGTACACTTTGAATTGAATAAGGCAATGCCTAAGACAAAGGGAGGTGGTGTGAATGCACTGTAAGGAATGTTTCCACATCTCTTCAGTGAGCTCGATGTTTAAATCGTGCTCCCTGGCTGATTTTGCTTTGTCCAAGGAAGGTGAACCATTAGCTTGGATAATCTTATATATTTTAGAAACATTTCCCTTGGTATCTTGGTCCAATATGATGTCTAACATGCTCTTTACCGGCAGGACAGGAAACAAGTAGTGTTCTATGGCGAAGCTGCGGGCCTGGAGGTATCTAAGGTGTGGAGGTGTCTTTGGTATATTATGGTCCTGTCGGAGAATTTCAAATGAGGCAAAAGTGCCATCTACGAATTGGTCACTAAAGAAGATCAAACCGTTGTTATGCAACATTTGAAACGTTGCACCAGTCTGGGAGGGAGGAAAAAGATGGTTATGTGTCAAGCAGATATGGTCACATGTACTAAAAGATGTATGTATGCATGTACTGAAATTTACGTATTCTGAATTGACGCCAAATTCTGAGCTTTTTAGAGATTTTATCACAGGATTATTGACATATTTGATAGTTCCCCCAGGTAGTAGAGAACTCAGTAAAGGTATAGGAGATATTGGGATTAGACAGGGTTTCCATAGGGGCCCAGGTGGGGGCACTTTTATTTTTGTTTCATTTGCGATTCATTAATTTAATATAGCTATATTGGCAGTAATAAAACATAAAATTAGGCAGTCCCAGTCCTACTGTTGACCTAGGCTTGGATCATGGCTTGGGACTATTCCAAACAAATGCAGAGATGTGACTGTCCAGGTCTCGAAACATAGATTTAGGTGAAAAGAAAGGAATCATTTGAAACAGATAAAAGAAATAAGGCATTACTGTAAGTTTAATTGCATTAACCCTGCCTACCAAGGAAATCAGTAGTATTGCCCATTTTACGAAATCCAGTTTTGTACAGTCTAATAAGTTTTTAAAGTTATGGCCATATAAATCTTCATAAAATTGCGTGACAGTAATTCCCAGATAGGCAAATAAAAGATGTTCTAGCTTAAACGGAAAGTTATTTTAGTTAAGATCTAATGCTATTTGATTAATAGGAAAAAGTAGACTTTTGGAAGAGTTTAATTTATAGCAAGAGAGTCTTCTGAAATGGTGAAACATATCTATAAGGCGAGGTAAGGATTCTACTGGGTTAGATATGTAGAGAAAGAGGTTGCATGCATAAAGAGAAACTTTTTGTGGAGAGCCTCCTCTCAAGAAGCCAGCTATCTTTTCTTCTGCTCTAAGGGCTATAGCCAAGGGTTCAATAGCATGAGTAAATAAATATGGAGATAGGCAGCAGCCTTGTCTAACGCTGCAATGGAGAAAGTCATCTGAACATATGTAATTTGTGTGCACTGATGCTTTCATAAAGTATTATGATCCACGTAATGAATGATGGGCCAAATCCAAATCTTTCCAGAACAGCAAGAAGGTACTTCCATTCAATCCGATCAAATGCTTTCTCAGTATCTAGGGAGAGCACAACTTCAGCTTGCTGGGCCGAATGAGAAGAGAAGAGCACATTAATCCTTTGAACTCTGCAATAGAAATGGTCCGCCAGTGCCTACATTGGTATTTTTGCTTATTGTGATGTCATTTTTTGGAGCATCTTCAAATGCGTCATATCCCTAGAATCTGTACAACCTAAGCTCAAAGGTTATGTAAGTCAATAAACCATAATAATTGTTAAAGGTATTGAAATTGTGTCATATATTAAAAAAATACAAAAATCGTACATGTTTTTTCATCAAATTTTACTGAATAAACACACAAATACATTGATCCAAAACATTTCTGAATGGAGAAACATGAGCAAAATATTTCTTAACATTCCATAAATTATTTGAACTATGTACATTTTTTAGTTTTTGAGATATGCTCATTTTTATGAGCAGAGTGCAAAGGCATTTTGTTAGTTTCATCTGCAATAGACATATTTCCCCAGTGCCTACATTGGTATTTTTGTTTATTGTGATGTCATTTCCAGAATATCTTAAAATGCTTCATATCCCTAAAATCTGTACAAACTAAGCTAAGAGGTTATGTAAGCCAATAAACCATAATGATTGCTATAAGTAATGAAATTGTGTCATAAATTAAACAAAATACAAAATGTGTGTTGGGATGCTTTGCCTCTGGGTGGTCCTCTGTTGCTCCTTCACCTCCAGTAGGGCTAAAACAAAGATAAATGAAAATGACATTAGAAAAAACATAAAAAAATATATCACTAAAAATAATGATGAAATTGAAAATATAATCCTTTCACAAGCAGAAACATTCTGCCTTGTGCAGAAAGTATGAAAATCACACACACCGGCCATACACACACACACACACACACACACACACAAGCGAAAATCACACACAACCCACCACACACACACACACACAAACACGCCATACACTTGTTTCTTGTGTGTGTGTGGCCGATGTGGGAAAAAAACACACACTCGCGAAAAACACACATCCGCAAAAAAACCCAACTCTCTAAAATGTAAAAACTAAACAAATAAATAAATAACAATCCCTAAAAATGTACTTACATATCCTGATATATAGATTGATGGTCTTCATCCTCACTGAAGGAGTCCGGATCAGAAGAAAGCGCCTCTTCTGTTTGGTCACCACCCGCGAACAAAACCTCCAAAGCCTTCTTTTCTTCGCCATTACGACAAAAAAAAGACACGTATATGCTCCAAAAATACACTCTCTCAATATCTGAATCTGAATCTCTCAACTTTCTCTCAATCTCTCTGACTTCGACCTGTTTCTCCGCTCTGCTGCACTCCGCATCGTCACTACGTTTTACCCGGTTTTATTACCCACACATAATGTAATATAATGGCACCATCATCTTCCGACACAAGCGTACAACGTGATCACGTGAAAGATGAGAGCCTTAGCTTTCAGCTGCTAAAAGAATGAAAGCTCTAGCTGTTATGGTTTTTATTTTAGATCTATTTGAATTGGACTATGTAAACAGCGACCGTCTGCTTTCAAAGGGTTAAACAGTCTACGCATGTTGTAAAAAGATTGCCTGCCCTGTAAAAAACCCATTTGGTCAGGTGCAATGATGTTAGGAATCACAGTTTCAATGCATTGACAGAGGATCTTGGTGAAAATGTTATAGTCAGTACACAGAATGCTTATAGGCTGCCTTTTTTTTTTGATAGAAACTAAATGATTGCCTGTGTCATCATTTCAGGTAGTTTTTGTTCATTTTGAAGAAAAAGATTCATAGAATCCTATGGGAAACCCATCTGGACCTCAGTCTGCAGCAGTAACCGTTCCTAATATAGTTCAGGTTTAGGGTCAGTGGAAAAACTCTTGTCTGTATCTGTTATCTGAGCAGACAGTTCTGAAAGATGTTTTGTGCGTCTCCTCTAAGGTAAGCTTTGAGGGACTCCCAGATTATAGTGTATGACATACCCTGGGTTAATGTCTAGGTAAGTGTCAATTTGATCATTGATAAACTTGATAAATTTATTAACTGAACAGTAACAAAGGGTCTAGTCGCCAAGTGCACTGTGGTGCTAAACTTCTGAGGAAACGCATATCTAAATGAACCAGCCTATGGTAAGAGATAACATTGCTGTGATACTGGCAGTTTGTGACTAATGGGAGAGATCCATTATCATGCAGGAAAAAATCAATTTGTGAATACAAATGGTAAACTGGCGAGAAGAGCAAGAATTGTTTAGCTGTAAGGTTTACATTTCTCCATGAGTCTGTAAGTTTGTATAAATCAATAAATGACAGAAGAACCTTACCAGATTTGGAAATTGCACTATCGGGTCTGGATCTGGACTTGGGTGCAGTCCGCAGCTCAACTCACCTCCCAAAACTAGAAGGATTTGTGTAGAGATCTGGTAGTTTAGCTATAAAGCGGGAGAAAAACCGTGGGTTGTCCCAGTTTGGACCACAGACGTTAGCTAAAACAATTTGTGAACCAAAAGGTTTTACTGAAGTTAGAACAAAAGGAATTTCCTTTTTGATCAGTATGGCTGTGCCTCTGGTCCTTGTATTTGGAACAAAATATCTGTCCAATGCAGGCCTCTCAAGTTTGGTGTGTTCGTTAGTGCAGAGTTGAGTCCCTTGTAGAAAAATAATTTTGGAGCCCAGAAATTTCAGGTGTGCAAACTCACACACTCACTTGTGTTTAATTGGATGGTGGATTCCTTTAATATTCCAGCTGGTGAGCGGAATAGAAGCCTGAAGTACTGGAACTAGGTGATGTCATAATATATTAAAAGCTGTGCATTGGGATCAAGTGGTTGGGGTCTGGATAATTTATAGTCCCCATGTTTATTCAATTCAAAATGAAAGATTGTATTAAAAAACAAAAGAAAAAACAAAAACAAACAGAAAAAGAAAATAAAATGAAAAAATGGAGCTCTAAATCCCTATGTAGATCTCCCCCCAAATAGAAGATCACACTTATCTCCTCTACACTAAGGAAGTAAAAGTACAATGAAAGTGCTTGTTGTCCATGAAAATACTAAACTAACTAAGGCCTGTAGAACATGTCTTGACAGACTTTTAAGGCACAAAAAGCAATAATAGTCAGAATAGTATAAACCTTATAGCAGCAGATGGAAACAGTATCATCAAAAGCAGTCACAATGGCAATAAAAGTAATAGCAACATCATGCAAAAATAGCCCAAACCTGAGGTAGAAACATGAGTATCAAAATATAGCCCTTAAAAAGAAACCAAACCTATAAAATATTGAAATGGAACAGTCCAGAGTGGATACTTACATAACCGTTATGCCCACATTTGGCATCAGAGAACACAGTTATATTTTTCAAGTATCAAAAGGTGGAGGAAAATATTGTCTCAAGGTGTCATTATCACTTTATATGCTTCTTATTTTTTGTGTAGGCCTCATCTAGAGACTAGGATGGTGTCTGTCCATTTGATCTGCATGAGGAGTGATGGTCTGCGTGGCATAGGTCTGCGTCTCTTCTGGGTTCAGGAAGATCTTCTCCATGCTGTTATAGGTGATGCGAAGTCGGGCTGGATGGGAGATACCGAGCTGGACTCCTTCTAATCCTCTGAGCTGCTGTCTGACGGCACTGAAGGCTGCCCAGGCCTTGGCCACCCGTGCAGTGTAGTCAGGGTAGACTGAGACGGTCACGTTCCTCTGTTTTTCCCTGGCAAGACGCAGTGCATTGGCACAGTCACTGTGATAACGAAAGCGTGCTACAATGGTGCTGGAGTGCTTTGGCACCAGCTGTAGTGATCTGTGGGACCTGTATATCGACGGAGCATCATCTAAGTTGAAAGGTTCATGCAAGGTCTGCAACCAAAGTTGAGGAGCAACTATTGGGACCCTCTGGCACCCCCACGATCCTAATGTTATTCCTCCTGGATCTAGTCTCTAGATCTTCACATGTATTTTGTAATGAGTCAGTCAGAACTTCCAGCCATTTTACTTCCTGTTTCAGACCTTCATCGTTGTCAGAGCAGGCAATGAGGCTCCATTCTGCGTCTCCCATGAAATTGCGCAATGTGGTTAATTATGTGTTCTTGGCTATCTTCAAACCCCTTTCTAACCATGTGAACATCTGCTCTAATTATTGCCATTTTGCTCATTAAGTGCGCTCTGACCTCCATTTTTAAATATGATAATACATTTTTTTAAAAGTCTGCAAGCAAGGAGGAAAGCAGCTCACATTTAAAGTCTTCCACATTGGGAGCCAGGCTGGGGGCTACAGCACCACGGTCTCCTTTCTCACTCGAGGTCGAGGATGCAGCGGATGAACTAGGCCTCGGTGCGGATGTGGCAGTTTGACATCCTTTAGTGGTCTTGTGAGCCATGGTACAGTGTGGATGTTAGTCTAATACCTTAATAACACTGTGTCAATGGACAAACTTTGAGTAAAATGCCTTAAAATTGATTATGTAATTGTTTGTTCTGGAGAGCTAGATGATGCACTTCCTACATTCCTATATTTTATCTGTTTTATTTATTCCATGTCTGGACCACAGGTATAAATTAGCTGTTGCACTAACCTAGGCATATTTACACTGATACTGTTAAAATGTCAAATTCGATTAATGTGTGTTGTCTCCTATGAATACACAAATACAAATTGTATTCACAGATTGTGTTGTATTAGTATGAGGTTATCTCAAAGTGAGACGCTGTCATTACGCACAGCTGTGGCTGTATAGAACACCTGTATCATTAATTCATCATGTGTACCTGTACACCACCATTAATCAGTGAAATTGGCAAACAATTTAAACTAACTAACCATCAAGTTTTATTATTGAAGCGCATCTTATTTTTCTATCTCTACCTGATCAGATCACCCTCAGAGGGATTGTGTATGCACACATTCTCTTTTTATAAATAATCATTTATGTGTGGGGGAAATTGCATATGGATGGTTTTAATGTAATGTCACAAACTGATTCCCAGTGAAGCTCATCAACTGAAGTTGGAGCTTAACACGTAGGAGGCTCACACTGTCTGACCAGTCCCATCCACCACTCCTACCAGTCAGTGTGCACAATTAGTCTAGTGCATAATTAGCCATGAGCACTGTTACATTGGCTTGTCACTATGAGTGCATTTTTCAAATGAGAGCACACATCACTCACAGTCTGATTTGGCAAAATGCTGTCCCCCCTCCAGAGAATACACTGTTCAACCATTATAAATGTGGCAAACTGGTACAAAATGCTTTCACACTGAATACAACCTGAAGTATATCTAGTCTCTCTGACAAAATCTCAAGTTATAATTGGCTACTCTGCATTGAGATTTACCTCTTACACTGCCATCAAACACAAGATCAAACCATGGATCGACAGCCCACCGTGGCTTGAAAATGTTTGGCTGTCCCTCCGGTTAGCTTCCATCACATGATCATGTGATGTACACCAGCTGCCCTTCAACTGGATAGCAAAGCTGTCGTCATCATTTGGCTCACGTCACTAATGCTACAGGTGTTAAGATTTGTGTAATGTTGAGGTTTATGTAAGGTTTGGGCAGAGGGAGGGCTCCATCAGTTATCCAACACTTGTTAACCACTGTCCATGCATAAATGCCCTCACAGCACACCAAAATCAGGGGATGAGGGAAAAGTTTTGGCTCTCTCAGTCCCCTTGTCACCGAATATGTGACTAAGTTTTTAGGCACACACACACACACACTCAGCCCCGTAGAAAGCTCTGTCATTCACTGTGAAAAAGAATCACTAACTTACTATTATTATCTGAAAATTCTAATTTGGTGCAGCTCCCAGGCTGGACACTTAATTATAGTGATATGTATCTAAACCTGCCAGGTGTATACAATAGACATATCAGAAAAAAACCTGTTTAAATCAGTATTATCTGTCTTGATGTCTAAAAGAAGAGACCAAAAAAAGAATAGGGCTGTCCCGAACACCCTTTTTTGGGCTTCGAAGCTTTGGCAGCAATTATTCAAATTTATTCAAAGCGTCACTACGACAGGGAGCAGGGTGTGTGTGTGTGTGTGTGTGTGTGGGGGGGGGGGGGGGGGGGGGGGGGGGGATGAAGGAGGAGGGTGTGTGGAGATGGAGCCACGCTGCTCACCAAAATGAAATGAAATAAATTACAGCCTTAGACTATAAAAAGTTGGGATGTACCAGTTTCTTTTGGCAAATCTGGCGCTCAGTTTTTTTGGGAGTCTTCCTCACAGATGGTGTATAAAGTTATTCCAGATGCTTGACAACTTTTTGGACATCTTATCAAAGCTGTAGTCACATGTCCTGTGATGTTGCATTGGGCGTGCAAGGTTTTGCGGGTAGACAAGACAAGAGGAGGGGTTTCAAAATTTAAAATATACTGTGTACATATGTGTGAATATTCAAATACTGATTTTGCCATTTGAATACCATGGCATCAAACAAACGAAGCTTTGAAGTGTTACTGATTCCTATTCCGCACAATATCCTGTTTTCACTGAAGAGTTGTGTCCCAGTGTCTGACTGCTGTTACACAATCTTTTCCACCATGACTGACACAAAGTTATTGACAATTTTGAGGGTCGAATCTGTTGAAAATGAAACTACAACATTAGCAGTCTCACTCCAAATGTACAAGTCCTCAAAAACATTTATCAAAGTGAACACAGCAGTACCAATAAAAGGTCTAAGGGCTCGATTCCCTCCAGGCTGCCTGCTCACATTCAAAATGGATGTGCTCACTAAGTCAGCTGAATGAAATAAAATAATAATGATGCCGGTTAATAATACATGAATAGACATGAGTGTCAGCGGTCCTGGACAGGCAGGGAGAGTGGAGATCGTGACCACATTCAGAGCCCTGTAAAATAAAATTAGAGCTCATTGATGGCCCCTCATCCTCCTTAAATGATCCTTAAATCCCAAACGACATATAGAACATTCCCATGACTGCCAATTATACTCATTTTAAGACATCAAGAGTGCCTGAGTTATAAGGTAAGAAAAGAGCAACACTTTGGTGACACTAAAGTAGCTTCACAAAAAGAATAAATGTATCAAGGCATAACTAATCTGTGTTAGGTTTTGGGGGGGAAACATAATCAGACAAAGAAACAATGAACATCATTGCCTACATCTGGATTCAGCCTCCTACCTACTGTTTACCTATACAGTGAGTGTTTGTCCTACAGGCCCAGTAACCCACTGAGGAGTTATGGGGGTCTGGACACAAAGACAAAGGATGATAGAATCACAGGTAGCCTACTTGGAACAGGGGAACAGTTCAATCTGGTTTTGTCTTCAAAAGGGACTGAAGTAGTCTCCGTCCGTCTTTTCAGAGGCACATTATTATCAAATCAGCAGTAGCTCTTTAGATATTTCTGTTGTTGTCCTCAGGACTCTTTGCATCACCATCGAGATGGTGCTAGATACTGAAGCAGCGCCAACCTATCGAAAAGTTAAGATTTTATTGATATCAAGTGCTTCTTTGTGCATGCCGAAGTTATCAGAAGATGCCTTATATCCTACAAAGACCTCAATTTGTCCTCTGTGATGTGTGTAATTTTGGCGTCAAGCGCGGAAATATTGAATAATGTTAGGTATGAATTGAATTTGGCGAGCAACGCTCTCAAAACAATACCGAGCGGCACACAGAGAGCAACATGACAGACTGCTGCCTGCTGGCAGAGCGATAAGCCCCAAAACAAAACCACTGACTGTCGCTACATATTAAACCCACTAAAGGGCAACACTGTCCTTCAACCAGACGCGCTTGTCTGTCAAATCTCTGATAACATGCTCGCTAATGATAGCAACAGCAGGCTTCCTCACCTCTAGAAATAGCCAGAGTGTCAGGGCTAAATCTGCCAGTGGATTCCTCATATCTCCGCCGGAGGAGAGTGAAAGCCGAGCTCCGCTTCTGGAGGTAAAAAAAAAAGGAGGACGTGGAGGAGATGCTCCTTTTATCACTGTGTCGGTTTCATCCCGTTACTGCAGACAACCAGAGATGAGATCCAGCCGGTCCGACGCGGAGTCCTTCGGGTGATGAAGGCAACCTGGCTGACGGTCAGACGGTTCACAGACGGAGATTAATGGCATGGTGGGAAGCTGCATTAGCCTGTGATGTGGGCTTATTCCACGCCCCTTTCCCAGCCCCCCACCACCACCACCACCACCCCACCCCACCCCACCCCACCCCGCACACACACAGGGGGTGCATCCCAAGTCTCTTAAATTGAATCCACGTTTCCCTCACTTAGTTCCTCCCACCGTGGATGCAAGGAGAGACGCAAGGAAACCAAGCGAGGAGAGAGGAAACGAGGACATTTGTTTTAAGAGACATGAGACGTCCTCTCCTCTGAAGCGTCACGTGAAGCGACGTCCGTTTCTGATGACGGCGACAGCTGATCACAGCTGGATCAGCTGTCAGTCGGCTTTAACAGCTGTAGAAACTTCTGATGGAGTTTATGTCTGTACACATGTGCACTGTGCTAACACTAATAAAGGTTCACAGTTATCACCGCTAGAGCAGCTGTTTCCTCTCTGCAGCCTGTTACCTGTTTAACAAACACGTTTATATTATTTATTGATTATTTGCATCTGTATTTTTTGATAATCCTGATAGTGAATTCATCATTCAATAACTCAGAATATGATCAGGGTGTCTTCTGAACACTGGAAAATATGTATTTGGCTAAATGTTTCAGGGCAAATTGAGATGATATCACTCATATCAAACCCGACGACGATCAGACTTATAAGTACTGATATTATATAACTGTATTTGTTATTATGTTCTTATATTTTTATTTTATCTTGTTTATCTTTAAATGTCATCACTGTGATATAGTACCCTATGACATTTTAAAAATTAAAGATTACTTATTGTCATTTCTCAGTACTCACATACATTCCGTTTCTCCCAGGCCGAAAACACTGCACTTGTAGAATAAACTAGCTAAACAAACTTAGCTACTAAAAATAGTAGTTTCAGAAATGTAAGTAAAAGAATTTGATCATTTCCATTTCAAATATGCCACCTCTCAGAACAGGTGGGAACAGTATTTTTATAGACAGCATAAAAATGATACTTTGTTGTTTTCCAGGAGGAAAGTTATCCATGTTGTCAGCTAGGGTTTGTACTGCAGAATACACAGAGTGTAAAGGCTAAACAAGTGCTGAGTAGTCATAGCTCCAGTCAGTTTACACTTACACAGGTATTCTCCAAAAAGTTATACATGAAATAGTCTACATTTTTAATCTTATGTTCTTTGAGAGGAAGCCACTTAACAGTAAATAAGCTGTAAATACTAAAGACATTTGCACATTGGAAGACCCACCACTCTGTCTCTTGTTCACTCAGATACAAAAGTGTTTTGGGCAGCTGTTGGACATTTTCTGCAAAATCAGGAAAACCTTCAGCTCTCTTCCTCATTTAACGTGCTGGCACCAGCTCCTGTCTTCATCTGAGCCTACACATTTTTGGTATTTGCATGGAAATGGCAAACACTACCTGGGTTTATTCTCTGTGCTTTGACTAGGTAGACTTAGTATTGATATGTACAGTAATATTAAACTGTTAAACAACTACACATTTTTTTAAAAATGGCAAGAGGCAGCATGTGCATGTGTCTAGCCAAGGTCTTTTTCTTTTGTTGATTGCTGAGCTTCCTTCTATTGACAAGTTTAATGTTTTTTTTGTTTTGTTTGTTCCTCAACCTGGCCACACAACATGAACTGCTTTGTTTTTGCCTGGTAAAAATAGCAAATAAACCATACATCTGGTGAAAATTATTCCTCCCTCCGTGTGTTGTTCCTCCACCACTCAGCCAATCCTCACACTGTCTCTGCTGCTGTTTGGTCATGTATGAACACAGTTTTGAACAGCTAATGGACATTTTCTGCACACAAATGGAAAATCTCAGTTCCTCTCCTCTGCATTTAACTTACATGTATGAGCACCAGTTCCCTTGTGTTTGTCTGCCTACACATATTTGAATTTTATATGGGAATGCCAGATGATGTTATCAACAATTGAAAATGGTACTGGCCTATAAATAACCATTTTCAAAATTCAAATATAGTAATGCTACAAAAGCTGTCAAGAAAATAAATAGATGGAATTAAAAAATATATAGAGAAAAAAATATGGATTAATTAATCATTTATTTTAACATTAAATGAAATAATTACACTTAATGCTACAGGGGTGTGACAAATAGACAATTATCATCCAACACTGCAGCTATACAATGCTAATTAACCTCTTTTTTAGATTATTGTTGTAATTTTATGGCACATACACTGAATAATTTTGGTCTCAACACTCTCATCAACCATGACTCCTGCACCAGCAAGACCAAAACCAGCAATGAAATAACCTTGCTAAAAATATTAAAATAAAATAGTACCAGGCTCATCTGCTGATCAAAACAAACACGGTTTCTCAGTCAGCTGTATTTAGTTTTACCAAGCAATGATAGATTGGACACTTATACATTAAAAATATGTTGTCATGCCTTGGATACTTTCAGCTCTGTCCATCTCTCTCTCTGCCATTACAGTCTTTGTATGGCAGCACTTGGAGTCTGTCTGCTTTGGTAATGGTTTGTATTGGCGTTCATCGTTTGTTGTTAAGGTTTCTGTATTTTTTTTTCCTCTGTCCATGCTTTCCTGCTCTTCTTTTTCCTGTGATTCAGTCTTTCTCCTTTGTGCAATGTGGATTTCTGAAGGGCTTCATATGTCAGTTTTGGCACTCTGTTGGGGTGTTTCAGATTCAGCACCATGGACAGCACCTGTGCCGAGCCAAGCAGTTGAGACAGAGGAGACAGCTGGGACAGGTGCTGACAGGAGACACAGCACAATCTGCAGCACCGGCTCTCTGATTGGTCGGTGTAATCAAAGAGAGCAGGAAACATGCTGTCTGAATGTACTACCCAACCCCTCAGAAATAGTGCCTGGCTGTGAGGCGATTTTGGCTTACAGGAAGAATTGTGGGTCACATGACACACTGGCCCAATAAATATAAACAGTTATGACACAAAAACAGCTGTTAATTATTTTCTATGATTCTAATGCTTACGCTCTACAGACTAAAAACACAGAATCCTAGAAAACGTTTGCACACGGTGAGCAACATTTACTTGAATAAATGGAGTTCAGGTCCTATAAACAGTAGAAACTAAACTTAAATACTTCAGGAATGAGGGTTATCAATTATTGTCCGTCACGCTCTCAACAAGAGTTCCTGCAGCACATCAGCTTTCTTGCATTCATAAGTCCTAGCTACCTTGGAATCTGCCCTTTGACAGGCTCATATTAGATAAAAACAATTTTACATTCTACAACCAGTCAACAGGACAAATGATCATGTGTGTATGTGCATTTCTGTGTAAAAAGCTCCTTAGGTGTTAGGTGAGCATTTACCCCCAGGGGGCATCATTCACACAGATATTTTTGAATGATTACTCAATACTTTGTACTTATATATGTATAAATAAATATTCTTAAAATTATATCCATCAAATCTACAAAACTTGTAATAACAGTAACCATACCCAAACACACATAACGTATCACAATACATATACAGTTTTCAAAGTTAATAAAGGACAGTTTTGTTGTTATCAGCAGTTATTTATGTTCTCTGTTTCTCAATCACCTGGCAACAATGAACTGAAAGATATAGATCAATCATTAATGTGACTGATATGACAAAGAGCCCAAATCATCTCAAGTGACAAAATCGTCTTCAAGGCCACATTCATCCTTCAGTCTCCTGTTGTTGCCTCTGTTCATACCAGCATCATAAATCAGATGGTCATTAATGGGGATTATGGAGGAACCTGTTCAGTTTAATTTGACATGGAGAGTGTACTCTCTTTATGCTTTTATCTGTGTATTTTGTTTTATGTGTATTTTTGTTACCTTTCTATGGAAGACTTATAATGACTAAAAAAAAATGAATGCAATCAACTCAATTAAAGAATATACAATATACAATACAGTGTACATATACATATGTACATACACACATTTTTCCTTTTTATATGATTTACAGCATCATAATTAAATGGCAAAAAAATATTGTGACAGTTTTGTCTTTAATAACTAAACAAATCGTTTTTCATTGTGACATGAATTTCCATGCATTAAAATGTTGTGTAATGCATGCAGTGTTGGCAGGTTTACACTGCCCTCTGCTGGACAACACTAAAATGCAATAAACCTTTTCACTTTGTTTTCTGTGCTGTGATTTGATTTTAATGTGTCACGGAAAATTCATGTGCCAATGAAAAACAATTAATTCAGTTAATAAAGACAAAAACCTGGACAATTTTCTTTTAGACATATGTTTCCTTTTAATTATGACACAGTAAATGCAAAAGAAAATACATATAACAACTTGCATTGTATTTTACTTTATTTCCTTTTCTTGATTTCCCTGTCCTATACTAGACCAGTACTCTGCAGTTGATTCTTTACAATGGTAATGTAACCCACAGAATTACGCAGTGAAAAAGCTGACTAATGATCCTGAATTGTGCTGCAAATCTCTGCTACAGGGACTGGAGTGTTTACATCATCTGATACCCTGTAATTACCACATCAGGGTTCATTTGTCTGGGGGCACCACTGACAAAGGAACAAATGAGAGATTGAACAGTGAGAGTGTCTCTGTGTCTGTGTATCTCCCTTGAAGATTTTTCTTATTAGCACTACCGCTGATTCTCATGCAATACAATCTCTTTGCCAAATAACAAGTGGCTGCAGCATAGCCACATCTAATCAGCCCTCTTTCCCATTATGCTTCATAGGAGAAGACTAAAACCATCTCAGCAAACAATTCCCTTATCAGTAACATGCAGACACAAACAGGCATATTATTTGACAGCAATATCAGTTCAACCAAGTGAATACATGAAATGTTTGGATGAAAATTACTTCATGTTATTAAAATGATTTTTTAAACCTCTTAAAACACTTAATACTCTAACAGAAATGCTGCATATCTGGATCCATTTGGCTGTTTGTTGGCAGATTTTTGGTCAATCTCTCAGATTTAAAGAGCAATGGCTTCTGGCCTAAATTGCCATTTTGCTAACATAGATGTATGTGAATGTTGGAATGTGAGACAAGGGGGCACATAGAAGTCAATATGTGCACCAACTGTTGTCTGGTTTGAGGACAATCAAAGAGTCTAGAAAAGGGTGGATGCTGCTACTGCTGTGCTAATGTGCTGTTTCCACTACACTAGACATTTGAGCAACTAGCTGGTGTACACAGTGGAATATTTAACACCAAAAGAGCCAGACATTTTTCTTAGGAGCCGGTGGAGACCAAACGGAGCTACAAGACTAAAGGACAGTGAATATGGGATTTACATTCATCAGGTGGGCACAAATATGACTACAAATGAATGGTAATGTTTTTCATGTCTTCTAGAGGTATAAAAAGAGTATTGTTTGTTAAAACATTCACCATATAAACATGTTAAACCAAAACTATGTTATTGCAGATGTGAGTACCCTCAATAACAAGGGGGGCAAAAACCAATTTCATCTATTTAACTTGCTCATTTGGGGCCCCTTGGTTGCCATGGGTCCCTAATTGGTCATTTCTAGTTCACTTGTTCTTTTGTGCATGGAAGTTGAATGGAGCAACATAGATACCTGCTCACATAGACACCTCGCTATATGGAGTACAGTGTGAGGTACTTGTTTAAAAAAAAAAAAAAATTTAGAAAAGAATTTAGAAAAGAAATTTAGAAAATTCACCCAACACTGTAAAATGAGCAACTGTGTGTGTGTAAACAATGTTAACTGATACAAGTGATATTGTCATATAAGTACATGAACACCCCTGTGAGAAATATGGATCTGGACAGATCAGAGGGCCTATTTAAAGGACCAGTGTGTAGGATTTAGTGGCATCTAGTGGTGAGTTTGTAGATTGCAACCAAATGAATACACCTCTCCCTTCTTTCCAAGCGTGTAAGAGAACCTACAATGGCCGCGAAACTCAAGAAAAATGCAAAAGGCCCTCTCTAGAACCAGAGTTTGGTTTGTCTCTTCTGGGCTACTGTAGAAACATGGCGGTGCAACATGGCAGAAGAGCACCCACTCCCTCTCCCTATGTAGATATAAAGGGCCTATTCTAAAGTAATGAAAACACAACAATTCTTTCATTGATTATACACTAATTAAAGCATACTTATGAATATTATATTCCATTTCTACAAAGTCTGTTCTGCTAGATGCCACTAAATTTTACACACTGGTCCTTTAAGAGGAGAGTTGTTGCTCTGAGAGGGCAGAAAGAAAAGACAGGATGTCTGTGTAGTTGTGTGCACGTGAGCATGCCTAAGTTTGCCTGGCTTAATAAGTTGTGTTGAGTTATCCTCAGTAAAACCAGTTAAGTTTGATTCATTGTTTTCATTTCTTTTTTTTTTTAAACACTAGATTTTGGTTACACTGTTCAGAATAAATCACCTTTTTTAGTCACTAAACAAGTCTCTGCCTCTTATCGCCTTCCTTGACAATCTGGCTAAGCTCCCTCACACATATTATTTATGTACGGGGCTCATCCTCAAGCCATGTGATTATTAAAACATATCACATGATGCAAGGGCTACAGCATGTGGAGTGCATTACTCCACAGAATGCTGACATTGTAGTTTTGAGGAAAACGTCTCAACAACTATTGGATGGATCGCAAACTTTCATGTCCCCCTGAGGATAATTATCACTTTCCTGAATTTCATCTACCATCATCATCAGGTCAGAACTTCAATCTGATGAAACAATGCTGATGAGGCTGATACATCAGAGATGTGCAGCAATCTAAAATATTACACTCCTCCAGCCAATCAGAGTTCAGAATCAGAATGTTGTGAAGTTATGGTACAAAGCAGGAATATATTGTGCGTGTAACTGAAAGCAATGACCAATGATATCTGACTCAAAGTGTTGTAACAGTGTTACAGACAGAAGTGGTTCTGCTGCAAAGTCAACTAAAAGCAAAATGGAAATATCAATTGAATAATGAAAGATCAACAGATGAATAATCATATCAATGTCAAACAATATCAACATTAATAATAGCAGCTCAGTCTCCCTACTGTTTTCTGTTTCTGCATAGCATCAAGTCCTGCCATCGAGCTCAGGTGAGTAAAACCAGGTGAATGTCTGAACACATGCTAATGCAAGTCTCTTAATTGCATCCACATTTCCCTCACATGTGTCTTTTCTTTGTGTCTAAGTCCCTCCCACCGAAGATGCAAGGAGAGGCGTAAGGAAACCACGCAAAGAGAGAGGAAACGAGGAAATACATTTTTAGAGAAATGAGACGTCCTCTCCTCTGAAGCGTCCTGTGAAGTGACACGTGTTTCTGATGACGGCGGCAGCTGATCACAGCTGGATCAGCTGTCAGTCGGCTTTAACAGCTGTACAGACTTCTGATGGAGTGATGTGCACTGTGCTAATACTAATAAAGGCTCACAGTTATCACTGCCAGCAGCTGTTTCTCTCTGCAGCCTGTTACCTGTTCAACAAACACCTGCACATGAATAAAAACCTGCATTCTGTATTTATACTGTGTACTGTGTCCTGCTCAGAGGCACAGGAACCATTTCTACTGGCAGAGTGTGTTTATATTATTTATTCATTATTTGTGTCTGTATTTATTGATATTCTGATTGTAAATTCATTATTTAATAACCCAGAATATGATTAGAGTGTCTTTAGAACATTGGAAATTATTCATTAAGCTAAATGTTTCAGGGAAAATTGAATGATGTAACTCATATCAAATCTGATGCTCAGGAACTTTCAGCCTCACATGACTGAATAGAAATGATGATAAATGATGTCAAATATAAATGTGTTCAAAAAGTGTTTCTCACTGACAGACAGATTCCCTGAATTTAACTGTATCCATAATAAAAGTTAATGGAACAAATAACATGAAAAGAAGAAACTTCCTAATAAATGAAGAAAGTTCATTCATGGTTATAAAATATAAAACTTGGGAGTGATACACTTGAGTTTAATCTGTAATTTGTCTCCACTCAGTGATGTTGTGATGCATCAGATCAGTCTGATCAGCAGCAGCGTCCAATCAGTAACTGATAACAAAAATCTACACCTAACTTCCTTTTTTTTTTTCTTTCAACTTTCTTTTGTTGATGCATCACACTGGCAGATTTTCATGAATTATTTTAACAGTGTACAACATCATGTATCATGAGATGGTTATTGTCTTCTTGAGCAGGTCGTCTACTAATCAGAAGATCGGTGGTTTGATCTCCGGCTCCTCCAGTCCGCATGTTGAAGTGTCCTTGGGCAAGATACTGAACCCAAAATGGCTCCTGAAGGCTGTGCCATCAGTGTGTGTGAGTGTGTGTGTGTGTGTGTGTGTGTGTGTGTGTGAATGAGCATTAGAGCTTCTGATGAGCAGGTTGGCACCTTGCACGGCAGCCTCTGCCATCAGTGTGTGTGTGCCATGAATGTGTGTTTGAATGGATGAATGTTGGCATGTAGTGTAAAGCGCTTTGAGTGGTTGGAGGAGGTGGAGCTGACGGCATCAGGACAGAGACGCTGAAACAGACACACACACACACACACACACACACACACACATGCAACCACAGTGGTCTAATGACTACTTATAAAGTTAGATTGGCCCAATCTTCATTCATCTAACAATCTTTCACAAACACACACAAAGAAGCATGCATACACACATGCCCCCACACATTTTCGTGTTCTTTTTAATTATTCATTGATTTTATTTTATTTAATGATAAGCTTATCCTATTATCCCCGTATTATCCTTGACGCTTTAGCAGTATTCTTAATCTGACAGTCATGCTAATAAAGCTTATTGAATTGAATTGAACTGAATTGAAATGAAATGAATTGAATTGAACTGACTAAATAGGCTCTGTATAAATGTAGTCCATTTACCATTTACCATAAGAAAGTCCAAGCAACCTTGTGATACAGAGAACAATAATGAATACAAAATTTGTCATTTGCGATAAAGCATAATGCACTATAATACACAAGGTTTAACTGCTGAAGTGCAGATGGGGCAACGTGACAATACAGAATATTTCCATAGTCAAGGACAGACATGAAGGTTGACTGCACAATAGTCTAACAGTTAGAAGACATACATTCTTTGATTCTATACAAGAAGCCTAGTTTGATTTTTAAATCTTTTTGAATCTTGAACGATAGTCTGCTGTCAAGCCAAATTCCTAAGTATTTGTATGACTCAGCAAGAGTAATATACATGCCATCTAAAGTTGTAACGGCAGGATAGAGACACTGGTGGAAGAGGAGAACGCCATGTACTTGGTCTCTTCTGCATTTAAAGCTAGTCTGTGATTAAGAGGAGATAATTGGAAAGCATCAAAGGCAGACTGAAGACGAGTCTGGGTATCATCTGCAAAAAAAACAGACATTGAATTATTGATTAGATAGAATTATGTTATTTATATATAACGTAAACAGCAAAGGACCATGCCCTGTAGCAACCCTTGTGTTCTGATGTGAGAGGGCTTAACTGACTACCATCAGCAACAACAGTCTGAGTTGAGAGTGGAACCAATTAAGAATGGCTTCATCTAAACCTATAGACTGTAGTTTATGGAATATGACTTTATGATTGATGGTATCAAATGCTTTTGAGCAGTACAAAATAGTTTTTTTTATCCAGGGAGGACACAATGTTCTCAATGACTGAAACTGTAGCTGTAACTGTGCTGTGACCAGGTGAAAACCAGACTGTTGTGGCTGTAGTAAGTTTAATGAATCAATAAAGGTGCGTAATGATTCTAGGATTTTTGCTAAGAAAGGAAGTTTAGATAGTGGACTGTAGTTGTTGAGACTGGAGACATGTGCTAAATGTGGACAGATGAAGGTGATGAAGAAGACATGAGTCAAGATGATCTGCACCAGTGTTTTTGCATGCTTTTAACCTGAGCAGAGTTTGGTAAACATCCAATTTGAGATGGCCTTCAAAATGATGGACCAGAACTTCCAGTTAAAGCAAAGATTGACATATAAGAGACTTGAGATGTACCCAAGATAATACACATGAATTGCCTTCTGGTCTGTCCTGCACATCTGGCCCCTCAGGAGGTACAGTAGAGGCGAGGTGCAGCAAGATCATGTCCACAGGAAGTATTTAAAAAAAAAAAAGGTAAATAAAAATAGCTCGATAAGATAAAATGGACAAATACTCAACAGAATTATTAAATGATAAAATTCACAAATACAAATTAAACTACAAATTGACCGAATTGAATTACACTAACGCTGCTGTGTGTCCATCGAGGTAGACATTTGTTTTCTTACCCAGCGTGTTGACTTGTTTGTGCTCCGTCCTCTCAGATTCTCTCCTGCCGTTCCTCACCTGTTGATGGAAGATTGATGGTCTTCAAAGCTCATCTGTTGGTTGTCTGTGTTTTCAGCTTGTCCTGTAGTCAAGCTGATTCAATCTTAGTTTTGTATTATTATTTCGACTCTCACTTTCTTTCTCCAAGGCTGCCTGTTTATCTCTGTGGATATTGTGTTGTGGTTCAGTAATTCAGTGTGCTGCTGCTGTTCCATTCCGGCCTCCCTAGAAACATTACAACTGCGGTCGAGCAGGTTTGCACTGCCAGAATTCAACTGTTGTATCAGTCTAAACCATGAAAGAAAACTGCAAAACTGAAGAGCAACCTATCCATACAGTGAGTTTGTCAATTTAGTAAGGTATGATTATGACCGGATGACTCAAAGATTTGTCTCATAATGTTTGGTACACAAACACCAAACAAACATGGACGCCTCACATCAGCCATAATCCACTATTCAATGTAACTGAACCCAACTTTAATGGATATAATGTTATTTTGTCAATGTGCACCCTCATTAGACCAACTCATTTATCATACAACCTTCCTGACTGGACTGTTGGTCAGAAAATATTAGATCTTTGAGTCTGTGAAATTATAACATTTCCACTATTTTCTCACAATTTTATAGACAAAGCTATTATTAATGAAAATATTCAGCAGATAAATAGATAATGAAAATTATTGTTAGTTGCAGCTCTAATTTGAATGATATAGCTACAGTATAAGCATGTAAACGTTCTACACATAGAGGCTTCTACGTCTCTGTAAACTGTCAGCAGTGTGGGGTTTTGAATATTCACTGTATGCGCTTGAAAGAATAGTTGAATCAGCTTGGCACAGTGGTGCTGCAAAGATGAAATGGTGAGTCATAGATTGATTATGGGTTATCTAAGCATCAGTTATGTTTTTTGTGTTCATGTCTTGAAGGTTTTGTAGCTGTGAAACAGCAGTGTTGTCAGGAGACAGAAGCTGACTAATGCCCACTGTCACCCTGCTGCCACTGTGACCAGCTGAGGAAACACTGTGCACTGTAGGTGTGTGTGTGTGTGTGTGTGTGTGTGCTAAAGACAAAGCTCCGTGTCACAGGAGGGTAACTGGTGTCAGGTTAATTAGTGACACTATACTTGACACCATATAGTGCTGTTTTATTAGTGACACTATATAGAGACAAGCATTTATACACATTAACTCCCAGCATCTGTTTCCCTAGTGAAGGATTCATGATGACACTGAGTGTGTGAATGCATCTGTGCGCAATTTTATTCCACGGCTGCCTGGCAACATCACTCCTACTGACACATGGTACATACTGTACTCACATTAAGTGTCTCAGAGAAGTTGCACACACTTAAGTGTGTCCATGTCTCAGCAGGGCTAAATGAAAATAGGCAACTACAGAGAATGTCCGGCTGAGATTTTGTAGTGATGGGAAAAAAATTACATTTTTAGACAACTGTGTTGCTCGCTCAGTATCTCCTGTTTGTGATTCAGTTAGTCATGTTGTGGAGCAGACTGGTTACAGAGAAATTCCTGGATTGTCGCTGCATTTGTGAACTCTCTTAAAACCTCTCTATGTTTAAATGCTAAATTAAAACATTTGTTCACAGCTGGGTTACAATAATTCTGTCTTTATTACATATATCTTCATATATTCATTTCTTTCTTTAAGAATGCCTCTGTGTGTCACACGTCCATATTGTCTGTTTTCACTGAACTGTCTGTTTTTACTGTACAGTCATGTAACTGTGATTCACACTTTCATGCTTTAATTCATAAATGTATACTTGATGCTGTTGAATTGTTGAAACTGACATTTGACATATAACTAGTCCCTGAATGCTTTCTTCTGTTCTAGCAAATATTTGACTCTGACACTAAGCATTATAATGACATCCTCCACTCTGTTTTGAATACATGATCTCTTGTAGAAGGACTGCTGCTTCCATCTAGTGGTCACTGGATGTAATTTTGCAGCTCAGCACCAACCCGTCCTCTGACTGCAGAATGACTGAGGCTAAACAAAAAAGTTCTTCACATTTGTTTTAAAGTTTATCTGCAGCTGTTGTCACATCAGTTGGTCTTAAAGCTCAAACCTGCAGAAGTAGAGTTTAGTCACAGTGAGCTGGATCATGACCGTTACTCTTAAACTCCATACATGAACTCTCATACAAATGTCTCAATTGAAAAAATGTTGATATAATAATGATTTTGGATAAGAACATGTAAATTATTGAGAAATCATCAGTACCTGTAAGCGTAATTATCATGATTGCTTTTTGTTTGTTTATTTTTTGTTAAAATGTAGTTCAGAACCAAATTTAAAAATCTACTGAAAACTCCATCCTTTTGATTCGTTTATTGCAATTAAATCACAGCAAAATCTAAGTTTATTTTGGGTTCATACCGCTTTAAGGTCTGTAGTTGTTGTCTGGGAAGTGCAGTAAATAAACAGATTTTTGGGGGGAGTTTTGTGTGACAGGTTAATGCAGTTTATCACAGCAGAACGAACAGAGAAGAGTTGATAATGTATCTCTCACTGTTTACAGATAAGTGCCGGTATGACTGTTAGCAGGAGGACTGAGCTGTTATGATAGCAGGCAGGCTGAGCTACAATCACTGGCCAGCTCCCATTGTTCGGGTGGGGAATAGTTGGTGCCTGCCATTGCTTGCTGGCTGTTTGGGGCGAATAAACACAAATTATCCTGTGGCCAAACTTGAATGAATTATGCGAATATAAACAAATGTTCCTGTGCTCAAACTTGCGCAAGTAACACAAGGCAAAAAGTTGCTTTGCGTTCGTTGTGAACACAACATAAGACTGGGCGTAGTTAAGAGTAGGCTTAAGTTTGGTTAGTGCAACCAACTAAAGTCCATTCTGAAATCTAGTCTTAACAAAGATTGACTTAGCAGTTAGGACCAGGCTTGGTAAAGACCAGTTGGTGCAACCCACTCCAGGTGTGAAGCACCTGGAGGATTCTGGGAGACTGAGTCTCTTAAGGACTCCCTTTGTTCCTTAGAGTGAGACATATGCGGTCTGGCCTGTGAGGCCACTACAATATAACTGAACTTTTTTTGTGGAAAACCAGTATTATTTTACAAATTATTTTTCAAAGTAGAGTACTTTAGATACATACTAAAAACATACAACAACGTTTTTTTTTTTTGGGGGGGGGGGGGGGGGGGGGGGGGTGATGGGGATTTGTCATTTGCTAAATAGACAGTTGATTGTGAACTTCACTGCTTGTGTGATTGACATGGCTTTCCTGCAATTTTTTTTTTGCAGTGGATTTTGGATTAACTAAACTACTGCCTTTCTTCTCTACTGGGATTTACAGATTTTGGATTATTCAGTGTTAAGTGTTTCCTATCTTCCCTACTGGATTTTTTTGGATTATTTTCCTTTACAATTATGTCACGTTAAGTGTTTCCTACCTGTGTGAATGTGTGTGTGAGTGGGTGAGCATTAGAAACATTGTACTGTAAAGCACTTTGGACAAATTAAAAAGTGCTACATCACTCCTGATGAGCAGGTTGGCACCTTGCATACATTCATATATTGATGGCAGCCCCTGCAGCCTAATTTTCTTGTTGTCTTCACAGTTTGAACAAAATGAGTGAAATAACATTGGCACACTTTTATTTCTTAAATCATAAATGCTAAGCTTTTAAATTAAAGAGTTCACTCCAACACAGAAGAGACCACGAATAAAATGGGGATTTACTTAATAAAAAAAAAAAAAAACATAAGTATTTTTGTAAAAGTCCCTCACAGTTCCTCTATTTTATGTTTCCAAACACGGACAAGTGATGTGAGTTAAAAAAGACACTTGATGGAACCGTCTTTTGAGAGTCTGTTTCCGTCCGTCGGACATTCTTTGACATGCAGCTAAATTAAGCTAGACCGTTACGCCTGGGACACACTGGATGCGTGAACCTCAGCAGTGCATGTGCATCGCTGAACTGCTGTGTCTCTCACGCTTGCAGCGTCCACACTGGAAGCGTATCTGCTGCGGCGCTTCTGCCACTGGCAGCCCTATCTTTCTCGCTTTCCCTGTCTATTTCTGCTGAGAACCGCGCGCATCACGCGGATAAAATAGGCGAGACCTCAAATCTCTAGATGAAGCGACGCAGCAGTCTCACGCGGGCAATGTGGCTGCTCTAACCCCTGGGCCACACTGGATGCATGAGCAGGGCGTGTGTCGCGGAACCTCTTGCTTTTCAATTTGGTGCCAATGTTAACAGGTTAGAGCAACCACACTGCCCGCGTGACACACTCGTCTCACGCGAGGCTGCTGCGTCGCTTCATCTAGCAATTCAAGGTCTCGCCTATTTTCTCCGGGCAGCATGGAAACTGCATAAACATGACAGAACAGAGGATCCAACAAAGAGTGACTGCAAACCAAGACTTATATATGCTAATTGAACTAATAGACCACATGGTACAGGTGGCAAGACACAAGGATAGGCTGGGAGTTATTGGCTGGGAAAGACACAGGGAGCAGGGCAGGACTGATGAGGCTGATACAGGACAGGTGTGGGGAAAACACAGAGGAGGTCAGGGCTAACGGAGGTAACGCAGGGCAGGTGAAAGGAGGAGAACATGAACACAGGAGGAGTGAAGAACACGTAACGGAAACATAGAGCAAACCAAAACAAAGAAAACACCACTCAACGGCCCAGCATAAACCAAAACGTCTCTGAATGAATGAACTTAGAAACACAGAACTACAAGCTAACCAATAATCTAATAGTCTTTCCAAGAAACAACTCAAACATGAAGGAGCATAATCAAATGACCAAGTGCTGAACAGAAGTGCAACACAGGAAACCAAAAGAACAACTACGAGTCCCAAAACCATGAGTCCATGACACCAGGGGGGTATTCCATCAAGCTGGCTAACGGATAACCTGGCTTATTTCAATAAGCCTTGCTAATTTAAGTGAGAGTTCCGTTCCATCACTGCAGCTTATATGAGTCCCAGCTCAGTAACCATGGTGACTTAGTCAGCAGAACTAGCCTGCTCCGTGGCAGGCTAACCCCTGGGACACACTGGATGCGTGAGCAGTGTATGCGCATTGCAGAACCTCGCAGAACGTCGACGCAGCAGCCTCGCGTGAGACGTGTGTGTCACGCGGGCAGTGTGGCCGCTCTAACCTGTTAACATTGGCGCCAAAATGAAAAGCAAGAGGTTCCGCGACACACACGCCTTGCTCATGCATCCAGTGTGGCCCAGGGGTTAGAGCAGCCACATTGCCCGCGTGAGACTGCTGCGTCGCTTCATCTAGAGATTTGAGGTCTCGCCTATTTTCTCAGTGTGATGCGCGCGGTTCTCAGCAGAAATAGACAGGGAAAGCGAGAAAGATAGGGCTGCCAGTGGAAGAAGCGCCGCAGCAGACACGCTTCCAGTGTGGACGCTGCAAGCGTGAGAGAGACAGCAGTTCAGCGACACAAACGCACACGCTCTGCTAACGCAACCAGTGTGTCCCAGGCGTAACCTGTTAACATGGGCGCCGATTTTGGGACTCGTAGTTGTTCTTTTGGTTTCCTGTGTCGCATTATGCATCATTATGCTCCTTCATGTTTGAGTTGTTTCTTGGAAAGACTATTAGATTATTGGTTAGCTTGTAGTTCTGTGTTTCTAAGTTCATTCATTCAGAGACGTTTTGGTTTATGCTGGGCCGTTGAGTGGTGTTTTCTGGGTTCTGGTTTGCTCTATGTTTCCGTAACGTGTTCTTCACTCCTCCTGTGTTCATGTTCTCCTCCTCTCACCTGCCCTGCGTTACCTCCGTTAGCCCTGACCTCCTCTGTGTTTTCCCCACACCTGTCCTGTATCAGCCTCGTCAGTCCTGCCCTGCTCCCTGTGTCTTTCCCAGCCAATAACTCCCAGCCTATCCTTGTGTCTTGCCACCTGTACCATGTGGTCTATTAGTTCAATTAGCATATATAAGTCTTGGTTTGCAGTCACTCTTTGTTGGATCCTCTGTTTGGTCCTGTTGTGTTCATGTAGTTTCCATGCTGCCTGCTCAGTTGTTTTTTTGGATTCAGTTAACTCAGCTAACCCTGCTTTTCTTTGCCTTGCCAGTCTTGAAATAAAGACGGTTTTCTTCATTCCTGCTTTCCAGTCTCTACATTTAGTTCCACCCATTACTGCTACTTCATGACAACTGGGGGAGAGTAGTGTTTTTTAAGCTAGTGCTTCAGAGCTTGCCACTTGGGGGGGACTATTTAGGGTACAAGAGTGAAGATATTCCCAAATTTATTGAAGGTCATCTGCTGTAAAATATCCAAAGGTGAATTAAGTTGCAAGTATAGAGACTGTTGTGTCAATAGCAGATACAATGTGCATACAGTACAATGCACATACATCACAAAACAGTATCTAATTTTAATTAGTTTGACAGATGTTGTGACACCAACATGACTTACAACAAATTTCCATTATGATGTATAGCTGCATCTATAGTAATATGTGCTAACTGGGTTATTTAAAATCTGAAGCTATAATTAAAGTGTACCTTGTTCCTGGCACCTTTTCAGCTTGGCAGCAGTTTGTCTTTGTGAATTCAACAGGAGTGTCCTCTTTCCAGATGGCTATATTGCCTGTATGGTCTTCAAAAATAAAAATAAAAAACTCTACTATATGACATCTTCTCACATTTAGCTATTTTGGCATAAAGGTGTAAGTTGAAGGATTTTCAGAGCTGAACATAAACTTAAAACAACCACTGGATCTTTTACTGGATGGTATACTATATATGTAACATGTCTATATGTGCTCTCAGTTGCTGAAAAAGCAACACTTACAACCAGGAACCAGTGATGGTGTTCATTCACAATACCAAACAGCACTTTATAATGTGTGGGATCCCACTGAAATAATGTAAATACAGTACAAAAGCTTTGACTTGCAAGCCATAACATAAGTACCGTTACCAGCATGTGTAACCCTGAATCATGGAACCGTTTGTGGAATATTTCCTTTCCATACTGAAGTGATTCCAAATGTATCTATATAAAGTGCCCTCACCTTAGATGTGACGTCAATACTCCAGCATGGCCAAGTAGGCATTTATGACCTTGTAAAATTGATTCTAATTAAAATGAGCAGTTAACAATTATTTTATTCAAACATAATCCACATTAATTAGTAGTAATTAATTCTCAAATGTAATTTTATTTCACAAAAAACAAATTTTTACCTCTCACTCAAGCTCCAATCCAGGCCCTGTTTGGCCAGCGTCCCTATAAAAGACCTTGTACGGCCCAATTTTTGACAGCAGAACATTGGCCTTTAGACCATCCCAGGCATCCTTCACACCTCTCTACCAAAGGAAGGAATATGTCTGTATGTAAGTCCTTTTGCGTATGTCTTGAACCCTTCTTCCAATCGACTCTACACTTGGCAGGTGTATGGCTGGGGACCCAAGGGAGAGCAGTGTCGAATTTGGTGCACAAACATTTAATATTATTAAACTTTGAATAACCCAGCAATCAGCGACGTGACTGATGGTGGTGTTAGGGCCAGGGCTGTTGGTGTAACTGTTAATTGTCCTTTTTGGGATTTAATTCTATGGGGTATTCAGGGCTTTGAAAATTCAGAGGTCATCGACTCTAGGTTTAGGTCTGAGCTCTTCTATGGCAAATATTGTAAAGGGACCAGTGCAGTTTCTCTCCAGCTTCCCAACCTTTCTTTGTTGGCTTCGAATATTTTTCCGAAGCACCTTGTCTCCTACATGAAAACATGCCTGTTTCTCAGATTTGGGCATCTTGTATTGCTTTGAGCTGCAGTTATATTTTCACACACAAGTGAAAATGGAATCCTGCCTTTTAATGACCTCCAACACCATCTCTTGGTCATGCTGATGTCATTCTGTAAAATAGAACTTTAATTTTTAAAGTTTGTGGGAATGAGACAAACTTATCTCTATGTTGACTAACTGTACAATCTCAAAGCACTCCTGATCACTATAACAGTAATGGCAAAAATTATATTTTTGTTAGCATAGTCATTCAGTAGTGATTACAACCTTGAATAAAAATGTTGGCAGAAAGTAAATACTGAAAAGTATACTGTCCCCAACCCATCTATGAAAATATTTATTGCATAGCATATAATAAACATTGACACTGATTCTCAATGAGGTATATTTTTTCAATTTGTTTTTCAAACTATGGATTAATTGTAGATGTTCTACACTAACCCAGCCTTGTATTGCTCCAGAACCTCACTAAGGAGGCAGACCTCTGTCCCAAACAGGAGGAAGAATGGGGAGAATTTAATAGTGATGCGATGTGATTTTTGGTCCTCAGTCCAAACATCAAGGTGTCCAGATACATATCTCAGCTCTCTGGACACTGGTTTACAAGTTTGCACAGTACCCTGAAAAGTATTATCACATAAATATGTAGGCTGCTTTGCTTCAAATACATTTTCAGTTCACAATATCATAAATATATATGATATGATTATATATAATTACAGGGCTGTTACCTCTGTATTGTTCCATCTAGTTTTTCAACAAGCCCATTTGTCTGTGGATGAAACAGTGCACAAAAGCTGAGCTCAATCCCCAGACTTTTGCACACCTTGTTTAGCTGATGACAAACAATAAGCACATTATCCTTTGTCTGTTTGTTTGGTTGGCTTCTTCTTTATCATAGACAACATTTCTCTTTTCTTGATTCTTCTTATTTTGTAGCAACCACATGACATATGTTATGGGGCTAGGCTAGTGGACCCAAGTGCAGAAAACTGAGGCAGTGAGTAGTTTTGGGAGATTGTTTGTTGCAAGGTGGTAGCTGGGAGGCTGGGGTAAGGGCTTGAGCAGGAGCTGGAACCGGGGGCTGAGACTTTGGCGTGAAGCTAGGCAGAAGGGATGCTGAGGGGAGCCAGGCAGAGGGATTCCCCCATGAGCAGGGTGTTGTGCTGCGCCGACGAGGCAGAAGGGCTGGAGACAGGGGCCAGAGTCAGGAGGAGGCAAAACTACAGGCACAGAGAAAAGGGTATTAGCAATGTTGATTAGCAACAGAACCGTAGTTAGGCTTGAAGGGCTAGAAACGTGACTGACTGTGGTATCAGAGTCTACGATCTGGCGATGAGATGGAGGCTGAACCAGATATTCATGCAGGACTAATGATGGATGGCAGCTGGTTGCCTGACTCCGGCACACCTGTCTCCACTCCTGTAATGAAGCACAGACACAAGGAAGGGGAGAGGGACACACACACACACACACACACACACACACACACACACACACTGCAGGCTAGGTGGAGGAGGAGGAGGCAGAAGTGGAGAGCATTACAATATAATTAATTCCAAGAGATAATATGGCTAGAGTTAATGGAGACTTCGGAATCTTAAGGTCTTTTGTTTGCTCTTGAAGAAAAACATGCACTGTACAATTTACATACTTTTTTTTTTTCTTTCTATTGCTTTTCCACAGTGTTTCAACCTGAACAATATCTCGTTTAGGGTTCACCTGTGCAAATACTGAAACTGGGCCATAATTGGGGTGTTCAGTTGATCCAATCAATGACCTCCTCATAAGATATGATTAGGTGTGCTGATCTCACGAGTATGTCATGAGAGTATGTGGTATCCATGGCCTTAGTGGGGCAGCTGCTCTACTTGGGTAAAGACTGTCTGTGTAAACTAATCTCATAATCCAATCATGGTATTCACTGTCCAATGTGAGACTGGATTTGGGCCAATAACGCCGCGGTCTGACATTTGACATCGCCTATCACAGCGCTTCTTTCCATCGTGAGACTGGATGAAATACTACGTATACGTGAGAGCAACGCTCAAACTCCACTGTCGAATTTTCTGCTTTCTGGAAGACAACTCTAAGGAAGTAAAAAAGTAAAAAAAAAAGTCATACACAGTCATTTTATCATTTTGTTGTTGAGTGTTACATTATATAACATGGCAACTTGAGTCAGCATAGCTAATATTAGCAATTTCTAACGCTAATTTACGTTATCTGTAATGTTACCTGTAATAATACTATGAGTGGAAACAGGGAAACGTCCAAGTATTCACAGTAATTTTAATTAAAGTAAGTAGCAGCTAACCATTTAGTTAGCTTACTACCCGTTTTAAGATGTCTGACTAGCAGTGGTAAAAATTTAAATTTTGATTTAAATTTAAAATTAATTTGACTTCCTAAATTCTTTGGATACATAGGAGTCAAAATATAGACCATTCTGGGATAATACTCATGGCTATGTTATGGTTCAGTTAAGGTTATGATGATTTTGGTGTGTCAGCCATATGTGGGCCACATCATGTAAGGCCTTAACAGAGCTCAGCCTTGCAGATGTTCCATATCAGGCCCATTGTGGTGGAAAATCTTCAGATAGGCCATTAAATCTTCAGGTCTACCATAACATTTAAACTCAAAAACTCAGGTAAATTCAGACTCAAAGTAAAACACTTGAAACTTAGAGTTCACAGAGTTCAATGTGAATAGGTTTACTGTGCATCAAGTGTAATACAGAGCAAACGGAGGCTTCGATCCTAGGATGGAAAAGCTAATGCAAAATCATAAAACATCATCTTATGTACCTTTCATAACTACTCCTGTTGCGGAGCCTATTTTTAGGCTCCACCTTGATCTTAACCGAATTCAGAACTTTTACACCATTGTTTGAATTAACAATATCATTTAGTGACCTTGATGCTTTGGCAGTGACCCATGTATGATTCATCTTAAACAATGGTGTCTCAAACATCCCTAAAATTAAAAATAAAAATAGGGCCTGTGGCCTTTAATCAAACATCATAAGCAAATAATCAAATATCATAATTCCTTGATTCTTTAATACCCACCTGTGTAAACCACAATGTCTCAGCCTGCAATGTGTCCTTTTTGGGAACGCCAGTTATGATGGACTATCTGGAGGAGGTGGTGAATGTGGTAGTAGTTGTAGAAGATTGAGGTGGTGATGTAGATGACAATGACTTTGCTCAGTCTTGCAGCCAGTTTTTCCCAGTGACCACTCATGGTATTGCAGCGAAAAATACCCATGCAGCCCAAAAAGCATCGTCCCCATAGACCACCATCGTAAAAGAGACGTCTGTAAAACTGTTGACAGGACACCTGCAGCTATAAACATGGTCAATTATTACTCTTTTTATTGTATGCTTTTAAGTGATGGGGGTTTAATCATTGTAAAACTTTTCCAAAGCCCAGAAAAATCGAGTTTTTTTTTCTGAAGTCACTACTGTGTACGAGAACACTATGCACATTTGTGTTGTCTCAGGAATGAAGATGCTTGCTAGGTTAAAGCAAATGCTGCTTAAACTGCCTTAGTGTGGCAAAATTATAGTCCATCACAAAGGCTCGCTCTAGCTTTACTCCTGTTCACATCAGCTCTATCAGAACAGTCGCTAGAACAAGCACCGCTCATTTTCAATTGTGATTGTATTAACTTCACATAACTTAACACGTATTTAATTACCCCTTCTGCATGGATAGGTTAATGTAATTCCGAATGTATTATTCTATAGCATTTTGTGAGCAATTATTCACTTACTACCAATACTATTACTCCAAATACACACACACAATAAAGGCCTGTCTTAGTTTAAAGCCCACTCACCACGGCAGGTGCAAGCTGAGAGGGGGAAGACAAAACCAGACAAGGACAAGACAAACCCTGACAAGACCACAATTAGACATTTCCAAGACAAAACACAAGCATTTGAAGAATAAAGACACTCGAACTTTGATTTTATAATGTTTTATTGTGTAACAAAAGCACAACCTGAAGTCTAATCAGATCAACTATGTATCAAATAATCAACAACTTTTTTCGGTATACCTGAACTATTAGCAGTTTTCTATACAACACATTCATTTTATTACAAAGACTGATTATTGCAATAAACTCTAAGAACATTTTACAATACTAGAAATTTCTTTGATATCTACTATAAAATCTTACAACAAAAACCTTTTTTTCCCAACAACCACAGCACAAGCGCACACACACACACACACACACATATATATATATATATATATATATATATATATATATATATATATATATATATATATATATATATATCTCATGGTCACTTCTGGGGACCATGATATATATATAGACTTTAATTTCCTGGAGACTTACCCTAACCATAACCATTACTTACCTAATCCTAACCTAACCTTAACCACTGACCCAAAAATCATCTTTTCCCCAATTGGGGACACAGCTTTTGTCCATAGTTGGACAAGTCTTCCCTAGTTAACTGGTCCTATGTCTGAAATGTGTCCCCAAAAAATAGTCTATGACAGACCACACATACACACAGCAGTCCTAATTTATGTACAGTACTGATGGTGAAAATGGACCAGTTTGGTGTATTTATGTCTAACAAGATCTTTTTTGAACTTTTCAGTATCTCTTTTTGCCTAATGGTGCATTCTAATGGAGGATGCCATTTCCACCAAGTAGTGGACATGATTGCCTTCAACAGTGGTTTCAAACATGTGGTTGTGCGGCCCTGGGAACAGAGTTTTGTCAGCACTGTAATTCAGCACTTAATTCATAACAGCTGATGCTAGGCCATGTCCCTGGAGAAGCTTGCAAGAGGTTGTTCTCAAAATCCTCTGAAAACAACACTCTGATTCTGTACACATGGCAATAATTCCTGCTGATGGCTTCTGCAAACCTCCACGATTCTTCAAGAGAAGGAAGGGTTGGTGTCATCCCTGGGGAGACAATTGCTTGTTCCAATCTTTATCTGATGCTTAACCAGAAGACACTTGTAGACAGCTGTGAACTGTTTTGCAGTGGGATTGTTGTTGCTCTGACAGAGGAAAAGAAACGCTCCAGGTGATCTTGACTGCACTTGTATGTGAGGAGATATCAGCACTGGGTATCTGGCTTTTCCACCAGGTTTATCATTTTCCAGAATGTATAGGGATTCATTTTTCATCCTTGAGATCCAGAAGGGTCTTTTCCACTTTTTCAGGATTTTTTCCTGCGCTTTCTTTATTTTATGTCCTCATTGGTGCTTTGTCTACCCAGGGGGTGCCTGCTGTTGAGAACATCAAAAGTGGCATTGATGGTTCTTAGGAAGTCCACCGTCTCCTCACATTTTCTGAACTGTGGCAAATGTAGATGTTTGTTGCAGTACTCCAGAGCATCTGCCACACTGCTCTGAAAAGTTTTACCTTCATCTTCTGTCACTCCCACCTTGTATGTGCCATCTTTAGCTTGATTCCCAGTCTTAGGCCTTGTGTCTTTTGAAGTTTGTTCAGATCCACAAGGTATTGCCACTTAATTTTTCCTCTTGGGGTATGAAGCAAACCTCTCTCAGCCAGTGTGTTCCTGAGCACCATGTGGCACACATCCAAAATCACGTGGACAACTTGTGAGAAATCAGTTGGATGTAGGAAGTGTTTTTGACATGGCAAAATGGCATGATGGTCCGTTGCAGGTCAAAGATACTGTGTGAACTCCAATGCTGTGAAGACAGAGGTCGTTTGCTGATGATGTTAGCGTGCTCCTCACCAGTCAGTGCATCAACAAAGAAGTATGCCACAGGGATTTTCCAAGATTCATCAATAGCAACAGCAGTGAGAACCAATGCATCTCTTGCTGGTGGCAAGCTGTCATCAACAGAGCCACAACCAACATCTACATATTCATGGAATTTCCCTGCAGATCATTCCACATGCTTTCTAAAGGCACAAATTGTTTCCTTACCTTCTTTGTTCCCATCCTGTGCCTGTACTGCAGAAAATAATGGTTTTGTGAATCCTGGATCTGCAGAGATATTGCTGTACCAGGTCCAGATAGTATCTGGATGGGGCATGGCAAGGTCAAAACTTTCACACACATAAGCATAAGCCTTAGCGGAATAGACGTGCAGTCATTGCAAATGATCACAATTCTTCTGACACTTTGGACTTCTTCCCTTGCTCCAGTCTGGTAAGGATTTCCTTTGGCACTCCACTAAAGCGATTCCCCAGCATCTCTGCACATCCAGAAGAAATCAAGCTTTTCTGCTTCAGCTCACTGATGACCTAAGACAGTGAATTTACTCTTTTCCTTTGTCTCTTAGTCTTTCCTTTTTTCCAATTTCATTTTTTTGTGACAACTGTTGAATTTTTCTTCCACTGAAAGCAACTGAGAACTTTTATCTGGCATCTGCTATGCCTCTTCATCTAATGTTGTGTCACTATCTCATGTCTTGGCAGTGTAAATGTGATTCAAAACATCAGACACAAAATAGCTGTCATATGACTCATGCATCACAAGAACTCATCACAAGTCATTATTCTACCACATTCTGTGTTTCTTTTTTTGAGAATCTATGATCATGTGAGACTGTGAAACTGGTAAGACTTACTTGCATCGATGCTTCCTGCCTGGGCTGTTATGTACTTACCTTGTAGGGAGTAGTCAAAAATGGTGGGGACAGCTCTTTATCTTTAACATTTAAAATGTCTATTCTGAATTATTTATGATGCACTGGTTCTCATGGTTCCCAACCCGGATGTCCCGACTCCCACTAGGGGTCGCCAAAGATTCACGGGGTGTAAGAACTTTTTCTTTTTTTTTTTTTTTTTCAAATATACACTAGGCCTATATTTCAACATTTCATTCACTTCTGTGAAGAAAACTAAATGAAATTGTTATTTTAAAGTTTAGTTTATTATTTAAGATATAAACTTAAAAAAAACCTCACAGGATAAGGGCACAGTGAAGACCTGAACACAAGCTATATTCACAAAGCCTTCACTCTCTGCTAAACTAATTTAATTCTGCACAAATTGGAGGGACAGGGCATGTCACATAGGAAAAGACAGTGTTGCATTGAATGGTAGGCTTGTAATAGTTGAATGCTCTCAGAGCTCAACCATGGATGTATAATAAGACCTTATAATACAAGCTCAAACCCTGGCTCAGTTCCAGTCCTGAATGTAGCATATAGTTGTGGAGAACAGTGAAAAATATAAGTGTAAGTAAAAACACAGGAAATTATGCAAAGAGAAGACATGCCATATGAATATGCTTTTCAATATAAAAAGGTAAATTATTTAAGCCCTAGTAATAACTTTATAGGTCACATACATAATCCATTTCTCATTAAAAAAAATGCCCAAAAGACAGTTCAAACTAAATTTTCTTGCCCAATTATGATTGACTGTGGGGAATCCAAGCTGATTTAGGCTAACGTTATAGGTTAATAAAGCTTCAAATTGAACGATGACTCATCTTCCCCGTAACATCTCAAATTAACTATGATATCAGCAATTTTAGAGTTTAATAATATCTTACTTTTAGGAACATTCTCTTGATCGTTGGTTAACCTGACTTGGTGACACAGTAATACTGAAAAATGTTGCACTGAATGTATTGTATCTTTTGAAGTGCTGCCAAATGGTCATGAATAATTCATAATATCACGGAGAAGACTCTAAATTCAACCCTTTCAATAAATTATCAATTAGGCTTGTCTACATGAATTAGTAGCTCAATCGATTTTTTTTTCTTTAACCTCTGAATCCGTGAAAATATTATGCTAATCACTTGGGCTATAGGCTATAATTCCTGCTTTTAGTTATTAAAAATGTCCAGTTCATTGTCGTAAAATATGTAAGAGCATTATTGATGTCTTTCACTTGTCTATTGCACTGATTAGACATAAATGACGGATTGTTGATGTCCTTCGACCTGTTTTAAAGCAGATGATGAAGAGTGCAGCCCAGTGTAGGAAATTTAAAAAATATTTGGGAGGCTACTTTTACCCCCACTGTCAAAAAAAATTGGAGCATTTACAAAATTTTAGGGGCACTTTTAAAAAGTAGTAAATAGTGCCTAAAGTTGCTGTTGTTTAATGTAAAATGAGCTCAGATTAAAATGCAGACAGTAATCACCACCGTGTGTAACCAAAACCACCCCAGTAAATGCCATCTCATTTGTAATAATTGTCTACATTTTCTAACCTCAATAACAAGCATATGAAAAGCAAAAAAATGCAAAACAATGCAGGCCAAGATTTTATTTAGGAAGAGTCTTCAATATAAACCAGTGGATAGCAGCATAAGATAATGATCATCAGATCATGACAATATTTAATGGGCTTGATCTAATTAGGTTTAGCAAAAGATGTGGTTGGAGGGATAATGTCATATTCAGATCTCCTACAAGTCAAAACCGGTCTAACTTTGATGATTTCATCATTGTAGGTCTGATGTGTTGCATTCCACAGCCTCAAGTGTTTAGCAAAATTACAGAATAGTAGCTACAAGTACTGTCAAAAGAGTCACAATGAGTGTAATATTCCTTCTTTATTGATGCAGTTCTGGAAATCACTTCAGCTGAAGTTTTTTTAGCATGCTTTATTTCATCTCTAAATGTAGCCTTGCTGATGTTTGGAGCATGGATGAAATAACATTATAGACTGAAAAAATATCTTCTAGATTTGAGACCAAAAAGCTTGCTTGACTTGATGTATTGAACTCAGTAACGTTAGTCAACAGCACTGATCAACCCACCAGTTGGCGAGACCCACATGTAGGCGGTAACGTTAGCTAGCAAACTTGTTAACACTAATGTTAGCTAATGCGCCAGACCGAAGACATTTTAAAGTCCCTAGTGTAAGTGTTAATGTTACTTACCATAAGCAAATTGATAAGACCTGCTTGTTTGGTGACGATGAGCTGAATACTTTTTAACCTGTTTGCTTCCTTTAACAAAGTCGTGATTAGCTTTTAGTTGTCCAAGGCTAGGTTTGGGTGGGTGAGCCCTGCATACTTTCCAGAAGTCATCTTATTCACCTCTTCAATACCAAGCCAGTCTATTTTCCATTGTTCAATTGTAGAAGTGGAAATTTTCTTGCTGTCTTAATTGCGGTTGGTGGTGTTGGTGACGTCCCAGGATTGGGTCGCTTTCTTTAACAGTTGGAGCGTTTTTAATGAGGTAGCAGTCCATCACAGCAGCTAACTTCACTGCAGGTGCAGGATTGCCTGGCCTCTGCTAGGTATCATTACAGCAGCATAGTGTGAACAACAGCGCTGTTTGTGTGGGTGTGTTAGAGATGGAAATAGAAATTAAATGAACTGAATGAAAATAAAATGATGGTTTAATGTAGGATTAGGATATTGGCCTAAACTGGTAAATGTAAAATTATTTTTTTCTGAAAACTTGGGAGTAATTTCTGCCCCAGTTTTGCCCACAGTTTCTAGGGGCATTCTGAGATTTTTTGGGAGATTTTTGCCCCTGTTAATTTCTGACGCTGGTGCAGCCGCCACTGTGGGAGGAATTTATGATTAAAAATATCTAAAAAGTGTGTTTGTAAACTCCTACAGCATAATGACAATCTCAGCTGCTGAAAAAACATTTAAAATAACTAACATACCTGTCACCTTTGTGTTATGGTTCATGTAAACACAGCCAGGACACTGTGCTTCATACCATCCTCAGAGCCAATATGTCTCTCTATTTTATCCATCTGTACAAACTGATCTTAATAATAATAATAAATTATCAGAGTTAGAGTCTGATGTTACTCTATGTTATTCTATACATTTTAATACCATTGGTCATTGGTTCAGTTGTTTCAACATGAAAATGCTGTAAAATTTTAGCTGAGCTGCATATAAACATTGTGAGTCAACTGAACTCAGGAATACTAGATTTGTTTCCAGTGAGGTATTATTGAGATTATATTGTGACTTTCTGAGGTACATATTACTATTGCTGCTCTAGAAACAAATTATTTATTATTTTTGAAATATGTACGATTTGTAATCCTGTTCTGAATTTATTCTTTTTTAAAATGAAACATAAGTTGCAGCTGTGAGGACGGAGGTGTAGTGTAGCTGCAGGCAGCCATGCAGGAGTGATCTGTGCGTCATGCAGACAGATGTGAGAGGCACCGCACTGATGAAATGGATCAAATAAAATGAATTTTATATAACAGATAATGATTTATACACTGTTACATACAACACAGTCATTGTTTCTTCTTCCTAAGGACAGACAGTTGACTTCATGAACAAAAATAAATTTAGCTTTGAGTTTTGACTTTCACATGTTTTACTGTTGGTTGACACTGAATGTGTACTGGAGGCTATGTCCACTCCATTTCCCCTGTCCTGAATTTCACCCATTCCCATCTGTCACCCTAGTCACTTCAGACCCATTAGATGTCAGTGTGGTCCTTACTCTTCAATACCACTGCTAGCAACACACTGTCTGCCCATGACACATAGCTCCAGTACAAGTTTGTTACTGCTACTACTCTGCTCTGCTGTAAGGACAGGCCAGCCTGCCAGCTGCTGTCACACATAGACACAGACACACCACTCCATGGTACTTTTTTGACTTGAAATAGAGATGACTAAACATGAAATGTGTCAGACTTATTAAGTCATGTGAAGTAGTCCCATGCCTGCTAAATTTAAGCGCAGTCACATGATCAGTACTCAGCCAATCATATGATGATCATCTACTCAGACCAGACTGGCATCGTGTCATCAAGTGCCAAGCACCAAGGCTGCGCCTCCTTTTGGGGGAAAGAATCAGGCCTTCACATAATGGGAGAAACAGGGAAATGCAGAAAAGCTGTTGTGTAGCAGGTTGTATAACAAATAAACACACAAATCCAGATCCAGAATAACCTGCACCAATCCACTGCTGAAGAATGTGAATGATAATTCTTCATTTTGGTAGCAGTGTAATTTCCTTTTTGATGACAATAAATATTAATTAGCTTCTATCATTTCAATTATGCTTAATAAGAAACGAGAAACAATCGTATTAATAACCAGAAGCTTTCACACTGAGATTTTAGATTCACCGCCGGTGTGGTAAATAGCTAAATGATGCTGGTGACAGTTAGCACTGATGGATAGCTAGCTTGAATGGGGGACTGCTGTAGTCATACGTTATAGCAGCATCAGAATGTTGTATCCTACTTAATATCAGCCTAGTCTAGATCAATCAGTTGGCTATTAACAGGGTGGTTATTTACAGACACTATGTCCGGTCATTGATCCACTTGGACAGAGAGAGGCTGGAGGTGTATGATGGCTGACTGATCAACCTGAATTTATTAAGGTATCATGAACACTCAGGCAAAGTACCAGATGATTACTAGACATGTCTATAAAACAAAGGTTTGTTTAACAAGTTTGTTTACATTCATTTCATGTTAAAGTTCTCAGCTTAACACACATCAAATTGCATTGACATCTATAAAACCTGAAGTTTTCTATCTCCCAAAAAGAGGCGTGACCATGATGTTTTGTCAAGTACCTGTATGCCAAATCTTTTGTCCAAGGATGACATAGTTATGACCTTAGGACAAGCCCTACTCTGCTTCTGATTGGCTAATACTCATTGCCTTCGTTGGTCGGGTTGGTTAGGTTTAGGCATGAGGAGTGAGATTGGTTAGGGTCAAGGTAAGAATATCAGGGTAAGCCAATCAGAGGCAGAGGAGGGTGTGTCATGACTTTGCCATCCTAAGAAAAAAAAATAATGTTACCCATATGTGCCAGTCTGGTCTAAGTTGCCATTTTATTATGTCTAAAAACATTTTGCAGAATGAACAAATGTAACCTCAAACTGTGTTTGAAGAACCGATAACTGGAATGAACAGGATTAATTTATCTGGCTCACATCATGTTAGGGGCTCCGTTCTTATACATTCTTCTTCTCTGGTTAACTGACAATACAGCCGGCTTCAATGCAGACTTTTCATTCTGTATTCTGATCACAAATAACTCTCTACACAATTTTGAGATGTTTATTTACAGTACGTGACATTCATGTACAAATCTGTTCCAATAGTAACAGAGCTTATTGTTTCATAGATACAAATGTAAAGTCTAGAGTGCTCACTGTCTACATGTACAAGTTTATAATGATGTCATTTATTGCTTCAGGAAGGACTGAACCCTGGCAGGGTGAGTCCTTCATGTAAGAGGAATATGTGACATGGCTATTTTAACAATAATACTGTTTAATAAAACTTAACAATTTGTATCATATACACAGAATCAGAAAACTCCAAAATGCTGTTTTTAGAGATCATCATCAATATTACACAGAAACACCTGAAATAATAATAAAAAAAAACAGCAAGAGCTAAAATCATCACATATTTTCTTCAAGCATGGCACCAAATACAAAATAAAGAGAATATACAAACAACCGCATGAGGTTGAGTTAGGAAGAGCTGGTTCTGTTCAGAGGAAAGCAGCACAGACAAGGAAATGGACAGAAATAAACAAAGATTTGGCTTATGAGTTCAAAAATCATGGAAAAAGTTTGAAAAGTGAGTTTCTTCTTATTGTTTTTTTTTTTTTAAATAGTGTCTCAAACAGTCTCAACTGCAAATCAGCCCCTTCAGTCATGAGTACAAATGCAGATATATGATGACTGGAACTGTGTATGAACTATATACAGAAGCTTTACATACTATAGAGAGTTGAACCTGGTAAAGTGGAACTCTCAGTGTTATCTTACACCTGCCAACCCCGTCACATACTGTTACCATTCTACACCAGCAGACAAGTTGTACAATTTAGTTTTGTTAGTTCTGACTTGTCTGTTTCTACGTTACAAACAAGACGTCACTGAGAAAACATGATGGTTCAGTTTCAGTGTCTACAGAATGACCAGTGTTATCAGTATCTGATACTAAGAATTCTGACTGGTTCTGAGAAATGAATGAACATCTTCCTGCCAGACACCTATCATGTCACCTGTATTAAAGGTAAGGACAGCAGTAGTGAGAATTACAGAGCTAAATGGCTTAAAGCTAAAAACACTTGTGTAATCAATCATGTTAAAAAGGGTTTTAAAACTCCTCACCCAGCCGTGTAAAACATATTCTTTCTTTTTTAGCAAGATGTTGCCTAGTAACACTAGCATCAGGAATTCTGAGGTACAGGAACTATAAAAACTATATTAAAAGCCAGATGACAAATTAGTTATGAGTAAATGAAGCACTTTTTAATCTGATTACATACTGGATTGTGTTGCCAGTTGACCATAGTATACGCCAGATAATACAATCAAAATTGTACATTCCATGATTGTAATAGATGACCTGACCACCCAATGCAAAGCCTGTAAGGAATTATTCCTGAAGTATTTTCAATGATAAGAAATGTCAGTAGAGAAATATCTACGATATGCATATGAGGTCAATTAGAAACAGTGTCTCTATGACATGGTTTATTTTTACACAGTAAAATGTCCACTCAGCACATATCTTGGTCACAATACTTTAATAACACTATCAAAATGTTTGTGTTTATGTAAAAAAACTGATATTGGTAAATATAGCAGACTTTTTAGTCTTAGCAAAGCTCTCATTAGGACAGAACTGAGATTAAATATAGACCGAGTGATTTCAGCCTTGAGGTTTTTCTTCTCTGTCAGGCAAAGTGTGGAGGACTGCAGCTTTACACTGAGTGTGTGCATGTGTGTAAAGAGCTGAAATATGTGTCCTCCTGCACTTGCTCTGTGAGGATCTGGCGGCTGAACACTGAAACTGGACCCACATGTTGATCAATCAGTCTTGTGGCTGCATTCATTTCCTTCTCTTGGTTTCTATCTGGTTCATTTCAAATGCTGCATTTGCAGACTCACAGACTTTACAATAATAATAATAATAATAATAATAATAACAACAATAATAATAATTATAAGTGTCAAAAAGTTAGACACAATTTAGATATACAGCACAAATATTTATTTGAAGAATTTTTTTCTTGAACAAAACAATCTCTCACAAAGCCATTTAGTAGTTGTTCTGGAGCTTTTAGTAGTATTACACTCTCTTCCTGAGCAGATGATGTTCACTGTTATCATGGAAATGTAGTTCAGAGAGTCCTTCAAAGGCATTCAATGTTTCCAAGACAACTGTGCAAACTCCATCTACTGAGGAAGATAATGATGGAAAGCTCCAGAAGAATATACTAAACAGACTTTGCGGTGATGCTGTTTAGTCAAGCTCTGCTTTCAAAGTCAAAAATCTCAATATTTTAAAATTTTTGTTTATTTCTATTTTGAGGCTTGATACTGCACACAGTTTGTGAATTCACAAAATGTAAATTCTGTTAGGAAAAATATAATAATAATAATAAATGTCAAGAGTTTGGGAGTGGTGAATATCCATGGCATCTATTAACATGTAAAGCCCTGTCTCATGGTACATTTTCCCCTCTGTGCACTCACAGATCACCTTCACAAATTTGAAGGCCCAGTCCAGAAAGGTGCACATCTGGATCTCTCTGCCTCTTCTATGATAAATTTCTCTCTGTTTTTGATTGTTCAAAGTTGGTTTTAAAATAGCAGCTGTAGAAAGAAGACCTCACTCTTCAACACCAAAAATTGATGAAGTTCAATTTCCAAACTCTAGCCTAGCTTCTGGAACTATCTCTGCGTATCACACTGTCTACATTTGGCCAGTTATTCAGGGGTGAAAGAAAAAAAAAAAAACCAAATGAAACACAAGACACATAAACCTACTGGAGCTGTTTTTAGGAGGTGGGAGGTGTGTGTGCGTGTCAAGCGAGGTTAGCCTTGATGCATTATGGGAGGAATATATGAGTAGATGCTTATATAAAAATCAGATTTTGTACACATACAATATATATGGAGGGGAATTTGTATAATCAGAAGGTTTATTTCTGTTACTGTGACAACACTAACTTTTCCCCTTCAGACAGCAGTCAGAGGTTGGTGGTGGATGTGATGGGTGGTGGTGGTGGTGGTGGTGGTGGTGGTGGTGGTCAGTAGATGAACTCTCCGGGGACCTCCTGCAGGGCACTGAAGGGCTCCTCGAACTTGAAGCGTTTGGAGATGGCCTTCTGCTCGGCTGCCAGGGCCTCCTTCTCTGAGGTGGAGGTGGAGGACTGGCGGCACTGGCCCAGGGTGTAGGCAGCCATCACTATCAGCTCCTCTGTCACCGAGCCTTCCTCCTCCTCCTCCTCCTCCTCCTCGGCTGTGGTCGTGCTGCTGGGGGTTTCAGGGCTACTGACGGAGCTACTGGTGGTGCTGGGGGCCTCCTGGAGCTCCACTGGGAGGATTTCCTCCGGCGTCTGGGTTTGCTGAGGCTCTGAGGGCTGAAGCCAGGGGTGTTTGAGACACTGCTCCGCTGTGGCCCGAACCCTGCGCACACACACACACACACACACACACACACACATGAATACAGATGGAAGTCTTTATCAATAAACCCATTATTCAAAGATGGAAACTTTCCAGAGATTTTTGTTAATATACAGTAGTTATTATTTATGATTTTATTTATGTATGGATAAGTACAAGAGTCCAGCAGTTAGTGTTGACTCTTTACAAGCAAGCACACAGCTTTAACTACAGTAACAGAGCATGTCTCTGCTGCAAGCATCAAGAAAGATTACACTCATTATCATCAAAGTGCTGCAGTTATTTCTGTCTTTTAGCTGGTCATCAAAATAATCTGCTTTCTTTTAAAGCAAACATAAAGGGACATTGGCGGTTTTCCATGAGCGCTGACGGCAGAGTATTCTTCATATTACTGTCAACTATTCTCCAAAGCAAGCAATGAGAGTAGAGCAACCAGACAGACACGGACAATGTGGTTTGAATCTCATATTATCATTGTGTAGAAATGCAGAGAGCTGCTTTCAAAGTGTTTCTAACGTGTATGTCTGCTCTTTTATTGACCTTTTGATGCTAGAATCACAAAAGTTTATATGTGTTCTGGACAAGTGAGCTTTTGGACTGACTGTGGCTGTTTGCGGAGCAGAGTCTGCATGAAGGACAGGGCGGACTGGTCCAGCTGCTGCAGCTCCTCCTCGCTGTAGCTCACGTTGAGCTGGGAAATGTTGAGAAACGTCTCCTGCTTGTCCTCGCCCAGGAACGGAGAGATTCCCGTCAGCATCACGTAGGCCAAAACACCAATACTCCTGAACACACCACATGCAGCACAGTGGAGACCAGGTTAGAGCAGGGTGACATGGGAGCAAAAACACAATCCTACCACATCAAAAAGGTTAGAAGATATTGTACACAGTTTAACTTTTAATATTAAGTACTTCAAGTAAAAGAAAGCAGGAGACCTGCCAGAAGAAACAGGAAATGATAGAAATCCTTTGAAATTTCCACAAAATGGAAACTAGAAGGTTGGTAGTTTGCTCCGTCAACAAACTGCACAGTTACATTAATCTCATGAGCAAATCAGGATTCCCAGAAAAGAGAGAAAATGAATTTATCATAAGTTGTATTTATATTTCCAACAATGACTGAAGGCAGAAACAAAGAGGTGCTGAAACAAAAACAATCAAAATTCTTTAAAACCTCAATTTATTAGATTTTTATGGGATTATGATGAAAAAATACAAAAAAAAAGAGTTGTAATCTGTGTGTGATGGTGTGAGTCTGGGGGTCTCTGTCTGCCATTGTCTTATTAAAACGACCACTAGGGGGCACCAAGTTAGAGGGGTGGTAAGAAAGCTGAGCAGAAACTTGAGTCAAACACATGAACAAACAGAAAACAAAAGTTGATGACATTCCCCATGAAGAGGAACTCATCAGTACACAGGGAGTAGCACTGTTCATTCATCTCATCACTTGCAGACAGGAGTTTTCTTACCACATATCTGTTGCTGTGCTTATTGGCTCATAATTTAGAATCTCAGGAGCTGGAGAGAAGAACACAAACACACCAGTTATCACTCAGAACTGAATCAGTGCAAATAACAGTGTTAGTAGAAGTGAGGTTGAGCACCGACTCACCGACGTACTCTGGGGTTCCCATAATCTCTCTGAGCTCCTGGTGGCTACAGACCATCCTGGACAGACCGAAGTCCACGATCTTGATGTCGCCCAGAGGAGAGCTGCTGGTCAGCAGGATGTTCTGAGGCTGACAGCAGACGTGTTAGTGTTACACAGGATACATAATTCATCAGAGGCTTTACCACATCATACTGAGTAAATATTGACAGATGACTTTTTACAGGCTTCAACTGCTCTTTCTAAAAATCGATTGTCAGCTAAATGCTTAGAAAATGCTAGCAGGTATATCCTGTTCCTATCAATGACATCAGACACATGGATCTGGTCATGGCCATTTGTGTTTGAAAGAGAGAGAGTTAGGCTTTATGTTAACTAACTGCTTCATTTTGGAGATCATTAAAGATCCTCTCCACACAAAACTACACATGATAATACTTGTTGTGTCTGACATGGTTCTTCATGTGTGTGTGTGTGTGTCTCCACTGACCTTCAGGTCGAGGTGGACGACGTTGTTCTGGTGAAGGAAGGAGACTCCCTCCAGGATCTGCCTCATCAGCCTCTTCACGTCCTCCTCGCTGAAGGCCTCGTCCTCCCGATCTGACACGCACTGGTTGAAGATCTCACCTCCAGCCGCACTGCACACACACACACACACACACACACACACACACACACACACACAGAGTCATGTTTCCATCACTTCAGAGGACATTACATTGACTTACATTCATTTCCTGACCCTAACCATTACAACCACATGCCTAACCCTAAACTAACCTTAACTTTATATATATAAATATCCCCACAACATGAGGAATACCTGGTCCACACACACACAAACACACCAAATCTGTAATTTAGAGTCTCCAGTTGACCTGCATGTGTTTGTGGAGTGTAACACCCGCAGGAAACCCAAACTAGCATCTGTGTTCCCCATTTCATCCACAACCTTACCAAAATGATTATGAGACTTGTCAGGGGTTTTTTTTTTTTGGCATATCCCACAAGACACTGGAAATAAATCCCTCTCTAGACCTACTGTGTGAACGTATGTATGTGTTATGACTTGCTGGAGGCGGTGGCAGAAATAGCAGAGGACCTCCAAACATAGCAAACTAATTATGAGCTTGACTTGAACAAGGCCATTTGTAGTGTTGACTGGTCACTTTCTCTCCACCTCTGACGTGACAAAAACAAAACAAAACCAAAAAAAAACCCCCAAGAAAACAAAAACAAGCTGCTGAGTATAAAATACATAGCAAAACTGTCTGAACCAAAAAAAAAACAACCCAAAAACAACAAGAAAAATTGAACTAGTGCCCTCCTTTAAGTATCCGTCATTTCCTTTTGACCTGAGATAAACTCTGATGGATAAACTCAATTAGAACGGCTGCATGATTGAAAAGAGAGAGAGAGCGAGAGAGAGGGCAGTCAGGAATAGACAAGACGTCCCCTCAGGGTGCTGCTGAATTAGGCTTTATCTCAGAGGAAGGCGGAGAGGAGGAGGAGGAGGAGGAGGAGGAGGAGGAGGAGGAGGAGGAAGGATCAGGGAGTGTTTTGCTTTTTCAAGGTGAGAAGAAAAGGCCTTTTAACTTTGACTGGAGCGAACACAAACACAGCAACACAGTCTGGAGGCGTGTTAATGAAAGTCATATAGCTGCCCACAGGACCTCCATTCTACACACTGATTAAAGCAGGAACCACACAGAGCAGCAGTCAAGGCAAACTTTATCCATAGATCATTCTTATTTATTTTTATTACAGCCTTATTTTTGTGACAAAGAAGTCTGATGGGTCAAGAAAACTCAGACTGTTGGTTGTAAACATCCATCAGAGTTTGCAGACTGACTCGTACTTGCTGTAGTTGTACACAGAGACAGTTTTTCCAACATTTCGGGAGCCTTCATTTGACTTCCAGATAAAGTGTTTAAGACAGTAATCTGGTTTAACTGTCGGCTTGTTTCCAACCTGTCTGATCATCGTGTTTCTTTACCTGTTCAACTTCATTCGAGCAGCTAGAAGAGAACGAAACACACAACAACAGGCGATTTTGTGTGTGTAACATAACCGAGTAAAGTGAGACAGGAAGCTTCTACTTTCAGATCATCTGATGGAAGCATTCCTCATCTGGTCACGCTGTTGGCAGCCAAGTGAAAAATGCCAAGGATACAAGAATTTCAGGGCAAACATGAAGCAAAATAAATGAGTAAACTTATGATCATTTCATGAATTATTAAAGGGAAATTTACCCTCGACTCGGATTATGTTTTGATCTTTTCTTAAATACCAATTCAGAAACATATTTCTCAATGTTCTGTTGTATTCTGTCACGTGCTGTGATATCAGCAGTGAGTATAGTGTTATCATGGCTGATAGAAACAATGACAAAACTTGCAAAAAATGAAAAAGGAAGTCGTAAAACACCTGAATTATCCTTTAATCTCTGTGGGTAAACTTTCCCTCTGTATCTGAACTCAGTTTAGTCCAGAGGAAACCTACACAAAGCACACAGAGAGAAGGCTCCGAAAATCAGAGCTAATTGTAAAGTTGAGTTTAACAAACTGAACCAGCTTTCAAACATCAATCTGGATTTTCTTGACAATTTAAATTTAAACCAGAATTTCTGAATCTGGTCCTCCAACAGAGTTCAGTTCTTTGTTGCTGTGAGGGTCTGGTGCTGCCAGATAAAGGATCAGTTCAACCAATTAAAAAAAAACAACAACTAACTTTTCCCATCGAGTTTTATTTTAAGTAACTTCCAAGAAAATAATTTAGTTAGTGGTGCTAATGTAACATCAGATTCATACATGCTAAGAGTTTATTACTACAACACATAGTTATTCTCTTTTAATGTTTCAAATAAAGAAGCTTTACCTTCCTGCTAGCATGAAGCCTCACCACATCAATCTCTATTGAATCATTCATTCAATAACTGATGGTTAGTGGATTAAAAACATGCTGGATACTGTGAATGGAGGAAATACCAGAAACCAGAGCACGCAAGAAGAGGATTTATGATAAATCAACTTCAACCTCAGCTGAGGGAATGTATGTGTGTAAGGTGTTCGGCTTCTAATCTGTGTCACCGTTGTGGGGACACACACACACACACACACACACGCACCTACCTGCACATGTGGCTGCATTCTGCATTTGCATTAAACTGATGGAATGAAATTTGATTCCTCAGAGGATCAGACAGAATCTAATCCAGTCTGATATGAAAACAACGACAAAACACTTCCTAATCTACCTGCTCTGCTTTGGAAGGTCTGACACAAAGGAGCTTTACTGAACATACAACAAAGATAAATCTATTTAAGTGTGACCTGTCGGATTAGTTTTTATACAGGGTTAGCAGTGTGTAAAACCTGAAACCAAAGGTCTAGAAGTCTTTCTTACCTCATGCTGTCAGAGTACTGTAGTGTACACAAATAATAAATAAATAAAAGGCTGCTTAAAATTAATGTGAACATTCTGGATGAAGTGTTGAGGTTCATTTGTGGTAGTTCAACATCATTCTGGGAGAAAGACAAAGTGGAACACCTGACACAACTCTTGTTGTACTGATAGAATGAGTGCTGTGGAAATGGACATTATACTGTTTCAAGACAACAGGTCACCATGGAGGAAGTGTTGAGTTTGCATTAACTTGGGAACAGGACATAAGAAATAAGGACGCATCTCTAATACAAGTCTGTCCCCCCTTAGGGAACTAGCATACTAGCAACTATTCAAACCTTAACATGGAGCCTGGGTACTCCAGGGTCCTAAATATCCAGGAGCAGGCCCTAAATAAACTAGCTTTTCCCTAGATCGACATGGTTGAGAAATGGGAGCTCTGGCCCCTTCCCCCACAGAGCTAAGATTGTTCAAAGTTCCGACGCTTTCAGCGCAACACGTCCCCCATCCACAAGATGGCTCAGTCTCCAGGTATTGACGGGGATCCAATGGCAATAACTTAGCATGGCATATTGCTCTGTCCACTGGCAACACCTTAACATTGACATTTGAGGGGTCATATGTCCAAAACTATTCATTTCTGAAAGCTGAAATTTTGAGGCATTCATCCCTGGGGGCAGAGCGTACAGTGTGGCAAATTTAAAAGCTCTGTGTGCCCCAGAAAAGTTACTGCAAATCCCATAATTATTATATTATAATTTGCCCATTATTTCTCAGATTTCATACAGCCACGGATCAGGCATCAGAGCACCTAGAAACCCCAAATTTGGAGCAGATGAGCTCCTTGGGCTCAAGATTAAGCACCTACAATTTGATGGTTCTAGGTGCTCTGCAAAAAATTTGCTCCATTTTCATACCTCCAAAAGGGGGTGAGAGGCGTAGACCCATTGATGAGAACTGGTCGTTTTAGACCACATTTTTTTTCTTCAGCTTCTGGGGTGCTAAACCTGAAATATGTTGATCTGCACTCATTTTAGAGCAATCCTACGGTGGTTTCACATCTCAAGTTGCTGCTCAGTGTTTTTCTTGACTAACAACAGTTGGATGCAGTGACCCAGATTAATCATAAAAAAAACTTCATCATCTTTTTAGATTTTGGAAAAAAATGATGGACCACAAGTCTAACAGTGTAACCATTATAAATGGTCGTTCCTTGACGCAAGTTTCACTGGCTGACCCACATGTGGGACACATGATGCAAACTCCACTCTCCGCTGTCCTATTAAACGTTCTCCCAACATCCTCCCCAACCATCTCCCTACAACTTCCATGTGGTACAAAGAACGTAACAATTCCTGGCCCGGAAAACACATTGCCATTGAACAGAACCAACGCAGTAATTATATTTCCATCATATTGTGCCACATGCTTGGCTTCCTAAACAGAAGTAAACTCTCTAAATGAATCAATTAAGATGAATATACTTTTGAATAAACATTTTGAAAGAGGACCTCAATGACCTAGCAGGCTCACTAAATGGGCCAGCTACGGCAACAGAAACAGACACATCACCTCCATTCATATGATCCCAAACAAAAGCAGATCGGCCTGCTGCCTGTGTATTTCCCCTGAAGCCTGACAGTGGCTTTGAAGCCCAGTGAGAGGTCAGGTTCATGCAGGCCAGAGGGCAGTCAGAGTTTGATTGGCGAGTTGCTAATGTAATTAATGAAATCATTGTCAGAGCAGTGCTGTGGGAATGGATCAATCCAGCTTTGATCTGCCACCCGTTACACTCAACCTCAGATGGTTTAGTTAGGAAAAAAAAATGGAAACGTGAGTGTCAGCTGACCTAAATAATCTGCTTCATATCTGACCTACTTCAGTCATACCATAAACACAAACATACCCGAAAAACAATGGAAGGAATGTGTTGTTATCTGAAGGAAGCCCTTATTAGAAATACAAGGCAAGTATGAAACTACTGGATACTCCTTTACAGGGATGCCTCACAGAGACACAAAGAATGCAGAAATGGGACTTATCAATCAAACTAAAATTGTTCCGTCAAAATTAAGACATTAAGACAGAAATGCCCCAACAGAAATAGATCAGTGGAAGACAGGAAACCATGTCCACAAAGGACAGCAGAGACAAAGAGACAAATGTGCGTGACAGAGAGAGGGGGAGAGATAAAGTCAGAGTGAGGTCAAGTGAATGCCTCGGAGCGACCATCCATCCTGCACTCATAATGTATTCATGTCCAGCAAATTGGAGTTTCCCACATGGAAATGGCTTCATTTACAGTAGAAAAGTGCTCCTCAGCAACTCCGACTCAAGCAATGGACCCACATTAGTCCAACTGCCTGAAAGCTGACATCACCGTTAATTACATTTAGGGCCAAATGAACCTGCTATGGGGCCCGGGGCCAAAATGAGCTGTGGGCCCCTATTGTCCACACCCTCCCACACACACAGGTTCACCGAAACCCATTTTTCTCAAGGCCTCACAAACTAATCAGTATTTCTATGTTGGAATACAGGACTCTCTACAAGGATATGGAGTAGTAGCCAGCCGGGGGGAAAAAGTAGCCAGCTAAGGGGGTCACCCCCGTAGAAAAATTCTGGCCGTAAAAGCCCAAATTTGGTGGCTTCTGGCATATTCTAATGCCACCATATCATCATATACAGTGATCTTAATCATCCATCTTGCCTACCTGACTGTAAACATGTAGTGGATTATTGTAAAGGAGAATTGGGCTTCTTGTGCATTTTAGCCCACACAGTGTGTAATAGCTATTAATATTAAAACCACACCTATTCCTGACTGATCAGAACTTTTGTAATTAAGAATCATTATACATTTATTATTTTTTATTTATTTATTGACACCTTCACTGTAAGATTTATGAAGACATGCCACAATGATGGTTAACCTATTGTTTCAAAAACTATTAACCCATTAAGAATGGATGCATATCCCTTTAGGACCAGGATGCGACATCAGCACGTTTTATATGATGTCACTGTTTTACAATGCAATAGTGTTACAAGTGTTTTCCAAAATTTTCACTGAGGAGCTGTGGTTGTGACTCGTGATGGAGACAAATTCATTTGCGGACCAAAGCAGGAGCGAAACTCCAGCAGTAAGTGGACACCTGTTACAGTGAAAGAAATGAAAGCCTTCAGTGGGATGTGTGTCACTATGAGCATTCTTCAGCTACCAGCAAGAAGAGACTATTGGCGACAAAAGAAGTGGCTTTTTCAGACAAATTTACCCTTGCCATGTCAAGGGACAGATTTCAACTAAGTAATAATAATGGTAATAAATGATAATGATGATGATGATGATGATAATTTCTTACATACTTACCTGTATCTCCACCTACAAGATAACCAAGCACATGACGTGGACCACTGGACCGACAAGCTGTAGAAACTAAGATGGTTTCTCAGCTACCTCACAAATCAATTTCAGTCACTCTATGAGGTGAATGGCTTTGTGTCAGTAGATGAGAGCATGGTGAAATTCACGGGTAAACTCACCTTCTGTCGGTATCTCCCCCTCAAACCAACAAAATGAGGTATCAAGGTATGGGTTATGGCAGAGAACTCCACTGGCTACATCACAGACTTCCAAGTCTACACAAGGTGTGAGGGGATGCAGGAGAAGGGTCTTGCTCACTGTGGCGTCACGGATCTAGCCAGACCCTACTCTGGGTCTCATCTGTCCATTTTCATGGACAACTTCTACTCAGGGTTTAACTTTTCCAGGACATGAAGAGCCATGGACTGGTTGACTGTGGCACTGCTCGTGCTAACAGAAAGGGACTCCCAAAAAATACAATGCTGAGCAAGCAAGCTTCGTCAGACAAACATGAATTCAAAGTGGCTCAAAAGGACGACCTCACTTTCTGTGTTTGGCAGGACACCAAGGCTGTCATGGTACTGTCTAATTACCATGATCCCACTGAGAAAGGGTCAGTGAATGGAAGGAAGCAAGACCACAACCAAACCGAGGTTGTAGTGCCAGCATGCCTTTCCGACTACCAAAAACACTTGAAAGGTGTGGATTTGCTGGATCAGATGATTGGAAATTATCAGTTCCAGTATCACTCAAAGAAATGGTGAAGGAGGCTCCTCTTCTTCTTCTTGGCTGTCAGATGCTACAATGCATACATTGCTGCAAAGTGTACAGGAGGACAGACATTCACAGCCAAGTACAAGAGTGACTACAAAGAGTGGCTGGAGGACCTGGCACAGGAACTTTTTACCCAAGTGACAGCAAGGAGTGCTCCTCAAACAACAGTACCTCAGGGAGCCACATCTGAGCATGACTGTGAGAAACTCTCCCAGAAAAGAAGGGCCTGTAGGGAGTGTGCACAGTCAAGGAGTGGCACTGATGCTCGTGCCAATGCCACCGTCTATGGCTGTAGACAGTGCAATGAGGCTGTACACATCGAGATCTTTGGCAAGCATGTCCATCAACATCTTCAGTTACAGTAGGATAACATATGCTGTGAACAAACTGTGATATAGTTACTGCGCTACCACAGCCGGTTTGTTTGTTTTATTGAAAATATGGCTGGAAACAACAAGCACACTTGTTATTATTTTCAGTTCAGAAGGAAGATGGCCCACAGTGAGTTATGTTCTTACACAGCCACTTTGTTTTTTACAATGCCACTTATAAACAAATCACTTTTTAAATGTTAATGAACATTAAGGCAAAGGTGATAGATAATGGTAAAAGATTAACCTCTCAAATGGTTTTTATTTCATGCTTCTATCTGCTACAGAGGCTGAGAAATAAAGGTTTTAGTGAACTTTGACAATTCTGTCAATTTTTCAGAAGACCCTCAGGTTTTAGAAATTGAAACAATGCCTTAGGTTTTAGAGTGTTTTCATGCCTCTGCTCTGACGACAGCTGTCACCGGAGGTATTATTATTATGTTTGTCCGTCCACCCATATGTATGTCCATATGTCTATCCGTATGTCCATCCGTATGTCCACCGTCCTATTCTTAACACGATATCTCAGGAACACCTGGAGGGAATTTCTTCAAATTTGGCACGAATGTCCACTTGAACTCAAGGATGAACTGATTGGAATTTGGTGGTCAAGGGTCAAGATCACTGTGACCTCACAAAACACGTTTTTGACCATAACACAATAATTCATATATAAAATACACATAATGTTCTGCAAACATTATGATATGACCAAACAAATGCACTATTTCCTCCTGCTTAACATTTTCTCCTGAGCAACATTAAACACTACAGTGACCAGCTGTATTAGGAAATTATTGAACCTTTTAAAAAAAAATGAAACTATACGTCTGTGAGCTGTTTTCAAAGATTTATGTCTTCAGTAGCAATCAGAGACCTTGGGGGGCAAGTGCTACAGGCAGGGTTGAGAAGTTGGACTAAAACATTGTTGGTTTTGGTCTTTTCATGGGATTTAGTGAGTAAGAAGAATATCTAGAACACTGCTAGCCTTAAGGAATGTCTCCATATAGTGTTTTTCTCCAGCAGAAATGTGCTGGCAGGGTGCTGGGGAGCGCTGGGATGAAGCATTTGTGCGGTGAGAGAAAAAAAAAAAACTCTTCTTCTCCTTCTCAGCCTTTCTCTCTTTTCTATATTTATCCCTCAAGTATTTCCATTTTGATTGGCAATGTTCACCTATAATCAGATAAGTGACAATATGTAAAAGGAAGTAGAATGACATTAGCTAGATAGCTAACTTAATGCTATGTTAACAGAGGGTTAACATAGACCAGCACTGACCAGCAACATTCAGTCAATCTGCTCGGCTTTTCTGTCTTTGTTATGATAGTTTCTATCTGACAAATCATAAAGCTCAGGATAGACAGACATGGCCAGAACAAGCTTCTCCTCCATTTTCTTGGTTACCATTTACCAGGGTGACTAGTCCCGTCTTATCTAATATATGATTGGTTGCCTGGAAAAAGATGCTGGCGCTAAGAAAAATACACTATATGGACACATATGGCCTTTATGTATGACAAAGCTCACCAGGAGTCAAACACAAACCGTCAATAACAGTGTGAGTTATTGAAGTGTGAATATTTACAAGTCATTCCAATGTTTTTCCCACTTTATGACTCTCTCTCTGGGCGAGAGGCCATGCTTTGGCTGGTCACGTGCGCTTGTGGCTCAACTGACATAATGAACTCCCAGCTGGAGCTCAGCCAGCAATGAGGCCATGGAGCTCTCATTCATTCTCTCTAGATGCCCTCCGCTTTCTGTTTAACAGTTCCCTCCATCACCCTCTCATTTACACCATTCTCACCTCTGTCTCTTCCCCTACTCTCTCATCCCTCTCACTCACTCTTTCTGTCTTTCTTTCTTCTCCCTTCCAGCCTGAAAAAAAGCTTTGCCCGTTTTCCTCACCAGTCCCTCTAACCCTCCTCCCCTCCCTCCCCTCCTATCATGGCATGAATAGTTTTCTATGTCAAGTTGACCCCCCCGCCTCCATCTACTCTTCCATCTATCCTTCATCACCATTTGCCCCACTGCCCGAAATATCTGTCAGCTGTCTGGCAAATAAAAGATGGGGAGAAAAAAAAAAAAAGAGACAAGAGCATGTTGTCAACATCCCTCCTCAGAAAGAAAGAAAGCATTCTGCTCTATTTCCCTCCTGATATAAAAAAAAAAGGGGGGGGGGGGGGGGTTCTCTGGATTGAATGGTGCTGACACGAGCTCTGGTGATCACACAGAGACACTCATCCCTTTATTCCTATCATTCACTTCCTCCTATCAGCCAGACTTCAACTGATTTCATTTCCTTTGGCTGTTAATAGCCTAAGTGTTATCAGGGTCTGATCAAAACAACAAGCTTATATATATATATATATATATATATATATATGTATAGGTGATAACGGTGCCACTCTTTTTAAGTACAGATTTAACAGATATGATGCAAATTAATGCATCATATGCTCATATATTTGAGCGTGTTTGATCAAAGTTAGTTGAATTAAATGGAAGTGGAAGTTCAAATGGAATGTACTGTAATATAATAATATTCAAAGGAGTTGAAGTGTCATATTGTAACAACACTTCAACTTTCCAGTTTGAACTCCGACTGAATCTGAACGTCTTGTAGGCTGATTTCACCACTTCTGACTGATTCTGTTTCAACTGCCACTTCAACTTCTTTCAATGCTTCAACTTCAGGTATAAATTCATTTCCTTCAACACTGTCCTAAAGACATGCAGCAACATGTTTTTAAAGGATCTTAAAACTGGGAAGACGTCTGATCATCATACATAACCAGTGCTACTCGCTCTGTTGTCTGATACACGGGCCTAATTATGAATGATCATGATGTTAATTTCCATTCAAATATTCCTCACATCACTTATTCCCATCCCTTGATGAACTTTTTCAGTTTTGGGATAATGGATTCATAACAACACTAGCCAAACTTTAGTATCCCCCTGTGTCGGTGTGGTTTGAGTGTATGACTATGTGCCAGCTGACTGTGTCTGTCTGTGACCAGGAGCACTATCCTCATGCAGGGCAGCAGTTAATTCTGGGATTATCCTTTTTATGAACAATGGCTGGGATTGGGATTATGGTCTGAGGTGGGGGAAGGATTGGGGCGACTGGAGCATTTAAAGGGGCATTTATGGGATCTCCTTAACGGGACAGATTGCACTGTATGGCATGTGCCTCTGACAGCACATAATCCTGTAAAACACTACAATCCGCACTGGTACTCAGCAGTCTATTCTTCTCTGACTCCACGCAAACACGGAATCAAAGCAGAGAGGCAGACTGATTTCATACAAATACATTACAAGCTTGATGATTCTGGCTGTTCAGTAAAAGTTCAGTTAATGTACACCCAGAATGAAACAGTAGTCTTTCACTTTAAATGAGTGCTGGGAGACAGAGAGCCGACAGTCGGCTGAGAGATCTCAGTAACTTTGTGCAACTTTGTGTGGATTTTGTGATGAGGACACAGGAAATGTTTTCTTCTACTGACTCTTCCATGAAAGTCTTGTTTGTGCGAGCATCACTGCACAGTGGAACAGTGCACCACCAGTCCTGTGTCTGCTAAATCTTCCTGCAGGTTTTTGCAGTTAAATGGGCATTCTGATGTGCCTTTCTGACCAACATATGAGCAGTCCTCTCTGAGAGTTTTCTTGGTCTTCCACATGTCATCTTGACCTTCACAGTTCCCCTAACCTGCCGTCTCTTAATTACATTTCACACTGTGGAAACTGCAAGCTGACAATGCTTTGCTATCTTCTTGTAGTCTTCCCCTGCCTTGCAGCTGCGTAGAGGAACTCATGGTTGCTGAGTGTTCGCACAAAGTTTAAAGAGTCAGAGTATTTGTAAAGCTTTGAAAATGGCACCAGCTGACATTTCCAAATGACAGTTGTTGACATGCCTCAGGCCTAACGAGCTGATTAAGGTCTGAGAGTAAAAACAATTTGAGACTTTGGAACTCTTGAAAATGGTGTTTTTTCCATATCCTAGAGAGACTGTGTTTACATCTTTTAAATTAAAAAAAAAACACCAAAATATGTTTTTTTGTCATAGGGTGCCCAAACTTTTGCATACAGCTGTAAATCCAGCTGACTTCCTGTTTCAACAGTGCATTCTCACCACCTCTAATCTGACCTGCTGCCACGAAATGAACTACTGAACAGAGCCCTGTTGGACATTTGTACTGATTTATCGCTTGTAGCACCCATCCAGCATAGAGTGCATGTAAAAGTGTATGTTTGTGGTGGTAATGTCAGCATTACACACTCACAGCCATGTTCAAGTGCATATCTATGTGTGTCAGTGATGAGCTGATCCAGAATGTGTCAATACCATCTAATTTAGTGATTTGCCCAGTTTGAAAACTGTTGAGGGTTGAGGATTCTCATCTGTGTGTGTGTGTGTGTGTGTGTGTGTGTGTGTGTGTATGGGGGGTGGGGTAGGGTTGGATGTCACTATGGTAAAGAGATGCAGGCTAAATCCAATATGGCATGTGGAGGGACAGAGACAAGGACAGAGAGAGAGAGAGGAAACCATGAACACACACACACACACACACACACACACACACACACACACACACACACACTCTCTCTCTCTATGGAAACCAGGTCAAGCATGACCCAGGCATGACCAGTGAGATGAGATCATCGACAACTGGTGCGGTTACTGTAGTAAACCGATACATAATCACGTGTGTGTGTGTGTGTGTGTGTGTGTGTGTGTGTGTGTGTGTGTGTGTGTGTGTGTGTGTGTGTGTGTGTGAGTGAGAGAGAGAGAGAGAGAGAGAGAGAGAGAAATATGTTGCCTAATGTACAATGTATGACATTAATAAATATATGAATATATTACAGTGGGTCTGTTTCTGATTATAACTGCCTGCCATAATACTGAATCTATTTAGTAATTCTATATAAAGGATATTGCTTAATGTAGCATATTAGCCATTCAGAATACCAAAGACACTTCTGACATATTAAGTTAAGACAAAATTGAAAAAATTAAATCATTGTCTGCAATATAAATGCACATGCTGCTGACATGCTGCGGTAAGTGTATTGTCTCATTTCCGGTTGCTGGCTGCAGTTCATTTTGCTATATTCTTCATTACTGTGGATAATTACCTGCTGTACATTTAAACTAACATTAGTACTAGATCAGTGTGATTGACAGCTAGACTTAGAACTCAGCTGGTTTGTTACTTTGTAGCTAACAGTGAAGTCACCTAGTGCACCAGCTTTTTGTAGTTTTGGTTGACCCATATGTAAAAAATAGATCTCTCCTCTACTCTGTACTGACGTGTGGAAAGTGATGCCAGCCTCACTGGTCTCTTTGGTCCTTTTGGTAAAGCAATTAGGTGCTGCACAGCTGACAACCATAGATGCTGCCCATAGGTGGCAACTGTAAACAATACCCAGGTATGATGGTTATCCCATGAGTTATAACGTAACGTCACATCTAATGTTTTATATCTGTGGTGTGTTCAGGGTGATACAGGCGAGGCACTAGCTATTGTTTGCTGGAGCACTGCGGCTACATTGCCACTGCTCACACTGTTTACTTCCTGTGGTATTTCTATGTTTAGTCACAGGCAAACCGAATCTCAGTGTGCAAACCTTTACAGTCTGACAGAAACATAGAGGACCCAATTCTAAACAACACTGCTGGACACTGTAAAAATATTAGATCCAACTACAGCCTTACAGCAATCAAACAAACTAAAAACCAATAATCACACTCAAAGAGCAGGTGAAGAGCATGTGCAGAGCTGACAGGAAGTGAATATGGCATTAATGAACACCCCCCCACAGAATGACAGGGAAGAGGGAAATAACTTTACAAAAAACTGTGCTGTGCTTCACACAAATTGGTATCATGTTATATTTTAAGATTTGGGCGGTTTCACAGTATTCATTTATTGATTTATTCATGTGTTGCATGACTGGGTCTGTATATAGGTTTATTGTGGCTAATCTACTGTCAGGAGTACATGGAGTTTACATGAATCACTTCAAAAGTTTGTTTCTGAGTCTTAACAAATGTAAACACAGGAACTAGCCGCCTGTAGCAGCATTATGGACAACTGAATAGTGATCTGTATCTGGGGCAGTTTGCTGGCTAACCGAACCACCCACATAGTCATCCGCGCACGCCGCTACGCTTACATGTACGAGGCTGACTTTCACTGCGGTTGGACTGTAATGAAACTAAAAAACACAAGCGTATTTATTTGAGCCGGAGTACAACAAATGAAAGAAGAAAAACAAAGAATGATATGCAGAAGGGCAACAGGACTGTAAAGAGAGTAAACGTACAGTAACGTTACTCAGTGTTCTCCTGAAGAATGAAGAGGAAAACTTTGAAATGCAGAGAGGGACCTGCTGCTGCCAGACTTGGAAAATCTAGAAGTATCCACGGATGAGAGTAATCCCAGCTGTGTAACTACTACACATGGATTCACAGCATTTATCAACACTGTCGTCCTTGAGACGGTTTTACCTCCACAAAATTAACTGGAAGAAATGAGCGAGGCTGGTTAGACTGAACGTTCAGCTCCACACGGTAAGAAAAATGTGATTACAACACGTAACTGTGTGAGGAATTATAATATGGAAGTCTCTGCTATCCAATGGTTATGCATGGAAAACTGTTCAGTGTGGATCTTGTCGTTTTATCCTTGCAATTTGGAAACTTGCAGACATGAAGCATTTTATTTCATCTACTAAGCTATCCACAGCCTCAGACGTAAACAAACCCATGTGCAAGCTGCCCTGGATGTACTTCCCTTTACAGTTAGCTATAATGCTGCTACAGGCAGCTAGTTCCTGTGTTTACTTTAGTTCACACTCACAAACTTTTGAAGCAATTCATGTAAAAATCATGTTTATTTCTAAGCATTAGGAGGCTGATGGAACAACCATCATTATACACGAGGCCTCAATCTTTTGCAAGAAAGAAGAAGAGAGTTAGTTTACCAAACTAACAGATTCATAAATAGTGAATACAGCTTAATATGTTTCTTTAATCCCCGACAGGATTCCTGACTGCATATGCTTTTAATCTCTTCTTCCACCAACATGCACCTCTGGATAACACAAGGTGACTTTGTGATACTTAGAAAGTCTGTTAATTATAAATGCAACATCAGTCAAATATACCTTATCAGCCATGCAGCTTATCATACATGTAAATATTCCAGTCCTTATTTATAGTTGTACTTTTATATGTATGTACTTTAAAATTACTGTATATAATGCAAGCTCATATCACTGTTTCATCATATTAAAGTCATCCTCTGATGGTTGTAATGATTGCTTGTAATTCATGTGAACACACTCATACCTGGATGGGAAACCCAGAGTAAACAAAGCCAGCTGATAACTTGATGATACCAGATATCCAGGATCATCATTCCAGACTAAGGTGACCATATTTCCCTCACACTCATAGGCATATCAACCCATAAACACACAAGTTTAAGTGTTGAGTGTACTGTTGTTCTGTGCAGGTTGGATACTCACAATTCCAGGACCAGCACCATCTCAGAAGCCATCTCATAGACCTGGTGGAGGTTGACCACCCGGGGGCTGGCCGTGGCCAGCTCCAGCACTGCGATCTCGTGGATGATCTCCATCCGGCAGTCCTGGCCTTTCCGCCTCTTCCTCATGAACTTTGCGGCGTACTCGTGACCTGTGCATTTCTCCACGCACTTCCTGACCACAGCAAACTTGCCCCTGGAAGACAAGAAGACCATCAGTGTTGTATACTAAATGTTGTTTAGTTACAGTAAGAATGAAACTGCAGGACCCCTGGACTGTTCAAACATACCACAGAAAACATCATGGCTCGTTAAGTTCAGTCTAATTCTAATGAGACAATGACACCGTATTCCTTCAAATAAAGACAAGACAGATCTTTCTTCTGAATTCTGGTTCTAGTTCATGAGACCTTAATTGTTAGAAATAATGCAGCGATCCTGACAGCTCACTCTCATTTTAACAAGTACAAACCAGAAAGTCACCCATCAAGATATAATGTGAGTCAGGGCTAAATGTCCCTTCACTAATTGTTTACAGGCTCATTTATTCTGTTTAATGTTAATCAACAAGACCAACTGCCTTGAAATTCTTTTTATGTCCACAGCATTTATACTTAAACTGCTGCCAACGTGACTGGATGAGGAATGCTTTCATCAGGCGGTTGGAAAATAAAAACTTTCTGCCTCTTTTTTTTACCTTTGTGCTGTAACAAGATTGTGTGTTACCTTTCAAGAAGTGAACACAAAATCACACACATGATGTTGACTGAGCGGAGTCAGGCGGGGCGAAACGAGGCAGACAGGTTGGAAACAAGCCAACAGTTTATCTGGATAATCTCAACTAGAGGTTTTTACTAACTGTGGAGGGCTGCAGGAGAGATGTGATGAGGTTGAAGGAACAGGTGCATGCTGGTGTGACCAAGTTAGTTATTGTTGTGGTTTATAATCACTCACTGCACAGGAAAACTGTGCATGTAACTACAGTTCATAGACATCTGTGGGATCACAATGTGCTTTACAAAGAGAAAGCAACAGGAAAGAAGGAGATAAGAGACAGAAGAGACAATATATAAAAAGAAGAATAAAGGGTACAATCAACAAATTAAGATGATAAAATCAAGAGGAAGCCAAAGAAAACAATTTTTTTTTAAGATGTGCATGGATTTCTCTTCTCTTAATGGAACGCTGTTCCAGAGTCCAGGAGCTAAGAAACCCTGACACTTCTCTTGAAAGGGGCCTAAAACGTCCTGTTTCAGACAGAGGCTGAACTGAGGGGCTGCATAAAGGACAAGTAGAAGTTAAATAAGGAGTCTTTTGAACTGTAAACCATACAAAGATATTCTAGATTAAAAATATTGACCGGGAAATGTGCAGAATATGCTTCATTTAATGTAAGAATAAAGCATTTAAAGAGCTATCATTATTTGCCAAAATCTATTAGAGTCAATCGTTAAGTGGTAGAGTATCAGCAGTGGATGACTAACTTTGAAACACAGCTGTATAGATGCTGAGTTTAAAACATAAGTAAAAGACATTTTGTGGACCTGGCTGTGGACATTGCTGGCAGTGTGTCCCTTTTTTTTTTTTTTTTCCATCACAACTGACCCAGTTTTATTTCAGGCTGGAAGGTGCTCTCATGTGAAGACCACATAACTGTGTGTGTGTGTGTGCTCACACGTGCATGCTGCCCAGGGGAAATCCTCTGAAATGCAGCTGGTGATGGAGATGACAAGCCCACATCATGCCTTCCCTCTGGCTACTGCTGGCAAGTCGATGCTCCAATAATCAGCAGCAGCACCCTAGCTGAACCTGAGCGAGCCACAGCCAAGCTTCACTCTCACTGACACACCGAAACTGCTCTCTGCGTCTTTAAATGTGGCTAGGCTTCATTCTGTGACTTGAAGTAAATAAAGGATGGGATATAAAGCTTACTGGAAATAGAACATCTCAGTGTAATCACTGATGTAGCAGGGATCATACAAATAAAACACTACAGCCTCTAGACTACAGCAGGTGAGTTGAGAAGTTGTCTGTGGTGACACTAAAAAAACAACTAGAAGGACAAAGTTCAGACAAAGAAACAGTATCAGAGCAGCTGAAATCTATATATATCAAGCTCACGCTGCCCTTGGTAATTTATACAGTAGAGCGAGATAATAACCCAGGCTGTGGGGGTTGGTGGTGGATACAGACTGGTATTGTGACCCAGCAAATACTCTCTTCTTTCTGTGGATCTGCTGTCAGCATGGACAGAACCAATAGTGATGTTTCACCTCTCATTCCAGTGCCACAGTGACAAAAAGATACATTATTCTGATTTAAAACGGTGAGAAGACACTTAAGGTTTACACCACTTTTTCATTCATTACAAGTTGGGATGTGTAGCTAAGGTAGTGGTTCTCAACCCTGCTCCCAGGGACTCAAAGCACTGTATACAGCATCTCCCTGCTCTACACACACCTGATTTTCACCACAATTGATTGGCTGAACAATGAAACCATTCAATCAGGACTGAAAGCCACTGATGTAGCGGGCTGTCAGAGTGGTAAAAACCATTTAAAGGCACATGAGTTCGTCCCCACTGCACACATTAAACACAATAAATGATCTATAGGAGGCCATAAAGTGCAAATAAATGCACCAATGTGCCAGCAAAGGCACAGAAAACCACTGATCCACAGTCTTTTTGTTTCACTTTAACGTTTCAACTTCAGTCCACTGACATTTCAATTGCTAAAGCATATAATAAGCATATTTGTTTCCATTGCCGAGGTGAAACCATGTCCTCTCAAGATGGACAAGTTTCAACTTTGACATTTGCACTGCCTACCTGCCCAATGAAATCAACTTCTGTAAACTAGCAGCACCATCATTGTCACTGCAGGCAGGATGTACAGCTCTATCTTTTAAGGATAAAAGAGTTTTACATACAGTAGGACTCATTAAAAGTCCAGAGCAAATGGATTTTAATATAACCTGACAAAACTTGAGGGTTCTTAGAACTTTAACAAAGAAGACTATTATAATCATTCAGTGCTACAGGGGCAGTAAAAACATAGAACTAGCTGGCCTGCAGAACAAGAGCAAAAAAAAATATCGAACACACACGAGTAATTCACGTCATTCTTTACCAAACCACAGCTAAGAGCAAGAAGAGGAGCTGAGACGTTGAAAGACAATGATAAAGACTGTGTATGAGGGTGCAGAGCATGACGAGCAGCGGCGGGCCTGAAGCACTGGATGGAGCTGCTTCATCCTCAGCTGGCCTCATGTGACAGTCATGAGGCTGATGCAGCTGGGAGCTACACATTACTACATTTATACATGTGTTACACACTATTCTTTTATCGATGCAACTGCTTTGATAAACTGCATGTGAAGATTTTGTCCAGAACTTGATCAGTCAAACAGATCCATAATTATTATATTCTTTTTTTTTTAAAATTTTGGCTTTGAAGGTTTGTGCTCTGGTAACATGTTTCATCATTCCATAAAAGTTCCACAATTTCTCATTGAGATGAATAAAGTACTTTATTCATTTTAGAGCCAAAATGATTTGTCAACTGATCAATTAGTGGACAGACAATAATCAATAATTGATTAATCATCCAAGTTTTTTTAAAGTAAAAAATTCTCTGGGTCCAGTTTCTCCGATATGAATATCTCCCATTAAACACAATATATTTGGGTTTTGGACTGTTGGTCAGACAAAACACTTAATTTGACAATTTCAACTTGGGCTAAGGTAAATTGTTATGGTCATTTTTATTTATTTATTTACCAGTTTAGACATTTTTTGGACCAATCAACTACTGATGAGAACAATCTACTGATCAATAGATAATGTAAAACACAGTTAGGTGCAGCCCTGATCAATTTGATACCAAAGTCTTTATACAACGAATACTTTCACTGAAATAAGGCTGTCACTTTTTGAAAAAAATGAAGTACAAAGGACACATAAATTGAATTATTATAAGACAATCCCAGTAGCTGAACCCTGGCCCTAACTTGATGTATGAGCTAACTTTACTGAAAGATGTCTAACATGGTTTGGTGTCATCATTATCTTTTAATCACCGTGCGCTGGTCTAATCTATTCTGAGTTCAAAACAGAGAACAGCAGTCTTGATTACAGATTGGACAACAGGACATACAACATGTCAGATGAGCAGTGCATTTTGGGAATGCTCCCATTGAGTATTTGATTTGATCAAATCTTCTCTTGATTTAGAGGCTTTACTCTTTTTCTATTTTCCCTCTCATACTATAAATCTCTGCAACTTGTTGGGTAGAGTCGAGGGAGTTGATGATTGTAACAGGAGTTACACTTACTTTAAATTGCCATGTTTCATTTATATTCATTGAATAATTTAAGTTGTTTTCTCCAGATATGTATTTATTTCAACACTGTATGGAAAGAGATGTTTTTGTTGAGTTTAGAAGAAATGATTTTAAAAGGAGCAGGGGAAATTAAACCTTAACTTCTAATAGTTATAATGCCTTTTTTAAATGAATGTTCTGTTTCATTGGTTGGGTATTCATGTGCAAAATGTGTTCAATAAAAGCATGTTTGAAATCATTTCTGTCATTTCTTTATTCAGTGTGCATAGGCTATTCAATGTTTGGGGTCCATGTTAGCAGCATATCAAAGTAGACAGACAGGAATATAGCTAATATGCACACGTGCATTTTGTTATCACAAGTCATATCGTCATTACAACATTGAACAATGTTATCGCAGCCCGACACAAACAACCTCCACTTGCCTCTCGCTTTGCCTTTTAAACACACATTTACACAAACAGGACATAACAGCACATGTACTGTCTTTCTTTGTTACTGGGAGATTAAACAGGTATGTAAGCACACATGACTAAGACTTTTTTTTTCTAGAGACATTTCAGAGAAACTATGAAAAGCTGGCATTCTGGCATTCTGGGATGTCATTCCATTAGACAGTGTGAAGGAGGCCGTTGATCCTGCAGTATGACGCCTTGCTGTTGCTCTCAAAGAGGCCTTTCTGTCCACTTGACTCAGTGCTTCTGGCATTTCCCCCATTTCATTGAGTCAATCCTTCATTTATTCAAACAAATCCTGATTGTACACAGCTACTGGAGTAAATGTGACTTGTGACTGGGCTGGCTGATCAACTCCTCAAGCTAAAAATGTGAAATAATTGGTTTTAGTAATAACACAGTTATAATAAAGTGCATCAGGAAAGAGACTGCTGCAGGCCTGTATTTCATCCATGCATACAGAGGGCTGGTCATAGCCTTTAGCACTATGTACTGTAACATACATACACAGTGAATGTGTTCCAACATAATGGCTTGTAAAATTGATTTTTTCTATTTCACATTTTTCTACAAATCAATCTGCCTACGGATGTGTCTGAACAGCTAGAAGAGCGTGTAGTTGTGTGGTGTCTTGACACCAGACTGATTGATTGTGCAGTGTTAGATTGAGTGATTCTTTGTTGGACTTCTTTGTTTTACGGTGGTGGGAGCACAGTTAGATTATTGAAAAACAGAAGTAAGCTATGATTTTTTATTTTTCCACTTTTCTTTATTTTAGCATCCTTCTCTAGGTGGTGGTGCTTTAAAGAGCCGTGGCAGCAGCAGCAGCAGCAGCAGCAGCAGTGTGTTTTGGAGTGGGTGTGGTCATGCCTGGGAACAGCAGATACATGCTGTTTGGTTTGGGAGTCTGGGCCTGCTCTTTAGAAACCATAGTGGGCCACCACAGCCTTTTCTAAAGCAGCGTCAGCACATTTCCAAAGCCAGCAGCCTCATTCACAGACTACACCCTGAAAGAGATGGCTTTTGTGTGTGTGTGTGTGTGTGTGTGTGTGTGTGTGTGTGTGTGTGTGTGTGTGTGTGTGTGTTTGTGTATACACAGACCAAGCCAGAGGTGATGGCACGGTTACATTGAATGTAAAGAAGCAGTCTAATGGATGGAGTGGATGGCTTTGGGAGGTCACAGCCTAAAGACAAGCTGCAGCAGAAAGCCTTGTAGTTGTGCTTGTGTGCATTAACATGCTGATAAAGTTTGAATACAATAGGTTTAATGGAGAGCTGCAGCAGCTGTTTATAGCTTCAAACATGGCCTAGTTGTACTGTAAGTGTTTACTAATGGAAGATTTACACATCTCACACACAGCTTCATTCTTACTCTAACATACTTACTGTGACACTGCTGAGTTATTCCCCAGTTAAACCAGCGAGAGAAATGAAATCATACTTAGGTAGCTTTCAACTCATAGTTGCAAGGTTCAAACACTGTATCTGCCTGCTAAACTGCCCTTGAAATTTTATACTAGGGCTGCAACTAATGAGTTTTTTCAGTAAGGATGCAGCAATTAACCAATTTCACTATTAACCACGCTTTAGAATGTCACAGTTTTGGAACCGTAAAGGCTGAGCTACAGCGAGTGTTTCTGTTCTCACTCTGTAAAAAGAGACATCATGGTACTTTATTTTTCCATGAACAATGGTTGTACTGTGAGGAAAATTAAACAAAACTAGACAATTGTGTTAAAAAAAAAAGTTCATAGGTGCAACTGGCAGACTACAAGAACCAAAACAAACTTGGTGTAGCAGCTTAAAGTTGGAGTGCAGGACTTTTGTCTCCTCCTTCTGGCAGTGAGATCATTACAAAAACACAGTTGACGTGTGTTTACATCATTGGCTCTGCTGTAGCCTACTCCATTGCTAACGTTGCTGTTGTAAAACCCCCCCCCCCCCCCGCCAAATGACTCCTTTCACTGTCAGAATTTGATCCATTCAGTCCGATAACATTTGGAAAGTCTAGAAGAGCAGCACGATTAAATTATTTTATTCCCGTTCAAGTTAGCAGAGGGCTAACAGGAAGTTAGCCGCTCAGCCGCGAGAGTCTTTAGTGTGCATTCTCTGCCCATAGAGCATGCTCAGTATGCACTCATCCAGCCAGCGCAGGAATGTCAAACCCAACACCAGATTAAAAACTGTGTATACTTTGAAATACAGAGATTTATCTGTTGGTGATGGGCTTAATCAGCATTCTGTGAACTTGTTTGGCAAAGGCTTGAATGTAACAGATGTTCATTTATATGTAAAAGTTCCACATTGCAGGTTTAAAATGCCATGGTGCAACAAGTTCCACATGCTGTCACAAGAGCAACTCCCCTCACTAATGTTTGAGGGAGTTACATTAGCTAAAGGAAACATGTTCTGGCAAAGGCTGAGAGACCCACCACTGAAGCCTTGTATTCACCAAAACACCTTCAATCGTCAGTGTGGGAGTATTTTGCTTACATGAAAAATGGCCGGCGGTTGTTCGAGAAGATGGATCTTCAAGTTTGTAAAACTTGACAAGAAAAGTCGCTGCTACAGGATTCAACAACTCCAACTTAATGCAACCATCACCATCATCACCATCCATCTAAACACACTCAAGTGAAGGTAATACACTGAGTAATAACTTAAATAATCTCAACTCAAACCTCCACTAACATTTTTGTTCTCACAAAATATAACCTCATTGAGAGAAGCAGTCAATTATGTTATTGAGTCTGTAATGTAGCTAGAATAAAAATGAAAACTGTTATGTAGCTTAATAAAATAAAACATGTAATATAGACTGATCTGTCTGTATGTACACTGTTGTTCTGTCCAGTAAAAACATGAAGCTTCACTTTACATTCAGATAAACTAATGTGGCAGCTACAATTGTTAGATTTCATCTGTGAGGCCAACAATCTTCCAAAAGGAATGATGTCATATATCAGTTCATCAGATCATGTTCTCCCCTGGATGACGACGGACGTTCAGCTCATCATCTCAGCAGAGTTAAAAACAGCCGTGATTTGGATAAACTGACCACATGATGGGAATCTAAATGATTATTTTCTCACCTGAAAAAATATTAAAACTTAATAAAGTGACAGTAAAAATTACAACAGCTTAGTCTGGCTCAAAATCTCTGCCATCACCGCTGTCGGTTGGTGTGAAATGCATTCTGGGATACGTTGGGCTGTGAAGGATCCATCCATTGGATCCTCCAAATTCGGGCAAAGAAGGCCACATTTCTCAGACGGCATTTGAAGGAGCCTTCGAAATGAGACAGCCTTGGTCGCACCGCTGTGATGCATTTTGTCTTTCAAGGATGCAGCTCCTGAATTTAGACACAGCTATTGTTGGCAACAGGAAGTGCTTCCCTATCCTTGTCATTGATGGACAATGTAAATGTCCCATGCGCTATATATCAGGGTTTCCGCCAGTGACCCCCCGCCAGGCCTAAGCATCAGGGATTTTTTAAAAAAAAAAGTCTTTTAAAAGATGTTATCCAAACTAAAATGTGTTTACAAGTAGCGTGGCTCCTTTAAGGAATAGCTCGGTGCACAGCATGTGTTCACACCTACAACAAAACATTAGCCATCAGTAGTTTCAGTGTATCAGCTTTCAAAATCCCTGTCAGTGGATCTCTGGTTGTGTTCATAGCTGGGCTCTGTGACAGGCTGCCGTGCCAGCTCTGGATGCATTTAATGAAATAAAGATTTTCACTGGCTCGGGGCCAAACACTCCCACTAGCATCAACAGATTCCATGTGCACACCAGGCCTGGTGACAGTATGCATCCTCCTGTCAATTCAGTGGTTCCCATACATTGATTTATTTGTGGCGGTTCACCACGATATCGACATCGATCTCTCTCTCTCTTTTTCTTTATTTCCCTTTGTTGAAATACATCTGTCATTACTTTCTTGTTCTTTCACTACTGCTTTTTTTTAATAATCACAAAGCAAAACCAAACACCCACTCCATGCTACAGATTCCAATCTTCAACATTCCAGAAAATAGTCAAATCAAATTGTTAGCAGCAAACCCCAGCATGTTCTTGTCCAAGTCTCAGCAGCATTTTTAATAATTAGATGCTAAAATCATAACAATATTCCAGTCATTTCTACATACTGTAGGCAGATCCATTAAAAAAAAAGGCTTTTGTCATGAAAAGGAGATGATAGCACAGCATCAGCAGAGATTTCATCTTTCATAGTTTACTCCCCTGCAAAGAATACAATTCCAGAGGGAAAACACATTTTTTTGGATGTGAATTGGAACAAATCAAATTGAAAAATAATGGTAATGTTAGCAATGTTACCATAGTCATGAGGATGGGCTCCTGGTGTGATAGCCAAGCAAGAAGGGGGGGGGGGGGGGGAGTTCAATCACTAAAGAGCTCTGCCCAGGACCATATGGGCTAATAAGAGAGTGGCCGTTTCTGTCACTAAGTCCCATCATGGAAAAAGCTTTGGGTCTTAACCATATGGAATTCACTGACTGCATCACCATTGTCGTAGCCACTAAAGGAGCTTGGCTGCGGGCCATCTGGGTCTCCCACTGCAGAGACGTATTGGAGGGTATTACTTTAAACTCCCCCCTCCATCCTCAGCCAACCTCACCCGCTCAACATGAGAAGTAGCCAGCTAGTAGGAGTCAAACAGCAACCGTTTTTCATGCACGAGACTCCTACTCACTCAACACCGCACACATTACACGCTGCTCTATTTCTTAAAGCAGCTGCATTACTCTTATAACAACAGCACCTTTCATATAGATGGTCCTGAAGAATGAAGAGAGGGAAGATGCTGATGCACTAGTCTGATGACCCAGAACAATGCCATGATAACAATCAATCAATCCATCAGACAGACCCTGACACATCATGATCTAGCTGAGCTTACTTCTGAAGTACGTGGCCATGGAGGCACTCTTTATTTCATATCAACTGATAGTTAAGTAGCAAAATGGACATTAAAAGTTTATTATCAGTGCTCAGACGTTGATAACTGCTTTCTACAGGCAGAAGGAAGACGTCTTTACTGATCCGAGGAATTGACGTCCTGTGACTGTCTGTTTAGAGTTTGAACATCCTCCTTCGTAGGCCCAGTAAGAAAGTGATTGAGCCACAATCAGTGGTTTAGTCCACACACGCAGGGAGTTTCCCCACAGAGCAGGAATGCTGGGAGGGCAACTGGGCAGAGAGGCGTGAGCTGGGCAGCATCTATCCACATCTCAGTCCGGAAACTGCTCACCATGCACATCACACTTCACACTTTATAAACACACACACACACACATACACACACACACACACGCACACACACTGCTAGAACGCTCTGTAACCGGCAGAATGTTCTGCATGATTGTTTCATGATCATGCTTCAGTTTTAGGCTCTGCTTTACAGCTGGAGACAAACCAGCGGAATAATGTGACAGAACTTTCTATACAACAGCTAGGTGAATAAATAAACTGTCATCATCAAAACAAAAAAAAATTCAGGAATTTAATAAGTAACGCACAATATCTCTCTTCATACATCTGATGGTGTCCAGGTAAAAACTAATACTCACAACACACCAGCACAGAGAGGTGCGTGGACAAAGCCCAGTTTACGACCAAGCCTTTAATCTGAAAAAAAAAGGTCTCATAAATGGAATTCCACTGCTGACTTCAGGGGGCTCAAGCAGGGAAGTGGCTAAGAGTCAGCCAGGGAGTAAACACAAGTTGTATGGCCAAACAACAGCAACCCCTTCATCTGTTATTACACTGATTAAGCACTAGAACAATGTCCCTGCTAAAAAAACCCAAAGCTGTAAACAGCTTCAGCCACACTCAGAATGAAAAGTCTAGTGGAGCAAAGAGAAAATAATCATCTGAGCTGGGAGTTCAGAGTTGGACTAGATCCCAAACTGATTTGTCTGAGTAGCATACTACTACTCCAACAAGAAGGTGAAGCTGTAGCCAGTAGTCTTCCAGTTATGAGTATTCATTGGAACACGGATGACTTCAAGACATTAGAGCGATGTTACTTAGACAGAAACATGGAACTCTCCCTGATTTTCCATCAGTTTACCAGGTTAAAATATCACAACACCCCTGAGCCTCAGCTAGGACTGGGCATAATAAATGATATCTAATAATAACATAAAACTTATAACTGTTGTTGGGAAACACTGTCTGACAATGCAGCCTATCACATCACAGGAACAAAGCTATTTGTAACCAATCATATGGCAGTATTTTAAGAACAGCCCATGCCCACAGCACAGTTGGTTGACTTAGCTGAACAAACAACATGCTGCTGTTTTGATTGTACAACAGAGTCACGAGAGAGATGAGCGTTCCTCCGGAGGAAGTGTCGTTGAAGAGAGCGACATTGTGTCATTTATATGTCATCTACCGTCATTAGAAATAACGATGTTCAAATGCCAGCAGGATGTAAGTACAGATACATCTGGATGCTATTAATTTGGTGTGTGTGTGTGTGTTGTGTGCATAGACTGTATATAAAGATGGACGTCATGACAGCTCCCCAAAAGTGAAGCCAAAACATCTCGATTGCCCCCTGGTGGCTGGCTGCAGTATAGCTCATAAGTCCCGCCCCCTCCATGTTAGTGGATGGGACATGAGTCAAACTACAAAATAAAAGTATAGGCTACGTCAAATACATTTATCCCAGAGATGGTTTCTGTCATTTTATGTTGTTCTTCTCATGCTGATGTTTGTACAAGTGTTCATTTTTATGATAAGTTAAGAACATAAAAAGGGGTGTGATATCATGATTGACAGCTGTGACGGCCACTCTCAAGCCTCTGTCAGGCCGTGGGACGGCTGAGGGGGCGTGTCCCGACTGCCTCTACTGTGCAGACTCTGGCTCCAAATGACATCACACAAGCAAGATGGCAGCTCCCGGAAAGGAGATATTTTGGCTTCACTTTTGCATAGCGGCAGGAAGTGGAGACACATCATCCATATTTATATACAGTCAATGGTTGTGTGTGTTAAGCATGTCTTACTTTAAGGCACAGACCAGCTCTGTGACAATAACTGTTTACTTTTAACCAGCTGGTAACAGGAACACACACAATCAAAAGCCGCCTCACGTAACTCAACACCTGCCTCTAGCATCCAGGCAATATTATCTATGACAGCAGCTGCGTCACGTGCATGTTCACAGGCAGGTGATATGCAGACTCTGCATGCACATGTTGTGGTAGGCAGCTAGTGGGGCCTGCTTTGGGTTAAAACTAGTCAGATTCTTGTAAACTTAGCTACTGGCTGAGATGGCAGCCTCTCCTCTAGCAGCACTACCTGCAGCAGTGAATCACATCAGCAGCAGCAGCAGAGGGAGGAAGACAGATGACAGGATGACTGACTGATAGTGACTGATGTCTGTGTTCTTCATTCTTTTTAAACTTCACTACTGACATTTTAGATTAGTTTCCAGTGAGACATTATTGAGGTTATATAGTGACTTTGCTGTAGCACTTACTTCATTCTTGTTAATGTCTGACTGTACTGTGAAAGAAATCTATTAATAGATCTTTCATTTATAAATATTGTAAAGATAATGGTCCAAAATGAGGTGAAAATGCATAGTTTTTAGTTAAATAACATCACATTTTCTTGGGGGAGGATCTCTACACCACCCAGCTGTGTTGAAGCATTTCACTTTTGACATTTATTACAATGACACTTATCTTGACCTCCAAAGCTGGTGTCAAAAGCTCCTGTAAATCATCACACACACACATGACTGTGTGGACATGGATAAACCTATCTGTAACAGATCTAAGCTAGCTGTAAGTTATTCCACTGCCACTGGTGTCATGGGCTCTGTGCACGCACACACACACACACACACACACACACACACACACACACACACACACACACACACACACACACACACAACAGCACTGCTGCTGAAAAAAAAAAACAGTTTGAGGACGTCATCTTGTGCTTTGGGAAACAGTGATCATCATTTTTCACCATCTGGACCAAACAACTAATCAATTAATCAAGAAAAAACCCAACAGATGAATCAATACTGGAAATAGCAGTTATTTGCAGTCCTAGTGGATTCCTAGCACAACAACACACAAGATCCAACGTAGCGCCTCTGTGTACATGAATTTGAACGCATGAACTTGTGTCAGCTGATCTGCCGAATACAATGCTGTAGATCAGAGTGGTGCTGCAGATTAATGTAACCTTTCATGTTGCTCTGGCAGCTAATCTCAGTCACAATGTCAGGTCATACGATGCAAAGCCACACACACACAAACTCAACCTTTGTTGAGGCCCTCTAAGACTCAAACACACACACACACACACACACACAGAGTTAACATGGCTGTATACCAGGAGATTGTTGGGCTGAAATAACTTTGATTCAGCCAAGTCTAAACTCAGCTCTCATCTCTGGGGCTGTACCTGGGTCAACACACACAGCCACGATACTGTTTGCTCCGTCAGAAAGCTGACAGAGAAGCAATTCACACCGACAATGTGACTCAAGTCATTCTGTGGCTGATTAGTCATGGTAAAAGCATATTCTAATCAAAAAGGGATTGGCCTTGTGACTTTGTTAGGGGCTGTATCCAAGATCAGTTGAGCCTACAGGATGGAGGGCATTTCCTATAATAATTAACCTTTAAGAAATCCTGTGAAACATTAGCTGTTCAGAATGGTGCAGAGCTGCCAGATCCCCGGAATCAAACAATGGACTGGATTTAACTTTCCAAGTGCCAAAGACAAATAGAGCCTGTGTGTCTAAGAGTTTGTCTCTGGACTGTAATGCTGAAAATAAACATTTGGGTCCTGAATGGAATCTTACAGGATATGTAGAGATGTGTTTTCTGACCGGATGACTTTTATTTCAGTTTGTCTGACTTCTAGAGCTTCAACAACTAGGCCTAGTCGATTAATCGATTAGTTAGTAGGCTACCGTTATGATTATCAATTCATTTTAATTTTGAGTCATTTTTTAAAAAGAAGAAAATTTCCAAATTCTCTGATTCCAGCTTCTCATATGTGAATATTTTCTGGGGTTTTTTGTCTTCTATGATAGTAAACTGAATATCTTTGTGGACAAAACAAGACATTAGAGTTTTGAGAAACAGAGATTGACATTTTTCACCATTTTCTGGACCAAACAACTAATCGATTAATCAAAAAATTAATTGACAGATTAATTGATAATGAAAACAACCGTTAATTGCAGCAAGTTGTATTTAATAACACTGTTACACCAAGAAAAAAAAAGATATATCTCTACAAATCAAAGCAATTATTCACCTCTTCCCAGTCATGCAGTAGACAGTTATAAACTGTGTCGTTGTTGTAAACAGAGTACCTTCGCATGATAAGAGGAGTAACTTGTAAAAGTCAGAGAGGTTTAGACTGAAAAATATGGCTGTGTAAAAAATAATAATAATAAAATTAAGTGAGGCAGAAAGTCCAAAACATCGTTGTCATGGATACAGGAGCCTGGCAGACAGCCTAACTGCCCTGTCAAGTCAACAAATACAACAACAAGGAATTTCGTCCACCTACACTGTTCAAAAGGTACATATTTACCCTCAAACAGCGAGGTCCAACATGTTGTCTTGTTTAACCGGTGGTGCCACGTTACCTCGACACACAACTTGAACAATAAACAGAAATAAAATATGTATTTTTAATTAACTTAAGCTTTCCGATAACTTCCAACACTTTGTCTTACCTTCCGAGCTCTTTACCGGGGATGATGGTGTAGTGGTCGGTGAAAGGTTCGCTCCTGATGCTGGTTTTGATTTGGGACAACAAGCCGCCGACGCTGCGGCTCTGGCTCGGTTCGGCTGCCGGGCTGTTTTGGTGGCGGGCCCGGCTCCTCGCGTCCCCGGCGCCGGGACGTTCAGGGATCATGGCGTCGTTTAATTGGAGCGGTTCGTTAACGTTAGCTTAAACTCTGAAAACTTTCACGAACAGCAGCACACTAATATTAAACAACACAACTGACTAAACGCTGAGCGACAACTTCAAAAAAACATTCGTGCGACAGAAAAATATCACTGTTTGGAAAGCTTGGAGTTAGTAGCACCAGCATGGTTTAATATTCTATCAAATAACGCTGCTGACCAGCTCATTTTGATGAAGTTTCAGTCTGAACTTGCGGTCCTCAGCTCGCTCTCCGCTCACTGCCAGCACGAGCCGGTGCTCTGCTTCACTTACTGAGGCTGGGGATGATTGACAGACGGACTGGCCAATGGAGCGATAGTGAAGCGAAGCGCTTTCTGTTGCATTTATATGAAATCTTTACATCTTTATCTTTACATGACTTTGGTAAAATGTTTTGTTTGGATAACTGAATATGAAAGGAATCTCTGCTGGCAGATTTAGTCTCCTGGACGTTGTAGCCTACACACAAAGTGCTGTTAGCTCGTATTGTCTCAATAAAGCTGTTTTTCTAAGAGAGATAAGGCATGTTCCTACAGTATTTTAACATTATGGAGCCTCAAAATGTTCAGTATTAAAAAAAATAAGTAAGTAATTTTAAATAAATAATAAAATGAATAAATAACAGTTTTATTGGAGAACTCTAGCACTAGCTGAAATTGAGGCACACTGTACGCTCTGTCAGGTAAACCTGAGTAAAACAACAGTCAGGTGTCCATATGAACAGTGTAATCATTCCTCCTGTTCATACTGGCTATTAAAAGATTCCATTCAAATGTGCTTTTAATGTAGGTGATGGAGGCCAAAAATCCTCAGTGTGTCCATACAGTCATTTTGTGCAAAAATGCATTTAAAAGTTTATCAGAGACTTATATGAGGCTTCAGCAGTCTGAGTTAGTCATATCAAGTGGATATCTGACACATTTACAGTCTTTTAAGCATCAAATTCCCTCTTTGTGTTTTCCTCAGACCTGTTGAGCTGTGGTGGAAGTATAGTAACAAAAAGAGGAACTTTGCCACTGAAAAGACCGTAATGTTTAAAGATATCTACTTGATTTGACTCATTTGGATGGCATCATAGGGTTAGGGTCAGAATGATATCCGACTTAAATGTCAGTAACAGTCAGCCAACAAAACCATAGGTATAGAAATGTAGATACTGCGTTAGCAATTTGACATGCATCTGCATGGTCACCATATTGTGGCAGTCAACAGTCAAGAGTAGACCACTTTAGTGTATTTTACTGTTATATAAGTTAATGAACGTGAAATATTACTTCAAGCTGTCCTGAAAATGACCTGACACTATTATGATGATGGCTGCCTAATGAAAACATAACCTTACTGAATAATTGTTAAAGCACTACGTGACTAGAGGTAGATGTGATATTTACTCAACAATGACCTCATTCTTTGTATTATTTACTTTTTTAAAATTATCAGCTGGGATGTGTTTGTGCTCATGAGATTATACGTACTAGCTAGCCTAAATGAGATCTAGTAAGCCATATTTATGCTGCCAGTCTAATGCACTGGCTGCACAAAGAAGACAGAAATGAACTATAAATTCACTGCTAGATGATTTAAAAGAGAAAAAGAAAAACATTTCAGAAGAACTACAGCTAAAGCTTGACCACTATTCTGGGAGGTTTTCTTCATTTATGTAAGAATATACAGTGTGTTTCATTTCATACTGGCAAAGGCAGTAGATAGGAAATCAGACTACCAATAACATTTTGCTTGATTTGTGATCTGAAATGCACTGTTGAAATGTTAAACTAACATGTTTCACCCCTACATAATGCATAAATTGAAATCAAATTTCAGATTTTTGGGTCTGTTTTTCCCAACATTCCAGATCTTCCAGTTGAACTCCTAGAACAGCAGCATGCCTACACTCTGGCTCAAAGGGAGTTTGCACTGCACTTACATGGCCCCAGAGCCACAGCTGGCTCTATTCACCAGAATCCAACCAAGTTTCAGTGAGGAACAAGAAATCTAGGAGGGTGGAGGAGATAAAGCCATTTTGAATAAGACTCTTATTTGAGAGAGACTTCACATTTAAAAAGGGCCAATTTCCACAGAGTGGCTGGTGATGGGCCAGCGGTACATTATATATAAATATGTGAAGATTAATTTTGTTTGATTGTTTTTTCCCAAACTCCGTCCTCTGATGAAGGCCCAATGATGTGGCTGAGAGCTCTGGAAAAAAAAAGTTAGTAGACCTTATAGGATTTTTTGTCAAACTGTATTTTTGTTTTGGACAGTAGTTTCAAAAACTTGTCTAGCTCTTTACAATATAGTCACACAGTGGCAGCAAAGTAACAAAATGACCTTTTTATTGAGATTCATAAACAGTGGTATGGTATGGTGGAGCGATAGCACAGCCTGAGTATTTAGCAACCCGTTCTCATACAAATCAGAACTGTACCTTTCAACATTATGTACATACTGTATGTGTATAACATACACACACAAAACTAGAAACAAAACAAACAAAAAAATGCATGCTTCAGTGTCACCTCCCAGAAAAGTTGCCACCATCCATCCAGCCATTCAGATATTCCCTTTGTTAAATTTATGCTTTTAAAAATGAAAATAGACAAATAGCTTAAAAAGACACAAATACCAAACAGCAACTACAATTTTCCACCACTTATACCATTCTGTAGACACCTCATGATTCTTTACTTTTCCAAAAGCTTATTTAAATATTTCTATAATAGCTGCTATCAAAGCACTTATGTTTCTGTGTTTGTTGTGGGAGTGTTCCTAACCATTCTTTTTCCACAATAAATATCAGTGTTCAAGGTCAACTGTGTGTATTCAACACATCAACCCAATAAAAACAAGACTTACGTACGTATGCTGTCTTAACGTTTTCAACAAATTACATCCATGCATATTTTTTTATGCATGTCATTTGTTGTCACAAACTGCAAAGCACAGATTACTTGATGGATACATACAGCTGTAAAATGTATGACATAGTACAGTAAGACGTTTGTGACATGGAAGAAAACATTCCTGAAAACATTGACAGAATCTTAATGATGAAACTGCCACTGCCAGCAGAGAAAGTGAACAGAAATAGAGAAACACTGTGAGCCAAATGGAAACAAAAACAGGTAGCACATTTCCTGCGCTGAGCGACAAGTAATCAGCTAGCTTAATAGATAATAGAAAAAGACACATATCAAAACGCAAAGGCTTCAAAAGTGAAGGCAAACTCTTTGACTCATGCTTCTTACCACACCATCAAAAAAAAAAAAATGCAAATAAACAAAACATTCAAGGAAAGCTTCAGTACTCCCCTTTACTTATAAATACAATACAGTATAAATAACAGTACAAAAGATTGTAGAAAAAAAAAAAGCTGGGGAAGATGCAACATTATCAGCCTTTTCCTCTTGGTTGTAGAGATGTGTGGATAAGGCCTGGCCACTGCCAAGGATGACTACAGACTTACTTAAAGATCGGATTCTCTTCAAATTCATTCTTAAATTGCTATACCCAGTCTTCATATATATATAGTGGTCTACACTTCTGCAAGATTTAAACAGGAAAATCCTGTATTTCTGTTGCTTTGTAGAGCCACATTACACCACTGTGATCGTTTCTGTAGCGAGCAAGCAACATTTAAGTGATATTACTCATTTGAAATGTTTAATTCAGTAGTATTCCAAATGTAAATGACAAAAAATAAGATTTGATCCTGTGTGTTAAAATGTTGTTCAATAAAACAGTCATGTGGTGAACAAAGCATGAAATCTAGCCGGCTGCTGATAGTTAATGTTGGTGAAAAGTTCAGCTGTTGCCAAACTCTGAGCGACAAATATCTAGAAGTGTGACATCAATCTGTTCTTTACAGCCACTAAGTTGAATTCAGGGTCATGGTCAGGGGATGGGGGGCTGGAGCCTATCCCAGCATGCCTTGGGTGAATGGTAGGGAAGCAAGCTGTACAGGTCGCCAGTCGCTCTCAGTGCTGACAGACAAATGAATGCTTAACCCTATCTGTAATTTAAGCCCCATTCACACTTACAATTTCAAGGGTCTTACTGAATTACCAGACTATCGATATTGGATGAAAACTTGGATTATGTTCAATGCCAACAATTTTTTAAAATTTCCTCACTTTGTACGATATTAGTACATGGCAGCTATGGTTATTGTTAGGTAAAGACTGTGGTTATGGCAAATAAACTATAGTTTTGGTTAGGCAACAAAACCATTTGGGTGAAGGTTAGGGAGAGATTGAGGTTAGGTTTAATGACGAGGCAAAAGGTAACTGCAGGTCTGTGAAAGGACATAAACTCTGGTCTCCTGCATAAAAGTCTAACACACTCAGCATCCATCCAACATCCCAACCTCCACACCTTTACCTTTCAGCTTGCAACATTAAGGGTGCACTACTTCATTGGCACTGAAAGTTGGCACTGGACATAAACTGAGATGTTAAATCATCTTTTGGACATAAATCCTAGGAAATCTGGGTTTTATATTTGAATAAAGTCCAGATGCGATTTAATGCACTTTCATTTACACTTAGCCAGATGGTTTACGCAACCGTCTTGCTTTTCCTGCATTAGATGCATGGCTGGGTAGGCCCTACTCTGGTCCAGAGGGTGGTGGTAATGCACCTGAAGGTGTGAAAATGGTGACAGCCAAAAAACATCAAAAGAAGAATTATTTGAGCTGAAAACCAGTTTAGCATGCTAGCGAACAACTCTCCACCAACTACCGCAAACACATGGACCACTTGCATGGATTGGAGGCAAGACAAGCGAGACAGAGGTTTTGCCGGCTATCATTCACACTGCTCTCCAAACTATATAGATCATTCAATGGGTGCACTGATTGGGGTTCAGATAAACTCTACAAACAGCACATTATGCCTGTATGAAGTGGTGAAATCACTGGAGCTGCTTACTTCCTGCCACTTTTATATGACAGGGAGAAAGATGACTACTGTCAGTGTCACTGCAGCTGCAAGTCCCCAGGAACGGTGTTGGGCTGTGAAATCATTTTGGCATAGTGTCCATACAGGGCATTTCAAAACACCAAATACATTTTTCTGGCGTCACAACACCCCCAGAAGGACTTAATATCAGAATCGAATCAAGTCAGGCCAATAACATTTGGAAAGTTTAGAGATGATATTATATCCTGTCAACATCTGGCTAGCATGCATTTCAAACTCCTTCCTGAGGTGTTACGGTTTGAGCAATCGGATTGCAATTGAGCTATAACGCTTCCTAGTTGCATTTAAACACAGCTATTTTATGTCAGATTGCTATCTGCCTAAGACACATGAAGTGGCTAAGTGTAAATGGGGTATTAGAGACTCCAATGAACCTAACTTTAGTTTGGAGTGTGAAAGGAAACCCACATGAACATGGGGAGAACATGCAAACTGTATTCAGAAAGAACCAAGGCAAATATCTGAACTAAGGACCTTCCTTATGTGGGGCTCAAGTGCTAACTACTAAGCACAACCACAACCCCACAGGCCACGTACTGTATGAGGCAGTAAGTAACTGAGGCACAGTTTCACTACTGGACTAGAGATGTGTAGACAAGGGTTTGAGGGTGCATTGCAGTCAGTCTTTGTCTGAAAGAACATGGTAGATTGTGGAACAGACTGAAGTAAATGTCTTAACTATTGCATATATTACACTGGTTTGTCCCCTCTACACATCAAGTTTATACCAAAAGAGCCGGATCAGTTCAGGAGGCCAAACCAATGACCGCAGGCCCTTGGAGACCTACATGCCGCTTTGTACCAGTCATGTTGTTTGAACCTAGGCATTTCTCAGGAGAGACAGTAAAGGTTCGGATGTTGGAGTACCTGCTCCATGCAAAGAACAACACCATGGTGATGGTATAGTCAGAGACAAGAAGTTCATTAGTGGAAGACATGAATAAGAGTACAGGCAGCTTCCATTCAAACAGCAGGACCAGAGATGCTAAAAGGTTAAGCACTACTCTGGCAAACAGGATTTATAGAAAGTCCCCTTTAGCCGGCTGAAAACACAGTGTCCACATGCGCATTCTTCGTCTTCAAGGAATCGTGAACTACCTGTTTGCTGGGTCAACAGGATCTCCCACAGTCTCCTAGAAGCCCTTGTGTTGGAGTTGATGGCTACTTTGTTACAGGAGATGTGACATCATTGTCTTTGAAAGTACTGCAGAGCAAGAAAGCTTGGAGAGATTGTTGGAGTGGTTTGTCAGTAACATGGCTGTCCATTCAGAGGAGAAACAGAAAGGTCCGTGTCCAGATGCTGTCCTCACTTTGGACTTACAAAAAGTTCGGGTCCGGATCTAGGCCTTCTTGGAACCAATACCAATACTTCTTGAGTATCAGAATTGGAGAAATATTGTAGTAGTTGTTAAGTCTGTAACTGTCCATTAGACAACCGGCCCATTTAAAGGGATATACTGTACCCTTAACCTCGATTTGCTGTTGATGTACTGTATCTGATTTAGACCAAAGGAGCATTGTTGATGAAGTGTTTATAGAATACCCTTTCAGTCCTTCCCTACCCTCAGTGTACTAGACCCTTCCTAAAAGACTTCCGGGACCTAAAAAACATATTGAGATTGCTTTAAAAAGAAAATTCATTGCTATAGTTAACGGAGAGCAAAACCAGAGAATGTGTAAAAAAGGCTTAAATAAATGTTTTGTACATTACTGAGACCAACTTATCCCTTCAGCAGTCCAGCTAGGGATCAGATTTAGAATGATCCTCCCAGCAATTTACAAGCTCCTTCCTGGACTCACTGAATTATCTGCAGACTTACGTTTTGTCCTCACACCCAGGTGTTTCTGTTAATAAAGCATAGTGGTACTGACAGTCTAGCTTTTTTTTTTTTTTTTTTTTTTTTTTTTAAAATCACCACACAAGGTGATGGGTTCCTCAAAAGCCATGGTTCCCAAAGCTAAATGGTCTAGGAAAAGAATCAATCCTTTTATCTCGTTCAGACTTCTGCACCTCTGTCTACTCTTGTCTATCGGCAAAATTTCCTCTCCTCTGTCTAATATGCAGAGGCTACAGCTCTCACTGGAGCAAAAGTATAATATGGACTTATGCCTTTATCTTAACATTGGTTGTAGTTTTAGATTTGATTGTAAGGTTATACTGATCAGCCCTAAGGTCTTGGGATGGCTGGTGTCTGGCACCAAGCTACATCACACTTCTTATTTATAATGTCCCCCAGTGTCCTCTTTTAATGTATCCTATGAACCAGATCACAGTCTCAGATCCTCAGGCAGGTTCCTATTGGCCCACCACAGTCCAGAAAAAGTACATTATGATCTCTGTAGGCTCTCCAGATTAAAAACAGACATGATTGTTCCTTTGGCATCAGGGCTACTAGACTTTGCATGAGTCTTTTCAAAATCTTCATCATACTTTGAACCACTTCTTTAAAGCCACACATAGATTTATCTGAATGTATAAGAGCAGCAAACTACCTGACAAATTGCAATTAGATTATTATTTATAATAATTATATTCACACATTTGCATTCAGTTTGAATTCACTGAAAATATTGACAAATTTATGTCATCCTTCAAATTATATACATATATGCTGTATATCTGTTTAATCTCATTTAAATTGTGTATTTATTACAGTTTGCATTATTTGTGCAGTAGTGATTGTGTATGTACGCATATCTACTATTTCTGTTAATGCTTCTCTTTTCTTTTTCTTTTTGATTTTATTCTATTTGTTTTTACAGTATATGTGCATACTGCATACTGTAAGTTTTCTATCATTTATTACTTGAATCTTTTCTGTGAATTCAAATTTTCAACACGGGTATGAGAAAAAATCTTTAATTTAATTCAATACGTTGTCAAGTATTTTGCTGTCATAGATTATAGATCCTATACAAAGTTCTTGTTTTCAATGTGTTTATATGCTCTTGTGTCGCTATTATTTGTCTTACTTTCTGTACATTGCTCTTTAATTGTTGTAGTTTTTTTTTTTTTTTTTTTTTAGTATTTTCTATCACTGTAGGTATTTTTTAATCATTGAATGGATGATGCATTTTGGTACATGCAACTTTAAATGATCTTGCTTTTAAGTACCCATTCTATGGGTCATATTCTCCGGTCTTCATGATTAATATAAAAATAACAGTAGTCCTGCTGTGGTGTCCTAAGTGCTGGGTGCTGTCATAGCTAAGTGAGAGACTAACACATAACCACACCATAACAGTGACGTACATATCCACATGACCAAAAGCTTTGTTCAGTAAGTCTGCACAATCCAGGAATCTTTACCATACATTAAAGCCCAAGAGTTTTTTTTCCCTCTATTGGCCCAGCCAGTGTCACACAGAAAGAGATGCAGTGTTGATTGCTTGTCTGGCTCACTCCAGGCCAAACGTGCTGGTTTCCTCCACAGCCGTCAGCAGTTTCTCATACAGCATGGTGTATGAGGGGTATGGAGGCAGGTCCAGACGATTAAAACAGGTATGAGCCCTGAGAGAGAGAAACAAACAGATGTGTTAGAGAGTATGGAGAGTCATAGCTGGAAGGGAATACCCAAAGTCCACATCACATTAATTATCTTTCTTCTGTCAAATTAATCCAAAACTAGGGGGCGCCACCATGACACCGAAAAACAAAGATCTCCTGTTTGGTTTCTGTTTTTTTTTCTATCAAAAGTAGAACACAAGACATGTTATTTAAATGGCGGATATGTATGCTGTAGCAGACAATAAAGCAATTAAATTTCATCTGAACTTTGAATTAATTTTGATAAACATTTAGGAAAATCTAGAACACTTGCACAAACATTGTTGGTGCAACTATATGAGCTTTTTTATTAATGCAAACTCATTCCTTCAGTGCTGTGTTATAAGCTGCTAGAATGAGGGATCAACATGGATTCCTCAGTTTGATATTTCAGAACATCTACGGTGCAGAAAAGTATAGCATCCCCAGTGTGTGGGTGTCCCTCTGCAGCCCTGGAAGGCTTGTGAGGGTTGTAGGGGAAAATGAATCCAGCAAAATACACAAACTCCGGGAGGAAAATCTGATGCAATCTGAGAGAAACCTGCCACTTAGGAGAAGATTTGTTTTACAGCAGGACAATGAGCTGAAGCATGAAGCTAAGGATACACAGGAATTGCTCCAAAACAACAATGTTAATGTCCTGAAGTGGCTCAGTCTGGGTCTAGAATTTCTGGTTCTTCACTCACAAGCCACATGCAACCTGACAGCTCCAGCTGTTTTGTAAAGAATGAGGAAAAACTTCAGTATGTGAAACTTTGAGAGATCTATCCACCCAGACTCAAGGCTGCAACTGCTGCAAAAGATGCATCTACTGAATACTGACTTGGAAGGAATACTTATGCAAACATGTATTTTGTATTTCATATTTGTAATTAATCTAGATCACATTGTATAGTAGAGATCTGCTTCCACTCTGACATTAAAGTGTCTTTTTCTGTTGATCAGTGTCAAAGAAGCCACATCAATTCTACTTTGATTCAATGTTGTAAAATAATAGAACATGAAAACTTCTAAGGGGGATGAACACTTTTTTACATGCACTGCATATGTGGTATTTTCCAAGTACATTTATACATTAATTTATTCAAGGTTCAATGTCTCCTGAAAGAGAAAAAAATGATTAAAAGAAATGCTGCATAGAGAACACATTTCACTAAAAAAAACACTTAATAAAACTTAATTAGAGGACTTCTAAACCATAGCTGCCCATGAAGAAGTTGAACTGATAGAGGGACCAATCAGTGTTTGTAACAATAGGACCCTGTCACTATAACCTGAAAACAAAGCACAGACTCAGGAACTTGTTTAAAGGATAGGAAAATATAACTTTCAAAAGTTACAGTGTAACTTTACACCACGTCAACTGTGCCAACACACACACATCTCAAACCTCCTGTTACTAGTAGAAGTATAACTGCTGATGCAGAAGCTTCCTCTGTCCATGAAGTCAAACTCTGGCACTTTTCGCTGCTCTGCGGTGAAACTTGAACCTTGCTGTTTCTGCTGAACACGCTCACTTTGAACTGCTGTTTACTAAATTAAGGTCCTATTGTAAGGTCAGAGAGGAACACACCTTGCACAATTTCAGATCTACTTGCACCGCAGGGAAGGGAAAATACCAAAATAGCTACTATGCTAAGCTGGAACATTTTAATGAACTGATGTGAACAATGTCAAAGCTTTTACATAAAGCATCATGAAATATGTGTATGCAGTGCCCTCATCTTTTGCTCAGATCGTATTGTGAGGTGGAATTATATACATCTATTTTTTAATAAAGTCATCACATAACTAAACATTTAAAAATGAAGTAAAGCCCAAATAACAGCCTGATGAATAATTTCAGGAAAAGCATCCACACTCCAGTCTGTGCATTATTTGGTTTTTGAAGCAAACTTTCAGTGAGACATCTTCAAGCATCCACTACTTTGTTTTTAAAAGTTTAAAGATTAAGAATTTTGTTAGAGGTTTTCTTCAGCAGCTCGTATGTGTTCTGTTTTAGTGTGTTCACGACAGAACACTGCTGCTGCACCTGGACCATCACAGCTACACTGACACAGACTTCAAAACTAGAGATTCAAATGCTGCATCAATTATATTTGGTTCTGATAAGAACAAAGGGTACTTTTATAATAACTAGCTGCAGAACCTGCTATTAGTTATAAGAGTCTAAGGACCGATGGTGTTGTATGCTGTACAGATTGTAAAGCCTATTGAGGCAAATTTGTGATTTGTGATATTGGGATATATAAATAAAATGTGTGACAAAAGAGTGACATCCAATTGTCAGACAACAAAAGAAACCCTAACCACCTCTGTAGGAAACAGCTCAGTTCTCAGGGTTAGATACCTGGGGAGGGAGGTAACTTTGCCCCACTTCTCGATGCAGAAGCGTCGGAGGCCGTTGGATCCCCGCAAGGCGGCGAAGCCTTCATAGGGCACACTGGACGTCCCGGTGACAAACTGCAGCAGGCGGAGACGCTGCTCGTTGTTGAAACGCTCCACGGCGGCCCAGAACCACCGCATCACTATGTGACCATCATGGTAACCTAGTGAGTGGAAGTCAGGGAGTTGACATGTGACATCAGAATAAACTCAGGTTAAGGGCTATGCACAGACAAGTAATCAAAGGTAACAGTAATATAACCTTGGATGGAAAAATACTGTAGATGTATCCACCTCCAACATTAAAGACATGATGCAGTTTGACTGACCGCATCCATTTAGTCCTATAACTGTATAAATAATATGCCTCCATTCATATTGTTTTACATGAGTCCTTGTTTCCCCCCAGTCTCTACAAGGGAGCGCAAAGTTAGCATGACCCAAAGAATCACAATGTCCGCATTTATTGGAAATACAGCAAGTTGAAAAATACCAGAATTGCATGTTAAGACTACTGTACATATATGAGAATTTTAGGTACAGTTTTATGCATACACACCTCCTCTGTACTCTGTGTTGCTCCTCCAGTCCCCGAGGTCAATCTCTACTGTACCAGCGATAACTAGCTCCAGCTCCCGGGCATCAAATACCGACACCAGCCTGGAGTCTACCACCTGGAATGGAAAAACAAAGAAACAGGTAAATGTTTCAGTTGCCTTTGGGTGTGTGGTTGCATTAATGTGTGTGTGCATGGGTGTATTATGATGTATTCACATCTATAGGCATAGGCTATATGGACTAAATGAGGACTAAATGGTTTTACTGTGAATTTTTACTCATACAACAAAGGCTTTTATAAGCTCATTTTATTGCGTTACACACCATGTGAGAGCTGACAGTATTGTGTATAGGTGTTTACCTCGTAGAAGCCTCTGACCAGCGCCTCTGTCTGCTGCACCACTCCTCTCTCCACCCTCCACTTGGCCATCCGCTCGATATAATCTTTCTTGTTCTTCTCAGTCACCTGGAGGTTGGAGCCACCCGACTTCAGCTCCCGCTCTGTCACCTAGAAACAGTTAGTTAACAGTATAAGTCATCAAAGCAGTGAAAGCTTGTCATTAAGAAAATATACTGTATATATAACGATACTATCATTGAGAAAATAAGAGCTCTACATGCACACCTGATCATATATGGCTGAAGCTGTTATCCTCAGTGACAAACACAACTAGAAACACAAACTGACCTGGCCGAAGACCTCCTCATTGACAGTGAAGGTGAGGTCCAGGATGTCTGTGATGTCATTGTCTTTCATCCACTGAAGAGACTGGTGGAACTCCTCATCTAGATACTCCAGATCAGACAGGTCTGTCGGCCTGTAGGACACACAGAGCTCAGCTTTTGAAAAGAAAAGACAAAGACCATACACATATAGCTTTATGGCCCTTGTCTTTTTAGTTTATTACCAGTTGGACGTGTCCAGAACACCCCCAGAGAGGCATCCTAACCAGCTGCCCAAACCACCTCAACTGGCCCCTTTTGACATGAAGGAGCAGTGGCTTTACTCTGAGCTTCTCATCCTATCTAACTCTGATGATCCCTTGAGTTTCCATCTAGCGCTATTATCAGGTCTGAGTTTCTGTTTGTCCAACACTTGAATTTCTTTACAAAGGTTTATGTTCTGACCATCAGTTTGTACTATTTCAATGTTGTTTCTGAGAAATCTAGCTACATTGGGCACCCCGCAGGAATTTATAAGCACCTATGTGTGCATCCTCTTGTACATGCACAAGAACATGTATGTGTGTCTACAGAAAAACAAACTTATACCCACACACAATTACATTTATGAGTTGTTTGGAATACATGCATTTTCTTCTACTGTTTTTAACCTCTGAATTGAAAGTGAAGAGGTAAATGACACATGATAAATACTTCAGGTGTGTGAGTATGTGTGTACTAACAGTCTGAGCAGGGCCTTGTAGAAGGGTCTGGTGAAGAAAGCATCCAGCAAGTATTGATGAATCAAAGCCAGGCCCAGGATACGACCGCTGAAACGGAACCTGGACACGCAGGAAACATTTGCAATAGAATCAGTTATAGAAAACTTTGACATTGTTACATGAACATGAAATAGGAGCCAATTGGACTGATACAAAATACAAGGGTACAAGGTGTAATGTAGAGGATACAAGCAGCTATACAAAACTCATGAGTTGATGAAAGTCGGAGTATGAGTGGCAGTGTCACCTCTAGACAGTAAGGAATTTGAGCTTGTTCTCCATGACATCTGAGAGCCAGAGACCAAATAATATTGTGCTCATTTATTCACTCAGAATCAAGTGTTACACTTTTTAAAATATATTTCAGTTTTTTGGGCAATAAAGGTGTCTGGCTGGAATCAAACTGAGGACATTATGGTCACACAGTATGCATGCATGTGTGTGTGTGTGTGTGTGTGTGTGTGTGTGAACAGCTTACCATTCCAGATGGTTCTCAACAAATGCTGACATGGGGCTGATTTGAACGGTGTAAGTGTCGTTGGCTGAGTATTCAAACAGACCGTAGTACGGATTAAACAACTCCTGAGACAAGAGGAAGAAAAATTCTCTGGACGGACCACTGTAATCTAATCTGAGGACACAAGAAGACAGAGGGAGGAAACAGTTTTACACATTTGGTTCATGGTACATTTGGACACTAATATAGCCTTCTTGTGGCCTATTAAATAAACTAGATCTCTTCCATTTATCCACCTCCAACAAAGAGGACAGTTTAATTAAGTCTATTTTAATGTCCTATAACTCTATAAATAATGTTTCAAATGGTTTAACACCTCACCAAGAATATATTACAGAGAAACTGAATACACATCATTTAAAGCAGCAAACAAGCTGTAAACACAACAATGACATATCATTTTGCTATGAATGTGTTAGCAAACAGTTGCATATTTACACATCCAGCAGACACAGACCAACATTAACATTCATTTAGAGTTGTGTTTGTGTCCACCTGATGGATGTAAGTCCAATATTCACTCTCCATTTAGCTCTGGTTTGGTCTCCACCAACTACTATGAAAAATATCTGTCTCTATGTTTACAGCTAGCTGCTAACTCTGTCTGACTGCAGTTTAGTGTTGGGCAGGTAGTGTACAGTGGGTTTTTTAGAGCTTAGCCACTAAGAACAGTTGTCTGCTGCTGCTGGAAACAATGCTGACGAGAGCAGAGTTGTGGGCCTGAAAACCAAAACAAAGAGCTAAAAGAGCCTAAAACGCTCTGTAGAGCTTAGAGAAAAGACAAAGTTCGGCTAACAGTTCTGTGTGAGTTCATCATTATGAGCAAACCCTTTCACATTGTACTAAGTCATTTAATCCATTGTTAACATAAAAACATTGACTAGTGCAGCTTTAAAGATATTGTAAACAGGATAAAAAAACAACGCATGTTGGCAATTCCAATCGCATAATTTTTGGCCTCAAAATCTTGAGATTAGCAGATAACCTACTGCACTGCAACACATTTAGCTGTGTTACAGTGTGTGCGTGTGTGTTGTTGTGTCTCACCCCTCCTCTCCCAGAAAGGTGACGTAAAGTTTGTTCCTCTGCAGCTCTTTGCGGGAGTACGCCATCACCTGGTTAAAGGTTCCTTCCAGCAGGTGTTCTCTCCTGATCAGCAACCTACAACAACCAGGACAGCTCAAACACTGGAGCTTATACATCACACTGGAACAAGTCCCCCTAACAAAAACTTTGACCAGACCCCAAAAGAAAGTATGAAATGCTTGGAACATTTTTCATATTTTATTCAATTCAGTTTCTGTGCATTTGTTTTCCTAACATGTAGGTCTAAATTCAGTTTCAAAGCTTTCTCTACAAAGTTCTGGTGGAGAAATTAATTCCTACAAATATTTAAATCGAAATGTATTCAATACTGAAACCTACATTCCAAGAAAGCTACCACTGAGGATATCACCTCACTGTCCTCATTGCTGTAACAGCTATATATGTTAAAGTTAATAAAACCTTAACTTCCCAACAAAACAGGAGGGAAAAATCATAAAATCAGATGCTGTATTCTATGTTTGGGCAATCTCAGATAGGTTAGGGCATTCAAGTTAGGCTAGTTAGCTTTTAGAAGGACTAGTTTATCTGGTGTTACTCTTCTTCATTATGGAAAACTTGAATGAACCCCATTGCCTAAAGAGGGAGGGGTTTATGCAGGGTCCATGAATGCTGGCCCTGATTTCCAGAGAGGGCACCCCTCTCCAAAACCATCCTTGATCCCAAGTGTGGGTTCCTGTTCCCCATAAAATTTGGGCTCTCATGTCCCCTGACAAATTTGTCTAATTAGGATTTGAGTTAATAGCCATTACTGCTTCAAAGATTGGTGAGTGAATTACTCCATCCTAGTTTGGATTGGAGTGTTTCAAAAAACTGGGCTCTATATTTATCCTTTGTGAATAATTCGTGCCAATGTTGCAATGTTCTGGAGGATGTTTCTCCTCCATTAGGCCGGGGCAGAGTGAAGCTCTGTTGTCTTGCAAGTTCCTTCTATACCATCCGTTGGTTTTTCTCCAAACATGTGTTACTGTAATTTGAGTTTTATTTACATATCCTTTAAATTTTGATTTTCAATCATTTTAGATTTCATTCATATCATTTTAGATTTCTTTAGAGCCTTTATAGCCCATACTTGTTTTTGAATTTATTTTAACCTTTTTTGGTGTAATTGATTTAGCTTTTTTAAAAAAAAAAGATTTTAGAGTCCTTTGATTTAAATGGTTTGTTTGGTTTAGTTTAAAACCTTTTCAGGGAAGTTTCACTGAGAGGAAGCCTCTCTTTTGCAAGAATGTCCTGATCACATTCACAAAGTTACACACATTCACACCTGGAAGCTGTCCAGTACAACCACAGTCTGAGCTGCTGGCCACTGAGGAGCTCCATTGGAGCAGTTGGGATAAAGTGCCTTGCTCAAGAGCACATTGGTAATGAAGGTTTGGCAAGTGCTGCTTTTTCACTTACTCCACCCAACAGTATCCTGGACTGACCAACAACCCTCCGGTCACAAGCCCACTTCTTCAGGCCACCACTGCCCTTTTGTCATTATGGGTTAGGGTTAGATTATGTTTGATTTAGTTACTGTCTTATTTATGTGGTACAATAAACTCAATTACCAAGATATTGAAGTATCAAAATTGATTTTCAATTGCAGTTAACAGTTTGTAAAGTAGCTTCAGCTAAGGCTAGCTATAACTGCCCTCTGAGTAGCCTTAACTAACTAGAGTACATTCTGCACAGTTTTGTTTTTACCTTAGTTGTTGTTTAGTTTTGTAATTTCTGAAAATTTTACAGCTTTTTTGGGGGGTTTCTTCCCCGAAAATTACACATTCCTATGGCATAATAATTTTGATATGGTAAAACTGATGTCAAAAACTCTGATTCTGGTCTAAAGTCAATTTCAAACAAATATGTAGTTACTGCATTTTGGATTTGTGGGGCTGTAACCTATAGATATAGATGTAGATGATAAATAAACATATATTTGGGACTGGATTATAATTATCTCAAAAATGTTAGGAGGGGAGAAAGCAGTGTCAGCTGTGTCAGAACTAATATCAGGATATTTACTACTGCTGTAACAATCTAATGGATCCGTTTTATTTTGATGGTACAATAAATGGATTCATGTGTGTAGTTTGCATACAGTCTTACTTGATCTTGCCTGGTCCCTGGCCGTAGCCCTTTGCTTCTAATTTCCTGTAGAAGTTTCTTAGTTTGGCTTCAAAGTCTCTGCGGTACGGAGCTGGAGCCCTGGCTCTCTGCAGGCCTACATACACAAAGACAAGAATAAATAAACATAAAAGAAATGATAAGAGAGAAGATAACATCAAAAGGTCTTTGCATAAGTGTATTATATTTAATAGCGATTTAAAAGTGGAGAGTGAGGCTGGAGGAGTGGGATACAGACAAAATATTTATTATAACCTTTGTGATTTCTTTTTAGTGAAATTGTAAAATAATCCAATTTAAACTTTTAAAACTCATTCCATTTTTCCATCACTGAGTTTTTGTCTAACAATCAAACAGGGTACTTTGTTGTGATTGGCTGTTGCTTTGGTCTGAATTAGCAAACATCTCACATACATGGCAATCAAAGAATTTGCAATGAAAAGAGGCATTCTGAAAAAATAACTAGTGGAATGAAGCAAATGACCAACAATAAACACTGCTTCTATCCTGCTTTTTACAATAACAATGAAGAGGTCAAAATCCCAGCAAATCTCGTAGCATATAAAGAAGAACTTAACTGTGAGACAACTAATTGTTGCTAGAGTTCTGACCTCTTCAAAAGCAGGATGAAATAACATTTGATCCATGAGTCAAGTTTTAAAATTTGAGTAGCTTTTTTCCTTTATATAATTTCATGGACATATTATGCATTTTATCTGTATTTATTCATATGACTATTTATTTCATGATATCTTAATTATTTGTGTAAAATTGATATTCATAGAAACCTGAGCTGGGATGAGATAAAACTGTGGACTGCATGTTAAAGATCTGCAGAAGATAAAAAGGACCCTGAAATGCACAACAATAATAATAATATACAGTATAACAGTAAGACTATCGTGCAGATTATCTCACACCAGTGGCAGAAAATAAAAAAATAACATTTTAATAGTCAATAAGAGAAGGAATGAACCCTGAGGGATGTTTCTTACAGTTCGACTGACTGGGAATGTAAGATGTGGAGCAGTTCAGCTGAGCCAACAACATTTCTTACTGTTTTTCCAGGTCAGGTTTACAAAAAGACAATAGACAACTATTAGATAAAGCACTATTACAAGCCAGGCTTCCCTGCTGTGACCCAATTTCCCTTTATAGAACCTTCCATCAGTAACATGCACACCCCAACACACACACACACACACACTTGTGGGCCGCTTGAGATCTACTGGAGCTCATTAAGATAACATTAGTGCACCTCAACATGGCACAGCAGGCTCTGTCAAACAGCAATGATTACCATTATGGAGTTTCTCTGTGTGTGTGTGTGTGTGTGTGTCTAACAAAACCCGCAGAGGGCTTCAGATAGCATGCTAGATTACTGAGCATCTTCACTGTCAACAGTTCTCCAGAGTGCATCCACTTCACTTGCAAATGTGAGTAACTACCTGCCTACTGATTACTGTGGCATCAGGTGATAGGCAGATAACTCATGTGTGTATGTGAAGGATGTGGGTGGACTGAGGGGCAAAAAGCTTAGAAAATCTCAATATCTGCCACTCAGGAAAATCCCAAACCACTAATGTTGGTGGTGGCAGCTCAGTCTTCTTGTCCCAACTGGATCTGCTGCTGGTCACAGCCTGAACACCTGCTTCCTCAGTGGTGAACACATACAAGTTCATTTGGATAACATGGTATAAAATGTGACATTATCCATAATGTTGTCTGTATGTACATTATATATACTGTGAAGTGATGTTTGGCAAAAATGTGGTTTTCAACTACAAATGTTGGAGGGACAAAAGGAGTAATACTATAATGTCAACAAGTCTGCTGTAACTCATTCAATTACATGCAAACAACAGTCCAACATAGTTGTTAGTCAGGTTGGAGCTCTTTTTAACTACTTTATATATTATTGGGTAGTTTATAACAAGTTATATTTTAGGAACCAATCATATGTTGTGTGTGTAAATAATCTGTATTGTAACTATAGCTGTTGAATAAATGTAGTGAAAAAGTATAAAACATTACTCTGAATTGTAGTGGAGTAGAAGTATAATGTAGCATAAAATAGAAATACTCAAGTAAACTACAAGTACTTCCAAATTGAACTTAATGTAAGTACAGTACTTGAGTAAATGTACTTAGTTACATTCTACCAATAATATACATTCCAGTGGCTGTGGATACTATCTGGAAAGGGGCTGAAAATCAGTGTAGTGCTCCTTTAAAATGTCCAGATTTTGAAGAAATGTTTGTTTTAACTGTACAGTTGTAGTGAGAAACTAAACTTGAACTGTGTTATGTAGGTATTGTCTGTATGAAGCATAATGCAACTGTGTGTTTGACACAAACCACTTTGCTGCAATAACAAGAATTATTACTGAAGTAGTTCAGGAATGTTTCATTATTTTCATTATTTTGTTTTTCTCTGAGTCAAAGAAACAGTCGGGCTTCATATTAATGACAGGCAGCTGTGATTGCCATGTGATTGGCAGCTTGAAGGACCTACCAGGAGAGTTCTGAGGCGAGGAGGCGGGGGAACAGCGAGGAGAGAAGCTGAAGCCGGGGTGGATGGGGTGAGGTGGAACATAAGACATGATTTCCTCTTCAAATAAACTGCAAGGACGGGAGACAAAAAAGCATAGATGACTTTTGTTCTTTGCACTATAGTCCAGGTATTTGTGATTTCAGCAGTTTGTAAGAACGTTACAGAAAAACAAACTAGATGTTGGGTTGATACTGGAATGAGGTTCTTTACCTCAGTAGGATGACCAGGTCTGCATCACATGACAGCTTCTCCACACCCTGGGTACCTTCTGTCCGGATGTAGTGGATCTTCTCCCTGAAAAGTAAACAATGACCTGTTATCTAAAATAAATCCTTCACATTGGTTGAAATTTTTAAAACTTTTCTTGATAATCATACACAGTGATTTCTTGGGAACTCTGGTGTTTTTAGTCATCATCACAATATTGTGATCTGTCCAACCCACAGGAATGGAACATCCTTCAGAACACTGCACTGGTAAACTGCTAAAAATCAAAACAATACATGTCTCAATTTTCTCATGGTTTCTGGTGGAAAATCTTGTTGCACTTGTAACCATTTGGTTTAAGTTAGTTCTATTTGTATTCTTTGTATCACTCTTATTAATATTAAAGTCATCCAATAGGAGAACCTCCATGTTTTCTTCTCTTGCTTTATTTATGCTGCTACACAGATCTTCCAGACAGGACATGTTTGATTTGAGAGATCTGTAAACACATCCAATAAGCATTGGTAACTGATATGGCAACTATATTTTATACCCATATTACATCAGCTTGACCAACACAAAGGTCATCTCTCCTTAGAAGGTAAATATGATTTTGAATGTATAAGCCACTCCTCCTACATACATGCTCCTATCTCTTCTCATCATTTTGCATCTAAATGCATTTTAGTTATGGCTAAAATAAGCATATTATGGCAAGCTGCAAATATTAACGTTCTAAATGCAAGCCCTTCCTCAACAATGACAAGTCAATTGAATGTACCTGTCTCCTACTTGGCTTTGATGTGTTAAACAAAAGATCCATCATGAGTCCAGGACTAGACAACCCATCAGACCATACACAGATCTAGAATAACCACAGAATAACCTTCGAGTCCCTATACAACTGGCTGTTTATGTACAACTTGTCAACACTCAGTGAGGTAAGTGCATTGAATGCACCTTCATAGATGGATAAAGAATTTTTCTTCTCATTTATCTCAGGAGGATATTGATCGTTCATTCCAAAGGATGTATTCCTGAGTTCCTTGTCCTTGCTTTTAAGTTCTGTTTCTTTAAAATGTTCAAATCGAGCAACAATGGCTCACGGCCAACCCTCAGAAACTTTACCCATTGTGTGAATGTGAGAGAAAGTGATGCTCTGAGTTGTTTCTAGCGTCATTTTTAACTGTTCAATCAGAAATTGCCGCACAGCAGATTCACAGTCAGTGTCCTCCAGGATTCAACACAATATTGTCTCTCATGGAGCGGCATTGGAAGTCCAGCAAGGTTTCTCTCAGCTGCTTGTTCTCCTTTTCAATAGCAGCCACCATATTCTCCACAGTTTGCACGGAGCATTTTAGCACCACATTCCCAGACATCAAATCGTCAATTTGCATCTGACTATGTTCAAGGTTCGCTCTGAGCTTGCCAAATTCCTCTCTCATGACAATATCTCAAGCTTTGCAAGTCTTTTATCAATGGATTGCAGTAAAGCAATTTCTACCTCCATCGTTGGCTCACTCCCACACTGTCAGAATGCACTTTTTTTGCCTGGGGAGGGTCTGGAATCCTCATTGATATCCTTTAGGATCTTCTTCTTGTCTCTTTCCCAAAGTTTCTATCTTTCTGGGACATGTTTCCGTTTGCACTTTGATAACTCACTTCAATAAATCTCTCCAGCTCTTCAATAGACCCACTGGAATTCAGACTGTTTGATCAGAGTTCAATCAGGCTCTGTAGTTTTGGGCCAGCCAACAACTTGCAGTGGAAGCAGCAGAAGGGCTTCCAGCAGGAGCATGCTGGGCAGAGGGAATCCACTAAAAATCACTTCTTGCAATTGCCATCCATAACTCTTGACAGTTTGGTAGTATGACTTATTAAAAACACTTGAGAAATATCAAATATATATTCAAAACAACTCGCAGGGCTAGGAGCTCAAGAGCATAGGAGTCATCTTATCCAATGTGACTTACAAGCGACAACGAGAGCAGAGACAAGAGACTTTATATAACTCATTCCAGACAGTACTGGGCTAATGATGATATTTCCTGTACATCTACTGGTTCGACAGATATAGGCCTAATTGTAAGACACTGCTCTGCTGCACTGCTCATCTGAAAGACTAGTATTTGGCCAGTGCAAGAAAATACTAGATGCTAACTAATACTTACCTCCAGCTGCTGACAAAAATCAGCACAAAAATCTGACTGATGATCTCATTAAATAACTTTTTTTTTTTTTTTAAATTCCTCCTCTGTGTGCATACAAATAGCAGGACAGAACATTTGTAATTAATGACAATATATATTTTATAAAGGCAGCAGGTGTGTCATATTATTTAGCCTGACTGCATGAAAAATGAAAGCAGTATCAACAAGTACTGACAAACTGTTGTGGGCATTTGTTCACTTAGATTATCATTTCCAGTTCTGTATATTATTTCTACAGAATATAATAGTGTTGAAGCCTGCTGGTGATTTTCAGCAGTAACTGGTGGTAACGAGGGAATGAAGTCATAGCAGTGTGTGTGGGTATTGATCATGATGTGGGTAGTTATGATTATTACAGAGTGTGTAGACAGGACAGATGGTCCCTATGATATTATACTGATATATAAACTCACTGCTGATTGGCTGCAACACAACATATGCTACTACATCATATGATAAATTAAAACAAATGCAAAATCAGATAAAGACATGAAATACAATAGTGCTAACAAAGAAATATAATATTGCAAAAAATACTACACTGATGTTAGAAATTATATATGAGAATATAAAGTATATTACATGAATAGTATAGGAATATTATTCAGGGCCTGACATGATAAACTAAGTGAGCTAACGCTTACTTTTTCAGCACTTTTTGATACTGCTTTCATTTTTCATGCAGTGCTGCTGAATAATATAACACCTGCTGCCTTTATGAAACATCTTTGTCATCAATAACACATTTCATGGTACGTCTTGATGTTTTTATGCACTCAGAACAAGAAATTTCTTAAAAAAGACATTTTATGGATTAGATACTAAGACATCTAGTAGACATGTTTCCTTATTCTCCACATGATGGAGCGAGTGGTTCTCTGAGTCTGAGTCATAACAACTATATATAGACTCCACTGTAATGGTTATAGCATTATCATTTGACTATCTAGTTAGATAGTTGTTGCCTGGAACGTGGGTAAGATTTCAAATATATGTGTGGGGAAAAAAAGGAAAAGAACAAGAAAAGGAGAATGGGAGGAAGACAGAGTAGCAGTAATAATACTAATATATGTTTCTGTTTATGACACTGAACAGCAAAAGGGTACTGAGTAGTTAAAGTACTGTATCTCTGAAAACAACAACTACACATTTGAACTGTCTAAATGAGACTGTTGAGGCGTTACCATTAGCTTCAGATAAATCTGTTTTAGGCAGGAACAAGGAACCAGGAACCCTCATTACATACATATCGGAAGTACAAAAAAAATCTAAACAGACTTTATTCATTCTTATTTAGTTCTTTGAGGAAGAAGCATACCTAAGTGCATGGTTTCTGCTCAGGCTGGGCTGTCGCTCCTGCAACATGTCAAATATGTTTGGCTGTCGAAGGAAGGCCACAATCTTGTCATTGTAAGCTGGTGAGAGAGAGACAGAGAACACATCACCACAGCTGAGAATTAATTCATTCTTCAATCTAGATTTATGGACTGTAAACTCATATTAATGCATTTTTGAAAAATTCAAATTGATCCAACATGGTGACCACATTAACATCTTGCAGCATATAAAATGACATGAAGCACAACCACTAGCTAGTGTTGACACAGTAAATATTCATTAGTAATGGGATGTTATGACAGCGCCTACATGGAGCATGATGCTGGCTTCGTATGGCGGCGACCAGGCTGTTTCCAGGTCTGGCCATCAGAGAAGCTCCACGACTCCGGGACACATCAGAGGCCTGGAGAGAAACACCAACAAAGGTTTTCTCATGACTTAATACTCCCTCAAGTGACCAGGCCATTGTTTCATTTACATTCCAAAATCAACAATGAATTTATCAACTGTATTAACAAGTATGGTGTGTGTATCAAAGCCTGATATGTCTTATACTTCAGTGCCACACAGCTCCACTGTCATCCAAAAACTATTAAAAACACATCAATGAGCCACATGTTCCTTCATTTCATTACCATCAACACACACACTGTTGTTTATTTTGATTCAATCCCACTCACACACACACTGTCCTGCTGCCAGAAATACTCACTAGAGCACTAAATGTGGATTAATCCGCAGCTAAAAATAGTCCCCAACAAAAACACTATTTCCTCCTGTTTGAGTAACGTTTGTTAAAAACCTTTTTTAAAGATGAATGTCAGTAAAGTCAGAAAGTATTAACACATTGTTGGTTTTGGTCTTTTCAAGGCATTCGGTGTTAATAACAGCAGACTTGATCCTTTAAACTACTGTTATACATACAGAAAACAAATATGGAGTAAAACGTGCATCAGCTCATGCTATCTGATAATCTTTTTCATCATCATCCTATGAAGAGCATCTCAAACTACATTCATTGTGCTGCTTTTTTTTTACAACACTCCAAAAAGTAACAGAGGGCAGGAAATAAGCAGAAACTCCAGTCATGTTAGTACCTCCCCGGCGCTGTAACTACGCAGTCTCTGCAGGTGTTGTCTGTGGGCGAGATGGCCGGGCAGCCGGCCGTTCTGCAGAGGGATGCGAGGGTCGATGAAGGTCGTGGCTCGACTGTTGTGGTCCACGAAGAAAGACTGGGAAGCAGAAACAAGTGATGCAAACTTTGTACTCCAAGATATAGATTTTAAAATGATCTCTGATTCAGATTTAGATTTGACAAATAGCTCCAAAAGAAAAACAATATAATATCATATTCAGTACAATGCTCTGGAGAGTGTGTGCATTTTAATATACAGTATATAGCTTCAGCTAACCATATGATGGAGTCTTTTTGTTGTGAATGACCTTCTCTGGTGTTCATGCTGCTTAAAATACAGCTGAACATGAGTGGTAGTCCAGTGTTTTGTCCTTGGTTCATTTTGCTTCGCTAGTCTTTCCATGTATGACACACTGCTGACTATAAGTAAATCCATCTCCTCACATACATCCATGGAAGGGTCATTCTGCATGTGGGAGGTGTCCTACCTTGCCCTGGGGGTCAGTCTTGATCTCCCAGCCCCGCGGCAGCTCCAGCTGAGTGTCTGCGAACTTGTTGAGGAAGACCACCAGGTCTCGGTTATGTTGGTAGCGCTCAAAGTTTCTGGCATCGCGACGCACCTTCAGGATCATGTGTTTCACACAGCTGCTGCTGGTGAACATCCGGTAGGCTGCCTGGAGAGACAAAGCAGCTGCATGTTTACTTTTATATCTATAAAAGTGAACAAAGTCCTGTGTCGCTGAGAGGAGAAAATGCTATTTATATTTTATTTCAGGTGAGCCTTTGTGAGTATGTGTGTGTGTGTAGGAAAGATGGTGTGTGTATGTGCTTTGCATTAAATACTTCATTTTCTATTTTATCAAAAGTATGCGTGTAGATAGTTATGGATTGGTTAAAATGATCATGACAAAAAACTTTTTTTTGACATTTTCATTTTTTATTTGTATTCTTTATTTGATAGTGATAGTAGAGACACAGACAGGAAATTAGAGGATAACAGAAAGATTTTGATTGTGATAAATAATAAAGTTATATGTTCACTGTGAGTAATGAGCACTTTCAGTGATTTTCAATGATTAGAAAGCTGGAAGTGTTTCAGTTTATTTCCTTCCTTCCATGCAGCCATTACATTCTCTTGAGAGCGGCTGGCAGTAATCCATGTCCAATTGAAAGTTAATTGAAAACAACAACATAAAAGCAGCAATATGGCGACAATTTTTAGAACTTAAGAAAACAACAATCATCCTGCTTTATTAGCCACATGTCTGGAAGTGAGAGGGTAGACTGTCTGACAGAGTCAGCCGTTAAAGGAACTCTTGCCTTTAGATTTGGTCAGATGACATGTTTGAAGCACACTGAACATTTTACTGGAACAGAAACCATAAGATTTCATTCACAGGCCATGTGTCAGGTGTGTGAGTGTAGTACTCACATAGTTGCTGTGCAACACAGTGAAGAATTCTGGGTGTGTGATGAACTTGACAGCAGGTGATTGGAGGAGATGGCTGATCTTCTGGTGATTGACAGGGGAGGCGGGGCCTGGAGACAGATAAATCACTTCGTATACTTCTGAGTACTTTTAAACTATTTACTCAAGGAGATTTTGACATAATAAACATCTATCATAATTACATCATTACAATGTGTGAAAGTACTACACCAGAACATGAACAATTGCAATGAAATCCACTATTTATGTCTTCAGTCTGTGAAAATAGGTTATTGTAAACACAAATGAGAGGGAAAACAATATAAAAGCCTACAGGAATAATGCTATAATAAGACAGAGAGGATACTTTAAAGTGGGGGGAGGATGAGTGCTATACCTGTCGGAGGAGAATCAGTGTCTGTCTCTGTACTGCTGCTCCTCTCTAACCTCTGACTGCCGCCCTCCTCCTCTGTGGCCATGGTTCTCTGGATGCTCTGGTACCTGCACAAACAACCAGTGGTCTTCTAAGCATGAAGGATGAAACATGTTGGCTTGTGGAGTATTACTGGATTCTTAAAGGGTGTCGTCATGGCTAACAAAGACAGATTTATCTCTTTTCAACACTCATTAGTTCTTGCATTTATGTAATATGTGGAGGTTTTGCATAATGTTAAATGTGTTGCATGTTTTTTTATGAGCTTATCTCCGGATATGCAGTGCACTGCACTTCTTTGCGTGAAATGTGTGTTGCACAAACAGAGGCTGACGCTTTGAGTTCCTTCACCAGTCAGCAGATGTCAGCCTAACTCCACTATAATGTATCAGCTTACAACACAGCACTGACTGAGACATCCTCTTCTCTTCTGATCTCATCCATCCTCATTGTTTCACTTCCAAATCATTTAGTTGACAAAAACACAACAAGAATCTGATGTTCAGGTGTTCATTCAGGTGTGATATTTTTAACATACAGTATAGCGTATATGTTTATGCATAACATTGAGAAAAAGAACTCTGTGCAACACTCAGCTTAGCATTTTAATTACAACGTGAAAGCAAAAATAAAGTCTACTTTTAATGGCTTAAAAATCCATTTACCCAGTCCCATATTTTTCCAGTTATTAAAGTGATTAAAGTTCTCAAAAAAATGGGAATTTGAACATCTACAGTACAATCATGTCAACGGGGAAACTTCACCTGCTCCATCGAAATGCAAAGCTCCAGAACAACTACTGAATGAACCTTGTGTTGTGGTTGTTTTGTACACTTAAAATCATAGTTTAGATGTAATATAATTTTATATTTTTTTTATTTATAGGCAGTGCAAAAATATACTTTTTCACTTCTCCAGTGAACTAGATATGAACAAAGAAATGCCAGAGACAGACTGTGTAGGAGATGATAAATAAAGAAACAAATAAAAACTTTCTCAGATGAAATCCTCTCTGTGCTGTAGCAACGCTGGTCTCACCTCCTGTTGAGTTGCTCCATCTGATGTGTGGATCCTGATCGAGGGATGCCGTGGTTACACTTGCCGCTGTGACTGGGTCTCTGCCAGGTCGTGGTCCGGTTGACATGGTCCACATAGAAAACTCTGCCGTGGCTGTCGATGCGAGCTTCCCAGTCTGTGGCAGCAGAGAGGTGAGGAAGAAGCTGCATTACTATTCCGTTGTGAAGGATATGTTTGTCAATCACATTTCAGTTAGCTGGATGTAAACTGGTTTGTACTGGTCAATATTCATACTGCCTTCTACTCTTCCATGTGCTCTTTGGAAAAAAATATGATGTGATAGTTAATATGATTTAACATATGAAGCTCCATTTTAAACATGCACATAATGAGACTCATTGCATTATTTTTATCACACTGTTAACCTTGTATAACTGAAGGTAACATTTGGTTTATATAACTCACTAAACTAGTTAAATTGACATACATACAAACAGTATTTTGTGGTTCATTAACATTACTTATCTCAGTAATCTGTAGTTTAATAGATTATACTATGTTATTAAAATAGCAAGTAAATCTTCAGTTTCATAAATCACTCACTCCAAATTTCAGAATCCCTCAATTATAAATCTTTTTGCTTATATTTGTCCAGCATCCACTCACAGGAACTGAGTTTCTGTTTCAAAGACAAATAGAGGTGGAGTATGGAGGGTGTTTTCCCACTATGTTGATACTGTGTGTCATATAACCAACACTGAGTTGGTAACTAATCCTTTCATGCATGGTCTGATGCCTGCCTTGGAGATCAACAGGACTTGCAGGTCTTTTCTGACAAGCTGATTGGTTGTTGGATCTGAGCCTAAATGATAAGAGAATATAAGCTTATTTTTCCATTTTGTAAGAAGCTAAAACCGTTAATAGAGTGCAGGAATACAGTTACTGCAAGTGTGCATGAAACACTGTGTCCACCACTGGTGAAAACAGCAAACTGACATACAGGATCAATTTAGAATCAATTCTAAATGTGTCAAAACAAGTCAATTCATCTTGGATTAGAGGTTAGAAAAATCTCATCAAGTCATTTTTGTCTGCAATGGAGACCTTCAACCTACATTGATAGCTTTTTGTGGCCACGTGGGAGCAGTGGAGCAAGCTAGAAACATAACACTGACATATTATCACATTATAAAGTTATTGTGGCTAACTTGTTAGCCAAGAGTTGCCATTCTACACACACACACACACACACACACACACACACACACAGAGCAACATTAGCATTCATTTGCAGCCCAATATTCACTCTTCCTTTAGCTCTGGTTTGGTCTCTACCAACTCCAGAAAAAATATCTGTGTCTTTAGCTGCTAAATGCTCCTCTATGTTCACCAGCTAGTCTCTAACTGTGTCTGCTGTTTGATGCTGAGCAGGTGGTGTACAGTGGGTCTATCAGAGCTTAAGCTGTCAAGGGCTGGAAACAAAGTGAGACTGAAGAAAAATAATAAATTTGCAGGCTGTAAAACCAAAACAAGAGCTGAAGATGCAAAATTATTCATAGAGCTGTGGTGAAAATGTTCCGTTGGAACTGAAGACTACAAGTTTGAAATGAAAGACATCTGAGGGTGTGGAGTAAGAAAGAAGTGAGGTTAGCTAGACCTCTGTAGCTCCTCATCTCTGCTGGAGGCTAGCAGCTCCAGGCTACATTAGCTGCTACTAGCATAATTCATGTGAATCTGTCCAGTCCAGTGAATCAAGTCCAGTTGTATTGTGGGTAATGTAGGATCCAGGTTGTGACGAGGATGAATGCATGGAATAAAAACGATGATATCTCTGGTTCTGCTGCATTGATTTTGATTCTTTTTAACTGTCCACCGTGAGTCTGACAATATTATAAATCAGCGTAGTTCAGTTTTGAGCAAATAAAGTAAATTCAGGTATTTCCTATAATCTACTGGTACAGGTAGAAATAATAATGACAGGATGAAGATTATTACATTCTACTACAAAAGGTTTGTAGCTTATAATGATGATTTATGAAGGTCAAAACTGGCAACATTTATTCCTTAATGATGACTGTAATCTTTGTTATTTGATTGTATTAACTTATGTTGGCTTAATGGTTTTGGGAGATTTGACAGAAGCACTTTTAAAGAACCTCTGTGGAAACCTGTTGTTCTAGTTGTTGTGGCTGACTGATGTGTCACACTGATGACTTTATTTGGCTCATAAATGGCCACAGTGTGAATGTGCGAGACGAGGGCCGCGTTCCTCAGCTCTGACTAACTGCTGTAGGAAGAGGAGGAGGAAGATGAAGACTGCCCCCTCAGGACAGAAAAACCCTCTGTTGGATGTCACTACTGCTCTGCCCACTCACACACACACACACACACACACACACACACACACACACAAACACAGAGAGAGTGAGAGACAAACAGCCTCTCACTACCAGTGAGCATATTTTAGGAGTCAGTGTTCAGGCAACCATGGATTTCTTGCCCTGCTCCATTTAATCAGACTGAAGGTGCCTTGGGTCAGATCTGAGGTGATGATGTGATCTAATAATGTTCAGTTAGAGTCTGTAGAAATGAGGCTGTGATTGAGGGGGACTTTGTTCTCCTGCTCAAACTGGAAGATCAGCTGAGTGTCACTAGATGTAAGTGTAATCCTGCACCTGTAAGTGTTGTAAATGGATCCAGTCTATAGTGTCAGAAGATTGAACACAGCTGCTCCTCACACTGCTTCTGTGTTGTTGCACTGTGATCAGCCTCAACATAGTGAAAGTCAAGGAGGAATGATGATTAGTGATTTCAATAACAGATGTCGCATTTCTGAATTGTGCAATACAAGTAAAAAAAAAAAAAAAAAGAAATGATTCATCAAGTAAACATACTCTGCACTTTCTAGTTCCCACTTATATATGCTGATTTGTTTTTGTCAATTTCCATCATTTTAATGATATTTCTGCCAGATTTCCTGCTGTGTGGGCATTAACTGACAATAATAATAATAACAATAATAACCCTAAACAGTCATAATAGGTCCCAGCTCACAGTGGTGGCAGCCAGAAGTCTGCAGAGACAAGAGCGTGCATTATGTCAAACTCTTAAAAATGAGTTTCATGTCAAACTGAATCAATTTGGAAAAAAAGCAGTTTCTCAATATAGCTGATCCTTGATATCAGAATATACACCAACAGCACTGAAGCTTCTACAGCATAGATCATAGACAGTCTATCCTAATGTGGATACAAAGTCCCTCTGAATCACTGCAATCACTGGAGCCCCAACGCAGCTGCTTGAGTCACTACCAGTAAGTGTATTTGATTACTCTTTAAAGGGTCCTGATGGTACCATTGATGGTGCCTACTTTTCGTCTCTGGCCGTTCCCATGTCTGACACTCTCAGCATCTGATAGACACCTGTCAGACACTGTTTTCGCATTTTAAATTGCTTTAATTTTCTAATTATTGGCTTTAATTTGACTGTCACTGCCCCTTGGAATTATGGGTAAGTCGTGATACTGATGTGCAGAATGCATGCATTAAGAACTCTCCATGAAATATTCACTTATATCAGTTGTAGGCTGATTGATCAGTTGAACTATAAGCTAAATAATATTTCTTCTTTTTGACACAGCTGCTATTGTTGTCTGTTTCAGACAAAAGCCATCAGATTGTTTTAAAGTGCATCTTGTGGAGGTGTTTCCACTTATTCTGGCTGATTAGACCTCTGCTCATGTTGAAGAACTATGCTTACATGAAGTCATCAAACTTCTCAAACCAATAATAACATTTAATATGTTCTTTTTTCTATGCAAAGAGTTGCAACAAAACTCAGAGGTGTCAGTCAACAACAGCTTTTAAACGCCCCCACACTGTTCTGAGAAAGAGTAATCAGGCAGAATAAGTGAAAACACCCATGTGGCTTCACCATGGGTGTGTAGGGCCTTTCTGAGGATGTGTGCACAGGCAATGCAGGGTAGCAATCATGCACATGCCAACACATAGCTAAAAAGGTAGAGGAAACTGAAAATCATTAATTTGTAAGTGTGTGTTTGTGGTCTTACCATCAGCTCTCAGAAATGCCATCAACAACTGTTAATTGCTCCAATGTTCTTGTTTTACTTCAATTTGACGATCTTCAGTTCCTGATCAGTTCATCACACAAACAAATATCCAAATAGGGAAGACTGCTCTCGACTGAGCGTCTCCTTTGGTATGTGATTGACAGTTATAAGGCTTATTAGTGGCTAATTTTCCACTATAAAACTTCCAGGTTCAAAGAAGAAGGATATTTGTGTGGGCTGCTAATTTTGTCCAGAACTAGATTCAAAACAAGTGCGTTTTTCCAAATTAATTGAGAATTGGCAGTGACATTGTTTGTTACTGACATGTGACGTTACACAACTTTTCTAGCTTGTAAAATTAACAGGTGCCTCAAATATACACACACACACAGAGCTTGTTTGTTGTTGTTGAAGCAATTTTTTGTATAAGATGAATGAGCTGGTTTGATTTGACACTTTGTCAGGACAAACACACTTTCCAGACGCTTTTCCAGACGCTTCAGGTTGTGTGCTCCGTGTTCCGTGTTTGCATAAGAAGAACGACAGAAAAAGGTTTAAGAACTCCCTGTTGGGTGATGATCTAACAGCTAAGTGGATTTTGGACCTTCTGGCAGCTGATCTTCCCGCTCTGAGTCAGCAAAAGACTAGCAAGCCATTCAACCATCCAATACAGAGTGCAAGCAGCAGAGCAGTGTAAAGCTGTACATCTAAACATAAAGGGGTTTGCATGAAGAGAGGATGAGATGATGACTGCAAACACAGAGGAGGCAGAATATGTTTGAAAAGCAAACATACACAGCAGCATGCATTTGAATGAAACACGCACACACACACACACACAGCAAACCAAGGTGTGACTCCAGAGTAAGACTGGGAGGTGTTGGTTCTTACTTGGAGGTAAGGCTTGGTCAGTGGCTGCAGGAAAATGGTTTAGGTCATGGCTGGGTCGAAGGACTGGAAGATGGCCAACAGGAGGGGAGAAGCCTGAGCCTACAGGACATCAGAGAGACAGTATGGGGTAAGTTACCATAAGGCTGGGGATAACACTATACCACTTGTCAGACTGGACGCCATACATTTAGGATGTGGAATCCCCACATTCCAGCAAGTGGGCAGTAGTGTGTTCTTTATGTGGTGAGCATTGACTGTATATAAATCTTTATATAAAGTCAATGGTAGCGAAGTGGAAAGTCAGGGTGTGGAGGATGGGTGGTGTATGTAACATGGATGTAGCGCATCCAGGTTGTATAGAGGGGAGTTCATAGTCTGCATCCAGTCGCAGTCCAACAGTTAATGTTTATAACCATAGCCATGATCTAGCCCTAACCTTAAAGCAGTATTCATTGATGGCAACTTGGGGGCAGGAAACAAGCTGTAAACACAAAACTATTATCACCTTAAAATGTTGAAATGGCTAACATGTTAGCAAACTGTTGCCTGTTCACACATGCACCTGAATGTAACGACATTAGCAATCGTTTAGAGCCATGTATGTGTCCACCTGATAAATGTGAGTCTGATGCTAACTTTTTTTTTAGCTCTGTGTTTGTTCTCTACCAACTCCTGGGAGGGAAATATCTGGCTCTTTAGCTGCTAAATGCTCCGCTATGTTCACCAGCTGGTCACTAACTTTGTCTGTCTGCTGTTTGGTGCTGGGCAGGTAGTGTACAGTAGGTTCAGCAGAGCTTTTTAGCAGAAAACAGAGGTTGATAAGAGCAGGCTGTCAACCAAAACAATGAGCTGAAAGACACTAAAATGCTCTCTAGAGCTGCAGGGACAAAAGCAATAGAAATATGAAACAAGGCAGGCAGAGAATAAAAGTAAACAAATTCCACAAAAAAATATTCCTCATATATATATAATTACCTATTTTTAAGAGTGAATTATCAATAAAATAAGTTAAACAGAATTCAAAGGGAATAATATTGATTATTGAGATGTTAGTGGTGAGAATTTTGTTTCAGAAGGAAATATCTGTGTAAATGTTTAAATTTTAAGAAGGGAGAATTTCGGATGTGATGTGGGATTTTATAACACATTTTAGTGCATGTACAGAAAAATGATCTTAAACCAGTTATTTTAAAAGCAGGTATGGATTCAGTTCATTTGTAATAGCTCTGGTTATTCTTCCAAGTCTTATAAAGTTATGTCTTGGTAAAATAGAACAAAGTGAAGAAGGGAGAAGGTGATAATATAGTTGATAGTTCATATTAATACCTCTAAGTACTGTATAATTATGAAGATTGAATGATTTAGTGAAAACACTACACGATGTGTCCAAGGAGAAAGTTTAACATGAATGATGAATTTGCTGCGCATTCATCAATTACAAGCAACCCATTCCACATTTGACCCACTGTGTAATATATTAAAAATATTGATTAGTGCAGCTTTAACCATGCCTTATATGCCATGTGCTATGATTATAGAAAGAAATCATTTAAAAAACATTCAAATTGAACATAAACCAGGGTTTTCCAGAATTGACTAATATCAACATTGTGTCTGGTGATAGGGTTGGAGATTTAGATTGAACCACTGCACTAACATCAGAACCAATCAGCCCAAACACCAAACTCAACTGGCTCTATAAGTTTTTACTCTCACTGGCAGTCTGGACGTGTGATCCAGGTGAGGGGAGAATGCCTGTCAGTGCAAAGCGGAACTTGAAGTATACACACAACATGCTTTGAGATGTGAAGACCAGCCGGAGTCAGACTGATGGAACGTAATCCATTCAATGCTATCACGTTAATGAGACATTATTCCCTCTCAGAAACATTAGGGGGTAGAAACATTATCACCATCAAAGCAGCAGAAAAATATCTTTAACATGAGATTCATCATCGCAAAAGGCAGAAACATCACTGTCATCACAGCATGAAGAAAAGTCACAGAAACGGCATCACTATGAGTAATGTTACCAATTTATGAGTAGAGATGTCTGAAATAACCTTTTAAAAATGAGCAAAACTGATCACAATGTGCCTCAATCAACTCAGATATACTTCATTTCCTTATAAAGCTCATTTTTGACTTGATAAGGACTTGACTGCAAATGTTTACTGACTTCAGCACAGAGCTTTAAATCCTCCTGTTCAGTACACACCCACAAGGCCAACACAAACTCCAACAGTTTAATCCTAAAATAACACAGCGCTTACCACAGCATTACTCACTCACTTCTTTGTTTACTCTGCTGCTCCTTGGTCTTCTACCATGTTTACATGCTGCTAGAGGAGGTGGAAAACCCAAAAAATTCTCCTCCGAACGCTGCATTTACAACAACAATTTGCATCACAGCAGCTACAGTGTTTTACACCTGACAGAGGTTAGTTGAATGAGTGTGAACTCGAGGTTTAAGCTCTGAAGTGATGACATTTTTAACTCAATAAACCCGTGAAAACGATAATAAAAAACAGGCTCTGGTCTGTCATGCTAAATCTAGTTAAAGGCTTTCTCATAAATATGCACTGATTCATCTGTGTTCAATCATATTGTGTTCAATCATATTCATAATAACACAACATTAACACCAAAGACTGGACCAGATATGATTTTTTAATAAAACCCAGAAGCTGATCTTGGCTCCTCAATGTGTGGACATTCTGAGGGTAAGCATGAAATTCTATTTTCAGAATTAAAAAAAAAAAAAAACAACTTTATGTGGCACATGTGCTAGTGTGTTGATGGGAGCGGGAGGGAAAACAGAAAGGAAAGCCATATGAAAGAGCAAACCTGGCAGGAAGTCTGGCAGAGTGCCGATAGCGTTTCAGAGGAGTTTCATTTTGTTTCTGCAAAGACTGTCGGTGTGTGTGTGTATGTGACCTACTTTTCTATCACAGTGAACAACAGTCATTATGTAAAAAATGTACAAATACAGTATAAAATATGACAATTTATCCAGTAAAACAAGGCCAGTCAAACAGACTCATTTGACTGCAGGTTATATGAAGAAGCTGAAGAGGTGTTCATCTTTCTACTGACATTATGCAGCTTGTTTAAGCATTTTGAAGTTAGTTATGTTATTTTTATTTAGAAATCATGCTATTACTTCGATTAAATTAACATAAAATGTTTCAACATATGTGTCCATAGCTTTATCTGTACTGTATCTTACCTCCTTTTCACACGGGATTCATTACATTTCTGTTATCATCTATCTGTTAAATGTTAATGTCTTTTGGGCTTTCATAATAACAATAACATTTTAACATAATGTGAGCATGGGGGATCCTCTCTACTGTAACTCTTCTTTTAATGAATTCCCTGATAAAGTTTCTGATCAATATCATCATTTATCAGACTGAAAATAGAATTTACACAGTGTGACAGCAGATATTACAGTAAATTCTCAAATAAAAGTGGGTGGCCAAGTTTCAAAAAATCAACAGCACCAACATATAACAGCAGGGTGGATCTGCCTTTACTTTAATAGCTAATTATAATGTACGTTTTCACAGCACTACAAAAACAGTCATGTAATACCAACCAATCTACTGCTTCTGATTTCCTTTTCAGAACTACTGATTTGATTCACTGATCATCTCTAATCACTTCCCCTTTGCTGTTTTTTTTTTTCAATCACTTAAGCTACAGTCTATTTAACTCAACTATTCATGCAGATTTTTCACATTAAAAGCTAACAAGAAAAGACAGGAATGATACCTCTCACACCTGTGCAAGTAGTGGTGAGGTTTAGCATTTATAAGCAAGTATAGGAACATTTATTAAATTGTGGGAAAGTGTCTCCAAACTTTTGTCTGGTAGTATACTTGTAGGCAGATATAAGTGTTTATTAATGTATTTGTCATCAACTATAACTACTGTGGACTCCTCCATTATAGTCTTATTAATTGTTTTTATTGTTTATAGGGGACTTAAAGTAAAGTGTTACCACTGTTGAATTCCACATGAACTGTACTCTGTATGTTTGTTAAGACAATGGGTAAACATGGAGGAAGTGTTGAATTTGCTTTAAACCAGGAAATATAAAAAATTAGGAATTAAGGACTTGCACTGGGAGTTCAATAAAGGCTACGACCACTATTTGAGAATTTACAGTAATTCTACTTGCATACATGCTGTTTGTAAAGTGTTTTGCTGCATATTCATGTTGTAAGGAGCTGGCATGAATGAAAGCTTCAGATTCAGTGAGACTAATGGTCTGATGATTGGTGTGGCTCTCTCTCACACACACACACACACACACACACACACACACACAGGCACACAGGCTGCCTCTCTCTCCCCCTCACTCTGTCACACACACACACACACACACACACACACACACACACTCTCATGTTAGTACTCATTCCCTGTGACTCTCTTAACTATGACTTCTCTCTTTATTTCATATTTAGTCACATTTTCTTTCTCCTTCTCCCTGCAGCTGTCCCTCAAACCTGCAGGCTAATAGCCTCGCCGCTGATAACATTAGCTCAGAAACACTTTGACACTCATTCATGAGTTCCACATGAAAAACTGTGACCACATTTATGTAATGAAGTGCATGTCAGAAACACCGAGTAGCATCTCCTTTAAAACCAATGCAGTGAGTATTAATTAAGAAGGACCAATAGGAAAGTGATATTTTATCTCACCGATGCTGTTCCTATCACTGGGCCCGGCCACTGCTGGCTCCCCATGTTCTCCTCTCCTGGACTCCTTCCATCTCCCCGCCCTCCTCTCTCTTCCTGCCCCGCCCCCCTCCTGGCCCTCAGGGCTGTTGCCGGCGTCGGGTACCGACTCGAAGGCGCTCTCCTCATCTTCGTCTTCATCCTGCGAGGAGAACACGGTGCTGCCGGAGAGCCGGTTGCTGTCCACCGAGGAGAGGCGGGTGTGGCTGCAGAAGCGGCCCCTCCCTTCATAGCCTGAGTTGCTGTAGCATGATGTACTGTAACAGGAAGTGCTGTAGCAGGAAGTGCTGTAGCAGGAGGTGTCGCAGAACTCGCACTCGTTTTCGCCCGGGGGTCTGTGGCTGCTCCCGCCAACTCTAGTTCCTCCTCCGTGACTGGAATCCCCCTCCTCGCCCTCCAGGCAGGAGGGGGAGATCCTCCTGACTGCTGTCTGCCCTCCACCTCCTCCTCCCCCCTCACCTTCCAGGAGCTGGTTTAGCTCAGAGAGGCGTTCAATGGAGAGGCTGCGGGGAAGAGAGCGACGGCAGCAGGGACCTGGACACTCTGGGACCTGCAGAAAAACACAGAAAGATTTAAAGGGGCAGTAAGTAAAGTTTCTCATATGAACCATTTTTGGTTTTTAAAACCATGAATTGTAGCAAACTTTGGACACACAAGGGTTTCTAAAAGGCCATTTGAAGCTTACAGAGGGGAGGACCCTGAATGGAGCTATGACACACATTCACAGGTTGTCATTTGTCATTTTGATTTGTTTCCAAGCTTCAAGGTGGAAGTTCTTCCTAATAGCAGGTGTTCAGAGGGCAGATACCAGAGAGAGTGGCATGCTGCTGAGAGCCAGTAACTCTTGTGTTGAGACTGTGATGGACAGTGAATGATAACAGGACATAACAACAGAGGGAAATATTGTACTTTCTACTCCACTACATTTATTTGACAGCTTTAGTTATTTTTCAGATGAAGGTTTGACACAATGGATAATATAACATACAAAATACAACACATTGTTAAAGATGAAACCAGTGGTTTCCAACCTTTTTGGCTTTTGATGTCTTACAAAAAGCAGTGTGTAGTCGGGGTCACATTTCACATGTCTATGAGTTGTTAACAGCTCCACCAAATAGTGATTTTTCCCTCTAAACTTCTCACATGCTTTCATTTCAATAAATGTTCAAATGATCCAATATTTCACCAAAAATCAAAGATTAGAGAAAAAGTCCAAAAACTGAAAACAGATTTGTGTATCAGAACTTTGTTTTTTCTTCTTTCTTCTCCCATTAATCATCTCACGACCCCTCAGATTTATCTGCTGACCCTTTGGAGGGGCCCGACCCCTAGGTTGGGAACCACTGGACTAAAGTAGCTAACTGTATATAAAGTAGTTCAAACCAGCTCCACCTCCAGCAGCTACAACAGTAACATGCTGCTCTAACACTGATGCTTCACTATTAATAATCTAATGATGTCATATATAATAATATATCAGTCAGAGGGACCAAACCACTACTTTTACTGCAATACTTTAACTACATCAAGCTCATAATACTTATGTACTTTTACTGTAGTAGGATTTTTCATTCAGGACTTTTACTTGTAATGGAGTATTTTTACATTATTGCTACTTGATCTGAATACTTCTTCCACCACTGTCTGTTGTGAAAATGTGATTCGACTGATTGTGTCAGTTACAGGCATCAGTGTAGTTTTTGCTATCTGCTAAATTCTACATGCCCATGTGTGTATTTATTGACAGTCCATCTGTGGCTCCTACCTGAGAGGGAGACTGGGTTGTATCCTCCTCATCCTCATCCTCCTGCCCCTCCTCCTCTCTGTCTTTGGAGGTTTTAAGTGTTGGTGATGTGGAGGTGGTGTCTTGAGTTGTGCTTGTATTCTCTCCCTCCCCGGGCTCCTCCTCCTGGCTCGGAGCTCGTTGTTGGGCCGAGGGGAGGCTGTGGAGGAGGTGGTGGATCCGGATGTAGTGGGAGCGTGGCGTCTCTGGCTCGCCGCAGGCTGACGCAATCACTGTCTCCAGCTCTGACACTGGCAGGGAGCAGGGGCGGTTCTTACGCCGCGAGGGACCATGGGAGTTGTAGTTTGTGAAGAGGGATTGGCAGGCGCAGGGGGTGGAGTGTCTTTCTCCTCCATCTGTCACTTCCTGAGGGGCCCCTTCAGCTGTTTCTACAGGGGCCTCCTGGGATGTGATGGCTCCCTCTGCAGGAGCCTCTGCGGTAGGAGCTTCATTGTTTGTAGTTCCTGCTGCAGGATTGTCAGAGTCTGGCTTTGGCTGGGTTTCCTCCCTGTCTTCCTTTTCTTCTACTGTTGCCTCCTCCTCAACATGTGATGCACACTCTTCTCTGTGCTCCTCCTCTTCCTCCACCTGCTGCCTCTCCTCCCCTGCTCCCTCTTCTACCCCCACTCCAGCGTTTTCCTCCTGCTGTTCAGCTGGGCCCTCATCCTCCTGCTCCGCCTGGGGCTCAGTACACGGGGGCTCTTCCCTCACTGTGCTCTCCTCCTCCATGGTGCCTTGCTCCATCTCTGGTGCCACCTCGGTCTCCTCCGTCTCAGCAGGTTGGACCTCCTCAGTTGTGGAGGTTTCAGCTGTGGAGGCCGGTGGGGCAGAGGTCTCAGGGTCAGGGGGGGCATCCAGAGGGAGGTCAGGCATGTCGGGTCCCACACTTAGCGTGTCATCATCAGCCGCATCAGGAACATGGTTGACATCTGCTGCGTTTTGTCCTTCAGGGCAGGCTGCTTCTATGACCAGTGAGACCTCCTCATCATCTGAGAAAGGAACAATGCTGTTAATAGAAGGACAACGAGGACAAATCTACTGAAAGTTATTAAAGGATAATACATAACTTGACTGTGAAAACAATGGATGAGTCCAAAAGCAAAAAGAAAAGCTTAAATTTTAAGATCAGTTGGCCTCATGGAAGAATTGTTTATATGAACAGATTAGTTCTTCAGTAGCTCAACACGCAATTTAAGAAAACTTGCCACATTCATCAGTTTTCTCCAGAAGTGTGCGTCACTCCCTGTCTCCCTGCTCCAAGTCTATTTTTTTTCTCCTCTGGTGCATTTAGTGAAGCGTAATCCACACAGAAAGCTGTTTAAATCACACAAATCTCCTGTTTATATGTCCTGAACATATTAACAGTATCTATATTGATTGATCAAGGCTGCCTGTGAGCTTATCTGTTTCACTACAGGCAGATTCTTTTTGCCTGTTACAGTGGGTGAGGACATAAAATCAGTGAATCAATAAATACAAACAAGTCTGTGACTGAAAACTCTGTGAAAAAGCTTGTAAGAGGACCTTGAGTTAAGGTTTGTTTGTCAAACTGTTATTTCTATGCTGGAGAACAGACTTTCAGGCTCAAATGAGATCTGTCTTTGTTTGACTTATGAAACCTGAATGAGCAGCAGAAGATATGAGTTAATGAAATATGTGTCTGATACATAAATAACGAGTGTAGTCTGCTTACGTCTGCACAACTTACTTCTCACAAGCTACTTGCTCCAAATACTTAAAATAAGTAAATAAGTCCTGATTTACTATCAAGTTAATAAGCTTAAAATATTGATGTTACTCAGTTGATGTGACGCATTTAGCTATTTTTACAGTTTCACCAGCCCAATACAGACACCAGCTCTCAGAGAAGCAGACAACAGAAAGTGAAGTTAGTCAAGTTACCTACAGAACTAACATTAACTGGAACAGCTAATATAATCTAATATCATCTCCAGGTAATATTTTGTATTTCAGCCAGATAAAGTGATGCACATTGCTCTCTGTTAATAAAAAAACAAAATTTGATGTGAGACTTGTTAGCTTCACATCTTAGCGGATACAAGTATTTCATCAACTTGGAACTAGATCTAAAAAGCAATCAGCTGTCTGAATCCAGGCCAACTCTTATCCTCTTTATATTGCATAGCCATACTGAACAAGGTAATTACTAACATAACCCTAAATACATCCTCAGGAATTAGATTGCTAATAAAAAGTATTCATCCTTATTTGTTTCAATTTTTTTTACAACATTGAATCAAAGTAGATTTAATGTGGCTTTTATGACACTGATCAACAGAAAAATACCAGTTAATGTCAAAGTGAAATCAACTCTCCATGTCAGTATTCAGTAGATGCACCTCTGGCAGCAGTAAATAGGACTATATCAGCTTTGCACATCTACACGCTTTCCCCTCGTTCTTCTTTCCAAAACAGCTGGAGCTGTCAGGTTGCATGTGGATTGTGAGTGAACAGTCACAAATACTAGACTCTGACTGAGCCACTTCAGGAGATTAACATTGTTGTTTTGAAGTCATTCCTGTTTAAGCTGTGGCTTAAACAGGAATGACAGAATGAAAACAAATCTCCCAAGATGCAGGTTTCTCTCAGACTGCATCAGATTTTCTAACGTTCATTTTACGCTCACAGAGCTGTAGAGAAGCATCCCCACAGCATGATGCTGCCACCGTCATGCTTCATGTTGTGTTTGCTATGTTTATGATTATGTGCAATGTAACATGGTGTCTAGTCACTCTCCCATAAAACTACAACTGATGAAGCAATTAAGCCAACTATTGTTGCTTCAACAATCCTGCACTCCAAGAGATTTTCAGTATCTTTTGAAATTGAAAACACAAGTCAGGGAATGGATACAAGACAATCACATTGTCATGGAGTTGCTCTGAGTGTTCCTTTGTCTTCATGGTGGAGTTTTGCTATGATATTGCCCATCAAAAGTTGGATATTCCAGATACAGTTATATTTAAACCACATATACAGATGTATTTATACTACATTCAATTGAACCCCCTGTCTCCACACAGGCAATTTTCTATTTATCTACATATGTGACTTCTAAAACTAATTGGCTTCACCAGTGATGGCTTAGGTGTGTCCTATTCAAAGGGATGTTTTCACTTTGATATTGAAAGGTACTATAAAGGCAGTGTACTTGCACAACTAATAACAAATGAGTAGGAAATATGTATTTTGGAAATATTTCCATCCTCCCCAGTTGTTGATGCTTTAAAAGAGCTTCAAAGCACTTTTCCTCTGGTGAGAGAGATTACTTAAGAGCAAGGTTTTACAGCCTGTAAATATCAGCAGATTTCTTTAAGGCCAAAGGGAGGATTGAGAAAATGTCTGTCCGGGCTGCTAGATGGCGTGATGTCTTAAGTACCTGGATGAATAGAGGATGTCAGCTCAAAGCGGAACTGCAGCTGGCCACAGACGTGATCTGTTGGCAGCCTACGACCCAGAGAGTAACTCACCACCCGATCCCTGCAGACAAAAAGACAGTGACAGACGGAATAAAAGAGAAGTTGCTTGAGTTTTATTTATTTTGACCAGCAAGGACATGCAGCCATATGTACACATAGCTATTGAAATAATACCTAAACTCAGACAATCACAAGAGATTCAAACTGGCTACAACCACCCACACCCTTTATCTCATCGACTGTCTGTGTGGGCTTGTGTATGTGGGAAAGCTTCCACACCTCTACAGACATGAATCATCCAGCACTAGAGTAATATTTGGACTGATGACGAACACGGTCCCACTGCAATCCAACTTCAAACAACAACAATAATGCATGAGTGTGTGTGGTATGCGTGTTTTACCCAATTGCATGTTTTTCCAGCAGCCTCTGGACAGGGACAGAGAGCTTCCCCAGGAAGCGCTTGATGATTGGCCGACTCTTGGCAAACTTATCCTTCACCTCGATCTCCAGCACATCAGTGGGCAGAGACACAAAGTTAAACCTCTGGAGAAACAGAGAAACACAGATCATGTTGCTCAGTGTCATTGTATTGGGATGATGTTTGATATTTGTTACATTTAGATCATAGTGTCTGTTTGCCAGTATATTAGCCTTTGATAGCAGACTATGAGGATATTAAAGTCTAAATAGTTTAGGGCAACCTTATCTTGTAGCAATCAAAATGCAGCCCAACAAGAAAACATTTCTATTAACTAACAAGACAAAACATTTGCAGTGAATGTGACAGGAAGATATTCAATCAGTGTTTGACAATATAATCTAAACTCAATGTATTGGCTGGTTAAATATTGGACAAGACAGTCTACAGAAAAGCCAACAGCTCCGTGAGTTAGCATGCAATGTTCACCACTGCTATGATCTTAATTTAGTGTGCTAGCATGCCAACATTTGCTAATTAGCATGTAGCACAAAGTGCCGCTGAGATTGATGAGCATGTCATTAGTTTTACAGGTATTTAGTCATAAGCCAAAGTAGGGATGCACTGATCCAACTTTGTCTCTCTCAGTACCAATTCAGAATTATAAACACAGAGTATCTGCTGTACCAAGTACCAACCCAATAAAACCAACCCAAAGAATGTGTCTGATAATAGAAATACTGAATTTTATAATGACATTGACCAAGTAACTGTATTTAATGATCGATGACATGCAGTCGATACTTGATCCACTTAACAAGCCATTATCGGTATCAGTACTAATCTTGCATATTGGATTGGTGCATCACTAAACCAAAGTAATTGACAAATTAAAATTTTGATCTAACGATGACACTAGATAAAAGTTAAGTGATCACCAACATCTGTGTTCAAATTACAGGAGAGTCTGGGGAGGCATAGCTCCCCCAAGAGTCTTTGGCTCCAAACTAGTTCTGATGTTACAAATCATGCTCATAGGTACATGTCTTCAACTCAGATTTAAGGTTAGAACAGAGAAAGACAGTTTGTGTCTTGCACCCCACGTGGTGTTGTTGGATCAAATTCCAAACCACCCCTACCTCCTCCCTACGACTCCTTTGTTGGCTTTGAATATCACATTTCTACAGCTGTTACATTTCCTCATAAAGTACTTTGAAAAGAAATACCAGTAGTATATAAATGTATTTTGTCAGAGACAGGGTTAGCTTAGGGCTAGCATAAATGTGCTTGTCATTTCATGATAAACCTGCCCATTAAATGAACTCATGAAGTGTCCAAAATGGAAAGTATTCACTGTGTGGGGTGAATGAAAGTGCTCGGTCAATCTCAAGGCAATCTGCTCATAAGACTGTAGATTGTCATCAGATTCAACTGACCAGAAAAAATACAGTATACAGCCTTGTACACTGTAATACCACTAAATACAAAACCCTGCAGTAAATTCCCTCTCTGTGCAATTTATAATGTTCACTTTTTGTTGATACAGTGTCATGAAGAATAAGCTTGTTCATCTCTTTCTAAATCTGTTTGGGTTTGGAAGCCTATCTACTACTACTCGGTTGCCAATTTGTGGTCTCCTTTACTGAAGCTACAGCGTTATGATGGATTAAGATATCTTTCCAGAGCCTAAATTAGAGTTTATTCTTCTTTCTCCAAGTCAATTAGAGATGTATGTGGTTTTAGTTTTGATGAAATAAATAATCTCCCTCCCTTCCCCTCCGCCCCCATCGCTCTCAGTGGGGGTCTGATCACAGTCCAAGCTTCTTAAGAGTCACTTTAGAGTCTGGGCATTTAACTGTCCAAATCCTCCAACGCTTTGCCACTCTTTCCAAAAATAAAATTCAGAGGCAAACAGTGAATTCAGCTTAAAGCCCTTTGAGACATGGTTCTTCATTTCTGGTATCAAAATTTGTAAATGCTTGAATGAATATTGGTGCAAATTACTGTATGAGCTATTAGCAGCTTTAATCCAAAAACATCCACACTAGTACTGCCCTTCAAAAACAAACTGTATCCTGGTCAAACGTGAACACATGAATAATTCAAAGAGGTAGCAACTCAGTGTGTCAACACAAATATCCCTCTTTCCTTCCTCTTTATCCTCAGCTCTCCTTCCAGACTGCTCTAAACATCTTTTTAAGCAGGAAGAATATTACAACACAGACCAACTCACAAACTCCTTTAGATCACTGCAGTATATAGTAGTAATCTCTAAATTAAAGTCAGTGTGGTCTAGTCTTTGGAGTTCTAGTCTTAGTATTACTTATTACTTTGTAATCGTCATTAGTGGTACTTTTGCACATATACCTACTGCAGTATTATTATTATAGTAAATGTTAACTATGACTGTATAGTATTATTACTATTACTTTTTATTGGTATTAATTATATAATTATTGAAAATTTGGATAACTACAGTACCACAAACTACCTATTTGGGCTGATATGTATAAAACTTCTGATAGTCCTAAGAAGAGCAGGCATGAGGAGCTTCATATTAAGCAGTTAAAAGTGATATAATAGATTAACCATTTAATGTGTTAACCTCCTGTGGACTTAGGAACAATAACACTTATGTCTGTGCATCTGATTGTATTCATGCTGAATCCATCATGTTATGAACTGGATGATTTTAACTTTTTCATGTTTTGTGGGTATTTGTTTTTTTAATAATTGTATATTTCTAAAATATGAAAAGTGTGTGTCCTCTGCCTCTGTGCATGTTATGCAGACATCCAGTTTGACTTAGGAGGCCTCTTGAACTCTATTAAATCAGTTGGAAATGTTTATGCATGGAACTAAATGTCATTTTTAGAATTTTTAAGTGAGTCAGACCAGCAAAAATGTACTCTGAGCGGTTCTGTATATATTGGCTCTTATTTAAGAAAATGATTTGTTAAAACATTACGTAACTAATCATAAATAACATTGTACAACAAACCCCACAATAATTATATTGGTGTATAATTCAACACTGTTTCTTGTTTAACAAAGCCACTGACATGTTGTCACTTCCTCTGTCTTACAAACCATTACCTCCAGTCCACAAGCAGATATCTAAAACAACTCCATGCCTGGGTAGAGTAAATAAATTTGTGAGAATGCATGTTATGTTTTCTAAATGGACCTACTTCATCTTTCTATTTAGACAATTTCTAACAAATTCTGAGCATAGAGCTGCAAGAACTTTTATAAAATGGTATTTTTATAACATCATAAATGTGTAAACATCTGAGTCTGGTGCTTTAGGGAACCTTTCTGAGGCAGTTCTTTACAGCAATAGACAGGCTCCGCTGTGGTACAGAACAAGCCTGAAGCAGACTCACAGTGCTTCTATGATCTGAGATTTATTACTGTAATTTGGCTATTCTGTCTTGTTGGGTTTAACAGCATCATATAATATTTTCCTTGTAAAGTAAATTTCATTTATTGTGCTTACTCCCAGAGGCCAGAAAACAGCATGAATCCAAACACACTAGTATGTAAAAACACATTATTTCTTTCTGTAACAAATTTTCTGTAACCCAAACTGAGATAACCCCGATGACATCACTATGACATCAACAGGGTTATTTTATCACACTTGACAAAGCACAGACTCAGACTCAGGCACAGAAGACACGATGTTTTCACAGGCCAGAGTCTAAATGAGTAGAAACATGATGAATAAACTGATTGTCATGTGTAAAACTGGTGGAGAGCTTTAAGTTTTGACTGAACTCTTCCTTTATCCTACATGTTTTCAGCCATTATCATATTTCACCCAAGGGACTGATGCTGAAATTTGCATTGACAGTGCAACTGAGCTGTATTTTAGCAAGTCAGTCAATGTGTGTGTGTGTGTGTGTGTGTGTGTGTGTGTGTATAATCATACTGGCTGTATTTGGTTTTCTGATGTGGTTGACTGTAAATATGTGTTCTACAGTTGAAGTGGCTTGTGATATTTACTTTTCAGTCCTGCTGGAGGACAGACAAACATAAAAAGGAAACAGATATGGAGGAACACAGGGCAAGTAGGGAGGAGGAAATGAGGGACAGAGCACATTGAAATTTCAAAAATGCATCTGGTTGCATGGGATGAAATGAAATGTGGTGACACTGTAGTGCTGAGAAGGTAGAGAAATAAGGAGAGGAAGGCAAGAAAGGCCAGGCTGTGGAAATCAGTGTGCATGGTGATAAAGGAGGAGGATGAAAAGGAGTCCGAGTGAATAATTTACAAGATGAGCCAGAAGGGAGCAGACAGAGGATAAGTGTGTGTTTGTGCGTGCAGGGTGCGGGACAAACTCGATGAACGAGCAAGAGAGGAAAAGGTTGGGAGGAGGAGGAGGAGGAGGAGGAGGAGGGAGTGTGTGTTGCTGCAGCAGAAGTGTTCATCTGTAGGAAGAGCAGTGAAATGAAGCTGTAGAGGAGAAGGACAAGAGAGGATAGGAGGAATAAGAGGAAGAGAGGTATGAAGAGAAGATGGGATGAGTAGAGGAGCAGCAGGAGGAATAAGGGACGCTGAGATGTATTTTAAAGAAACTGTTCAATAAAAAAAGTTCTTTGATTCATGCTAATAAAGAATAAGACACATTGATCAAATAACTCACAAGAAAGTGTTGTGGGACCTTTAAGAGCAGCTCTCAAGTGATCATACAATTAATCACATGTATGCTCAAAAAGAGAAAACTCAATCACATGCATAATTTTAAAGGGGTACTACACCAATATAGTATTACTCTTCCATAAATTGGAGACTTGCAAGAGACAGATTGCAAAAGAAAAGTCAAAAGCAGCAGAGACAGAGATGTCCTGACTTTTAGTGCCTAGTATGAGTCAAAAAACACTGGCTTCTACATTTCCAATGTCATAACCTGGCAGTCAGTGCATTTACACAACTGTAGTAACCTGGTTACTGTAAATACACGTATACATTTAGCAGATCAGTGCCATGATTTCTCTATTGAAATTGTGGCTTAATGATTTTAAGTGTGTTAATGGTAGGAGGGGGGAGGGTGTGTATGAGCACAGGATAGATGATCATGATACATTTCATCGACGACCTGCATCACGGTCACATGTTTTGGCAAAAGTTCCACCATCGGAGCTTGATGCTTAAGTTGCTTTAAAGATCTTCTGAATGGCTGTTACTGCCACAATAAACAAATATGACTTAAACATGCAGTTTAATACAAGATTATATATAGTGTGATATATGACTGTCCTAAGTAATTTAATAGAGGATAGGGTACACGTTAATCCATATGATGTAATGGTATGTATTTTGTATCACAAAAAAAGTTAACATGCTTTTATTGTATTGCATGTGGGTACAGTGCACCATTTCATCAGAATGACAACTGAGAGTTGAACTACACGAATATAAAGCCTGGAAGAAGTCAATGTTTTTTTCCTTCTTCACCATACTGCACAGAACATATAACCATCATAGTATTACAGCTTTGTGTCCTTTACCTCTATTCCATCCTGGCCTGATATTACAGGAAACATGGCACATTGATGTCACTATCATTGAGCAAGAGAGAGGAGGTAAGGAGATCACTTTAGTGTACATGATTCTTCAGTCAGGATCACAGCTACAGCAGCTGATGTGGATGTACAGTAAGCTCAGTTCTGCCATGGGGCCCAGTGATATTATTACTGCACTACTGTAACTAACTGTAAGCCAGAGCCTGTTCTGATAAAAGATATTATCTCTCTGACATATGAAAAAGTAGATATGTAGGTATGTACGCCACATGCTATCCATTCATCAGTGTGAGCTGAAGTGTGGCAACTGACAAGAATGAGACACAGTATCAGTTTTCATGCCTCTCTCCATATGAAAGCTATTGATTCTTATACAGCGATAAAGGTCATTTTATATGGGCTGTCTAATGGGTTTTATATTTGTAATGTTATATCTACACTACATTTATGGAAAGGTTAGCATGTTGAGGTTTGGTGTGGCCAAAAAGGAAGCGTCACTAGGGGTCAAAATCATTTTGAGAGGACCTGATTTTGGTCGTGGGCTGCTATTTGCACACCACTATTTTAGATGTAATATTATAGTTTAACATTTTGTCTATAAAATGTGCATGCCCCTCTTTTAAAAATAGTATTTTTGGATAATTTATTCTTGATAACTGTCTTTGTGATTAAGGGCATTGATATACAGTTGCTTTGGTCTGAACCCCGTGGATGAGTTGGTAAACTTGCGTTTTCCCCATAAACTGTATATGTATAAAGATAGATATAGTGAGTTTCCTGTACTTTTAGCTATTAGTTGGCATGTGACTACTGGTTACCATACATTCCCTGTGTTGGCTGTGCACACATCCTCAGGAAATAAAGGCCTTATGGTCAGCGCCATCTTTTCTGTTTGGAGCCAAGATGCTCTGGAAACACGCTGCGCTACCTTGGACTCAAGCTAACACTAGTTTACTGGGAAAACCACTTGGGCTAATGTTAGCTTTACCTGGATTGTGCTAATAGGGCAGGTATTGTAATCAAGTAATGTTAAACTTTGTGAAATATTGCAACAATAATCCAACTCAGTGTGAGTCCTGGAGCTGGGGAGAGCAGCAGGTGAGCCAAACTGTCAATCACAGCTGTCAATCAATGCCCACATGGCAGACATCAAAGCTACTATAAGTCTTTAAATCTTATTAATGGAGCAATAATTTTCAAAATGACCACCAGCACACTTATAAGAGGGCCAAAATTTAAGTTGATGCTTTTTGAATGGAAGTCAGTTGTGGGCTGTTGTTGGCATTCCACTTGAAGGTACTTCAGCACTGACTTCAACGTGGTAGTTGCTGCTTGATTTGGTTTCTTTTCACACAAAAATATTCAAGCAAACCAAAATGCATCACTAAAAGTCACATGAGAACATTCACTCCTCTCATTGGTCAGATGTGTCTGGGGCCGGCATGAGAATATAAACACAGAAAGAAGGTTCTATCTGTCCAAATATCAAGAAGGCATACTGTTGCTCATCCATTCTCCGGCTAACTGCTAGCAACTGTTGATTCACTCATCCGCATCCCAGCATGCAACTCGCACCTGGCTACAGGAGCCATTTAGATCAAACCTGCAGAGTACGCCTTGTACTGTAGTTGGGTCAGATCCAGATCGGATCACTGTAGAATTTGTTTGTGTTAGGAATGAGACCAAACTGTCTTGATGTGATTGTTTTGGTCCTCACCAGAGTTGATGTGCTGAGATCTGCCCAAACTAATCATACCAAGGGGGGAAACCCACCACTGGTCCCATTAAACTGGACAAAACCCTATATGTCATAATAGTTACTGGAGATTTCATTGTCTGGGTTATATTTCTCATGATAGGGTTAGGATTACAATTACTGTAACTGTAGGGAAGCATTTAGGATTAAAACAGGAGTCATAGTTGGGGTTAGGACTGTGGACCTTACTCAACAGCAGTGCAAGATAGGTGCATGTCATGTAAGCCTATTCATTAAAATGCTTTTAAGGTTGTAGTTATTTCCATTACATTTGAACAATAAATTGACATTATATGAATAATGACATTATTCAGATCAAATCTGAGCATCCACTGATTTTAACCTCTGTGAGGGGTGATTGCTCCTGTTGTATCTCCATTCTCACTGTAAGTCACACATTGCAACTCCACAGGCTTTTCTTTCAGAACCAATTTCCAAAATGTCCATTCACAGAAAATTCCAATTGCAAATGTGACCATTAGGCCAGCTCATTGTACCCTGAGGTGAAGGAGCATACTGAATTTAAATAAAACTCACACAGAAAATGTGCGCGGTTCCCAGACACAAAACTAAGTAAAAGTAAAAGTAGTACTAAAAGTATCTAGACATGATATCGATAGAAGCTCAGTTGAAAAACTGCAGCTAATTTCATTTTGACATGCAGGACAATTATAAGGGGATCTCTGAGGCCTGCACCTAACTCCTGGATTGGATCAATATTTGACATTACCTCATTAATGAATGTTTAAATAAAATGTTGGAGTATTCAATCAAAGTACAGACGATTATCCATGTCCAAAGCTTCTAAAACTTCCCTTAGACTGCAGAAAAGTGAAACTCTACGTATCATTCTCATAAATTAACAATCAATCAATCCTTATTGGATCCAGCACACTAGAAATAAATGCTATTAAGGTCAATATTGATCCAATATTATGGTAAAGGAAGATAAATATCATATCAAAAACATCATATCATCACTATTTATAGAATACATCTTCAAAAAGTATTCTATTCCATCTACATTCTACCTTCCAGGATAGTGTAAGTTCTCAGGGATCCATTCTTTCCATGGAATGTTTTTAATATGTCAACCTTTTATTTTAGTACAAAATGATTCAGTATCACATCCTAAATATGCGCAGTCCTGAACTGCAGTATGAATAGTGTGTTGACTGAGCCAGCATGCTATGGACACCCATTAGAGTTATACTGTGCATTATAGCCAAGCAAGCTGAGCTCCACTCAACATGGAAGCTGTTTGATTTAATGCAGTGTCCCTCTTGGCAGCATCCACTCAGCTCTAAGCTACTTTCCTTTTCCAGAGTATGGAGTCTCCTGAGGGGCATAATAAAAAGTAGAGACTGTGCAGGGGGATAGCTAGCTGTAGAGCACTCTGAGACACACAGAAAACAGCTTAAGATTATGCAAACACGTGGAGTAATTTCCCGTGTTGTTATGGTCTGACCTGTCCATTCATTAGTCTCATCAGTCATTAGTCTCTCTCATTTCATGATCTCCCTCAAGACCTGTTCTGAAATATGCAGAATTACAGAACAGGTCAACAATAACTATGAAAGAAATATAATAGTAATTCATGAGCCACATGACAACACAGTTGATTAACTGTAGCAGACCCAAAGTAGAGATGGCTTTTTTCAATTTTATTTTCTATGAAAACAAGCAACATATGAAAGAGCACAAGATAATAGGCAAACCAAACTCAAACAAGCTGATATAAAAAGAGAGAAAAAAACGCAATACAGCAGCTACAATAACAAGAACTACAAAAGAGCAATCAAACCAATAAACAAATAAATGAAAAATGCATAAAGTTTGGCTTAGATTTCCTTATTGCAACATGCATGCGTTTAGGTAGGTGTGTTTGTGTGGGTGAGTGTTCAGTGTGACAGAGGGAGACAGAGCATAAGAGGGGGACAGAATTAACCAGAGGAGGAAAGAGAAAAAAATAGATAAATAAGTAAATAAAAGATAATATAGCAACAATGCTATTGGAGGGCACCTCTGGCTGGGCTCCAAGGACAAAGAGCCACTGGGGTGGATCTGGAGCAAAGTAGAGATGGCTTATTGGAGCCAATGTCCAATGGGTATGAATATGGGTCATCTGAGCTCTGAGCATCTGTACTCAAAATGTTTTGAGTACATCTGCAAGACTCAGACAAGTAAGATTGATGCATCTCTAACTAGGGAGATAAACAACTTGTATGCTCACTTTGTGGCCATCGGCAGTCAGCAAGCAAACAGCTGAAGCTGAGGTTAATAGATGGGTGGGTGCACCTTTCACACTTATCACCCTCTCTTAACATGTCAGGAGGGCTTTCAAGTGTGTGAACAACAAGAAAGCAGCAGGACCAGACAGTATCAGTAGGCAGGCCCTCAAACTATGTGCTGACCAACTAGCGCCAGTGTTCCCAATGATATTCAACATGTCCCTGGCTCAGTCTGTCATACCCACGTGCTTCAAGGAGTCTGCCATCATTCCTGTGCCCAAGAAAACAAGACCAGCCTGCCTGAATGAGTACCGCCAAACGGCACCTACCTCTGTAGTGATGAAGTGCTTTGAATGGCTGGTCAAGGATTACATCTGCTCCTCACTACCTAGCACACTGGACCCAGTACAGTTTGCCTTCTGTCCCAACTGATCAACAGAAAATGCCATAACACACATCCTGCACACCACCCTATCTCATATTGACAAGAAAGAGCTATGTGAAATTATTGTTCATTGAGTACAGTTCAGCGTTCAACCCCATAGTTTCCTCTAAGCTCATCACAAAGCTCAAGGACCTGGGATTTAACACCTCACTGTGCATGTGGATCCTTGACTTCCTGACGGTCAGACCCCAGGTGGTGAAGGTAGGTGGACACACCTCTTCTACCCTCATCCTTAACACCAAGGAACCCCAGGGCTGAATTTTGAGCCCCCTGCTGTACCCCCTGTACACACACGACTGTGTAGCAACTTTCGACTCCAACACCATCATCAAGTTTGCCGAGGACACAGCTGCGGGTCTGATCACAGACAACAATGAAAAGGAAGTAGAGGACCTGACTTGCTGGTGTCAGGACAACAACCTACTCCTTAATGTCAGCAAGACTAAGGAGCTGATAGTGGACTTTGGGAAGAAGCAGGGAAGGAACTACAGCCCACTTAATATCAACAGGTCCTCGGTGGAGAGGGTGGACAGCTTCAAGTACCTTAGTGTCCATATCACCAAGGGCCTGACCTGGGCGCTGCATACTGACTCAGTGGTGAGAAAGGCAAGGCACAGACTGTTTCACCTCAGGCGCTTGAGGAAATTCCGTGTATCCCCTCAAATACTGAGGAATTTCTACTCCTGCACCATTGAGAGCATCTTGACAGGGAACATTACTGGTGCGGAAACAGCACCAAACAGGACCACAAGGCCCTGCAGAGTGGTTTATTTGGCTGAACATACAATAGGTGGTGCTTTACCCTGCCTAAAGATATTTACAACAGGTGCTACAAGAAAAAGGCTAGGAGATCATCCCAACCACCTGGATAACAGCCTATTCCCCTGCTGCGGTCAGGATGAGGTTACCGGATACACCAGGCCAGCACCGAGAGGCTCAGGAAGAACTTCTGCCCTCAGGCCACTAGGATCTTGAATGAGGTCACTGCTTAAGACTCCCACCCCAACTATTCCTATTCCACTCAAACTCTTTTAAATGCGCAACTTGAAGGAACTGGTGGAATTACATTTTACTGTGATTGTACCTTATATAATTACAGGTAACAAATAAACATGATTGATTGATTGGTTCTTCATAAAAAAAGCTTTTTCTGTGGTTTTTCAACCTGATTGAATCATGAGTTCCAGTAAAAATCAGTCTACAGTAAAAGATAGATAAAAACAGACACACAGTTTTCCTCTACAGTTATACACTTCAATCTTTTTTGAATTTTTATTATTTGTCCTAAAAATCCTCAACTGGAATTTTTTAATGATATAACAATCTAACTATGACGACAGTATAAGTATAATAAGTATAATAATACCACCATGATCACCTCACTGTTGAAATCTTTTTTCATAACACATAATACAGTTTGGTATAATATCTCTTTTGCTCCTGATAATCTGTCAAGAGGTTTCTCATCAGGAGGGTTTGGAACAAATCATTGTAAAAGACGGTTTTGAATGATGTGGATATTAGTCCACATTAGCTATGAAAGTTAGAATATGAAAATAACTGGTCTTTTCTTTCTGATTTGTCCTAATAGAGCATACTGACGGCTACTCAGAGGCAGGAATGACAGCAGCCCTCAATGACACTGATTATGATGTACTAGCAAATCTAGAGCACTGTATTAGGTTATATGACAGGGGCTGACATTAGTGATATTACTCACCTTAAATGTTCCTCTTATGACATTGCGCCTGAAACTATGAACCATTAGTTATAAGTAGAAAGATCATTAAGGAATGGTGGAAATAAACCAAGATGGTTGGAATAAAGTGGTACTGACACAAGAGTGTAGGACATTATAATAAATGCCTGGAATGAGATAACTGTAACAATAACACCCACGGGAAAGCTGACCACTTCTGTTTTCAACTAAAATCAGAATAAAACAGATACATTAATGTGTGTAATCACTGTAAACAGGTTACAATGTCCTTTATTTTAAAAGACATCCTTAATTATCACTTATTAATATTTTAAACTCAAACACTCATCTAGCCTGCATCTTCAGGACCTTTTTCCAGCTGAGCCCTGACAAATATACTGTATAATATTGTTTTGCATAATGTTTGAAATATTTTATGTATTTAGAAATTCCTCTAGTCTAGTAGATTATTATATTCAAAATCCATTGCTCATGCCATGAATCAGCCATCAGCCATGTCTACAACAGAATAGATTTGGCAATGAACTTTCTAGAAACGGACGTTTTTCCAAGGAAAAGTCCTAAATAAGAAAATCAATAGACTGATCTTGTTTCTCCACAAAGCAAATGTGATTTCCATGGATTAGATTGATCCTCTTACTCTACTGCTGAAACCAAAGGCGCACCCACTCATCCCTCTTCTGTGTGGTCTGTTGTTCTGTGTTTATACTAGAAACTTATGAATTTTAGAACATACTTTCAATGACAAATTGTCCTGGACAACTATGCTGAAGGAGGACTATTGTTTGCTCTCCATCCATGCATATAAAAACAGCTAAACCAGGGTTTCTGAAATAGACAAATGGCCTGATTACTGTATTAATCCAAAGTCTCATTCAACGACCTGTATGCATCTGTAGAATCACAATTGGTGTGACACAACAGTACTTTCAGTCGTTATCCATGTAATTGGTTATTAGTAGGAATGAGCGCAGGATTAATGTTGACTGTCAACCATCTAAATATTCCTGAAAATGTTCACTTAGAGAATATTTTTACATAATCTTATCCAAAAAAATGAGCTCTTCTCTCAAGCTAAACCCAAACAGTGAAGTGTATTTCAGTGAGAAGGTGAGTGAATCCAGCTTCAGCAGCTGTGGTAATGCTATGTGAGCAGGAACAATGAAGTGAGCAACTGCCAGAATTTCTAATGACAACTGGATTCACTGTGGAGAGTCAGTCTGTTGTATTACTGCAGAGCAGAGTGATACGAGCACTGTGTGTTATCTATTACAGTCTGATATAAACAGATAAACGTTTCATTTTCTGCTAATCTCCGGATAGATGAGAACACCACCTGTAACCAGCTGTGCACATTAAACATGGTGACAGTTATAGTCTGAGAGTGTTTAGAGGATAACGTTTTTTAAATGTATGAAAATGAGACTAAAATATCAAAATGAAAACATATGCCTGAAATGTGAATAATATTGAATATACATCAACAAAAGACACATTAAATCACAATCAGGTCCCAAAATCTACAGTTTGTGAAAGACTAAAAACTGCAGGAGTCCTGCTTTCAAGCTCCTTTCACAGTCAGCTACAATCATTGTCTACAGATAACAGAACACATGCACACATATTTCTGCCATCCATCTTCCATCCAAATGAGAATCATTCTGAACATTTGCTTCTTTCTCTTTGTTCTAAGTGCAATTGTTCATTTCTACTTGTTCAATAACAGCAGGAGACTTTAAATGTCTGTGAGGCTTTAAGTTGGTTTACAGAGGACTGTATTTGGCGTGTATGATGAAGAACACAGATGACACAGGAAGCAATATGGATACAGATAATGAAGTTTGAATAATTTACATTTCTAAATATAGCACGGAGATGGCTAAATGCATGTGTGAGAGACAAAGTGTTCTCTCTGTCCTCTGTGTGTGAGTGTGTGTGTGAGTTTTTTATGTACGTACCTCTGTGCTCCATTGTGGGTTGACTGTGTTGCAGACCACGCCGGAGCGTTTCTCCTGGCCATGGTGCGGCAGCGAGGGGAAGATGCTGTGTTTTCCAGGCTGGATGGAGAGCTTCAGGTACGGGTCGGGATTGAAGAACATCCCCTTCTTCAAACCAACTGCCTGGAGGTCTGAAGCAAAGACGGAGGGGGTTATGTGAAATAGGGACGACATGACATATCTTTAAATTGTTGTATCATTAGTAAAAAAAAATTGATTTTACTCAAGGGTTTATGAAATTAAAGGGAGATACTCTGGGCTGCATCTACCATACAGTTGAATTGTTTTAAGATCCAGTAATTTAGAGTAAATATATTTAAATGTAACTCAAATGTTGGCAACATAAATAAAGAACTCAGTATTTCTCTACAATAAGTTTATTCGACGGTATGGAGAGAGACTTGAAACAGCATTTTAGACCTTCATAACACTTTATATGACATATCAATTATATCTTATACACGTTTTCTGGAAACAACAACATTATCTGTTCTCAATTTAAATAAAACTTCCAGATTGAGCAGCTATGGTATAATTGTAACTATAAAAAGACATTTAGTGGTTGTTTGGGCTGAAATCTCAGCTACGGCCCTGGATGTGACCTCAGATGACAGAACTGTGAAGCTGCACCAACACACTTTTTCTGTACATTTTGATTACACATTTATGAGTATGCCAAAAATGATTGATTTACGTTAATAATAAATCCAGAGAAATAGAGTTACACTTAATTACATTTTTGATCCTTCTTCTAGAAAGATGAATCCAGCTCAGAGCTGCCTCCAGCTGGAGAGAAGTACTTGTGAGGCTGACAGCCAATTTTTTGTAGGAATATTATAGACTTTTATTAATACAGAAGATTACTGGAAAAATGCAATCATGAGCGAAAGACATAACAGGTCTGCTGGTGTGTCGTGTTGCCATAGAGATCTGAGTTTGTGCTGCAGGTCATTGCAAATGAGTAGATAATTGCAGAGTAGAGAGGTGTGTACAGGGTAGTTGAAACTGCTGTGATATGCCTTTATTGAATTTCTTTAACTGTATCAAGGTCGTTTTGTCTTTGGTTTTTTTGGGTCTGAAATTGAATTTTTATGTGCATAATTTTGAGTTGTAAAGGCAACCGGATGAGGAGCCTCTCACACAATCCATCGTAATATGCAAAAGGGGTCAATTTTGCTTGAATGCATCACACGCACAAACAGAATTATGCAAAGTGCAAGTGAATAAAAAAGGGGCCAAACAGCAGCAACGACATGTTTCTGCTAGGATAAAATTCAGAGTTTAACAAAGAGCAAAGAGAGTGTGGTGAGTAAAATATTTCCACTGATTGAAAGAAACAGTACTTGACAGTTTGACACTGTGAACAACGGTTAACCCTTCTGTCAATATTTAGGGTCATGTTCAGACCGACGACAGCGGTATTAAAAAGCAGCCTCGTCATTCGTTTCAAAGAGACCGTTGTGTCGGAACAGAAAGGATTCTGAGACAAGCAGCTCCAGAAAGCATTCATCCAGCAATGTACTGCCAATCAAATACAGGGAATCTCACAATCCTTGTAGAATATATGAAACATTATAAACCACTATGCAGTGGATTAGCATCTGATAAGCCTTCAAACTCATGTATTACTCAAACTAGGCATTCTGATCATATCTACATGTAAGTACTTGTGCCAACTCGCCCCACAGATTTTTCTGTGAGACAACAATCTGCTGATTCTGAATGTCTACAATAAGTAGTTAATAGTTATAGTTAATAGTGTAGTTATGTGTTCTATCCTTGTTGTGCACATAGAGTACATGGCATTTTACCAAATTTTAATAGTAGTCATGAAAACATAATATAGTTGATTTGGTATTTTACATGCAGTATGTGCAGCTCTTATACAGAAAACTGTTCCTGACTTTAGAGAGATTGGAGAATTCTGCCAAGACCACATTATTTCTTTGGTATTGTCCTCTGAAAAAGTCCAATGAAGACTGTAGTTGATCTTTACTGTCACTGTTTTGTTGTTTTCTGTGTCTGAGTTGTTAGGATTATGACATTATAATGTATAATAGATTTCTCTATCAGAAAACATGTTAATTAAATGACCCAGGTCCATCAGATTACTCATTTGATAAGCAACTTAACTCTGAGTTTGCTTGAATCCAGCATTCTGCCAACTACTGTCAGTCACACACTCAAACAAGAGTTACTGTATGGATATTACTATGGTTCTTTGAATTCCAAGTGACTGGAGACAGTATGTAATACCTGAATATCCACCATTTGTGACGGTCATGAGGGACTAAGTTCCAGTTGATTTCTGTCCTTATGACATGAACATGATATTGTCTTATACTTCAGGGATGTGTGCAAGGCAACATCATAGATTTTTTTCAGGGTTTTTTTTGGTCTAATGGACTGAGTTACTCAATTTTCTCTAGTAAAAGGCAAAGAACTGGACACTATAGATTGACTTCAGATAAGCTTGGGCTGGCAGTGATTTGAGCCTATCGATGCTTTTAGACAGACAACAGTAAAGTGACAGACGCTGCTAAAGAGAGCTGCAGGTCAAGAGAAGGTTCAGATGAGGACAGAGTGTGTGAAAACATTGATGGAAGGGCCCTGAGTGTAGGAGTAAAAAGACAGATGTTGATAGCTTACCTGACAGGGAAAAGTTAATGAGTCTCCTGTTGCCCAGTCCATGGTTGACTTCAGGACTAACCACTGGCTTTAATATCTGAAGACACAGATAGAGACAATGAGTTCAGAACTGAGAAACATGAAAACACACTCAAAGCTTCCTTCTCTTCTACACCAGCGTCTTCCTCGCTTTCCTGTAAGATGAAACTTTAATGATGCCCATAAGGAAAGTGGGTCACTGCAGCCAAATAACAGTATACAAGTAACGAATAACCATATACACGCAGAGAAAGAATACAATTGTAAAAACTGAAAAGCAAATATGAATAGTAATTAAATATACTGTGAATATATTTATAAGTGTAAAGAAATAAAGATATATAATGTATTTAAATACAATTTATATTTTCAGGTTGAGTATCAGATATACAGATGGACATACAGTATATGCTTATTGGTCTCTTGTAAAAAAGGATTATATAGTTTAAACGTAGATGTAGAGAACAATCATATTTAAATGAATGCATTACTGGCAGTTTCCGTTATAAGAAACTATGTAAAGAGCCAGTAGTGCGGAAAAAGTAACAATGTGCAATAACACAAAGATGTCAGACATGACAGGATTTCGACTACATGTTTAAGTAGGGACAAAACGTCCAGTCTGATTTCAACACACAGCTTTTATTTTAAAGCTCCAAGCCTGACAGCGTCGTGCGATCAATACCCTGTCTTCATTATCCCGACATTGATTCTACAGCCAGGAAGAGGAGGAGCATGGGGGATGGGAGGGGAGACAGAGGAGCTGATGGAGAGGGAAAGAAGTGGAGGAGATTGTGAATACAGCTGTGTTGTGTCAGGCCAACCAAATGTTTTGCTGTATGTGTGTTACACACAAAACCGATTCATATAACAGCACAGCAACAGCTACAAATGAATGTCCTCTAGCAGCAGAGGATATCTTAGAGGTTGTCTATTGAATGATCCCCTGACTTTTTTGTTGAGCACCACCAGCAGGTTGACATTTTTGGTTTTGAGCAAAATATTGACAAAAATGGGATGGATTGCCATGAAATTTGGTACAGGCTTTCAAGGTTCCCAGTGGATCAAACCTAATGACTTTAAGGATCCCTTACAGCTCCTAGCAAGTTGACATTTTGGGTTGAGAACCAAATTCCTTGACAACTGTTGGATGGATTGGTGTTAAATTTGGTGCAGACACTCCTGTTCCCTGCACGATGAACTGTGATAGTTTTGCTGATCCCTTTTCATCCAGCACCATCAGCAGGTTATCAGTGCTAATTATCAAATGTTAGCACGCTAGCATGCTAAATATGTTAAACATTAAACCTCTTAAACATCAGCATGGCATCAACATTGCAAGCACGTTAGCATTCTAATGTTAGCATTAGAGCTGCAACGATCAGTCAATTAATCGATTAGTCAATTAGTTAATCAGACAGAAAATTGTTTAGAGTCTTTTGGATGCAGAGCCTTAAATGTGAATATTTTCTGGCGTCTTTAGTCTTCTGTGACAGTAAACTGAAACTTTGGGTTGTGGACAAAACAAGAGATTTAAGGTAGGATCTTGGGCTTTGGGAAACAGTGATTGATATTTTTTTACCATTTTCTAATATTTTATAGACCAAACCACTAACTGATTAAATGAGAAAATAATCAACGGATTAATCAATAATGAAAATTGTTAGTTGCAGCCCTAGTTAGCATTTAGCAAAGCACTGCTGTGCAAATGTACAGCCTCACAGAGCTACAAGAGCGGCATTTTGGCCAGATAAGGGTGTCAGAAGAAGTTAAGGGGTCACCAAAATTATTAGAAATTATGGTCTGGGACCAACTAATATACATACCAAATTTGATCATAATCTGGCCAATAGTAGATAAGATACTTTATGCTGTTGAACAGACAGACAGGCAGACAAACTGACTGACATAGACATCCTCAATCTGGTGATAGCTGGGTAACAATTAATGTTACATATGCATGTAAATATGTAGTTTATTGTGCATAAAATAAGAGATGTATTTGTTTATTTTGATACTTCCCATTTCACAGTGACTCAGATTATAGTGTCATCTTAGACAAATTGCCAGTTTGGTTGACCATCAATGCAAAAGCAATAAGACCACAGGAAGTTAAAATGAGAAATAAAGAAAGTATAAAACCGCAAACAGCCAGTGTGTCAGTCTTCCAAAATACTGCAGTTTTTCTTCACAAAAGCTCTGAATGAGCTCTGAATGCTTATGCAACTGACTGGAAACACAAACAGCCAGTGAAAACAACAAGATAAAGGGATAAAGGGAATGACAGATGTTTGGACCAATTCATTCTAATGAGATGCTAATCTGCCTTGCTGAGTACAGTCATGGAGAAAAGTGCCAGCGTGGGTCTCCTCAATGATTCTAATCTCACAGATAAACCAGATGACAACTTCATCCATCTGCAGCACACTTTATATAATCGACATTTCTATTGGAGAAAGTGAAGACAGACAAAAGGCTCTTTAAAAATATAAAGGGAACAGTATAATTTATAGCCATCCTTTAAATAATGCAAGAATCTTCAATGATGTAACAGGAGAGAGATTTTTACACAATAAAAGCAACCTCCACACAACCATGACAAGCCTGAAAGAGACAGCCCACACTTACAAAGTGGATCCACATCTGATTACAGGTCAGATACACCAAGGCTCCGACCTCAGTGTGTGTGTGTTTAAGATATTTTAATACACCCTAAAGCCTTTTAAGACAGAGAGGCTAAGTGAACTAACTCAGTTAGTGTGGTTGAACAGAGACACAGGGCAGGGTAGGGGAGGTCGTGTCAGCTCAGTGTTGAGAAAAGGTCTGGTGGGGGTGGTGTGTGAAGTGCTATTATTTAACATGGATCCCTCAGCAGTGGTCACTGGTTTATGGTGCTATGTACATGCTCTTCAGAGATAGAATCATGAAGTTGTTCTGACATTTAGGAGCAAAAACTATTTGGAGAAATTTATCAGGACACCAAGTTTCCAAGTGGTATTTACCATCTAGGAGCTGAACTACACTGCAGTAGTTGGAGTCTAACCAGTTCATGGTGTATTTTTTATCTTTAAGGTAGTTCCCAAGTCCAAATTCATGTCAAAGATATTTGCACCACCATAATACCAAGCAGGTAGTTAAATCCTTTCCTTGTATTTGTCCAATTGCGTCTTGACCACCAAAGATGCAATCTCATGCATTGAAAAATTTTTTAAGAGTTCTGTTGGTTCTTTCGAAATTTGTCATAAATGTGCTTTTGACTAATTAGTGTCTGTTTTTGAGATTTAGGGTGAGGGAGAAGCATGAGATTATTACTATTTTTCAATCTACCTCGTCAACATCTTAAGAGAATGATCATCACAGGCCCACAAATTGAAGCACATATTTGTTCAGATTAAGGTGAATGACACAACAGGAAAGTTATATTTTTCCTCAAAGATTTAGTGGTTTTGTAAACAAATTAATGCATTATCATCCTTTCTCAAATACACTGCCAGTTGGTGAAACTCATCATCCTTTCTTCTCCTCGCCAACATTCGACAAACCTAGTAAGTTCTTTTTATGCTTCTTACGAAGCATCATCACAGGCCCACTTACGAAGCATAAAAAACAAAATTCGTTATCACTGTTCCAATGCTGACCAGAGAGAAAAATAAGACAAAAGGAAAACAGTGAATTGTTACTGTGCAAAATTTATGCACATGAATTTATTGCATTTTCGCTTCCGAACGTTCAGAAACTTTGCAATAGCATTTATGTTATATTTGACTGAATTTTGATTGAAGTTCACTATTATAAATTTACTGCTATAATTCGTTCGTTCAAATGTTAAATATTCTGCCTCAACAAATGCGTTCATCACAATTTTGATAACCAAAGTTATTGTCAAAAATGTTTGTCTGTAAAAAGGGAAAATTGGCCAATATATGTCAGCAGTGTGTTTTCTACACTCAATGTTGTTAATGGTCTCAAAAAACAAACCCCCATAGGCTGGGCACTATTTTCTTTTTCCTATATCTTAGAAGACATAGGAAAAGACATACGTCTAGTAACGTGTAAGTAAGTTTACCATGACATGTAGCTTGTGCACATGAAAATAAAGGTGATATGTCTGCCCATTGCAAACATCCTGAATATTTCAGGCCATTTGTCACAATATATTTTACATACCAGCAAATAATTTTACAACCTTGCATTTCCAGTATGTTGTTATATAATGCACACGCATATCTGTTCTGCCCTAATATCTTGTTCAATAACCTATGAACACATCATAATCAAATGATTTCCCTAAGTCTCGATTTGCAAAGTCTATTGCAAAGTAAATTTTAGCCATGCTAGCAGCATTGCTCTGGGGATAGCAGTGTCAGTTGGTTAGTCAAACATTTGGTTCCCAAAAGATGAATCCTAATGACTTTGACATTTCCTGTACCTCCATCATCAGGTCAAAAATTCAATCCGTCCAACTCTTTGGTGTTTGACTAAATATCTGCAAAACAAATTACATTCCCATCATCGTGGTTAGTGCTTATTAGCTAATATTAACATGGTAAACATTATCTGCTAAACATCAGCAAGTTAATATTGTTACTGCGAGAACGTTAGCATGATGACGTTAGCATTTAGTTCAAAGCACCACTGTGACTAGGTACAGCTTCAGAGCTGCTAGCATGGCTGTAGTCTTAGTTTATATTGAAACAACTCCCAGAATATATTAATTTCATGTCTCACCTTAGCTTTTTATTCATAATCTGATGTATTAGCGAACTGATGTATCAGACTACTTAACAAGGGCTATAGTTCAGTGTTAACAATGTAGGGACATTTTATGATTTTATGATATGCTACTACAGTAGCATATCATAAACTTACACTACTTTTTATGAGGAACTATCAACCTACTGTATTTTATCATATATTGTACAGTATTATACTTCAGAAGATTAGCTTAGTTTAGATTCTGAATGTTAGACTGACTGACTCTACATTTTTGGATTGTGACACCACAAAACTAAGCAGTGGCTGCTTGCACAATTCAGCCAAAGACCTATTTATCCTTTCCACATTGTTTCATTGACTTAATAATGGTGAGAAACCTACATAGAGAATTTCTTTTCTGTTAACTGACAGCTTACAGACTCATGTCTCTCATGCTACTGCAATATTACTAAAGAAAAAAAGGAAATAACTGAATCATACACATGCAGGAGTTTTCACATGTTTATGCATGTGTGAATAAAGAGAAAGACATGAGTGAATATTTATGTTTACCCAGGCTATCCAGCTGAGCCTTGTCCTCCTCCCGCTCCTCCTCTCAGGATGGCTGGGAGACAGCAGTCCCAGCTGGAGACACATGCCGTCCATCACATACATACACAAACAAACGCTGTGTCTTCTCTGTCTGCAGCGTCTGACAGTTCTGACTTGCTTGAGTAGACAACAGTCAATCCAGACAAATCTGCTGCACTTCTTTCCTGTCTGTCCATCTCCTCTCTGGTTATTTTTTCCACCTTCTCCTTTTGTTGTGTCAAACTCCAGCAGTTTGATCCGGTGGTTTTTACCTCTCGCCTCCAAAAACCTGAATGATTTACCCGGACTGGCCTCTCCTCTGCTATCACTGCTCCTCTCTTCCTTCCCTGTCTCTCTTCCAATAGCGGTTATTTTTACTCCTTTGTCCTCAGGAAGTAAGAACAGATCAAGTTCTGGGCCCATCAGCATTTCCAGCGGCCCACAACAGCAGAATGGGAAGGCAAACATGGAAATCCAATCGCCCAGCTGGACACCTGCTTGACACCACGGTCTGACTGATCTAGGCTTTAGAAGGGCAATGACAATATAGATATACTGTGGTATTGCTCAATTCTTTTTGTGACAACTTCCCAGGGTTTTTGAGCATTGCTATGCACTTCCCACCTGCTTATCCAATGGCCAGGCACTATCTGGCAGGACCAGGTTTAGATATCAAAGGTTGTGAAAGAGTCAGATGCCTCAAGCAATGAGAGGCATACTGAATCAAAAGTCTCAAAGGGACAAATCACCAGGTCTCTCCCCTTTGTTACAATAGATATTAAGTACTAAGTGTCAAGTCAGAACATATTGTCAATTGATACTTGTCTTGTAATTAATCATATGTATTTACTTTAGGTAACATATCTTTGATATGCACAAACCTTTTAAGGATAAAGCTGGCAATAGTCTATATTTGTCTTATTGGTGGGGAGTGGTGGTTGAAATTATCAAAATATATGCATAGCCAGATAAAAGGTTGGACAAGAACTGCATAAGCCAAGATGATTAATAGAAAATGTGGAAGCTGACTGAACTGTGGGAGTTAAGACTCATCTAAAATGAATGGCGATATCCCACAACAGACAGTATGGTTGTGACCACAGTCTCAATGATAAATCAAACCAACAGCCTTCCTATGGTGCACCACAATTTAATTGTGTGTTGTCACTTGTTTGTGGTGCTGACTCTCCACAAATGGACTACAGCTGACACTAAATCAGCCAGTCAGCAGGGGTGGACATAACAAATTACATTAACTGTTGCAAAGGCTTTGGATGTACTTGTACTTTTTAAAAATCAGCAATTTTACTTAGTTTTTCTGTTTTTTCTCAAACAAAACAAAACAAAAAAGCTATGAAGAAGTATCTCATCTATCTCTAGTGGTATAAAGCCATGGGACTATTTCTTCACCTCAATGCAAACTGACAATCGATAGAAACATATAGAGATCTGTGCATAAATGAATACATTTACCCTTCATAACTTCACAGTTTCAAATGCAGTACAATGATGGGTATAGACTACACACAATCGTACACACTCTTATATATCTTTTTTCACTGACAACTCTCTCTGTTTAAAATCTGCTTAAAATAACAAAGGAACAACAGCTCACTTGCACTAACACACACTCAGTTTTATACTGGTGTATTTGGCAGGGATTATTACATGTAATGTAATAATCTAATTACTGATGCAAAAGTCTCAAACCTAACTGCAATGATTACACATGACACAAACAGGCTTAACTTGTTTATCTCTGTAGAAAAACAACTTGCTAGATCCAACTTTGGAACAGCTGTACTGAGATCCTGTAGGAAAAAACATGAAGCAAAGATGTGTTGATGTCCAGTTTTTTGTAAAGATCTCAGACAAAACTTAATTTTAAGACCAGTTGCAGAATGCAAATGGGAACAACTGATACATTTTGTGATACTTTATGGTTCTAAAACGTGTATAGTACAACTTGCATACAGATGGATGACATTTCTGAATAACACAACCTATTCTGAAAAACAATATATGACCTAGCTACTGCATGTGGTGACTCTGCCTGTAGAGAAAGAGAAAAAACAACCAAATGCACCTAAAGTTCAAATTAGGCAACTCTTGTGTGGCCATCAAGGGTAATATCCTTTTGGGTTTCATTTAATAAGAACATGCCAAACCAGAAAACAGCCATACAGTAGATATTCAATTCTATTTGGATTATAAAGACACGACAATGAGCTTCTATGCAGATGACTGCTGACTCTTCAACTGCTCACCAGGTTATGTTCCTGTTCATGGGCAAGCACTGAATTCTGAAATAAGAAATGCTCAATTGAACTGAACTGTCAACACTAGGTGACCTATGACCTGTGTACTTTGCCCTATATTACCCATAAGACAAAGTACTTCTACCTCCAGACAAAACAACTTTACTTTATGTAGTGACCTTGAACTCATTGATGGTACTGATCTGTATACCAGTAGATAAATGCATTCTTCTGAGCAGTGTAGAGAGAATATATTCAATGAACTACTGACACACATGCAGTTGTGTATCGGAGCTTCACCACAAGAGAGTTACAGGCACAGAGGTTAACCCTACCTCCTCACGCAGACCAACCAGTAGGAGTAGCTACTGTAGCGACAAGGACACTATCTCTCACTGGCAAACACTGCCAATTGTGTTCAATGGGCTGCCTGGCCAAGCTGTAAGCACCGCTGCCAGGGAGTGAACCCAGGTCTCTGCAGTGGTAGATGAGTGCTTTTCCCCCCTACACCATCCACATGCCCACTCCCCTTATACACATTGAGTTTGACAGCAAAGACAGGTAACCAGGATGCTACTGTTCATGTAAATACATACAAGATTACTGATGAAGCTGTTCGAATTTCAGAGAGCGGCACATGTCAAAATTAAGCTATGAGATGTGGTGAGACTCACAGGTGCAGAGCCCTTCTTGATGGTTACGCTGGGTGTGGTTGCCCTCAGTGCTCCGGTGACACCGTGGTAGTACCTGAAGCAGACCTGGGTCTCAGCTGAGGACGACACATGGATGGGAGGGGGGGGGGGGGGGGAGGTGGCAATGATGGAGACAAAATTCTAGTTAGTTTCTTTTATCAACACTGAATCTTTCACCATATCTTTACCTGCTTTTTAAAATGTGCCCGTAAAACAACAAACCGCACATGGTTGATGGTGATGATTTTACATTATTTCCCCCGATTTATTTATTTGTGGTATTCAATTTTTCATTTGTATTTTTTCAGCAATGACTTCCTGTTGATGTCCCATGTGATCACTGATCAGTACAAGCATTTGTGCACATTGAATTGTGCAGTATAAGAGAGAGAAAAATAAATGAAGAAAAGAGAGAAAAACAGAGAGGTAATTATTGAAATGTCTGTCTAGTCCTCAGTGGCTTTTGAATCATTTATGGAACTAAATGAAATTTTGTAATTGTATATTATTCTTTAATGATGATTTTCAGTTTTAAGCTAATACTTTTATTTATTTTATCAAAAAGTTAGAGGCAAAGAAAAAAATCGAATCCTTTTTTATGATCTATACATTTTACTTCAGTCATTTATGAAGTTATCAGTGATAGTCGATTGGTGACATTTATCATTTCTGGGACTCTGTACTCTTAGAAAATAGGGGAAGTAGAGCAAAAAAAACAGCAAAAGGCTTGAGGACACAAGGAGATTAAGGTCATAGTAAAGCTCCATGTTTCTCTGCTTGTTTGGCTAGACATACTCAGATGCTTTGATGAGAAGAGAGGAAACACACAGCAACACTGCATGCAAGTGACTGAATGTATAAAAGTATGTCTTAATTTCGCAAGTGTGTAACAGAGGAGGAGCAAAAATATAGCTATCATTTCTATTTTCACAGCGTTAAATGATTTATTAAAGAAAAGAAAAACCTCATAAGGACACACTGGGAAGGGTTAATCAGACCATTAAATGCTGGTGACAAAATAAAGTAAATATACAGCAGATCCACAGTTTGAACATTTGGTGTGATGCATCACTGCAGCTTGGCTAACTGTTTTTAGTCATTAAAGGTAATGCTCCTTGCAGCACAGGGGGACATCAGCACTATCTTTATCAACGAATAACACCCTTGAGCAAAGCCCTTTACCCCCAACTGCTCCAGTGGAGCTGCTCAGTGACCATCTGATCAGACTGTGGTTACAAGTCAGCTTGCAGGTGTGAATGTGTGTAACCGTGGGTGTTGCTGCAAAAGAGAGGCTGCCTCTCAGTAAAACTTCCCTGAATAAAATAAAGGTGTCTTTGCAGCTAGTGTTGGTTTAATGTCATATCGTTTAAATGCCATTTCAGATGCTTTTCCATGCTGACAAGAATAAATGTTCAGGGGAAGTATGAATACTTGCAACAGTTTAACATAACAGCTTATAAGCTACTTCCACCTGTCAAATAGAGGTTGGTGTTCCTAAATGGAAACACCTGGGCAGCTTCATGCTGATAAATGTATTCTGTTGTGTGCATCCACATAGTCTCTCCCACTCACACACACAATCCCCCATGTCCCTAAACACAACAACTGTGCACCATTTGTGACTGTCTCCCCGCACCTTTTCTCTCTTCCTCCCTCTAATGATGTGTCTCTGTAAGCAATCGTGTTGCTTTTCCAGAGACTGTTACAGCACAGACTGGGCTTCAACTCATACAGAGTATGAAAACACTTTCATGTCATTATGATTTTTGGTATAATTTCATTTGTCCCAAGTAGTGAATGTCTGTGAAGTGATACATAAAGACATCAGGTTCAGTAAAGTGCAGCATGACTAGGTGTGATTCACCAGAATTAGATTTTCTTTGTAGATCATTTTAGCACTGATGATGCAGGATGACATCACCAAAACCGTCCAATGAATGAGTTACCCGTCAGTCCATATGACTTCATGTTTACAGCTTAGTTTGACGTAAGTCAGTGTGAACACGCAACGGTTTTCTCTTTATTCCTGACAAAGCGGACTGAACTCTGTAACACTGCAACATCTACGGCACCTTTAAGCAGTCACTGAATGTCTCCATATAACAATGTGACTTGTAATTTATAGGAATAATGCGCAGATGGTTTGATTTTAATGGCTTATGACTAAACCAACACTGACGTGACAGACTGCTCATAGAACCTGGCTGAAAAACTGAAGAAGCAGAATTCCAAAGAGAAATTGGCAAAAATATTATAAAACAGCTAATACAACTTGGATCAAATGGTACAAATTCATTGAACAGTACAATATGGGCTGTTTATGGAAGACCTCAACTTGATCTGATTTTAATGAAAAACTAATTTCCCTGGGGTAAGTTTCCTTGGGAGAATTTTTGTTACTTACAGTCACTGAAGTGGGAGCTGCAGTCGATTTTCCAAACTATCTGTCCCTTGTGAGATCCGTTGATTCCTCGGTTCTTATAGTCCAGAAAGTTCTCAGACAAAGCCTCATCTGGGAAGAGAGATGAAACTGATGAAACAACACTGCTACTTCAACCCTCAACACTTCTTTGAAGAAGTAGATTTTTTATATTTCATGTCCCATTACACTCAGTAACAAAATCTGCATTTGATTCTACATGCAGAGATGTCAGTGGAGTGTCCTTCATTTGCTACTGTACCAATGCTTTCAGGTGCCTGAACTTCAAATGACTTCAACACCACATCAACAAATCTCATTCAATCTTAACCAGCGATTGTAACTAGGGATGTACGATGTTATCGGCACATCATCGGTATCAGCCGATAAAAGCTCTAAAATGACATATCGGCATCGGCCATTTCTGCCAATTATGAGAAGCCGATTTGTTGCCTTCTCCTCCGCCACCTGACTGTGCTTCCCTCCACAGACTGTTTCACCCTGACGGTCCCGATGCTTCCTCCGCAGGCTCCACTTCACTCAAGCTGCCCGTCAGACCCGCTGCTTCTTTCCACTTTAACCTGAATAACCAACCGGGCCTCGGTGCTCTGGTTGGATCCACATAGAGAGCCAGGGCTAACGTTAGCTGGGAGGCTAGAAGAGGCTAACTAGCTGTGCTTCCCTCTGGCCATGCTGCGGCTAACGCTCCCCTAGCCTCTCAGCTAACGTTAGCCCCATTTCGCCATGTGGATCCACCCGGAGCACCGAGCCCCGGTTTGTTATTCAGTGGAGGCTAGCAGAGGCTAGCTGGCTGTGCTTCCTTCTGGGCATGCTGTGGCTAACGCTCCGCTAGCCTCTCAGCTAACGTTAGCCCCAGCTCTCCATGTGGATCCAACCAGAGCACGGAGCCCCGGTTTGTTATTCAGCTTAAAGTGGGAAGAAGCAGCGGGTCTGACTGACAAGCTTGAGTCCTGCGGAGGAAACACCGGGACCGTCAGTGGGAAACAAGGGAGGAGCTGCTAAATTCAGCTGCACAGATAGGAAACACCTCGGCTGACAGGATGTACCATTCTCTTTGGAAAAAAAAACATCTTTTTGGTTTATAACAGCAGTTGGAAACCAGCACATTAGGTGCATTACCACCACCTTCTGCTCCGGACTGTAGACCAGAGATTAAATCCTGCACATTAATCCTGTTTGTCTAATGAACTCAAAGAAAACTCTACTGCTTGATCCACTTGGCAAGTTCATTAAAGTGTTAATGCTGAGCTCCTGAACTCCAATCTTCCTAAATTCTTCCTTCTTATATTGTCTTTCTTGATCATACTTAGTACAATCTATGCTTGCATGCATAATAGTCTCCTCAGCCATCTGGAAAAAAATATGTGCATATATGGGTATCGGCATCGGCAATCAGCCACAATGAGTTGGAAATATCGGCATATCGGATATCGGCAAAAAATCCAATATCGTGCATCCCTAGTAATAACCATCACACAATGAATTACTTAGACATAAAAATGTTATCATTTTATGTGCTCAACCCTCTATTACATTATGGGCATGTTATTATGTTATCAGTTTTTATCACATTTTTTATTGTGTTATACATACTTATTACCTTATTAGACATTACAATAAGTCACCCCTCATTGAAGAATGGAACAAACTGTGGCCAAATACTTTTCAGGCTAGTGTCATTAAATATACTTCAATTAACCCATTTTTACATTCATCATCATGCCATGTCTCACTTACCTACAAGATACATTCCAATCCAGTCCCCAGCATCCACTTCCTCCTTGATGTCCCATGTGATCACCAGGTCTTCAGACTGGCCTATGGTGTAGTGAGAGGAGCTGATGGTGAGGGTGGAACGAGCGTCTGGGGAAACCAGATCAGTGTCACTGGTGGAGCGTGACAGCCCCAGCATGAAGGCCTCCTGGTTCAGACCGTTGACAGCATAGGTGTCTGGACCGTAGCTGTGACGATCCTTACAGCGCTGGCGGGTCTGGCTGCTGCGGGTCGGGGAGGCCATGGCCGCCAGGCCCAGGAACCGATTCTGGTACAAGTTCTACAACGCAAGACACAGCAAGAAGAGAAATAGAAATAGAAATAGAGAAATACATAGAGAAATAAAAACATAAGGCTTTGTTCTGAAGATAAAGAAAATCAAATGAGAAAGCACCTAATTGGTGTTTGTTAGAGTTTTCTTCTCTAAGCTAAACATGACATTACATGCCTGAGTGCACTGCAACATCTGTAAGTACAGCACTTACAGATGTCTCTCTCTATGAACTAGTTTTCATTGTTACTAGTGAAGTATGCCTTTTCCACAAGACCATAAACCCTCACCCAAACAGTGATTGTCTATTCCTAACATAGTAACCATAACTTGGCACAGCGAGCCTGACAAGCGTTGGATTTCTCCAGTAGCAGTATGCATGGAGTTGGAAGTTTGAAGGGTTGTGTCTTTTTTGTCTTTCCAAAACCATTAATACATGAGCGAAGTGTAGAGGTTCAAGAGAGAGCCAAGAAGCCACTATAGAGTTTAGAGTAAAGTTAGCACCTCTGTCCTGATTTTTATTGGATTGGTGGAAGTTTACACTTCACAGCCAAACCAGTAACCCAAGATAGCTTTACACGTGTAAAACACAAGAGTTAGTCCTACATAATCAATGTTTATCAGTTACAAATGAGAAGCCTGGATTTCTTTACGTCTGTGGAAATTTAATAGCCATTGTTTAAAAAATTAAAAAGAATTTTAAATGGTAAATCTTCCCACATTATTATTGTAAACTACAAATTTGTTTGCAAAATTAGAAGTGGAAAACTTGACAGCATTAGCACTGGAATAGACTTTTTGTCCCCCCCACTTTCAGGCATTATGGTAATAAAGTGGTAACGTCTAAGCCAGGTATTATGGTCACAGTGATAATGTCTAAGTCTACTCTAACATGTTGGACCTTTAAAACCAATCATAATCACAACACAGCGGACAGTTTGGTATTTTCCTGACCTTGAAATTTGCTTTGCCTGTCTGTGTGGTATTGTGGTGCACAGCGCTACATGCACGGTGAACTGCCGGGGTGAGACACGCAAATTGGCAGCACAAAGCAAGTTCTTGGTGTTTTTGTGGAGGATGGGTCTTAAATGTCTCAGAACCACGTCTGTTTCTGGAGCAAAGTCACTCTGCTGCCACTTTGGTGATTTTATCAACAAGAGCAAACTAAATACTTGCTGCAGATGTGCTGCAATAATGCTTGAAATATAAACAAGTTATTTCAATTAAACACTCTCCAACTAAAATCGGCACAGAAAATAACATTTAATGTGGATAAAGCATCTGTATATATCTGTAAATGAATGTGGGTGATTCTTACAGTGGCTTTATACTGTATGAAAAGCTTCTTCACTTCATTAAATCCCTGCAGCATCTGAAGGCAGCAGGACTGATATGTTGATAAACCTGCAGTCTCTGAGAAGTGCTGCGCCAGAGCGCAGTGCTGTTACGCACAGCTGTTCACTGTGTTTATCTACATTAAATTACCTGAAAACTACACCAGGCTGCTACGGTATAATCACACACACCTCTACACACATCAGACTGGTCGCTTATAACTCCATATTCTGCCTGTTTAGATGTCAGGTTAGCAGGGCTCATCATAGCCTCTTTTCAAACTTTCTTTTCAGCAAAAGTAGCGCCTCATGTTTTATTCTTGAAAGAAATTGCAGTGCAAACGCTGTTGCGTAACATTAATTATGTGACCATTTACGAGGTGAGATACATTAGAGTTATGGCTGAAATAGTATCGGTCCAATCCTGACTCTTACATCATCCAAAGCTGGATGTACTCCTACTTCAAATCTCATTCCGGCACTGCTGCTTGACAGGCACTGATGCATATAAATATGGGGAGCAGAGCTTAGCAAAGGGTCAATATGCCTTTTTCACAGAAACCATTATGACATTTCACAGATGGAATAACACAGGTAGAAAGGATAATATATATGATGGCTGAATTCCATTTAGCTGGCTCAGTGTCAGGGTCTTGGTATTGTGCATACTGGATCATTGTCACGGCATACTGGGACGCTTGAATAGAAGCAACACCTGTGCTTTTCCTACTATGACAAGTCAAAATGCTGTGAAAAAGGTGGTTTGGCATACCATCGCACAAGGGATTCACTGAAAACAATGCATAGGTGTACTGGACGTGATGCAGAGGACCAAAGCTGGCATGCCTATAGTGCAAGCCAGTTTGTCATAATTCACACAACAGTCACAGTCAGAGGTCATTGGTGACTATCTTTCTTTAGTCTTTATTAAAACAATGTTACATGATGAAAAATCTCAGGCCGTAGTTTGTTAAGCTTCATTGTAAACATGTGAGTTGCTTGTTGTCTCTTGCATTTCTGACGGTTTAGCTACTCGAGGCAGGTTTGCTGCCCCGAGTGGTTGATACACGTATCAATTAAACTGTCAGTGGAATGCACCATGAACCTGGAACCAGGTTTCACCTAGTCAACCAGGACTGAAATATTATGGTCCCCCGCCTCTCAAAAATATGTTTTTCTTCTTGTTCTTATGGTTGAATGTTTGATTTTCACTGTGTAGTTTGACACTAGAGGGCTGTTTTCACATTCATCTGCTGAAAGTGGAAAGTTTCTCTGTGCTCAATGAAAATCAAATTTTAAGGAGTGTATGCCAATGAGCATGATTTGTGACATCTTAAATAGATTAGCCAATCTCGGTCCAATGCTTCACACAGGTGAGATGTGGAAACTTGAAGCCTCCAGTGCACAAACCCTGAGGATGGATTTTACAGTGAAGTATTTGCATATTCATAGATTCTGGAATTTTTAATGAGGGAAAATGAGGATTTTAATGTGGTAATTATACTATTTTGTGGAAAAACCATATCAGACACACATTATTGTTCCATTACTGTATTTTTATATGTCGTAATACATGTCTGGAGGGGATCTTTAATGATTACAACTTTGAGGTAATTTTGGACAAATATTATTCAGCACCTGATATGAGGTCAAAAGGTCTTATGGGTGAGGGTTATTACACAATAGCATATATGTTTTCCTGTTGTAGTTCAGTCCCTATTAATCTACATACTTTATTGGTAATCCTATTTGTAATACAGTGTCGCAGACAGGATTCAGTTAATGACTGTAAGAACCTGTGAACATGAACCTTTCAGAACTTGTAAACATGATTTAAAGGTGCGACATGACCCGCTAAGAGTTCAGTGTCTGCTCAGCATAGATGCTGTGATCACAACAAGATGCAGCATCATTACCCGCCAGTCCAAATGCAAAGGAGAGTTTCCCCATCCTGAGATCTCAGATCAGATCAGAGAATGCTCCAGTTAGAAAGGAGCTTCATGGCACGGCTCATTCAGCCTTGACGGATTGGTCGAAATGCTGAAGCACTTTGTGCGTGCAGTTAGTGATGAAGAAAGGTTGTCTGCATGCAAAGCACAATTTTCATGTGCTTGCTTAAGTCACCATGTGATAAGAAGTATTAGTGAAACTACAGCATCATTATGGATTCAGCCTAGTGTTATACCAATACAGTGTGTTTTAATTGATTTGAAAAATATTGGTCTTTGTGAAAAACAGGATATGATACAGTCAGTTTACATTACATGATTAACATGATTTGAAGATACTGAATATAAGAACACAATGTATTAAATATACTATATATAAAATATACTATATATATATTGGTACTGACACCAGCCTTCCCAATAATGGTTGAATCCTGCAGACAAACTGGGAACTGGGTGGTGGAAAGCAGGCAAATGGGCAGGTGCTGGGTGGTCGTGATGGCGGGTGGGGGGGCACTGACCTTGATACTACAGAGCTGCATCAGCATAATGACCAGTCAACCCAAAGCAGACCAAAACCTGAGGGAAGGGGGAGGAGAGGGATGTCGTGTTACAAACCACAGAACAAAAAAACAGGCAGTGAATGCAGCAGGTGTAAGTCAAGTATGGCATCTGTGTGCAGTTATGTTAGAGGGGGGAAAAAATCATCATCATTTTCATACTTCATCTTTTTCAGATAAAAATATGAATTATTGAGAAGGAGCAAATGGACAAACAAGAGGGAACACACAGAGAGACAAAGACATTATGACCTCTACATAGAAACATGGAGAACAGAGATATTCAGCGACGAGCAGACATAACATCACAGCCGCTAATGATGTTCAACTTAAAAGATATTCAAGACAGCAACAAAACACACATCCCATTAGTTATCATGTGCATCAGTTGATGGTCACATGGTTTGCATTGCCTGCAAAGGAAGAAAATATTAGCAGTCCAGTGAATGTGAGCCACATCTGGTATGAAGGGCATGAGGCAGAATGACTGACTGTATGCTGTATTCACTGCAGTATGAGAAGACATAAACCCTCAGTTGATTTCATATGAAATACAGAATGTGCAATGAATCAAAACATCAATAATATTATTCACAAATGATTCAAATATTCTATTTTTCAGTACACTGTCAAAATCAAAGATTAAATACATTATAGTGATTTTAAATGACCATAATTAGCTGCGTTGCAGATAGATAAGGGGATGGATGTAATTTCATGTTGCAGTAATAAATCAGCCACTATTATCTTATATGTTTTCATAGAGAAAAAATCTAAGAGGATACACGTCTCAAGCAGCTTGGACAGAAACATACAGTAGTGTATGCATGTCAGAGGAAGTAATAAACAAGATGTGTCAGTTGTTAGTTATGTAGGAAATGCTGTAATTTTCTGGCACCAATAAAATACATAAAAGGTAAATATAAATGAAATAAAGGACCAGTAGGAGCACATGGCCTCTTCATACACAACCGTAAACACAGAGAGGTATGATGTTGTATTTCATTCTAGTGAACCTGTAACCATCTGATTACTCCTGTGTTACAACATGACACCTGCTCACCCACACATGATCAGCTGAGAAGCAAACACACACACAACCACTTTCACCACCCAGCGACCATGAATGGTTTAAGCTTCACTTTCTTTCACAAAATCCCCATTACATACCTAAACATTGTTAGCGGGTGCTGTCAGGCAGAACAGTGAAGTCTGTCACTGGCGCCTCCTTCCAGAGATATGATTGGTTCTGGCTCCTACAGATTTTATGATTTTATGATTGCCAAACCCGACCATGTGAATGGTTTCTTTACGCTTTTTTAACAGACAAACAGGACAGGCAGTGTGAGTGCAGTAAAATCTATATACAGAAATAAATGTATAAAAACAAAAGAACCAGGGAAACTCAGCACTCAACTCTCAACCATCAGCTATGAACTGAACTGATGGGCTTTATATACATGTGGCCCCTCCTACAAGCACAAACTACAGTGTGTTTCCATACAAAAACAATAAAGACCATGTTGATTATTGATGATGATTATTGTCATTGTCCTAAGATTTAAAATTTTCTGTGAAATAACCCAAATACTCAATATTGTGTTTTAATATAGCCAAGTTCACTGTATGCTTTTCATTTCTACATTTTCCTGTATGAAAGAATTTTGATCGCTGCTCAGCACCCAAAGTGAAATGCATTTCTGACCATGTAACCCAGTTCCAGTAATTCAGCTTACTGCTGCACACAACAGCAGTGTTCCCAACTCCTACTGATTATATTAAAATGCTTTTTGTTTTATTCTATTTCATTCCATCACTGTCCGTGTCCAGTCTTCATGTCAGATATACATGAGATTCAAATCCACTAACAACAAATTCTATCATACGGCTGGACAACAACACAATCACAAAAACATCTGCCGTCCCAACAGTCACGCCACACACAATTCTTAACGCTTTTAACTCTAACCCTGGTGTTTTTCACTGCATCAGCCAGTTTGGGGAAAAGAAATGCAAATGTTGAATCCATTGCATCATGGAGTCAAAGTGCTGCTGTGCAAAAATGATCAAAATGCAGGTGTGTTCAATATTAATATGTCGAAAATGCAAATTCAACATGCTGCTTTTCAGTAAGAGCCTTTCAGGAAACAGTGCTCGTATGTTGAAGCAACACGGGTAGCATGGCTTGAATGTTCTGAGCTTTAACCAATGATAGGTGGTCAATACCTTCTGTTGTTGTTGCAGGATATGTTTTGTGCCAACTGAAACTGGTCAGGTCAAATGAATCAGCTTGAACTGAACTGTATTCTGATTTCTATTTCAAAAATAACATCAAGAAATCCTTTGTTGCAAGTGTGAGGACGGCCTGACATAATAATAATAAGAACTGAATCAGCTGCTAGAACAGCAATGCAAGAAACAAATTCCTGTTATCCTTTTCATGATGTATATATTGACTAAGTAACTAACAATTAACATGAATGAATCTTTCAGCTATCTTCTAACAGACTCCAGCAACGGTTGTGTAGCTATAACTAGAGGGGGAGGTGGTAATAGAAATGTGCAGACACAACGGTTTGCACACCATGACACACATATGCAAATATGTAACTATACATACTCCTGCTTCGGTCATGTTCAAATCCCCACAGTCCTCATTAGTCATGTAGTACCATATTACTATGGTGCCATAGTTAGCTACACTAACACACGTTTGATAATCTCCGGGGAAATATCCCAGTTGTCCTTTCTACTTGCTCTGACACTCGCGTAATTAACCAGTATAATTGCGATCAAGACGACGCGATTATTAATTCGGCGCACATGTAGAGTAGGCGGTTTGGGAGAGACTGGACAGCCTCTACCGGGGAATGAGATCAGCCAGTGCTCTGGTTCAGTAATGATCTCCAAAGGTAACCCTCCTTCAGCTTATTGTTCAACTAATGATGAGTAACCATAGCTACTGTATGATCTAATCCAGCTGTCCATATGACTCTGTGGTTTTACACTTCAAGTGAAAGCTGATATGCACTTTATGTGCTGATGTGTTTCATGAAAAAAAAAAAAAAACTTAAAAAGAAAACCATTGTGCAAGTATTACACATAAATATACTGTTTCAGCAGTACTGCATTGCTGCCAGTGGAACTTAACCTGAACTGGTTCTGAGATAATTGGATCAGATTTTGTTGCTATTGGATAGTGATTAATGGTGCCATACATATTTTCATGATTCTATAGAAAAACACTTAACACACATAACACTGCATACCTTTTTAGTACTTGTGGAGTCTGCCCTGGTTGCCTGGCAACCTCACGGTGACGACAAGATTCCAGGAAGTCAGTGTGCAACATGCAACATGTTGTTTTGACACTGTATATTAATCAAACCTGATATAAGCTTTAGAGGTGCTGACAGGTGTACTAGTACTACATGCTAATCTTCATAGTATACTGTTTTTTAGTATAAAAAACAAAACAACATACTTTACTATTTTATATCGAACAGCAAATTTCAAAATACATGCAAAGTCAGACATTAATCAAACTGTAACTTTTTTTTTTGGTCACTTTTCCACCACGCTACATACTCAACACCTGCTTAGAATTAGTGTGTATTATGGGTTTGGGGGCACTCAGAGTCAGGTTTAAAGGACTTTTAATGTATCTGCCACAACACAGACTGAATGATGTAGTACAACCTTTGCTACTCAGTTGCAACCAAGCATGACAGAACAGGGTTTGAGAAAAGAAGGTTAAGCGTACCTCTTCACTGTTGTTGTGTCCCATTTATTATGTGCCTTGCTGAGTAGTGGACAAAATAACGTCCCTTTCTCATTAGAGTGTAGGCCTTTTACAGGGATTACTTTTAACTGATTTCTTTATGGGTCAGCCCTTCTCAAAGAGGGGTTTGTAAGTGGCTTGTTAGCTAGACATACAGCCTCCAGCACGACATGAAACCTCAGTACACAGACGACGGATACGTTTATGAAGAGAAAAGCCGTTGCGTATGAAGAGCAGACCAATCAGCGCTCCTCACCACCGCAAGCTGCAAGCACACCAGGGTAAATCTGGGTGACGTCATTGTTTACAACCAAGCAGCAACCACCACAGCTGAGCGTGAAGTCGATGCAGAAGGGCCTTGCAGTCATTAGTAGCTGGCAGCAAAAAACTGTGACTGTATTAAATTCAGTGTGAAATATTTCATTATCTCCCTGAAACCCAGGACAGTGAAAACATCTTCCACGTGAATTTAGGGTTCACTTCTTCTAGGGTTCTTCTTCTTCTAGAGATTTTTAGAACAATTGTTTTATAAGAGATATTAAGGTGTAAAAAATTTGCACAACAGAGAAAGAAACACTCATTCACTCTGCTGATTATGTGCACGGTGTTTATGGCCCCATATTTCCCCGTAGTAGCCACACAATTGGCTTCTACTGTATAATAATAAGCTTCACTGGTAGGATAACTGTTTATATGAGCAGGCTGATCTAGTGCTGCAACTACCAATTATTTTCCTTATTGATTCATCTGACCATTATTTTTTGATTAATCAATTAATCATTTGGTCAATAAAACATTAAAAAACGCTGAAAGATAGCTGTCACAATATCCTAAAGCAGTGGTTCACAACTCTTTTCACTTCAAGAACCCCTAAACTGACACAAATCAGACCACCGACCCCCATTTCATAAGATTTTGGCTTTTCGATATTTTTATTACAGACAGTGTATGAAACCCATGACCACAATAGTCATACACTCTGTCACTGGATGAAATTATAGTTAAAATAAATGATTCCCCTTTTTGCTGGGGACCCCCTAAAACCCCCTCAAGACTTCTGGGGGTCCCTGGACCCCACAGTGTCCTAAGGCACAAGGTGACATCATCATCATCATCATCATCATCATCATCATCATCATCAAATGACCTGTTAGAATATTCAACATTTGTTTGTGCATTTATGGAAATTATGGGAAAAAAGGAGTAGAAAGAAAGGTCAGGGGTTCACTAAAATCATTTGGGTAAGTCTGGTGCTCATGTAGCAGTCACTCAGATAAAAAAAACACCAAAACATCAAGTTCTCTCCTCCACCCCTATTAAAATTGTGAAAACTGTAAACTGAAAATAAAATTATATCAAATTAAAGTCTTGGCTTCTTTTATGGTGTTTAAACACAATGATGTATCCATATTAGTCTGCTGTTGGTAAAAGTGAGTCAGGCTGCAGACAGTCTGACAGTGTCTGATGGAGCTGCTGTTCCACGTCCACAGCAGCTAACAACAACTATACACTGTAGGCAGAGATACACTGATGCTAATCTGACAAATCAAATCTCCATTCTTCAAAAACAACAAGTCTGACTTTCATAAAACATGCAAAGCACATAAAACAAATGCTAACACTAATCACTCATCCAACATACAGGGAGGAGGTCTCCCTTCTGTGCTTCAGAGTGTCTGCTGCACAGAGCAACACGCTGTGAATCAATACAAACTCTATATACAGCACTGCATTATAAATGCAGCCGGCAGCTCCTCTAAGTATTAATGTGTGCTTTTTCTGTAACAGGACTCTGTCACTTCTTCACAAGACTATACCAAGTGTTAGGAGAATGTTCTGTTTATTAGATTCTGCAATAAATTGGTCAGATTTTAAACATTCTACTCCTTTATATGACTTTAACATGCACTGTGTGCACTGTGATAGACATATGATGGATGGATAATAACTCTTAATCATACACCACATGGTTGTCTCTGCCTTTTTCAGCTGTCAATGCTAAAAAGCAGCAAGAATTGTTCAAAATGTCGAGTCAGAGCAACTTCAAACCTTGGTTAAAACTCAACTAGTTCATCAAGCTGGACGGCACCAAAGATTTCTTGGAAGAGCTTCTCTGTAACCTTCTACAATACAGGCCTCATCAGCACACTACAAAGTAAAGTGTTGTCTCCAGCAATTCTTGTTTGGTGTTATTTTACTTTCAACTCAGCATAAATCCTGTTGATTGACGCCAGGCTCTGCAGTAAGTTAGCAATTTGTAACCATGTTGAACACATTCTGATGTCAGCCTAACTATCTGGGCAAACCATCACTATGTCCATCACTAATCCCCCCCAAACCATTCACCCAGTATCCCAACATCCTACCCTGTGATCACAGTAGTAAAACATGCAGTAATGTAATACTGAAAAGCACTGTTTTGATTACATCTTAAACGGATTGTTGATTAATCACTTGGTTGACTGACAGAAAATGAATCATTTACAAGTTAATTGATTAATCCTTTCTGTCATTTTTCAAGCAAAAATACAAAACATCTGCTGGTTCCAGTTTCTCCAGTGTGAGGATTTACTGCTTTTCTCTGTTTTACATCATTGTAAAATTGAATATCTGATTCTTTTGGATAGCTGGTCAGACAAAACAAGACATCTGAAGGAGTCATCTTGGGCTTTGAGACCAGTCTCAGTTTTGGTTCAGGTAAGTAAGGGTCTCAGTTAAGAATCACTACACCTGTCTGTTCATCATGCTTCCAACTCTGTCATTAACACAGACAAAGAGGGAAAAAGGTGTTGTCAATTGGGTCTACACTAGTCTGATGAGAGCCAGTGTGATAGAAACATCGGAGCTGTATCTTCTGTATCAGAGGCTGAGTCACTCAAAGAAAACAGTCTTTGTCAATGTCAAACTGCTGCTCTTTCTCATTTTGGTAATGCACAGAGAGAAGCAGCACCAACAATCTCATCTACACAACTCAGGACATAATGATTAAGACATTATTTACATGTGCCAAAACTTTAGACTAAATATTTCTATTTCACATACCTGTATAATGTAAACTATGTCAATGGTCAACTACTGTTTAGTGTAAATGTCTGCTTGCTTACAGGGATTATGTGAATGTGTTATTTTGCCACCTATTTTAATGGCTACAAAGCTCTGAGACTGGGCATCTGCTATTGTCATAGGACTAATATTCCTCATAGACAACAGAGAGTGTCTCTGGGACTTGTGCCAACCTCTGCAGAGCTTTATTACAGAGTCGAACAATCAAGACCAACTTAACACTAACAAAACCCCCTAAAAATCTCACTTACAATGCATGTACTGCACAATAGCATCCTGAACTGGTACCAAACCGTAGCTAGAGAAAATATGCATATTTATGAGCATATTAAAAATAGCTAGGGGAAATCAGTGGCATCCAGGAATGGAGTGGAATGGAAAACCACCAAAACCCAGTTTACCCTCCTTGTTGTTTGCGGAATTGATTTCATGCTCTGTAAGCTTTTCATAGCCTAGTTTTTCAGAAGAAACAAATAAGAGTGTAAAAGTGATTTAGATTACGGAAAATGGTATTTAAAGAGAAAATGGCTTATTTGAAAATATTTAAAAAATTTTCTGTATTTTGGTAGAGGTTTGTGTTATAATGGGCACCAACTGAAAGCCATAATTTACTCCTGTAACTGAAAGTCACATCTATGTAAAGGGATATGTTGCTTTTCCTGAAAATACTTTTAAAATGTAGCCTATATTACAGTACTAGTTTATTTAGACTATCAGTCACGTTTGTTGTTTTTTTATGATAGGCTTACGGTTTGCATGATAACAACATAGATGAAAACAAAAGGAAAATGGGCCTACACACGTCGTGTGATGCTCGAGTGTTTAAGAGGATTTTGAGGATGGGAATCCCCACACAAAGAGGGAGGGGGGAGAGCCTCTCCTTCTATCTGGACTCGTAGTAAATCCTAAATGAAGAGCAGCTGGGGCGAAGCTGCAGGCCCTGCCATCTCCAGCGCCGACACATCAAACCAAACCCTATTCAAGAAATGACTTCTTTTAAATGATACATTGCTTGTTGCCGCATGTTGACATCTTACATGACAGATGACTCGAGCTCTTCTCAGATTCACATCCGCTGTTTGATTCGGTGCACGTCCGATAGCTCGCAAACCTTCAATGAATGATGTTTTTTTTTACTTATAAAACCAACTTTTCAGAGTGACGTGTGTTGGTTGTAGAAAATGAAGCTGCGGGGGGAATCACCTCTAAAAAAAAACCCATTTCACTAAAGTTGTGCTTGGGGGTATGTGCTCCATATTGAATAGAGACACCTAGACAACCTATATTATGAAGCAACTGTTATGTGCTGTCGGTAAATCCCGTTTAATCAGCCCGTGTTTTGAACAGGACTGGGCGTATCGCCTCCTCCACAGAGTGACAGTCAGTACATGATAGATATGTGCGGGCTGCAGAGCGCTGGGCCACACATCACCTAACGCTACACTGCAACACTGCACAGCACATACCTGGGAGAAAATAAGCTGCCGGTGGATCATTCTCCAGAGCTGAGGATGAGAACTGAAGAGCTGCACGCCTGCTAATTTCCAACCAGCTGCATTTCGACGGTAAAGAGCAGGAGGAACACAGATAAACAGCGTGCGACAGAGAAGCTGTAGTCACATCCTTTCCTCTTTCTCTGGACCACAGTAAAGCTAACAAACCACAGCGTTCCACTTCCGGTCGTTGACGATATTACCCTTTACACACCCGGTAACCGTGAAGGGTGTTAACGGCTTCTGCTCAATATTTTTTGATGGAATATACGTTTTCTATTATTATCACGTGATGAATACATCTGTTATAACGGTGTCAGTCATCTGAAATTCTGTTCAATAATCAATTTATGCGACTACAACTCAAAATAGCCTTTTATGCTGAAGGTCCCACTTCTGGTCATGTTGAGGATGAATGTGTCACAGTTGACGCAGCTGGGTACCAATGCCTCTCAGCCAATCAGCGAACGCGCTGCTCTCCTCGCGTCTCACGGCTTTCATATTACTGGAACTTCTCCTCAGTCACATAAACACGAGCTTCTACAAATAGCTGGTGAATAAGACAATAAACTACGCAGCCTTAAGGTGGCCATAATGTTTTATTTTTAATTACATATTTCATTTAAACTACTGTTTTCTTACTACGCATTTTATGTGCCATTACTGGCAACAACCAATTACATAACTGGGTGAAAGTGGCATTATGAAATAAAAACAGATGGAGGAAATAAAGGACGTTGTGAAATAATGCTGGGATAACAAATCCTATTATTGTGAAAAGAAGCCAGATAAGATGACATATTATAATATTGAGCTGTATTTTAAATTTAATTTGTAATAATTTTTATTTGAGCCAACTTGTAAAACATGATATTTGTTCAGAAATGGTATTGCTTCTTATTTAATGGAAAATATTTTAAAATGATGTAATGTAACCACTAACATGGAACAATAAGATGCACATACAGTCATAATTAAACTGGTGGGTGGATTAATCATAAAAATAGAGGCACCATATCAGTGAATAAGACACAGAGAGGAAGGGAACAAGGAATAAACAGGAGAGGTGGAGAAGAAACAAAGAGGTGGTGTGATATAGAGACTCAAAGGAAGAAGAGGAAGAAGAAGAAGAAGAAGGAGTGATGAGCCAAGGACAGAGGGTGTGGGGTCAGAGAAACCAGGAGATATGGAGAAACCAAAATAAAAAGTCAGAAGGTCGAACAGAGATGGAAAGACACAAAGACAAAGCAGAAGAGACAGACAGAAATATGGTGAAGTGGCAGAGAAAGTTCCAAACAGGCAGAGAGAATGATCAGCACATGGATCAGGTCAATACAGCCACAGCAAAGTGGTGCTTCTGAGGATACTGCGGCTCCATCTGTTGTGTTATCTTTAATGGAAAAATAATTGCAAGAGGAAATGAATGCAAAGACTCTGCACTCAACACGAATTTACTCAAGTGTCTGTATTCTTTAGACAGATGAAAATAGTAAATCTGTTTTCAAGCAGCACTGGCTATGTGCTACAATTCCTTCATTTCACAAAACAGACCAGCTTATCAATGTTGAAGGAGAGTTTTTTTTATTATATAGTCCAAGTAGAGAGCTGACAGGAATCAGAGGGGGTGGGGGGGTTCACAAGGTGTTTTGCCTGTTGTTTCAGTAACCTATTGTAAAAATTTAATAATGAATTTTGGTTTATGTTTTGTGAAGTTGATGTTATCACGGTGTGCTATTGCTTATGAATGACAGTTTTAATTGTATGACTGTGCAACAATACACATTAAAAATTACTAGGTCAAAATTTAGCCCAGTTTGATATAACACCAACACAACACTGGGTTAACTTTACCCACTATTCATGAGGTAGAACACCACCCCAGACAGTTATTTTTATTTATTTCGGCTAATGATTTAATATAATTCATCTACTTGTTCTACTAGTATCTACTATTTGTTACTAACAGGTTTTGAATGTCATTTGCGCATCATTTTGTACAAGAACAACATATTTGTGACAGTTTTAAGGTAAAACTTCACTTTATTTGACTAACACTGGATGGATTACAATAACCATACTGTTAATTTGTGTAAATAACCCAACAGGAATATAAGAAATAACATTAGCAATGGATCAAAGCAACTAAATGACACTGTGTAAACTTATACTAACTGAAATTTTTTGACTTTTTTTGTACGTGTAATTACCTGTCTCAAGTGAATTTCCCTGCAAGTTGATTTTTATTGTATGAAAACTAAATGAAACCCTGCAGCTGTCTAGAACTCAACAGCGTGCTTTAAAGAAAACAAAGTACAAACGATTCACTGTAAACTGACTAAAATATGCAAAAATACAGGTATAGTTTTGTAAGCCTGATGGTTTATTTGGATATTGATAATGAGTTTCAAGAGAGCTGTATAAGCTCTCAAAGTGACAAGGCATCTTTCATGTTGAGTTATAAAATAAAAATCACTAGATGTGGAGAGATGTAGTTTTTATTGGACAATAATTTGTCAAACATTCCTAGAAGAATCTTAGAGAAGAAATTCATTTATTTCAGTTTGTCATTGTCAGAATGTGTGACTGCAGTCATCTGACTGTGTGTGGATCTGATAGACAGGGGAGGAGTGGATGCCTGACTGAAGCAGTCCTCTGCTATAATGACTTATAGCCTCTATATCAACCAGTGCATCACCCTTCAGCGTGGCAGCATGAGAGATGTAATCAAATACATCAAGGTCACCGAGGTCACTGTAAGACAAGTGTGCAAATGGCTGAACTCAAACATTCTGCTGACTTTGTAAAGCTGCTGCAAAGCTGTGAGATTCTGCCTCCTTTGAACATTTAAATACTTCATAAAAAGATATTTAAGACAGTAGCTGGGCTCTGGTAACTTGTCACAGACAGCTGATTGTGTCCAGTATTCCAGCCTGCTCAGTATGTGATATACTGTAGGTTACTGTATGTCCCCAAGTTGAATAGTTCCATTCCAACAAATGGACACAAATCTAAATTTTGCATAATTAAGTGTTTTCCTGCTTGTTCAGGACACACACTGGATGTCTTCATCACAATGAAATGTACCTTTCAGCATTACTTTGACCATCACATCTCTCCAGCACATTGCAGTACTCATGGTCATCATACCATCAATGTTGCAGCTCAGCCTGCCAATAAACAAAGATGCCCAATGCTGCAGTGGTGATGAATCCCATCAGTTACTTTTAAGGGAGATGCAGCCCTCCTCCATCAGATTATTTCTACACTGTAAATTATTTCCAGGATTTCACAAGATTTAACTGCAATATTTCACAATAAATTACACTATTATCACTTAACAGGCTTTAACTGTGACATTTCCTAATAGAATACTGCATTCTGAATTTTAGTCCCTCAGATTATTATATCATACACATATACTGATGTTTAGTTCTGCAGGTTGAGTAGTATACATTCCTCAGAGGCTTTGAACACAATACATACAAGGACAAAAAAATACAGAGCTCCTCTCATACATCTCTACTTACTGCCTGTACTCTCAATAAACAGAGCTCGCTATGATTGGCATTATATTTTTATGGCATTTTTATGGCATGTTTTGAGGCATTTCGTAATTTTATGACATTTAGTACAACACAGTGGAGAGACAGGAAAGGGTAAGAGAGAAAGAGGTATCAGGCAACAAATATCATCAACTTAATGTGAACCCAGGGTGCTGTTTACAACTAAAGGACTGTGCACCAAAGCTGTCAGCACTTCTCCTCTTATAAGGTGTTAGAGACCGAGCAGCAAGGCACATGATACAGGGTTTGTTACCCCAAAAATGACAAAGAACAAAGCAAAAGTGATTAATGACTAAACTGGTCCCTAAACTAAGCTCGATACAGCAACAGGACTGGTTAACTTAACTGATGTCAACAAAAACAAAACTGACCTACCTAATGACACATGGGGTGAACATGTACACTAGCTGGCCAAACCACTTATATTTAATACTCTATTCTTATTTAAAATGTTAATTTTCATTTTATGCTGTATTCTATTTATTCTGCTTATTGTAGTATGCTTTAACATCTTTGACTGGTATTAAGTGTCCTCTGTTTTTGGATGTCACTTGTTGAGGATGTTGATTATATTATTAGCATACATTATTGTATATGATATGGTGAATCCTCTTTTCTCTTCGTCCTCACCTTTCTAGAGTGCTGTTATTTTATGGGTGGTTGATTGCTTGATCCTCTGGATTGGTGTGTATGCATCAGCCTGTTGGGGTTTATTATATGAAATACCTGATAATGGTCATAGAACTGAAAAGTGTCGACAGTGTAAAGTAATTGATTTTTCTCCTAAGTACCTCTCTGTATGCATAATATTTAATGACATAATCCAACATCAGCCCAACATATAATGAATTTCAGTTGGAAACAAGAGAAACAGACAGAGTTACATTCATTCTTCACACTTTTCTTTAATCTTTGCTTTTTTCTTTGGGTATAGTTTATTACTGTATAGGTTTACTTCTCAGGCCTGTGTAAATTGTCCAAATTAAATGGTCTAAAAAGCGAAATAACACTGGACCACTCACAACTTGTGCAGCCTGTGATGAGACATGACTTTGCATTATGTGTTCACAAGCAAAAAAGGTTGTGAAGCACTGCTTTTGACCTTATTCTAAGATGTTTTATCACTGTTATCATTCACTGCAGACATCAGAGAGAGTGGACTGCTCTCTGGTGGCATCTGCTGGACAGAAGCTGTTATTACCTCTGTATTACATCACTGAACATCTGCCTCTCCATTGATTCAACAAGAATCACTTCATAAGACTGATCCTGATCACCAAGTACAATGGGAGCGTTTTAACAAAGAGGGCCATTCAACATGAACTTTGTTACAACACTCAAAACCTTTAATAGCCGCTGCCTGTGGGATCACTGCGCAAGGACTCCGTTTATATTCTGCCTGTGGTTTTGTGTGGGAGGAAAAGAGAGACAGAAGGGAGGAGAGAGTGGGAGAGAGAGAGAGTGAATGTAAATGAGTAAGCAACATTTACATCTTCCTGGGTTGGCTGCGCTTGTAGTCTCCTGATATTTTCTCGTCTCCCTGTCACTCCACCCCCTCACATTATCTCCCATTCCCTTTCATTCCTCTTCACTTCCACTCACTCACTGTCTTCTCCCATCCCTCTCTTCTCCGTGCTTACATGTCACCTCCTCCTCCTCCTCCTCCTCCTCCTTCCAGTTCTTGGTTTCATTTTCCCGGTCCCTCTGTCAGCTCCTCACCATTAAGGTTGATTCATTGAAGCACAAGGAGCAACAGCTGCCTATTCATCTTACCACTGACTGAGACATGAGAGGAAGGAGGAGGAGGAGGAGGAAGGAGGGGAAGTCGGGATGACTTTTTTCGTGATGTCCAGTAACCAGACAATCATACCCACTGCTGCTGAACACTGCTGTTCTTGCTTTGGCAGTAGTTTAAATTCATAGCTGTAGAAATCAATTCCGTTTGATTTTGACAGAGTGGAAGATTGTTCAGTTGATTGGAAGGTGACACTTCTGACATACTCTAATAAGTCATTTGAAAACACACACCCATGCAAAAATATTAACATTCCTTTAAAACTGCAATAATGAATATTTTTATATTAACAAAGGATCAATGCTCAAAGTGATGCACCCACAGAGAAAGTGTTTTAGTGTCTTTCAGCTCACTGTTTTAGTTTTACAGCCTGCAACTTTACTGTTTTGGTTCAGTTTCTCTGCTAAACCAATAGATATTAAATTTACTGTCATATATGACAAAGAAAAACAGATAATTGTCACATATGAGAAGCTAGAACCAGCAAATGTTTAGCACTTTTGTTTGAAAAATGGCAAACTATAATTAATCGATCATCAAAATAGTTGATGATTGATTTTCTGTTGATCAACTAATCAATTAATCGACAAATAGTTGCAGCTCTATCTGTGACAACTGCTGGATTCTCTGCACATCTTTACAATAGAAACCAAAGGCTTCTGCACCTGCTGATGATCAAAAAAAGTAGATGATTGTTAGAAAAGTTAAAGAGAAAAAGTACAAACATTGTCAGTGGGTGCAACATAATAACCATGTCCCCCCACACATTTTATAACTTGTCTATTTTTGTGTTGACTCTGGCAATTTCATACAGTTGAGCAAACAACAGCAGAGAAAGAATCATCACTGTAACCTGCCAGCAGAGGACATTAGTTTACTGTGGTAGGATTGCATTGAAAAGCTGTTAGGATGTTGCAGTGTTGATCTAAATCACTGCCTGGCTACAGTTGCAAGTGCATTCAGGATTATACTCAGCTTTGCCAGTTTTGCTATATAATGGAACGAAATGGTTTTCATATAATTGTTTTAGCAACATTCTCCAAAACATGAAGTATTCAGCATTATTTCACCCCAGAACCGTATTATGTTAGACCATTATCGAAACAATATTTAACTCTTAAATGCATACCATAGGTCTCCAGAGACTTGCAACGACATTGCATCCCATCTAACTCATTCATTGTTTACACTTAAGTCCTCAACTCCCTGCTATTCCACAACTATTTGTTTTAAGCAAATATCAGGCATCAATAGTTGCAAGTCCTGTTTTTTCCCAAAAGTTTATCATGTATGAGGTATGTAAGACTGTCATTTTTAAAATTCATGGTATACAGGTAGCACTGTAATAGCAGGCGATACTGTTTTCCTGTTTGGTGGCACAACAAATACTATAAATTAACACAGATACAAGTTTCTGCATTCAGACAGACAATCTTTGCCTATCTGCTTTTTGAAATAAAGCTTTAAACTGTAAACTAAAAAACACCTACAAACAAGCAAGGGAGTTCAGTATGGGCGTCGTTAAGTTGGAAGGCTCAGAGGCTGTTCAGTTGGGGTGTACTTTCAGTGCTTCGGTCGACACGCCCCCAGTATATCAGACCATCTCCATTCAGGAGGAGGCGTCAAATGTGGGACAAAATTACTTGTACTCGTAGGTTTGCTTTGTAGCTGTAAACTTGGGATTCACACCTACAGTTGAATTCTGTGTGAACTTTTTTCAACCACAAACAGATAGATGCGTAACTGCAAACCTTTGTGCAAATCTTCTTTATGCCCTGACACATTGGAAATTATTTGTGTGAATCTTTTTCATTTGTTCACTAAATGTCATGCACAGCTACAGATCTCCTTACAGATTCAAAAATTAAATGTATTTGTTTGGATATTTTTTTACACATTCAAACATTTGAATTCAGTTGATCAAAATATTTTTATACATTTGCACATTTGAATGTATTCATGCAAAATGTATTCACACATTCAGATATGGTGATACACAGCTATAATACTTATGACCCTATTTTGAGCCCATAATAACTAGTGGTATTAAAGGAAAACTCAGTGTATATTACTGATGCCAATTTATTCTAGAAGTTACTTTGAGATTAAGTGGGATAATTATTTGACTTACCCACTTTACCTCACCCTGCCTCACACGTCTACTCCAGTAGAAGTGTTTCCCAGAGTGCCTTTCAACAGCCATTTACCTTGATGTTTTGGATTAATGAAACATTTTCTGCTATTAAACTCCTCTAGCTAAAAAGTCATGTCATTTGCTCAATTACCCATAGAAGAAGAAAAGTACATCAAACTGCAAAAGTGATCTAAATACCGTACTTTGCAGTGGATCTATAGTATAACATAAGCACTGTCCTGCTGGAATGATTTCCTCAACATGAACAGTATAGAGAAATATTTGTGTTATATATTACATACTGTATGCAGTGTGATAGCATATTGGTTGGTCCCAGATTAACACGACAGTCTCATCAAAAAACTTTGAAGATTTTTGTTGGGTTCACTGACAGTGAGATACTATGACTGTCTAATTTATAAAATCACAGTCTAACAGCAGTGAGCTGAGGAAGGCCCTTGATGTGGAGAATGTGGAGGTATTTTGGGTTTAATTACAGCAGTGACATTAATTTGACTTCAGTGAAAGGCGCCAGATCCCAGTCTGTTTACCTTTAAATTGACACCTGTATATTTTGCTGTGGGCTGCTGATGCAAAGCACTGCAGAGAGTAATTAAAATGTATTTTCTCTTCCTTATTAGACAGTTAATCCTCCAGAGATTTCTGGGAACCATTAAGGGACACCTGGGGACAGAGCAAAACCAAGAACTGACAAGCTATGTGGGCTTTAAAGTCAAAAAACTTTTGATTTATTTTTTTATTTTTTACCTTAAAAAGTTCAAAGTAAAAGTTGAAAATGTTAAAAAAAAAGTTTAGTATTAGTCAAGGTTATGATACTGAAGATACTGAACCATTTTTTTAAAATCACCATTTATCAGCGAAAGAGCTAGCTAGCTATGTAGGAGGATGACGCCCCCATTCTTAAACCCGTCTACAAAGTTGTGATTGGCTGACTGTTTCTTCTCTTCTGGAAACAGGCTAGCACACAATGGGTTTGTGAGGGCTTGTTTTCATTGCTGAAATAAGGTTAATAAGAGTGGAGTTGGCAGGAGGGACAAACAAAAACAATGAGCAAAAATAGGCTAAAAAGCTCAGTATAGCTTCAGGGGAGCTTCAGAATCAGGTAATTCTATAATTCTCACTATGGACGACACTTTTCACATTACACAGTCATTTGATCCATTGTTAATATAAAAAAAATATTGATTAGTGTAGCTTTAAAATTAATTAATTAATGGCAACAACTGGATGACACATACTGAGCCATATCCCAGTTTTTAATAAGTCTACAGATGCATGACGAATCAAAGTAAACACTTGAATAAATGTTTGGAGAAACATATTGATGCAGATGATTCTATACAGATCACAAGGGCTTATTGTTTGAGTATGAAAATGATGTGAATCAGATACCTTGGCCTTCACAGTCACCAGATTTCAACCCAACTGAGCTACTATGTGAGATTTTGTTAGACCGCACTCTCCAACACCATCATAAAAACACCAAATGAGGGAACATCTGTTGGGAGAATGCTGTTTGTGTTTCCAGTGGAGTTTAGAGACTTGGAGATTTTATGACAAGAAGTAAAGAATTTCTGGAAGCTCGGGTGGAACAACACCTTACTAAGATGCTGTATGTTGGCTTTACCTTAATTTGTCACCCATCCCATACAGCCCTAAGTACATGATATTTTATGTGTTAATGGCATCCTTGAAAGAATACTTTATGTATTTATCATCAAGCCTTGGGTGTAGAACCACTCCTTTAAAGATGCCACACTTTAACACCCATAGAGGATTAGGCTGTAGAGAGAGAAACAAGACAGAAAACAACAACAACAAAGTGTCATAGAGAGAAACCACTCATTATCTTGTTGTAGTGGGAGGGATGAAATCATCTGCAGTGTTCCCAGTGTTATCCCACCACTAGAGGGCAGTATGGTCATTCTCCACTGCTGATAACGCTACACTTTTTTCCCTCACTGTTTTTGAAGTACTGAGAAGGCTCGCTGTATGCTCTCTGTAACATCATGTGGTTCTATCTATCTCCCTCTGTCACACCAGCGCACAATCTTGTATTTACATAAGAAGAAGGAGTGTGTGTGTGTGTGTGTGTGTGTGTGTGTGTGTGACAGAGAGAGAGTAGTCACAGTATTGGTTTGCCTTGTCTGTGCTGGCCAGCAGCAGTAAGGCACGGCATCTGCTGCAATGAACAAAGCATCTCCTAGCACCACCAGCTTTCCCCCGCTCCCCTCCCTCTGTTCTCGCTTCTGTATTTGTCTTGTTCTTTCTCAAATCCTGCATCGCTGTGAAGGTGACACAATCAAACAGGCTTTCCACTGACAGCAGCTTTTCAAAGCTCATACCAATATTTTTCTACTGACACTTTGAATAGTTGACTAATATTGTTGCTGCCTCTGACACTACAGCCACTGCTACCACTCCTAGCTGTAATTACTACTACTACAACTCCTCCAAGAACTACAGTACTGCTACTGTTACTATAGTCCTGCTGCCTCTGATACTGTTATTACAACTGCTGCTACTATTACCAGCGTTACTGCTCTAACTACTGTTATGTAGGGTTAATTCTCCTTTTAGATCTCCTCCTGTTGTTTCTGCACCTCTCTGTCTTATTTATGAGCACTGAGGGTAGCCTGGTACTTAAAAAGTGTGTATGACATCATGTGTTGTAAATGACTGTTGAATCCATATGGAAATAATGTGGAAATAGTTAAAACACACAGTGTTTGTGAATGGAAATAGAAGTGTAGAGAGGGGCCGACCAAGGTGAGTGATGTTCATACCACTGCCCGACGATTCCTCAGTGCTCTTTCCCTTTCTGTCATACTTTCAGTTAAAAACAGACCAAGCTATGATTTGATTGCCTTAGCATAAGGAGCCAGTTCATAACACTACTAAAACTATATTAGTACTACTGCTAGAACTGCCACTAAATCTATGACTGCTGTTAGCAGATAGCTAACTACTACAGTAGTACTATTAGCTACTACTATTGGTGCTACTGCTGTATTTACTACTACTACTACTGTGTGACCAAATAATCTCAACTCAAGTTTCAGTGTTTTTCTGGGCTTTTAACCACATCTCATGCTCTACTTCAGCAGTCAGATGTAGTTAAAAGCTGTGAAAAGCTATTAAGTAGATCTTGAGATGTGATTATTTTGTCATGCATACTGATCCCAAGGTGAAGAACTTCTATCATTGCTGCTACTATGACTGTTAGTTCTATGCAGTAACTATTACTACTATCAGTACTGCAATTGTACTACTACGACTACTGTTACTAGTATTTTTGCTGTATTTATTACTAGCAGTGCCACTGATGCCTTAAAGGACAGGTTGGGATTTTTCAAGTCGATCTTCTTACATTACTCACATGGACATTGAAAGATGTCGCTGTGATCATTATTGTTGACAGTAGTGACCATGAAACAATACCGTTGAACTGCAGTAAAAGGTTGGAGATGAAATACACAGTCCTCGTTCAGTGGAAGCTGAACTGCTTTTATCTGATTTAGCTGAGTTTTAGTATGAAATGACCTCTTTGTGTGTCCTAGCTCTGTGTTTCCTCACTGAACAGTGGCAGCGGGATACTTATTAGTTGTTGCATGAAGGTTTGTTACTAGGAAAAAACACTGGAAATAAAGTTACACGTGACTACCAGCACAAAGGCACCCACTTAGTTTGGCTGACTCTGAAGGCACATATTAGCTTAATTTTTGAATGCAGTCTTGCACAGAACAAAGTCTGTGGATTTTGTCCCCCGTTTCTTCCAGAGTAGTCTCTCTACGAAGGGATCACCTTATGTGACATGTGAGGGCTGCATTAAGAAAGACTTGAGAAAAAAAACAAAAACCTGAACAAATCCTTTAAGTACCACTGCTATCAGTACTACCACTGTTGTTCTATCAGTACCACTGACTGGGAGGAGGACATTGCTCAGTAAACAAACCTCCTCTGCACTTCATGAGGAGGAATGCAGCAGAGAATGTAGAGTCCCATCCACCTGCCACCACCAGCACCATTCATCCACACTGCAGTAAACTTTGTGGGTCGAGGATTGGCCTCTAAAGCCATGTCAAGACTCACAAAGGAAGGCAATCACACTGGACTACTACTATTCAGTCTGCACTGCCTTGGTGTTCGTATGCTACTGCTAAGAATTCTGTTTGTTCTCCTACTGCTACAACTGCTGCTACAACTACTACTACTACTTCATTTTCAAGATTTGTAAGATTATTTTAAGAATGATGTTGGACACTGCCAACAGCTACAGCCTGAGTTGGGAGAGATCACCTTATCAATCTGTTCCTCTTATTGTTTGTGACATGTGAGCTCCCTGCAAAGTCATACTGTTGTGTGTGTCCTAATTACCCAATAAAGTGTTGAGTTATGCTCTGCTGCTGAAGGACAATGTAATATATCATGAAAGTCACAGTTTGAAACATATTCTACTGATTCAATTGAAATTATAGTGTACTTTGCCTTTTTAGATGTCTGTACACATGTAAAGATTTTCTATGGAACAACTCAGTTTGCAGAAGTTAGTTGCAGAAGGGTTATTTCATGATACTGATAATATCAGCAGTTGGGAAAGCAAACTGATGAGCTGCTGATGCAGATGGACTGATTGGACTGATAGGACATGTGAAGTTGAATTTCGTTTTAATGCAGCTGCTAGTAACCTCACACACCCATGACTGATTTCAGCGATACAGAATCACACTGCTACTACTTTCTGCCTGGACAACCTGTAGCACAGTTGTTCACTGTTGAGATACTCCTTTATTCACACATGACATTAATACCTGTTGAGCCTAGCCATGGTGTAAAATAGACCAGTTTAAAGCAGAGAGGGGCAAAAATATGGTGAGAAATTGATCTCAATACTGGTGACATGATCCACAAATAAAAACATGATTTCCAAAAAAGCAACAAATTTGAACAAATGTTAAACATTTTTCACAGATAAATACAACCCAACTTTAATAAATGTAAATATTCCAAATACAAATTCCAAAAACACAAATCTAACTCTACACTAATAATGTTTGCTTTTGAAAAGTTTTCTGTCCATATGTTACATACAGTTAGCAAGCTTATCAGCTTGCAAAGCTTGATGATGTACAATCCTGTGAGAAAAATGCTGTCCATTCAAATATATTGACTCTACATGAGAAAAGCAGAGGTGTGTTGCATTGCTAACTACAAGTTGCTAGCATAATGAACGCATGTGCTAACCTAGCGAAAGCATAGACTGTATGAGTTAAAGATAGATGATTTGGCTGTGATAGTTATGTTTGATTTCAATAACAATGAAAACTATGTTACTTGTATTTTTAGAAATATAGTATGTTAAGATGTGTGACTTTTTAAATATGACCACGTGGTTAGTTGTTGTATTTACCTTATTTTAACAAGCCTTCAGTTGTACAAACAGGGGGAAAGCAGCCAGGCTATGTCAAAAGTTCAGGGGGTGTGTGCTCGCGAATCATGATTGAGTCAGGCATGTGTATGTGGTTTGTCCAAGATGGCGGATGCACTTGTGCATGTGCTACTCAGATCAGGCAACTACTCAGATCGGGCAGCGACAACTATGTCACCACACAAGGATGAGATGATTTTGCTGTGACAATTTCTGGTGTGACAGAGGCTTAACTCTGAGCCCCCCAAATAAGCTGACTTCCATGTGGGCATCCAATCATGTTTCAAAAATGCACTGACAGGAGGTAGAAGTCATAAAGTTATCCCCAGACTTACAGATGGGTGAAAAATTAAAGGAAAAACCAACATAAAGTGTCTCAGTAAGATGTTGGGCAACCATGTGCTGCCAGAACAGCTTCAATGCACCTTGGCATTGATTCTACAAGTCTCTGAACTCTTCTGGAGGGATGAACACCATTCTTCAAAAAGATATTCCCTCATTTGGTGTTTTGATGATGGTGGTGGAGAGCGCTGTCTGACACATCAATCCAAAATCTCCCATAGGTGTTCAATTGGGTTGAGATCTGGTGACTGTGAAGCCATAGCATATGATTCACATCATTTTCATACTTATCAAACCATTCAGTGACCCCTCGTGTCCTGTGAATTGGGACATTGTCATCCTGGAAGAGACCACTCCCATCAGGATAGAAATGTTTCATCATAGGATAAAAGTTATCACTCAGAACAGCTTTGTATTGATTTGCACCACCACAGCATAACAGAGCCACTGGATCTGTTCATTGTATGGGTCAAGCATTCAGGCCTGTACCGTTCTCTTGGTGTATGCCAGACTTGCACTTGCCCACTTGTCGAGAATGGGGTGAAGGACGACTCATCCGACCATATCTTTTTTCCACATCTCTGCAGACCAGTGCCAATGGTTTTTGCACCACTGAACTCTCAAATGTGCATTCATCTTTGTAATGAGGGGTTTATGCACTGCCACCCTACTATAATATCCCTCTCTATGTAATTGTCGACAGACTGTTCTTGCTGACACAGTCCGATCACGTCCTGCATTGACATTTTCAATCACCTCAAGGAAACTATAAAAGAAGGAAGGGTCATTACGTCACTGTAGCACGTGAACGCACATTGGTGCCACACTTGAAAGCTCTCGGCGCAGTTAGCGTAGTGGTCAATGGGCAGACCACTCCTCCATCTCTCCCCTCTCAGGTTGTCAATCTGGGTGATGGAGGCACCCAGCATTTTGGTGTGTTGTTATTTAGCTTTAGTTTCAAGTGTTTTCAAGGCACAAAATTCAATAATTTATTTGAATGGAAGTTACGTTAATGTTTTGCTAGATTTATAACGGATTGGAGCTCTTTATGCATATGTGATCAAGGTTAGTCATAGACTGATGTTAGTAAATTAGTTAAACTGTGACAATACCCTAACTAAATTCTCTGAGCCTGTTAGCTAACCTTGTGTAACATAACCTACAGTTTTTGATATGATGACCAGGCGGAGAGCAGGGCACCAGACAAATGGGATTACAGCCCAGGTGTTGATTTTATCACAGCAGAGCTTGCGTCATTCATAATTACGATGCATTATTTTCTAATGATCAAATTCATTGTTTAAAGTTTATCTCAAAGTTTTTGATTAGCCATGAAATATATGACTTTGTTGTTTTATAGCTAAGGGTCACTTCACAGCCTACCGATGCAAAGTTAATAATGAGAGGAGGTTGTAAACGTTTCATTGAATATGTGATATTCCCATAACATTAGCTATTTATTATCCCTGCCAATCATATGTAATGCAGCCTCCGGATCAAAATAAAAGGAAGAGAGAAGGAATGAAGAATACAGATTTTGTTAACAATATTTATTTATACTAAACGACAATATTTTCAAGGGACAATTTACTTGCAACTTTTTTTTTTTATTTGCCATGTTGAACAAAAATGCGCACATTTGGAAAAATCAGTCAGAATTCTCTGAAGTGTGTTCTTTCATTTGATAGAGGCATTTCTTCATCAAAGGTCTTACGATGTAGATATGTTGGGTTTTAGTGTGCTTCTCCATGCTTATCCCATAGGCTTCAATAGAACTGGTACCAAAGTCTGGCACCAATCAAAGCAATAGATCATTGGTATTATGACCTAATGACCCTTCCTTCTTTTATAGTTTCCTTGAGTCACCTGAGGAAGAGTTGCTCCCCTGTTTTTCCTTATATATGGCATTAATGCATGAGCATCATGGTCATCAAATGTGTGCTGTCGACCACATTTCCGACCTTATTTACTGATGTCTTTCCCATAGATGTAAATGCAGACTGTTCCTATTGAAACACTATACATTTGAGCAGTCTATCTGACTGACGCTCCTGCCATCTGTGCCCCAACAATGAACCCTCTTTCGAAGTCACTTACATCTTTTTCTCTTGCCATGTTGATACAAAATCGGCATCAACTGGGTCTGCTCAGCATTTTTATACATGCCACAGTGCATGATTGGATGTTAATTGCTTAATTATACCATGCAGTGCACCTGTCTGGAAGCATCTGCATTCATTATGTTTCTCCACTCATTTATTCAGGGTTTTCCTTTAATTTGTCACCCGTCTGTATATAACACCATTCTCTGATCCTACCAGGGCTTGAGTAAAAAGTCTTTAGCAAGGCAGAAAATACCAACTTTAAATGCACCCAGAAGATAAGACAACATAAAATGATCCTGTGTTGTTGTGTCAAATGAGTAGATATCCTTAGTGTCTTTTATGCCAATCTGATTCCATACTTACAGAGGTATCTTGAATACTACCACTGCTAATAGCCCTACTGCCGGAAGTCATTTGTTTCCTGCAGTAACAAGTGATGAGAATATAACCACAACAACCAATTAGTTCTATCAAAGCATCATCATTTCAATTAGAAATGTGTCGATAATTTATTTGTAAATTAATGTGTAGACGTGTGTTTCATTTGTACTTAGGTAAACACTGATATTTTTAATAGATGATTTGTAATGATGGAGATAGTCTAGTCATGCAGTCACCACACCTCCTGTGCATAGTGACCATAACTCCTAGCTACTCCCTATAACTGTTACATATACTGCTTCTGCTGCTACTAAAACATATTCATATCAGTATGTGTCTGAGCCAGTCAAATATACTGTATGTAATCCAAAGTCAACACAACACCCAAACACATTTCCAATCCTGATTCCCTTGATGTGTTCCCTTGATCTGCTCTTGTTTCCCCGGCAAAATGTAAGGAATAACACAACAGCTACCCTGCGTGATCTTCTAAAAGACAGACAGATCACAAGGGAACAAGAACCAATGTACGATGGGAGAAAAACATATCCCTCACCAGGTACAAGCTGGCCTTTTACTCAAGGACATCTCCACACTTATACCTCTCTATGACATGCATTATCACAAACTGGTGGTAGAAACATGGCAAACCCATCGTCTCATACAGCTAGACCATATCACCAGTGATGGAAAGTAACTAAGTACATTTACTCAAGCACTGTTCTTATGTACAATTTTGAGGTACTTGTATTGAGTATTTCTGTGTGATGCTTTATACTTGCATCTCCACTACATTTCAGAGGGAAATATTGTACTTTCTTCTCCACTACATTTATTTGACAGCTTTAGTTACTTTTCAGATGAAGATTTGACACAATTGATAATATAACAAGCTTTTAAATACAACACATTGATAAAGATGAAACCAGTGGTTTCCAACCTTTTTGGCTTTTGACATCTTACAAAAAGCAGTGTGTAGTCAGGGTCACATTTCAGATGAGTTATTAACAGCTCCTCCAAATAGTAATTTTTCCCTCTAAACTTCTCACACGCTTTAATTTCAATAAATGTTCAAATGATCCAATATTTCACCAAAAATCGAAGATTAGAGAAAAAGTCCAAAAACTGAAACAGATTTGTCTATCAGAACTTTGTTTTTTGTTCTTTCCTCTCTTGTGGTCTTTGCAGCCTTTAAAGAACATGCAGAAGAACTGAGTCCGGTAAACTGCCGGTCACAACTACTTCCTCTGCTACTAGTTGTGGAAAAACTTCTTACCCTTTTTGTCCATTAGATTGACACATCAGGGCTAACATCACAACTCCTGTTTCTGTAGTGGACCTTTGTTGCACCTGAATCCTCTCTAAATTTGTTGAGTTGCTTTAGGCGAATATCAGACATGAATACTGAATTGCACATGAGACCCCCATCCAGTCCCCTTGACATTATCCCCACATGACTTTTCAGAGAGATAATAGCCATACACTCTAATGTGATCTCTATTATTAATAGCTCTCTCTTATGGATGTGTACCAGACCATTTAAGACATTTTGTGTTCAACTGCAGCTCAGGCAACCTGGCCTGGAATCCACAGACATGAAAAACTTTAGACCTATTTCCCAAATATCCTTCAGTTTGGCCAAAAATCTTTTTCAGTATTTGCTCCTGGACATACATGGTTTTGCTGTCAGTCAGTCAAAACCGAATCTCTACAACATAAGTGGTAGGTGCAAAGTTAACATAAGCCATAGTTAGAATAGACAGTAATGTGAATAAGACCCAGTTTCCTATAAAAGTCATGCTCACATTGTGTCTAAAGTGATTCACAAGAGATCAAGCATTTTCTATTTGATGTAATGCTTGTGCCATTAAAAACAGCATGTTGAGTTTGAGTACTTCACTCACACAATGGAGCATAACATGTCAAACACAGTTCTTAAATGTAAAGCTACTTAGGGAGGAATTAAAGGGAAATTAAGGAAGATTAGCCTGTAAATAGTTGAATAGATGCATGAATGATATCACAGCATTTGCATACTGGTCACATGCTGCACTTGAAACACAATTTCAAATCAAATTTACATTGACTACTGCACATTAACAATGGTATTTTGTCCATTATGATGATGTGACGTGGCCATACAATTACTGTGTATATTGTATTCATTCAAGCATTTGACTCACTAATTGTTCCCCTGTCACCAGTGGCTGGATGTCAAATACATCCTCAACGAATGTGACTTACACTGTGTGTGAATCTGCTCAAGTGTAGGCAAGACTCTGCTGTATTTTCTTTTTATCCTCAGCAGCCAACATTTTAGCAAAAAGCTTGATTTTTGTCAAGCCAAATGGCAGAATTTGGACCTTCCTTCCTGATCTAAATAATACAGAACTAATTTAGTCTGTTACGGCGCCTTCTTGATCTCCATGTGATCAAGAGGGCTCAGTGTCTTTTGGGCAGAAACAGAGCGACATTTGGTCCTTTTCCATTTGGCTCTGTCCTGTCTTAGCAGTGCTCCCTACAGGCTACTAACATTATCAAACATCCACATTCAGGATTCCTGCAGCAGCTTGCTGTGTGCCACAGGTATCTAGCTGACTTTGAGTTTGGGCCTAACTTTGAGCAGCATTAACATCCTGACAGCTAGAGGTGTCCCCTGAGCTCCCTGTGCATGCTGGCTTGATTTGCAAGAGCCAGCACTGCAACTCCCTAATGTTGTCTTTGTGCCATTCACCAAGCTTGAATGTATTTAACGGCAGTGTGCAAAATGCCCAAGATTTTTCCATGAGCAACCACTCATGTACTATTCCTGATTGCCCCACAGATGTCACTCTTGCACAAAAGTGTTCAGTATGTTGGTCAACAAATTTTTAGAATCTTTTAATTATCTTTTTTTTTTAAATTATCAATGTTTGTAACAATGTTTTAAAAATGGAAATAGAGCCATTTTCCAATTAATTTTGTCTTGACAATAGAATTTTGTATTGTTTCCTTATTATGGATTTTCACATAGTGAGTCAAACACAAAAAATCCAGTTTCCATTACAAAATGCAAAATTGGGGCGATTTTAAATTATGTTTGTTATCAAATGGTGAACCAGAAGCATTCATTGTCAGTATTTTTAGCTATGATTTTTAGCCAGAGTAGCAGCAAGTCGGGGCAAGATAACCTGTGTCTGCACTGAGGGGTGCATTGCATGCCACCAACTTAATGCTTGCCCCACATACACACAGAGTGAACCAGTATCAGGTTTATTAATCAAGTGTAATTATTTTGTTTCCATAAAATCTCTTCTTTACATAACTGGTTAGATACTACCCAAATAACAAGAGCATAGTTAAGACAGGTTACAAGGACTCTGACTGCATGCATGTAGTTGTGAGGCTATTTATCTAAATATGCAAAAGTAAATATACATATCAAAAAATGGATCCGCTCTCCTCTGGTAGTGAATTCAAGACAAGATGTAAATTAGGAAGATGATGGTCATACAGGCAGACATTGAGCTCAAACAACATTGCCTGTGTGTGCACCTTGTGGCACAGAAATGGATAAAAAGGCCACAAAGCAAAAGCAAATGATCTTTAAGGTTCTTACAGCACATCGAAAGGCACTGAAGGTTGTGCCTAATATCCTTGCAATGATATTTGCCCTGCGATGCCTTCACTTCTGTGTATGAGCATTTATTTTCCACTGTCAAGATGAATAAAGGCGACTGCACACCACAACAGAAACGTCAGCAACTGACGACGCTCAGTTGTTTTGGTGTTTCAGTGCACACTCTAGAAACACCTGTACACTAGTTATTGTTTCGTCAACATGGCTTAGCCACCCTTTGAGGTACCTGAAGGACTTTGGTATCGGATACTTGTTTAGTTGAACATAATTCATAAAAAGTTGAGTTAAAATACTATTTAGCTGAATTGGGATGATGGACCGATACAGATAGTATCCTGTAATAGGGTTTTGTTTTAAATAAAGGTTAAAGGAGTGAAACACATGTGACATGTGTGACCCCAAGCTCTCACTTCTACACTCCTTTCTTGCCATCCTAACATAAAATTTATAATATTGAGTTAATATTTCCAAAACCATAGCCTATGTTCTGTTAATATGTAGGCTACAAGGTTTTTATTTCTTACGACCGGGAAATTTTTCCACCCGCAAAGATGCAAGAGCTGGAAGATAATTTTTGTGAGCAGCTTTTATCAGCAGGCATATTTTCAACCAAATAATCAGTGGACAATCAGGCAGACTACTGTTGTCTTGCACTTATTCTGTGTGGGTCATTCTGTGCTTATTCATATGTTGGACACAGCCTACGTATAACTGAACTGTCAATGTTGTAGCTGTAGTTAATTAATTATGTTGAAGGGTTAGGGTTAATGTTAACCTAGATAGGGGGTTTCTTATCAAGAAAAATGAAACTTGAAAATGAAAAAACTGAATTTCGGGCCATTTTCTATAAATTCTATTCTGTGTCTTTTTTTTTTTTTTTTAATTGAGGGACAAAATCTTTTTTAAAAAACCCTGTTTTTCATTTTCCAGTTCTTGTTTCAGAATAGGAAATCGATTGGGACAAAGGTACACAGATTATCCAGCGTTCTGATGAAGCTTGGTGTGTGATCCATTGATCTGAAGCTATGATTTGGTTCCGGAGTACAAAAAATTCCAAATCCCTTCTTGCTAAACCAACTCTAATGGTTTGGTCTACCAGAAGAGCTAGAAGAGGCCAAAGGCATGGCACTCATATATGTTTTATGGTACTTACTTATAAACTTTGGTCAGGGTTCCTTTAAGAGGGGGTACTCACTCTGTACTCTTTCAAAAATTTGGACAAAACCATAGTTAACTTTACAAAAGCATGGAGTCATGAAGCAGGAAACAAGTCATTTTCTTCTGTACAATGGTAAATCCAATTATTGGCAGCAGAAATGGTCCCAGAAAAGGAAATGCGTTTCCTTTTACAGAAATGGTTGTGCTGACATTGAAGGATAATTGTGGTTTATTACACCTTGACTCTTTCTTCTTCTTGACTCTCTTATTTTCTTGGTATTGAATTGTTCCTGTTGGTAACAATGACATTTGGAGGAAGGCGAAATTGCTATAATGAAGTCTGGTTGCAGCAGAAAGTATACAGTGAAATTGTTTGTTTCTTGCTCTGCCTAACTTCAGTGTCTCTGTGTTCCCAGATCTCGGCAACTATCTTTGTGAATACATTGTTATAACTAATTGTTAAGGAGCATGTATTTAAAAATGCTCCCTTCGAGTCAAAAGCCAGGGCTTCAGTCTGCTATGAATGCTTCATTTGCAATGTTACCTCTACTTCCACCTTGCACTGATGTCAGATTGTTTGTGCATGTCTGTGCAATAAAGAAGAGTGACCAGAAACACAACTCCGGATGAGAGCTAATGTTGCTCTGTGTCTGCTGGGTGTGTAAATGGCTAGCTGTTTGCTAACACATTCACAGTATCAACTCTATAAGGTGATAATGTGTCAGTGTTGTGTTAACAGCTTGCTGCGCTGCCCCCAAGGGGCCAAAAAAAAAATGGAATAAAGACTTGAGTTTGCTTTAAGCCTCTACATGTATGTTGATGCTTTCTAGCAGTTTCAGCAAATACACTGATTGTCACACCCTGAATAGACTTTTGTGTGTTTTTTGGACTCTTTGTGTTTTTGTTCTTTTGACGTCCTTGGTTTTTGTGATCCATCTGATGCCCTCAGACTTTTTCTGTTTTTAGTTGGACTTTTTGAGGGACTCTTTCATTTGTGTTGCACTTATGTAGCCTGGATTTGGTTTTCTCTGTGTTTCCCTTGTGTGTTTTCTCCTCCTGTGTTCATGTGCTCCTCCTCTCACCTGCCCTGCATTACCCTCGTTAGCCCTGCCCTGCTCTGTGTCTTCCCCACACCTGCCCTGTATCAGTCTCGTCAGCCCTGCCCTGCTCCCTGTGTTTCCCTCAGCCAATCACTCCCAGCCTGCCCTTGTGTCTAGTCACCTGTTTCCCATTCCCTGATTAGGTTGGCGTGTATTTATAGTCCAGTTTTGAGTTCAGTTCTTGTCGAGTCATCTGTGTTTGTTCCTGTGGTCATGGTCGATGTTCCTGTGTCCCTTGTGACTGTTTTGAATTATTTCATTAAATATTTCTGCATCTGATCCTGCCTGCTGTCATCTGCGTTTGGGTCCACCTGCTCCACTCACCTTCATGACACTGATGCAGAATTTTTCTACAAACAAAAATACCATCAGAATAATCCCATGACGATTCTACACAATGGCTGAAATATTGCTATGTATGTCCATTAGGATATCTATGGCACGTCAGGTTAGAATTAGTCATGTCTAGGTATTAGCCTATGTTAAATTGTTTGCTTTAGTTGATAGCTGATAGCATGGTTAGAAATCCTCAGAAGAGATAATGTAGAAAAGCCTGAATTGATGAAAATTTGAAAAGGACAGATGTAAAATAAAATAGTCACAGAGAGAATTAAGGGGAGAGGTCTTTGAATCACCATTTTGCAACATGCTTACATGAATATATTTCTGATTATGATTGAACATTTGGAGGACTGGTCAAAAATTTGGCATTGTGATTACAGCAGAGATGTTTTATTCCTTAATAACAGAGTAGAATACACAGCCTATATTATTATATTTGAATAAGTGAACAGAGTAAAATAAAGTTCACACACAGCAGAGCAGACAGCATGTGATTACCGATATCAACGTTTTATCTCACTGCCCATGATAAATGTCACACTTTCTTTTGTGTACTGTGCTCTGTGTTTAAGCTGATGCCTCCTGCTGCAGAAATATTTCCCCTCCATTTAAGAGACATGCTGCTTTTTCAAGTGCTTCATTTTGTCAGACATAAATCTGTGGACTGCAACTGTCATTGCAGACAGTGCCAACACACACTGTTTTATGAGCATGCTGTCTTTGTCCATTACTTTAAACTGTATTTCACAAGAGGTGTAATGTTGCTTGACCATTGTTCAGTAAAAGCCTTAAACAGACAAGCTGTGGGTTTTAGATACATGCTCATATTTTATCCAAAGGTAAGCACACAAAGTTCCTAGTAAAGTGTTTATACTGTATGTATTTAAACAACAATGACAGTGTGTATTTCCAGTTTTTAGAAGAGAACAGACCGGAACAACCTGGCTGGCAGTAATAGGCTTGTTGCCTATTATTATAAAGGAACATAAGTAAAGAAAAATGTGATGCCTGGATCACCTCCTGAGCAACAACAAATAAATTAAAAACAGAAATGCACCTGCCATCTCTCCAGTCAGTACTCACAGGAATTTGAAGAACAAGCATGCAAGGTTGAGCTGGCAGAATTTAAGATCAATATTTGCCAAAGGTGATAGAATATTTGCATATTTTATTCCGTCTAATAGCAATGTTTTACTCACAGGGGAAGATACATACACTTAAATTTAAAGGATACTGTCAAGTAATCCCATGAAACTTCCCTACCCTGCCTGCTACACTAAGCCCCAATCCCATTGACTCCTGTTGAAGACGTAAATCTTGAAAACCAGCTTACCAGTTTTATTTTTTTTAAAAAAAGGCTTAGTAACATTTGTAACAGGACTATTTTCAGTGCTGGATTAATACACATTTTGTGTCTCATTGACATGTTAATAGCTTTTGGACAACAACTGAGGTCTACGGCACTGAGGAATAAGATATATCAGGCTTTGGACACACAACATAAATGTAAGTAGATCAATTCATTGTGGGTTTGGCTCTGCACATGAGATTAGTTAACAATAAGAAAAATATAGAATATAAACAGCCTGACCTGATTTACAGCTGAGGTACAAACTAACAATCTTTATACCTGAAGATCAAGTATTGGAAGATATTGTATATAGGCTACACAGGATATTGTAAGTACTGAAAACTATAACTCTTCCCTGAAAACCAGCAGTTCAGTTGCGGCCTTCAGCGTTTGCTGCTGGTGCTCTTCCTCCTGATCCTGTTGCTCCTCCTCCCAGAACCTCTCTCTCCAGACCTCGCCTCTGTCAGGCCTGCTCCATCAGCATCTCATACTGTAAAATAAATTGGAGCTTTTAAATTAGTTCAGTCTTTGAAACTGAAGATAAAAGAAAGAAAACCTAAAGAATACAGAAATATTCCAGTGTTCACTACTTTTGTTTTTGATGATTTTGTGTTGTCTGTCATGCTCAGAGGTTCTTTTCACTCAGATAAAATGTTATAATATTTGTGCATGAAGTGTTCTCTGAATGCCAGTCTACATGTATACATGAGCATCCACTGCATCATCATCAGCATTGTCATCATTATTTCTCTGCTCCTCTGGCTGCGGGATGCTGTGTTGCTCACACAAGTTGTGCAGAATCCTGCTTGCTGTCTCTGCAGTTCACAGGTTTCTTAATGTAGCACATGAGACGTTTCATACGAGATGTGGATGTCAACAACAAAAACAACAAAAAAGACAGCATCAGCACACAGTTGGTTTTTGATGGTAGAGACAACATTTTTGACATTGGCTGGGTCGACCTCATAATTCCTGCGTCCTGCTGGAGAGTGGCCTGAGGCTGTTGATGGAGAGGCATCTTGTCCCAGCTGGATGTCACTTATTGGTTGGAGACAGTGGGTGTCCCTTCAGACTGTGGAACCTCATGTCTTACATCCAGCCACAGGCAGGTCTGTCATTAAACTACACAGTGAGCTCACAGAATGTTGGCTACTCGGTTGTTTTCGGTTAGGGTAAATTTACTTTCCTTTTCAAACAAAGTTACATAGTTTGGTCATGTGAACACCTTATTGTGAAATATGGCAACAGACTGACAAAACTCATTGTGTGTATCCTCAAGGCCTTAAAACTGTGCTGAATGCCTTTCCTCCCCCATAAAACATTTACAAAGCTGAAATTTTTGAATACTTTGAAACATGGATAGTTTAATCCATGTTTACACTGGCTAGCAATCTTCCTTTTCCCTGCCCTTTGTTGGTGAATTGCTGTTTCTTGGCATTTCTTCATATTACTGCCACCAACTACTGACTGGTGGAATAGCATGAAACCAAGCAATATTTATACTACTGAATTTGTGTTAACAAATGTAATCTCTGCCTGGATTATGTTCATATGTAAAGTTTGAACAGAATGAAGCACTATATTTACGTACCGCACTCAAGTTGTAGGGAGGAGATCAAGGTGGATGCTACACAAAACGACCGACAACCTCGGTTTGAATCCCAAGTCAATAAAAGCACTTTGGTTTAGGTTAGTAAAAGATTGTGGTTTCACTTGTATGTTAACAACTGTGGACATTTCCTTTATCCCTCCCTAACCTTTACCAAGTGCTGCCAGTGGATATTGTATTGCAAGATGGGATACTTTAGCTAAATAAATAAATAAATATGTTGTCACTGAGTGTCTTACTTATTTAGAGAACATAATTTGAGTGGCATTCTGTGTCCTTCAGAATATTTCGCTGCTGCAGTTTAGCAGTATATAAACATTTTCTAAGAGACAGGATTGAACCAAGGACATCATCAACCCTACTGTCACACAATAACGTTGACATTGGACAATTCTGAAAAAAACTCTGAATTACATTCAGTGACAATCATATTTTTTTTTCCTAGGCATTGTAAACTCTTTCACGAAACACTTCTGCAGTTTGAATAGGTCTTAATCTGAGAAAGGACATTTTCAGAGCCCCTTAGTCGTTAAATCAAATTCTCATTGCATGCGGCACTGCAGGGAGAGCAACAACCAGAGTGTGAAGGACTAGGAATTAGCTTGGAAAACTGTCATGAATATTTTTGGAGAAACCAACAGAAGACCTTAATGGAGAGATCTAGAAGAAGTTGATGATCAGCTATATCAAAGGCCAACCAAAGTAGAACCGGCCAGGGTGTTGGGTTAGTAAAAAATGTGAAACAGATTGCTAAACAAATTAAAAGCACATACTGGAAGACTTTGCCTCCAAGCATGCACCAGTAGTCTCATTTTAATTATGTGAAAGTCAACACTAGATCCCATGAAGATTTTTTTTTTTTAGCTTTTCATAGAATATGTTTGAATTAGAGTAATCAAGACAGTGTTTGTGATTTTGGTAATTTCTCTCATTAGATGCGGTTATCTTTTGCAGACTCTGGCTGCTTCACTTGACGTTTAACAGGATGATATACATTTGAGTCTAATTTTCTGACTCAAACTGAGGAGCTGGCTTCTCTTTTTATAACCTCACAAGAAACTGTGGATGGACTGATAAGAATAAACATACACAAACAGATGTGATGCTGTTGATGTTTTAATTAGCCAACATGCTCCTCCAGAGATAGCGACAGAGAGAAGCCCAAACCTACACTTGTGTTTGTTTATTCCACTAAGACACAGATAACATTATTGTGAGCAGTCAAGTAGGACCTCAGCGATAGTATGATTCTGTGCTTGCTTGCAAGCATGTCTCCATAACTTTTGTAGGGATTTTTTTTTTTTTACAGTACCATTATTGTTATTTTCCTTTTTACAACTGGGCATATGGGTCAGGGTCAAATTGAACGGGCCCATCTGGATCATACAAAATGGTGTAACACCTTTCTAAATGGCAGATAAACAAACTGCTCCCATCTTCCATGATACACCTACAGTGAGTCTTCTTAACTTTTTGTGCCTTTGTGCTGTTTGTGCTTGTGTATGTGTACACTACACCTCTTCTTTCCATGACCTTCAAGTTCTGTTTATTTTCTGGTTGTATAAAGGTAGCACTGTGCAGGCATTAAACTAAACTAGACACCTTTTACCGATGATTTAGATAGCAAACCCCAAAACAAACAAAGAAATCTAACCTGCACAGTATGCAGCAGGATAGATTAACTGAGTCCAGTGAGTGAAGAGAGTCAGTGGCAGACTGGAGCTGGCAGTTCCTGTGGTTGGCTCAGCCCACAGTCTTTGGCATGCTGTTACGCTCCTGGTACTCTGTGAGAAGCCAACTCTTGTCTTTGACAGTTTTACAGTTCAGTGTTTTATTGTAGTGATGACTGTCCTCACAACATTGCAGTTAAAATGAAGGTAAAAATGGACTACAGGTTAGTTTTCATATCTGATCTAACTGGCAGGTCTCCACCTCCTCTCCCCTGCACCACAACTCATCAGAAAAACCTTCACTGCCTCAGTATAGCAGAGGAAAGTCCTAAACCTCCTATCACCTGACAGCATGAGGTATAACTGCAAATAGTGGTGGGAGGATGTTTGTGCTGGAAAGGGCAGAAATGAATACAAATGAGTTCATGTAGATTAAAAAAAAGTTATGCGTCAAATCAGGTTAATGTTCACGAATAGGTCAAAGACTATATGAGAAACTTAAAGTATGTCAACAAAATGCCATGGAAATGCAATATAAATGAGACACACATGTTGTTTGCTGGGTTCATCATATATAGGCGTGACTACTGATTGGACCAAGTTGGACCAAGTCTGTTACATTCTGGGTCTGCTGGTGTTGAAAATTGAGAGATGAAATCATACAGTGTCAAGGATCAAGCCATTACCAATGCCAAGCTTCCAGCCCAGTGTGTAGTGTTTAGGGATTCTAATGGTTTGTTGCTGCCTATCAGTCATATTAAGATTATTTTAAATATTTGATTTTCAGTTTTCAGGACTGTTGACATCACATGTGCGAGCAGAGGAAATAATAAAATGATTTAACTGGGTAAACCATGTGTAACTAATATTTTATAATCCAGTATGAGGTTTCAGTGCAGAGCCACGGCTGAGCTGAAGTCCACTTCACTCTAGTGAAGATCTCTCCTCTCCAGCTCTCTCTGCAGAGTTTGCCCTCATCTCTTCATCCAAGCAAGTCCTTCAGATAAAACATCAAAATATGATGTTTTCTGGTGTGATGCCCCTGTCAGTAGGATGACATCATTTGTCAGTACCTTGCAAAACTGTTACAAATCACTGTTACAAAAATAAAAGCTTTTCTTATCTGTAAAATATATGGTTAAAGGGGAGCTCCAGGAAACAGATAAAAGTCTGTTTCCAGGTGTTGGGGAGTACTACTGCATAGGAAAAAAAAAGTACTATAAAGCCTTTTGTGTCTTCAGAGGCAGCTGTGTTAAACCTGATAAATTGCCTCAAGTGATGTCACTTGAGTCAGCGTCAGTTGGGGCTCAAGACTACAAGTTTGAAAATGAGAAAAATCTGAGTGTGTGGAGTTAGAAAGAAGTGAGCAGACACAGCCTGTGGCATAGACGCTATAGGTGAATGCTAGGGGCGCCGTCCATACATAGAGGCACCACAAATGAGGGAAGAAGAATTTTTTTTTAAACTTTTACTATTTTTTAATAATACTATTTTAATACTATTATTTCTAAATATTACCAAAAAAAAGCCCACTACACCATAACTACGTAGCATAGCCTATTAAATAGCCCCACCCCCGGACATCCCCCACAGTCAGACTTTGACCTGATTGTGGGGGATGGGCAAATTATCTGAATTAGTGGGTGACACTGACTAAAAGTGATATGATTAACATCAGTAGTCTAATTCAAATATATCATGTCAAAAAGACCAAAGCCTGCTGGTGTCCAGGGAAGAAAAAGATGAGAAGAGGAGGAAAAACAGGAAAAAGACAAAAGTAAAAACAAAGAAAATCTCAAAGACATAAAGCTGTGCTGTTTATGAATGTATGAACATTGGTGGTGGAATTGGCTGGGATGCAAGGGGCATCTAGCTAAAATCTTGCCTAGAGCACCAAATTGGTCAGGGCCGGCTCTGGAAGTGAGGTTACCAGACCTCTGTAGCTCGCTCTTCATCTCTGCTGGAGGCTAGCACCTCCAGGCGACTAGCATAACACACCTGAATCTCCTGACTATTCTATTTTGGTGCCCTAGGCTTGATTTTAGATTGGAGCCCCACTTCATCTGCCCCCGCCGCCACCTCAAACCCCCATCGCTCCTCAACACTGCAACAACACTTGCTTTTCAAAATGAACTGAAATTTAATAAAGAAGGTAAGCTAAATAAGTAGACGTAATAATAAATAAAATTGTGCTTACAGCAACAAGAACTGTTACACAAAAACAACTTTTATATAATTATAGAAAACACTGAAGTCAGTTTGAATATGAAAAACACTCAAATCGACAGGAATTGCACACAAGAATAGAACAAAATGTTACAACAGTCCTACAACTTCAAATGTGGATTCACACTAAAATATAGTGTATCAGTATTACCTCCAGTCCTAGGAGGGCTGCATGATAATAAACAAAATGATTATTTTGCTCAATACTGTAATCATGAGCAAAACATTTCTATTGCACTTTAACAGTGTTATTGCACACACTGGAGGATGAGAATAAATAAAGCTTTACTTAGCTGTTAGCCTTAGGCAAGATTTTAGATTGGAGCCCCGATAGATTTAAATTGGAGCCCCCCAAAAGCTGACACTACAATTAAGTGCAACAATGATGGTTTTAAAAAAAACAAACAAATCTCCCACTCATTTGGTGCCCTAGGCCACCACCTATGTGGCCTATGCCAGTGGTTCTCAACCTTTTTTGGGCCAGTGCCCCCTATCTATTATCCAGGTCCTGGTCCTGTGTACTGCCTCTCATCAATTAAAATGTAGGCTAACTGTCTCCCCTGAATATTTAATGTTGATTATTATTCTGTTCTGTTTGTCTGTAGCATTAAAAAAGCATGTCATTGAATGCCAAACAGATTTGATTTAAATGGACAGTCTGAATATCATTATCATTAGTTTCCCAAGGAGCAAAAACACCATGTGAATAGAAATTACATTTACAAACAAATGCAACTGTTAGAAATTTGACTTTCAAACTTTAATTAGGCCTCGTTATTGATCACAAAATAACAGCCTATCAGAAAGTGGTAATTTGGTGCCGGTGCCAAACAAGAAGCATTCTTATTAACAAAACAAGAGCAGTCTACCTGGGAAAAAGTCTGAGGCTACTGGAAAAAAGCAGAAGGAAATGTATCCATAGCTGAAGTATTCAATGGGATACTGGCGGCATTTTTCTTTCTTAGCACCATTTTGATGATTTGATATGATTGTTGTTATTTTATGATGCTATGCAGTTGATTAAATAACCATACTGGCAGTGGTCTGGTAGAGAGCATCAAATAAAATAACCCAGTTCAAGGGCTTACAGGGGTTTTGGTCATGAGGTTTGGGGGTCCTCCCCCAAGAAATTTGATGTTATTTGATTAAAAACTGCATTTTCACATAACTTTGGACTATTATCATTAAAATATTTATAAAAAAATGCACTGTGTGTCATAAAAAATAGTAATCACAGAACATTGGTTAAACAGGCTTATAGTGAATGGATTTGAACAGTGATTTTCTCATCCTCCCATAGTCAGGCTGTAGCTACTAGCCAGCTGTAGGGACGGTATGGTTCAAATTTGATCTTTATCTTATCCATAGGCCTAGTTCTAGTTCAGTCTGGTTCTTTATCAGTACTCTTACTGGTTCTTTTTCATTGCTAAAGAAACGTTTTTTTATTATCTTTTTTTTTTTTTTTTTTTTTAAAAAGAATGAGTTCAGAACAGGATTAGAACAGATTTATATTTTAAATATGACAAAATATTGTTCTACAGCAGCAACAGTAATGTTTCCATCAGCAAAGTCATTATATAAATCTAATAGCATCTCACTGGAAAGAGATAAAAACTGTCAGTAAAATAAATAATAATCCTGATATCAAAATACTGAGTGAAGTTTAGAAAGAATGAAGAACACAGACAGACAGTATCAGTCCTTCCTCCTGTTGAGAGGAGGGGCTGTTTCAGCCAGTAGATAAGTTTACAAGAATTTGCCAAATTTTGATATACATTACAAACTAAGCTAAACAAAAACACCGATAAATAGAGTAGAGGATAGGACAGAGAAGCTAGCATGACAAAAATTGAAAACGCAGTAGAGACTCAGCATAGTTTCTCTGTGTCTACATGGAAAGCAGAGCACGTTTAGCAGAGCAGCATCAGGCCTGGGACACACTGCCTGCGAGTGTGTATTGCTTTTCATCTGTGACTATAGTTTCAATGTCGATATCTGTAGAATATGTCACAGACCTGAGAAAAATATAGTGTCACCACTGTGGGTCAGCCTGCATGGTGCATGCCGGGGCACAGAGCCCCTCTGGTGGGGAACTCCAGCGTGGAGAGTTGGTGACACACGGAGATTCTTTTCTTGACTCCTGCTCGTTTTCTGTGATATTAGTTCTAACCGGGGCTCCTGCCTGTTATTTAACCTGCTTCCAGACGGAGATCTGGTTTTATTTCCCGTATTTGTTGTCAGTTTCCCTCCAGACAGCTAGTTTGGAGGTTTGTTTGTTGGAGTGCGTTTGGCTTGTTTGGGGAACTTGGTGTCGTCTGGAGGGATTTTCTTCATTTGGAGCGGTGACAGCAGGGTTTAACTGCTGGAATAATCAATAGAATCAGTAAAAACAACCCGTCCTGTGTGAGGAGTGTATTTGTCTGACACAGAAGTAACCCAAACCAGACTCCACCATGCCTGTCAGAAAGAAAGCTGCTTTCACCTCACAAATTATTTATTTTTCAAAATTGAGCACACACTTCTTAACCTTTTTCTGTCTAAACTAAATATAAATGAAATTTATAATGAAATAATATCAAACATTCTATTTTTGATGGCTATTGTCAAAGTCAAACTCTATGTAGAAAGATAGAACTAGCAGTATCAGCAGCAGCAAAGTTGTATGTGTGGACACTGCATGTATGCGAGCTGTGGCAGTTCACTGGTGCACACGCGCTGCTCAAACAGAGGTAAGCTGTGTGGCCCGGGAGTCAGCAAGTGCGCTGTAGGAAAGTAGACTTGACAGCGCTGTGAAAAAACATAGGAAAACCATGAAGTCTAATGATAAAATTGTGAAAATGTGCATTTGAATGTAGGACTAAATTGGCATTAAAAACAGATGTACACAAACGCACCCAAGAACACCTCAATGCTCCCTTTTCAAAACTATTGCTTCCAGCACCCCCCGGTGTTCTCTGAGTGCCCCTTGGGGGGCGGTACCACCCCTGTTGAGAGAAACTAGTCTATGCCATGGGCTACCCCTGCGAATCTCTGACTAAACTGTCTGCGGTTGAGTTGTTTTGTGGGTAATGTAGGCACCAGATTTTGACAAGGAAGAAGAATGTGTGGAATACATCTATGTCTGTGTCATCATGTGGAGTGCAAGGGAAACATGTCTATGATCATCAGTTTGTTTTGGACATTTGTAACAAAGACTTTTGCTACGAGAAATACGGGCTGGGAGCTAAATCAGCTGAGCAGGCTTGGTCTGCTATGACCAGTGGACCCAGAGGAGACCACAGCCTTGCCTGGAGCTGCACCAGAGAGGAAACATCGAAAACAGTGTGACAGAACGTGGAAGCTGGGCAAGCACGGAGGAGTGCAAGCTAGGCTAACTGTTAACCCATACAGACTGGCAGTTCCAACAATAATGCTGCCTAATGTTCTCTGGACAGCAAAATGGATTCACTCTCCCATCACTGCTGGTCACTCATTGACATGCAAGAGTTGTCTACATCCAGCTGAGACATGTACTTTCTTTATCCTTTGTGTTATTGTTGTTGCACTGCTGTGGGCTGGGAGGAACAGCATTTTGTTTTTTTGTGTGTGTATGCAAATAAACAAGAAAATGACAATAAACTAAATCTTGAGTCTTGAAAAAATTTAAAAAAAAGATGATATCTCTTGTTCTGCTGCATTCATTTTGATCCTTTTTTAAAAACTGTCCATCTTGAGTCCGACAGTGTTACAGGAGTGCACTGCTGGAGAATGCAATAAGCAGTGCTCGGCTCATCAATGACCTGCTATGGGGACGACACTCAATCCCCTGCAGCAGCTTTCAGGTATAAATGTGTGTAACTATGTGCACATGTAAGCAGGATATTCCTGAAAAAGTAATTTTATGCTTAGCAAAATGAATCTGTCTGAATAAAAGTTAAAATGGGTCTAATGGTAGTTGTAAAATTATATTTAATCATCTCATCATTATTATTTCAGCAGTGTTCTCCTCCTGTTTCACACCACATTATATTTATTGGGCATTGCACAGTGTAAACAGTTAAGGGGTAGTCACCTCAGTGAAATGTGTGAATTGAAAAATGAGATGAATCTACTCGAGATAAAACTAACCATTAATCTGTAGCTAACCTAACCACTGACCTGTAATATTCACATGGGCTTTAATTGCGTCTGCTCAGTGTGAATCAGTATAATTTAGGCCTTTTCAGAGACTATTTGAATATTCCCAAGAATGATGACTTGTTTCAAGTACAAAAGGCATAATTATGGGACTGTAGATATTGTGAAAACTGTGTGCTGACTCACCTGGATGGAGGAGACTGACCATCTGGCATCTCTGGAATTAATGAAAGGCTGACCTACTTATGTGTTGCAAAGGTAACAGTTAAACTCTGAGTATACAGAGTAGCCACTAAGGAACAGATCTGCTAATTCATGAAGAGCTAACAAGTAGTTCCTTGATAAATCCGAATCTAGGACTATATAAGAAGTTACTTAAGAACAGACTGCTAGATATTGTGATAAACTTTCTGCCAGTATACATACTAATCACTTTAAAGCTGCAATAATCAATATTTTTATAATAACAACTGGTCAAATGTGTGATTTGAAAGGTGGTCAAGAGTTGGTGGGAGACAAAAACCAAAGGTAAAAGGAGACTCACATTCACAACACAAACTCCAAAAGAACTGTTGCTTTGTATCTGCTGGATGTGTAAATAAGCAACTATTTGCTGGCAAGTTAGCCATATCAACTCGATGAGGAGAAAATATGACAATGTTGTGTTTACAGCCTGTTATTCAGCTGCCACACAAGCCAATTTTTAAGTAAGGCTGCATTCAGACAGAAAACAGTCCTGCATTAAAACAATGCAAGGGAAAGTGTTTGTAGGGGTGTGTTGTTTAAGGTACCGGTGAGACAATGATATACAATCCAGGAAGTCAGGTTGGAGTTATAGATTTATGCATATAAAGTTTCTAATACTCACAGGCAGGATTTTACCACTCTGGGAAGTGATCCTAGCACTGCCTGCATTCAAATGAATGAGAGGGCTGTGTTTTTTCATGTGGAGCTACTGATGGTGTGAATACTACCTAAAGTAGTCCATCATACTGGTTAGCCACTAATGCATGATTACTTCATGATCATCACATATTCCAAGTTGGAATAACAGGAGTTTTTCTGCAATGGTTCTGTCGCAGGATTTTTGCCCTTTGCCCTCTGACTTTTGCCCTGTTTGCTGAACTGGAGTGAATGTCAGTAGGCCCTTGAAGTCAAAATTGAAGTTTGCTTTCACACTAGTTGCTCCCTGTGTCTTCCCCAGCCAGCCAGCTGTCCTAGTGTCTTGCCACCTGTTCTTTGTTTCATTAGTTCAGCTTGTATTTAAGTCCTGGTTTTCAGAGGGGTGTACTACGAAGCGAGATTAGTGGGTTAGCGAGGTATGTTGAGCCTAAAGCCAGGGTTTTCAATGTCACAAAGGTGGCTCTCTTTTAACCTGACTAGATCACCATGGTAACTTATACTGCAAACTTAACCTGGTCCGGAGCAGGTCATGTTCCGAGTAAATCAGCAATACAAAGCGCCATCCTTTCATTAACTACCTGATTTGCTGCCAAATTCGTTTAACACTGCTGCTACTGCAGCTATTAGAACACGATTAGAGAACTGATTAGTCTTTTATCATACTTACCATTGATTTGATATGTCATACTGTAAATTTGTAATGGTGCAATAGGTTAGGGTCACTTGTGGGATGGGATTTTGTTACAATATATCAAACTGTATTTCAAATTCTAAAAAAAAAAACAACTAGAAGTATGAAGTAAAACTTTGAACAAAAAAAATTGATTAGTCTATTGGTATTTATCACAGATAATATTCAATCTATAATATTAATTTCACTTTGATTTGGCCAGAACCTAAAGTGATTTCCTTCATTATGGGACAGAGTCAGACCTGAATGCACTTCTTGAGTGTAATGTTTAAATCTGCTACATCAAGATTAAAGTTTAAGATCTCTGATTGTGGGAATCATTGAGAGTGCATTGAGTGGTAAAATAAGTATATTAACTAATTAACTAACGAATTACTTTTTTAATTAATGAATTTACACGATCTGCAATTTTCTGTCAGCGTTCCTCTCTTGCCTTATTTGCAGCGACAGTGTTGCTTTTTGCTGTGATAATGTATTTATATTCTTCATAGCTCTCCGTTATAATGACCTGTTCCTCCTGACTGAAGCAGTTGGCATGCAATCCTTCCATTTTGTGCCTGAAAAGAGTCAAAAAACGTGCCAAACGCCCCCTTTCATGGGGACGTGCACAGAGCCTAAAGCAGAAAGCCTGAGTTAACAAAGAAAGTTCACACCCACCATTGTGATACCACTTATCTCTGATCGCGGGTTTAGGGTTTGTCGAGCCAGCTCACACAAAGAAAGCCTGGGTATGTTGACCTTGCTTCATAGTACAGCCCTCAGGTTAGTCTTGTTGGATCCTTTGTTTTGTTCTGTTCTGCTTTGTTCAGTCTGGTTTTTTTTTTATTTTGCTGTGCCTGCACACCTGAATCTTTATTAAAGAGACATTCCTCAGTTCATTCTGGCTGTATTGTCCTGCATTTGAGTCCACCTCCTGCTACTCCTTTGACATTTTCCTGTTGTTCCCCTTCCTCTGACATTATATAGTTGTAGCAAAAGGCCATTATGAAAATCAGTAGCCTATCCTGTTCTCATTTATTTGAACACCTAGGCCCACTCAGGTTGGATTTAGTCTTAAATGTCATCCAAAGCAGAGCACTAAAAGTACACAATGAAGTCAGTGCAAACATAGCATTAACTGCTTTTGGCTTACAGAAAAAAAGAATTGCATGCTGTGATTTGTTTAGTGTGTACCTTGTACCAATAAAAAGAAGCTTTTTACAACAGGAATAAATGTCTGATGACACATCCAAAGAATCAAGGAGTACTAGGCAAATGCAAAGCACGGGAAATGCAAAAATGCATATCTAATGGGGAGTTAATTGTTGCTCTATAGTAGATCTTTTTCACTGCAGACATTTTAACATGTCATAGGAAAACCACAGGTTGAATTAATAAGACAGAAAGTTGCTGCAGTCCATTTCCGTTTACAAGGTCTTGGGCTATGATATTGTACATGCTTTAGTGGCATGCTTACTGGGACACTTAAACAGAATCATAAATGTTAATTATCTGTGAATTTGTTGTGTATAAACTCAAAATATCTACAGTGAAAAGGGTGTATAGTTAGTCAATCTATGACTGACTATGAGGCATTTTATACAAACTGTTTTCTGTTCAGTTTGTCCTATGTAGTATATATCATGAGGTGCATTACATTAATGAAAGATTGCAGTGATGAACTGCAGTGTTATCTTCTGGTTGGTATTTCATAGATGAAGCTGGTGCTCAGCAGACTGGAAACTGGAGCTGGTAAGTGTGCCAGTAATTTCATGGGTGGCATGCTGAACGAGATGACATGCTCGACCTTTTGGTACGAGTATCACTTGTTTCAAATGGTGAATATCTTTTTTGGAATTAAATTCAATTTCTCATGGGTTATACAAGAATAATAAAAAGTATCTTGACATATTGAAAATGTGCAAATGTTACCAGCACCTTCTGTATGTCAAATATGTCTGCAGCTTGTAAAAGGGTGTCCTACTCTTGTGTGTGGAATTGGGAGTGTGGATATAATAATGGTGAAACAAAAAGGAGGTGTGATATTTTCTCATGCTGCTGGCATTATGCTGTTTGATACTGGCCAGCTGTAAAATTATCACTGAAGTGTGGCCAGATGGGATTTCTTAGTAACCTGTAACAATAACTTTTATAATGGCAGCCTGATTTCCCTACAGAGGTCATTACATTATTATTTAAGACATAACGCTATTGTATTTGCCAACAATATATACTTTGATCTGTGTTCCAATTGTCTTCCTTTGATTGAGAATAGGTCTCTTCAGAGGATTCCTGTACTTAACTACTTAGTGGTCAAGGAGTGTAGCATCCATTAAGTGGCTTTGAGTGTGAAGGTTATAATTTCCAAATAAGTTTCAATTTTGTTTTAAATGTTACATATGAATGACTGTCATGTGGTCATGATTTAAGGTTGATTGTTTTTTGTGATCAATTATTTATTGTATAAATAAAGAAGACAAGATGCAACACAATTAGATCTGGAGAGACGAAACAGATGCAAACCATTACATGGCGATAGTATACAGAGAAGAGAGATAAGCCCTGTGGATAACTTTATAGTGTACCATCTGGTGGTTTTGGGTTACTTGATGACAAGGATATATTGCTCCATATAACTTTCCAGTTTAGGAACAGGGATAAAGTGCCATCCTTTCTTCACAGTGTATCTAAAGGGAGGGGCCTGTAAGAGGCTTTCACCAGGATATTGTACATTCCAGAGACTACACCTTTAAATTTAGTTTGATTATTAGCTTAAAGGCTGTGTAGAGGATGGACTGTAAGGGCACGATCTAAAGAGGAAGGAGATGCCTTGGAGGTAAAATTTGGTTTGGAGGTCTCTGAATTGCTGTAGCCCTTGCGGGCCTACAGTGTCTGAAAAATAATTGGTTTATTGCCTATTTGGTTTGGATTTTATACCACACTGAGAGGAGATGGTGTGAGCCAATTTTTTATTTTTTTTTTAAGGAGAAAATTGTATCTGCTCACTCGATCTTCAAACTGGGTGAGTTTGTTTTCATATTTTGACAATTTATTCTGATATTGCACACAGTCTGTTTCCAGTTTTGCCACATGGGATTCAATTTTCCCTACTGTGGTGTTGAGTGATTCCAGGTCCTCAGCTTGGTGGTTCAGAGTAGACTGCATTGTGTCACTTTTTCTCTCCAGATGGTTGAATTGTTCTTTAGCAACTCCATCTGCTGCTTGAAAATGTTCAGACAGTGCATCTTCAATAAATTTTGCCAGGGATGCAGGATTCTTGCAGGCAGAGGTGGTGTTGAGAGTTTGTCCATTGTTTGGCGTTCTCTGGTGGTAACTCTTCTCATGCACATCAAGTGTGCCAGGTTCCACACTCAGATTTAGTCAAATTTCACGTATTACTATTTCCTCACAACAGTTAGTGGAAGGTCTGCCACATCAGGGTGTTTTTAATTACATAAGGACAGCTCCTGGAGCCCAGCCAAAATCACGCTGCCACCATCACACTGGAAAACGTTGGTTAAGGTTGAATTCAAGGTACTACTCTCAAATTTGCATGCGAGTTTCATTTTAAATGTTTTCACTGTTTCTCAGAATGTGGCTTCTGATCTTTCTTACGAGTTTTCTTGGTGAGTGTGAGAAAAACAGACCCTCAATTTTTCATTTTCTGATATGCTACAGTGCCAAGAAAATAATCTTAATTAAAAAAAAACTGATCTATTCTCTGCCATAACAAGTTAAAACTAACCCTGGCTGACACCAAGGCCATAATATCAATGAACAGGTCTAACAGATGTACTGTATCCACCCTGTCTGGAGTTTGTCCCTATGGTGCCTCAGCAACTCTTGCAATCCAAACAAGAGATATGACACAGTGGATTTGGAACCCCTTGAGGATAGGACTTATCCAACCTAAAACTGTTTTGGCACTGGTGTGTCCAGCAGTCTTGATGTGGTGCCAGCCAACACTGAAACTAATGCAAGAGGATTCCATGAGCTGACAGAAGAGAGGATGGAAAAGTTGGTTTGCTTAGCCATGATGTATGTGTGCAGACCACTGAAGTGCCCAATGACACTGTAAGGTATAAATGGGCAAGTACAGAACTACTCAGTCCTTCAAGGACTTTCTGTGATTGACGGAGTTTAACCATTTTTGTATTATTTAGCAATTGATTGTGGTAACTGAATAGTGAAAGGGAGCCATAAAAGACTGAAAATGACAATGATGGTAATCATGAATTAAGCAATCGTGTGGGTCTCAGGAATACACTACTCATAGGTATTATTACAATCCTGTGCAGGTAGTCAAGTGTGCAGTTATTTAAGAAGTGTTTCTTTGTATCACTGCACAAGAAAATGAAATGTGGTGTTGTGTGTGTGTTTTATATATATATATATATATATATATATATATATATAATGTATAATAAATGGTTCTGTTTTGGTCATTTTAACAAGAATTAAGAGACCACAGCCATGCTAGCAGCTCTGTTAGGCTGTACTTAGCCACTGCAGTTGTTTGAGTTAAATGGAAATGTTAGTATGCTAACATATAGCAAGGTATAATGTTTACTAATCTCACCATCTCACTTTAGCCTGACAGCATGGTAACATTTAGCCAATTGGCACTAAATGCTAAACTGAGTACTCCTGGGGCTGATAGGAATGGAATTAATTTAGCAGGTCATGAAGCATTGTACAAATTAAGTATTGGACATACAAATTTTGACCCGATGACTGCCCTCAATGAAAAGGTAAATGATCACCAGTATAATGAGGGAACATGACTGTACCAAATTTCATGGCAATCCATCCAAATGTCACTCAAAACCATAAATATCTACCTGTTTTTTGGTGCCAGGGAGCATAAAAGTCTGTACTTTTCATGAAAATCCTTCCAATAGTAGTTGAGATATTTCTGTCTGAACCAAAGTGATGGACTGAAATAAACAGACATCTGACATTGCCTGAGATCTGTGCCTCTAGTGTTACTTAAAATAGTCAATTGAAGAAGGTAATTGAAGTGATGCATAGCATTGAAAAAGTGCTGCCTGGGAAAGTTCTGCAGATATGAAGGTCTTATCTCAATAAGTGTAAAAAAATAAACAGGGCTACTCTGAATAGACCTTACTAATAACAGTATGGAGTTAAAATGACAAGATTATTTGTTTGAGATCAATAAAAATATCGGCAAGGACAGTTTAGCAGCTACTTAACATTTGGTTGGGACATTTCTGTACCATCCATACCCAAATCTACACCCATGAACAATCCCTTAAATAGTGCTGCCTTTGAATATTGCCTTAATCTTGTGTTTACCCTGAGCTTGTTACTCAGCTGTTATGAAAGATTTGATCTCTGATCACAAATGCATTCTCTTTGATTCAGTTCCTCTATCAGTTGCCTCCTCTCAGGAGCCTCTGAATCTTCATGAATTTTCATCTAGTTTCTTTCTGACGGTTGAGTATTTTAATGAAATGTGTCTGTCCATCTTGAATGTTGAAGCCCATTCATTACATAATATATTCCCGTCAGTTAAATGACAACAACCAACCATTTCATTGGCTATTTTTCTTTTCAAGCAGCTCCTCAATGTGCATCTAAATCTACCTCTAATAATATTGATGCAGGCTGTTGTATCAATTCTAACTAAGTATCATGAATAGAAAGATGATCATGCACTGGAATAAATTCACTATGGAACAAAATCAGGATGTGCCTTTTCCAGCAGCAGAAGGCAGCTGTTTTCAGTGAAAAAGCTCTGATAAACCCACTGTACACTGCCAGTCCAGCACCAAACAGCAGACAGACACAGTTAGCAACTAGCTGTTGAACATAGTAGAGAACTTTGCAGCTAAATAGCCATTTTTCTCATTATTCTGCCTCCAAGTGAACAAAAGCAAGCAAACAAACACAAAAAGCAGCTTTAATGATCAGCTGGATTTAGTAATGATACTAAATACACCATGTTCACTGTCAACATGTATGATATTCAACACAAAATGTATGATCATATGAGTGCCTTATGGTAATAAAATCCTCCAAATTTAAAAGTGAATTGGATAAATGAGGTTACTTCCAACCATGCTCCAATCAAGATATAGTGTGCATGTTAAAGTAGTAAATGACTTTTTTCCATGGTCGACCACATATGGTAATCCATTAAATCAGGGGTTCTCAACCTTTTGTAACTTAAAGCCCACTTCTGATTGTTAGAAAAATTCAGAGGACCAACTTCCAAGATAAATTAGTTCAAAAATAACATGACAAAAAAGGAGAAAAAAATAAACTGGGCTGTAAATATGTGTTATGCTACTTTCAGCTGTAATGACCAAAATAAATCAAGTCATGTGGGGTGGGTGAGAGGCTGAAACACAGTAGCATTCAAAGTTGCTTTCACTTTGTTCCTTGCTTTTGATCTCAATGGACAACCTTGACTCACATGAATAGGTGGTGGTGAAAGGCAAGAGAAATTTGATTGCCCATTTTGACAGAGCTATTGACTGGCAGCCAGTGTCCAGAATGAAGCAAGGTCAACTTGTGTGAGCTTAAGCTTCAGGCTACTGTCTGCTGCCATCAGTTCATTTTCCAACACAGTGGACAGAGCCATGTCATCTGAAGCAGGATCAACAGAGAAAGGGTCCAAAATCCAAAGGTCTCCATGTCATGAGTCCTCTGGGAAGTAGCCTGCAAACTTAAGTGAAAACTTAGTCAAATGTTGGGTTATAGCACTGGATGTGTTGACATGAGGAGAGGCTTCCAAAGTTTCACTTATGAGTGAAAACATGTCAAATCATCTCTCCTTGACTCTTCTGTTCCAAAGAAGAGTTTTTTTTTCTTGACGCCCTCAATTTTGTCTGAAACCAAAAACACTGAGTGTATAGATGGTATGTTCTTGCATGCGTGTGAAAATGGGCATGTGTGTGGGCATGAAGGTAGAGTGTGGGTAGCCGTGCAAGCTTTGGTTTTGTGGATGGTGAAACATTGAGTGGGTCTTTGCCCGGAAGATTGGAAACTGTTTCATTCTGTCGTCTGCTCAGACCTTGACCAGTGTGGTTTTCCTGAGACACAATGAGTCAATGAGTGTTTGTGAAGATAGGGAGAGGGTGATTGCGGTTAGAGGCCGTGAGGAATGGAGATTACGTACCCTGTACCCTGTACCCTGTTACTCTTCAAGTATATGATTCATGGTTTAAAACCCTTTTCTTTATTTAGTGGTGCGACTGGCAGTCTCTGCAAAGAGTGTTTATTGAAGTTGACGAGGATATCAAAAGAGACAGAATCAACGCTGCTTATGAAAGTATTAGAAAATGCCTTTTTTTTTTGACGATATATCGTTTGGTGCGCAAACTGGCCTCCTTACTTGTGTGTTTTATATCCTGTCCGCTTGTAGAATGCAAGCATGTATGTGTGATAAACTTATTTGACTGTTTTTTTTTTGCCTTTTTAATGTGGTGTTTTAGAGTACGTCCTGTGCAACAGGACACCTCATCCATCACTGTTAGCATGGACACCTCTAGCATCACCAGATCCTCTTCCACTGCTGTTCCGGAGACCTCCATCATCTCCACCTCATGCTGATTTACAAGAGGCTACAGGGAGCTGTTCCACAGATCAGTTTTGTCTGAGTTTAGTAGCAGAAAATTGCAGGTCATCCAGGTCTTTATGTCCTTAAGGTATGCTTGGAGTTTAGTTAACTGATTGGTCTCATCTGGCTTCATTGATAAATATATTTAGGTATCATCTGCATAGCAATGAAACCCTTCAGACTACGATTTTCCATCGAGGATAAACAATTTCCTTGTGAAAAACTGTACGGCTGTATCTTACTCTAGCCGGCAGGTTCAGAATAATCATGCTGGAACCTGTGGTTCATATTTGTGTTTTTTCTATGTCATATACAAAAAGGTGTACCTTGTATGGAACTAATCTTGATTGTAATGATGCTATGGTTTGTATGTGTTAACAAAATACAGCCTGGTGCATGCCATGGATATAATTTTACGTGTACAACAGAGTAAATGTTTAATCTAGTGATAAGTTATATAACAAATTCCTATGCACACGCAACAACATTGTCACCCCTTCTGCTTTTTAGGGACAGAACAGTTGATCTGACAGCAAGCTTGTTCTGAATCTTAAATAATGCATCAGTGTTCTGATTGGCCACAAAGGAGTGTACTAGACCCTCCAATGACTTGTGAGTGACTACCAATGTGTTTTTAGCATTTAATGTCACACCTTTGCATTTGACCTGTGTTTTACCACGTTGCATGCGATAGGCATAGAACTTTGGACCCCCTAATACAAACTCTGATGTAATCTTCCTCGGGGAGGCCACACATGTCACAGTCATTTATTTCATCCATTAAATCACCCAGGTACAAACCTAGGGGTGGGACCCAATCACCAGCCCTCGATGTAAAAACAACACTATGTCACAATACAACACGTGTTCCTGCAATTGCAATTTATCCAACAAGTCATGAAGCATGAGTCTGGCATGGGCAGTTGTCATGGCCCCTATGAAGAGATTTACATCTCTAATTCTTGACCCCCTACTGTCTGCATTACGCCATTGCCACGCCATCTGAGATGAAACAATGGCTACACATCATAATGATCGCTGAACATCAGCTGTGTAAATCTAGCTGGCTCAGTGATCATCTCGCACAAAGACATTACTCCTCATGCTAAATCTGCCCCACAGAGTTTAGGAGTAGTTTATTACAACTCCTGACCGCCTTGTTGACAGATTTTATCAGGGTCTAGTTTAATGCCCTCCTTTTCAAAATAGTTGTCAATGTATTTTTTTCTGCCCATCTGGTGTTTTGACATGCCCGGGGTAGCCAGAAGCCTCTTGCTTGCATTTTAGAAATGTTTTGACATAATCCTTGAACAATGTCTCCGTCTTGTTGGGGAAAATGCCACACTCCATCAATAGCCAAAATTTGGTACCCCTTTTCAACCGCTTTTTGAAGTTCAAACGACACCCACACGCCTGTCTCTGTCACTATGCATACACTCACCCATCTGGTTCAAATCTTCCGCACACTTTCTGCATAACGGGAACATGAGCTTGTCATGACACCTGTAGGGTAGTACAGGGTGGAACAAGCTTTTTGGAGGGAGCACAGTACATTTCACAAACCCAAAATAATTAAACAGAATCAAAATCCCTATGGATAATCTGGCGAAATGGGTACTGTTTTCTCACTTGAATGGTTGGATACAGACTAGTGAAGTTGTAGTGTCTGATTTTTTTCCTCATCATTTTCAACCTTGTGATATACCTTCATGGTGTTTGTACAACCACCAAAGAGAGCCTTTCTAGGGTTGAGGCATTCCAATCTTTTTTATCTGGTCAGAAACGTTTGGTCAGCAGGGTTTGATTTTGTTAATGACGTCCATTCGCACTCCCACATCTGTACAGCCCGAACCCTATAACGTGTTTCTAAGGTGGCTATTTTGTCACTGAAGATGCGATATAACTCATCATAGGAGACATCAGTGACAGGATGTACATCAGACTGAACATGGCATTTGACACAACCATGAAAAAAAAGCAGCCTGCAAATTCATAGCAGGTGTCTGAAGCTGCACTATACCCATCCACAAAGTATGGTCCAAATTGCTGTTCACCATGATTGAGTGCATGTTTGATCTCAATGTTTTCTGTATGAGCTACGTATTCGAGCCATTGCATAGACACTTCTGAATGTGTCTTATTCTGCTTGGTGTATGCACCCTCATACATGTGAGCCACAGTTTCTTTGGGTAGAAACAGTGTTTACCTATACAGCTAGATTCTCGAGTGGTGAGGGCAAATGGATCAAGTTGTGTGAACTCGAGAGATCATACAAACCCTGCGCCACACTTCCACATCATTAATGCAGTAGTGCCGAATCTCTGCTTGAAAATGAATTTTTTTCTTCACGGACTGTGTCATACCACCTCAAAAAAACATTCTCTCACTGTCACTCATACTGTCATACCCATAGTAGGAAGGATCAGGGTATCGTTCTCTCTAGTGTTAAACTTGTGGGGAAAATACCCTTTCTCCATATCCTCAAACCCCATGGCAGCAGGTGTTTTTGACAAACGCATGGGAGGAAAACTGAACAAATCTATCCAGTGCAGTGTATGACAGTGCAGTGAATGCGCTGTCATACATCAGAATGACCCTGCTACCCCTTATCATCACCATGGGAGTGATACCATGTTCTACAAAGTATAACAGAATATAGTTGTTAAGGTCGAATGTGTTATGGACAATGAATGTGTAACTGCAGTATTTTGGTTGTCCAATGTTTAACAAAAGCACCCACACGTTTCGATTTACTGAAACAAAACTTGTTTCCTTCAGTGTCCATTGCACACGCAAAATTTGCCTCATGCCTACCATTATGATACTGAGTCTCAAAATCAAACATTATGTACTTTCTCTGTGGTTTTTTTTTCAGTCAGCTGAATAAAACACTCGTGGCACACTGCTCTCAAATTTTTGTTTGCAACAGTGTAAACACACAGCAGGTGCACACTTATGTGACTTTTTTTCAGCTGTGTAAATTTTTCCACATGCCTCACAGTATTTTACTTTGTAACAATGTATGACATTGTGTTTAGCGTCTGGTAGCATGTGTTGTTTGAAACAGAATTTACATCTGCAGACGCATTTACAATTGCCAGGATGGCTGCGACACTATAAAACAGACATTGCATCGTTGCTTAGAATTGTGGTATAGTGGCGTTTCATATGTATTATAGCAATATGAACAGACTTATGGAGGCACTTAAAAACCCTGTCTGGATTTCAATCAGATAATAGTGCTCATTGCGTAAATATAGCCAAATTGTTCGTGGGTGTAGTGCGTCATATGTTTGGAAACACTGCAGGTGTTTATGCCCAGAGCTATGATGAAGACTGATTTTTACATCCAAGTGTTTCTCGAACTTAGCGACGTCAGAGAATGATACTTTGTGCATATGTTCAAAACCAACGGCGCTGTGCAACTGTCTTGCATATTCCAATTTTCCATGCCAGGACATGTCAGCATTAACAAAAGGTGCAAGACAGAGAGAGAAACACAGATTGTTGTCTCCCCTATTTTTCAGATTGTACAAAAACTGCCCTTCAGACAAAATCTCATCGTAAGGGATGTTCCCCAGGTTTAAACGATTACCACCACCACCACTTCTACCCTGTGCTGCCGTAACTCTGAATTCCGTCATGTGTCATTACACTGTAAAACTTGTGAAATTCTTCTATATAATAAATCTATAAACAAATCTACATTGTATTCATCATCAGTGTTTAAACAGCCTGTACATGTACTGTAGAAGTCCTAGATTATTGTCTACCGCAACACTAACCTTATACATCGTTAACGCCTGCAGGCCATCCAGCAATCGCAACAGCAGGGACAATAGAATTACCTGACTACCTTACTTCCCTTTCTAACACCATGCTGATTGCTGGACAATGCTACGTTACATCACTTATATGGTGATATAATCATATTATGATACTTAGCATATTGATCACTCTTAGCATGACAGCTGTCAACAGAGTCAGAAATATCATTATCATCATCAGGATTATCACTTGTATCACAGCCAGACCCATCACTATATTTGAACTTTTTCCTAGGAGGTGGGGGCATGTTACCAAACTAGTAGTTGACCACTATAACACACCTATTATGACACCTGTAGGCAGATCAAAGCAGAGTTATTATAGGATTAAAAAAAACAAAACAAAACAAAGAACTATTTTAAATCTACCATTTTCACAAGATGGGTAAGAAAACTGGTTACAATGTCCTGTCCCCTGGTCAGAGATTTTACTATCCACTGAACAGTCCAATTATTCAAATCTGGTATTAACAGAGTTACACAGACCATCTGGTCTGTCAGACTCATTATCTACCACAACAAGTCCCCCAACATCACTGTGTGACGGGTAGTTATCCTCTAGTGAATTGGCTGTCCTGCTGGTACTAAATTACTAGTATTTAAAAAGAGCTCATAAAGTTCACTCAAATTGAGCAACCCTGTTAACTCTGGGAAATCCCACTGCTCTGATATAGGGTCTGATAAAGTATCCCCCTGCCACAGACACGTAGGTAGTGTAGGGAGAATATCTGTGGATGTATGTGGGCAAGTCTGTCTTGTCAAATAAACTGAGTGAATCACCAAACTGCAAAATTGGACATGTTACAGGTGTACTAGCCCTATTGTTCACACACACACACACACCTTAGTAAAACTCAGCTTGTTGGATGCCGCCTGGTTGTGTGTTGATCGGCAGCCCTGTTTCACCCGCTTCTCTGAGGAGCACTTTGACTGCATGACTTCATGCAGTTCTGGTGACATCTGCTTTGTTGCTTGACTTTCACAGTGTAAGAAACTGTGCGTCCACTTGACGTCTGGTGCCCTCTCTTGGATCTGTTTAACAATACAACAATATATTCCTGTTACTGATGCAAACAACTGTATAGTATTTCCAATCAAGACTTTTTTTGGTGAAGTAATCATCAAGGCAGCACATAACATTATCTGCTGTCTTGTGGAAAGTTCTTTGCAAAACAGTAGATCCTCATGAAGATTACTGTCCCTGCAGTATCTTACAAAAACTAACAATAAAGCGGCATTGCTAACGTCAGTCGACTCATCCAGCTGTATGGCAAAGAATGGGCTTTCCTTTATTCTTTCCACAAGGCAAAATAAGCTCCCCTGCGATTGTAAAGGGTTTCTTGCTACACGAACAGCAACAATACAGCTAGCTTTCAAAGTGGCTTTTGACTGAGTTGTTAATGTTGTTGTGACTTTCTGTTGTGCTTGGAGCCTGTCCTTTTTCCTTAAGAAATATTCTTTTGGCTTCCCAACACATCCCAGGTGCTTTGTGTTTCTGGAGCTTCAATGGTTTTAGTGCCTCATTTGACAGGATTTCACCACATTCAACACACTGTGCTTTCAGCTCAGCATCACTGCCTGCCATTATGAATCCAAATTTATCACTTCATTTTTGTTTCAAAAAATGATCCATTTTGTGTCACTAACTGAGTGAATGTTAGCTAGCTAACAGTAGCAAAACACGTTTGTCTCTACCTGATGTGTCATGATTGGCATGGAGAAACGTAACTGGTCAATGATATTATCCATTTTAATTTGACATTTTTCATTTGTGAATTCTTGAGCACATTTAAAAATAACTAGCTTTGTAAATTACTATTTTAATTGAACTATTATCCAAAATGAGTGATTCACTTGATTTCCTAGTGGACCAGAATAAACCTGAATTGTCCTTGTGAGGTGAAATTAGTAGTTGGCACATTGTAAAACTGAGCAGAGGTGACACTTGGAAGTGAGAAAGAACACAGAACAGCAACAAAAATCTATCACCACAGCGCCCTGTATTACACACACACACACACACACACAATTAGAGGAACAGCTGAGAAACTTTGACCCTGTGAGACCATAGACGGTGATCCACAAATTGATAGACGTGATAATCAGTAACATTGTTTATTTAACCTCAAATTTAGCAAAAGTAATGAGGGACCCTGCACCACATCAGGGTCACTATCAAAATTAGCATCATAATTTATTGGCTAAATATGCTTCCACAGATTGGACTGCCTTTTGTCAGTGTATATACATGAGACATATACAGCAGCTTAAAGTTACAGGGGGGTTTTGTATAATAAATCCACAGGGACTTGAGGAGGGAATCTAAAAGCTATATATGTTATGTTCAATCATGTGTCTGTAGTGTATGGGGCTAAGAGAGCTTTGAGTTGCCACTAGTACTTACTATACAATATTTATGGAAAGTATAGGTTTACTATAATAATCGACTTACAAGTATTTTGGCATGTGTTGTGTGCCAAGCATTGTTCAAACCCACATTATTATAGTCAAGATCTTCAAGGTTCCAAAATGAAATATGGTGATTGATAGCTTTATTGTCATTGTGCACAGCACAGTGTAATAAAAAGTAATAAAAGGACAGATAAACACTGATTAAAAACATTACTGTTAAATAAAATACATAAAGTGCAAAAGTATAAGAAAGTACTGGGCTGTTCCAACTGATTTCCCATCAACATTTAGACCTAATCGCCACCTGGTATTATGCAATCTGTATATTGATACATCTGTAATGACAGCTGATCGCATGCCTTTGCATTGACACCTGGTATTAATAAGAGGATCTCCATTCTGCATGCATTTTGATCATATCTCAAAATGCCAACTGGATAGGCAGAGCTGAAGACTTATACATAAGGGACCGCCACAACATGCAAGGCCAAAATCATGTGACAGAGCCAGTCAAACACGTCTGTAAAGCAGTGTTCAGACCGAAAACAGCCCCGTGTTAAAACAGGGGCTGCTGTCTGTGGTGGGGGCCTGTTGTTTAAGGTACTGGTGAGACAATGAAATATGATCCAGAAAATTGAGTTGGAGTTACAGATTATTGCATATAAAGGCTTATCAGATGCCAAAACAATGCATAGTGGTTTGTAATACTTCTACAACTCAAAATTCTTTTGTTGCAGAAGAATTAGGTGACCTTTAAACTTGAGAAAATGTTGTCATTAGGTTGTGGTCACATTGTACAGACTACACTGGCACTTTATTTGGAGTTGGGAAAGCCAGACCACCTCCAAATGTAGTCTGGATGATCCAATAGCATATTCTGCATACATTTACACCTATATTAACATATGTTTTACCCTATTGTGATAAAATATACAGATGTCACATGTTAATATTTAGATATTAATTGGGTCTTAAATCATTCACACCTAACATAATAATGCAATCTGCATGTAGTAGCATTAGAGGACCAAGCAGACCCAAATGCAGAAACAACAAGCAAGTTACAGGAACTGAAGAAAATAATGACTTATTTACCAGACTCTGGTTACTGGCAGACCAAAACAAAAACAACTGGCTGACTTGAAAGATGAGGAGCAAAAAAAAAAAAAAAAAGTACATTGACCATGTACTGACAAAGAACAGACAGGTATAAATACACAAGGAACTAATCACGGAACAAGACACAGCTGGAGTGGGGCAGGCACTGGAAAAGGAGGGAAACACAAGGGTTAACAGTGAAGACAATGAGGGTGTGGCAGGCAACAAACAGGGCAAGGCTAAAGAGACTTAAGTCTGAACAGGTGTGCAGGAGAAAACATCCTGAACAGAGCTACAGCAACACATGAGAAACATAAGGTTAGAAACCGTCAAGAATAAAACAAAAGCAAGGCAGAGATAAAACTAAAGAAAACCAGAGCCCTGGACTCAAAGGAAAAACAATACCAAGCTCAAGCACTACACAAAGAAACACAGTTATCACAAACAATTTGTAATTCAGAGCACATTCAAAACACACACAGAGCAACACCAAAAACCCCATAATACAAAAAGTCCAGAAACAGAGTCCATGACAATAGTGTATCCAGATACAGATCACATGTTAACACCAGGTGTAAATGAGGCCTCAGTCATAGTGATATCCAATTTATTTTATACATAATGGTGACACTATACTCCACTCCTCACACACAGTTTAGGTGTGAGAAATGGCTGACCCGTGATGCTGCAGCGTGAGTGATGACAGCTGGCCAGTTGAGTTGGAGTGTGAGTGTGTAGGATAGTTGTAGCGCTGTAGGCCAAGTGCTGTTTAAAACTGACTGATTACCTCACTTAATGAGGGTGAATATGAGTTGAAGTTCCTTGAAACTAGAATATCGGAGGATTAATTTATTTCATTAAGAAAAGATCTAAAACCCCTGTGGTACACTATAGGAAAAAAGAAAGAGGAGAAGGAAAGGAGAGAGAAATTTTAGATGTATAGTTTTATATTTGATAACTAATTGCAATTTTGATGATAGCCCAAAGGATAAAGTGTGTGTGAATAGCTTGTCATGTGGATGCTCCACAGCATCAGTATCAGGGCCAGTTAAGACATTAGCAACGTTTACAGCTTCCAGAGGAGCTGCTTTGGGGATAAAACATTGCCCTTTGTCTCTACTCCAGGGATGTTTTTCAGGTGGAGTAGGCCTCTAAAGTGCTGCTGCTAGTTGAAAACTGCATTTGCAATTCAGTAAATTTCTTTTATTCAATATTTTTTTGAGTACGTAGTATGTGTCCTTGTTTGTTGTCCTTGGTTTGGTCGGTGGAGGTGGTCTTGGTGCACTAGTTTGTCAGGAATGGTCATGAAAATAGGTCACTGAAAAACAATAATACAAACACAGAATACCGAGCCAGAATATTGCTGTATAAAATATAAAAAGCAGCTGGGCAACATGCAGGACATATCTCATGATGTCAGTTTGGGGAAATATTTTCTAACTTCTTCAAAATCAGAGTCGAAGAGGTTAAAATCCCTACAAACAATTAAGAGGTGAGTCTGTTTGCTCCACAATGATTTCCTGATCAGCCGAGTGCAGCCGTGCTTCTATCAAATATACTTAAAGTAAAGTGATCACGCTGGCCGGATCGATGGAGGAGATCTCCAGCTGTGAATGAATCAGCTTTTAAAGAGGAGCAGCGTGAATTCTGCAGTGCTGTGACAGTATGATGGGATCCTCATTCAAAGTCACCTTGACATTACATGTTCAGCCGGGAAACGGACACATTGTGTGTACTTGCGGGTATGTGTATGTGCATGCCTAAGGGTGTGTGTCACATGTCCTGTATCTTCCATGTGTGACACGTGTTGTTGATGCACGTTGATGTTTGGGTTGAATGCTACTCTGCAACGAGCTCATGTGTTAATTGCTATTCTGCTTTGATTAAAACTCGGATCGAGACTAGTTAACATCCTCCACCTCTGACATAGTGGACATGATGCTGTTTCACTTTTGCATTATAGCACAATTGACCAGTGGTTGTGTGTGTGTGAAGTCCTTAACCTGAATTGATTCTTGCGGGAAATTTTAATGAAATTCCACACATGTCAAGTATTTTTCTCTTAACAGCTTTTGGCAGCCTCATTCCAAAATGACACCAGACCAGACTGACAAGCTGCATCAGTTGAACCTGAGATTGTATTGTATGTTCATTAAGAGCGGATTGCTTGTTTCTCACATTAGTGGAGGACGCCAGGGAAAGGTTGTCCTGTGACAGAGCATTAGCAGCTTAACAGACACAGAGAAGCACATTTCTCAACAAAGATGTTTTGCCTTTTAAAAAGATCTCAAGTTCACAACTCTGTTAGAAACACAAACACATGTGACATACTGCAGGGCTGAGTGACGAGGCTGAAATCAATATCATGATATGATAAGAATATTTTTGCAGATTTTGATATGTAAGTCAGAATGTATACTTCACACTTGAAAAACTTTTTAATTTTGATTACAATCCAATTTTCTTTTCAGTTTTTTAACTTTAAATTTTTTTTTCTTTTTCTTTTTTTTCCTTTATTTTTTCAACATTTCTTAATACTGAGCAGACATTTTTAAGCCTTCATTGTCCCAAGTATATCCTCACAGCAGTCCATCTTTGTAAATCTTCATTTATAAATGTGCTGTCATATACTTCCTTGTTTACACTTGTTTCGGTCTTTGAGTCCACTGAGTTATGTTTGGTGAGAGTACTTTCATCCACTTTATTGTCATCATTTTTCTGGCGACCATTGAAAGAATACGCAAGATACATCTTTGGTCTTTGTTGATTACCTTCACCACGATTCACTGTTTGCGGGTCGTAGTAGCTATCAGAGCAATATGGAGAAAGATAGCAGGAGATGTGTGTTTGGATATCAGTGGGCAAAAGCTTTGTTTTCATTTCCAAAACAATATGGCTGAAGTATAATTCATTCATCTCTCTCTCTCTTCCTCCTGATCTAACAACAGGTGAGGGAGGTGTGTGTGTGTGTGTGGAGCCAACAGTCCTCTGTAGCTCTGTTTCACTCTGCGGCTCCGTACTGCGCTAAACTCTGTAAGCCCCACCCACGTTTTAGCAGTCCAATCAAATGCGAAGGATTTGATTTAAATCCCTCTTGTAACAGTACACTGCTCAAATATTCCATTTCACTGGGAAATACATCACAGTACAGAAGCTAAAGACGCTCTAACTTCTGTTTCATGGGGTCTTTTACTGTTAAATCCTTCTGTAGAGTAAGAAAAAGAAAAAAAAGGTAACACTTTCTATGATGCCCATGTCTATAATGCATTATAAACATACTCATAATGCGATATAACCTGCTTATACCACTGTATAATTATAGTTATAAGCACTAATAATGCTTCATAACAGTTATAAAACATTTTATAATGACATAAGATCAAGTATCATAATTCATAATTGCAGGTCACTCACTGAGGATCATAGTGTATTATAATTCTCACAGTTGTACTACATTATCATCATTTTATAATCACCAAAAAACTCCACATCCTTCTTATACAAGAAGCAGCATCACAGTTTGATGTGTATTTTGTTTGATGGTTAGTGTGGATGGATGAAGAGGCAGGAACTGAAAACCTATGGGATGTATGGAAACACACACACATACACACACACACACACACACACAGGGTCAGCCAGCCGCTCTGCTGTCTTAGCAAGGTTGATTGAGTACATGCAGTCTCTCCCTTAAGGGATAATTTCACGCTCCCATATTAGAATAATTTGCTTGGTGTGGAAATGACATGGGAGGAGGGCATGTACCCACAATGCAACCTGCTATATTACCACTGGAAGCACAACCAAACTGCACAAAATCCACGTGGCAGTGACTAACTGTGTGTGCATTCGTGCGTGGGAGAGTGTGTGTGGTCCCGCTTGTCCAGTTCAGATTGGTGTTTGTGTTCGACACAAATCTGAAAAATGTCTGTCACAGCTGAAAACTGTAAAACAACACAAACAGTAATATCTTTTTTAAAGTGTAATTTTTTTCTGTTAAATGTTGGTGAAATTATAATCTTTATTTAACTTGCCAATTTTATTAGAGATCAGAAATCGACTTTGTTGTTCATTTGATAATGTTGACATTAAAGTGAATGGATAATTACACACGGTGAAACAGACACTATTGTGTGTGTGTGTAAGGAGGGAGAGTTTGAACATCAGAGGCTAGAGAGCTGCTGGGCTTTTTGAAGGCAGCAATCTTGAATATACAGGAGTGCCAAGAATTACCAACAGCAAAGGAGACATCCTGAAAATTTGCAATTTTGGAGGTGACATTTAGTGTATAAACACGCAGGTGTTGGGAGGCTTGGAAGATTTGAATTTGGAAAAACATTAAAGTATAACACCCAAGCAAATTAAGAAACAAATTCACCACCGTTCTCACCATTTCTGAAAATACAGAAACACTGCAAGTTGCACAGGTAACACTGCTTATATTGTTTGTTTAGATATTTCTTATACACTGGTCTTATTACTAGAGTGTTAATTACATTTTAATGTCAGAGGTGTCTTGTCTGTTTTGTGACTTTCTGTATTTTGCTTATGTTTTCTACATTTACATTAACAAGTTATATTATGAGCGGTATTGTGAAGACGTTTTCTTCATTTTGTGAGTGCTTTGTCCATTTGCACGTGTTTTCATGAGTTGCAGTGTCAAGCCCCTTTGGCCATGCGGTAAACTCACAGAGAGAGAGAGAGACAGAGAGAGAGAGAGGGACTAGAGAGGGTTATATCTCTCAGCTGTTAAATCCTAGTTTTGAGCTTTGGATTTGTAGCTGTGACACTGCATGTTAAGCAGGAATTGGTGGTCGTCAGATGAAAAAACCAACAGGGTGACCGGCAACAAGAAGCCTGGGATGACATGGCTACAAGAAACCCTGCATATACACCCGGAGACTAACAGAGGAACGATGCGCAGGCAAGATGCAATAATAAGTGGAAATAACATGAACACTAATAGAATCAGTTCAGGTTATTAAAGAGAAGCTGTAAATTATTTGTTTGTATCTGGTTTCACTTGTTATTGAACTGCTGCAAATATGTAATACAACAAAAGATTCAATATTTTATCGTTATCTCAACATAGTCGATAGGAGTCGCTTTTGGTGTGCTCATATTAAACAATTCCAGTACATCACATGACCACACTGACAGTCAAAACAGTCACAATTCTTGTTTGTCTTCCTTGCCCTTTCTGTCTCAGTCATCAGCCCAACTCTCTTCCTTATCCTCGCCATTCTCCACCTGTCCACCGGATGACTTTCCTTCCTGTTTTCCACACCCACCTGCTCACCTATTCCCACATCAGCTCCCCAGTAGCGGACATACACCGGTCTCAATCATCCATTTCCTGCCAGTTCGTCATAGTTGCTTCCGTTGACTCGTATGTTTGATCCAACCTTATTCTGATCCTGATCCTGCCTGTTCCTGTTCCCATCTGTTCCTGCTTTTCCTGTGGTTTCTACCTTCACACTGTTTTTTGACCTGTCTGTCTGCCTTGATCCTTTTGGATTGGTTCACCTCTCTTTGACTGACTTCCTGTTATGACTTGTATGCCTGGCTTTTGCATTTTGATGATTAAAGCCTTTTCCATTTAACCTGTCTGTCTGTTGAGTCTGCTTTTGGGTCCTACACCAGTCTGCCCCGTTCTCGCCTGTGACAGAAAACATAAACACATAAAACAACCATAGTCACACAATCAAATAAATAAAATAAAAAAATATGCCATAAATTAAATAGGGATACAATTAAGCACCACAAGCCAGCATGATGTGACCATTTTTCTAGATACCATCACCTCCTGTGGACTAGTATAATAACATTTTTACTGTTTGAGAGTTAAGAGGGCGAACAGCCTCTGGATAAGCACTGTTACAGAAACCTGGGGCGGTGTAAATTTCAGGAAGGGATAAGAAGCTCCTGGGCTGTGATTTTTGATGCAGCCTGCACCACTTTGTTCAGCCGTTTCCTGTGTTGCCATACCACACAGTTATTAGGAAGGTGAGGATGCTCTCAATACCAGCATGATCATTGCATCATATCTCAGCTGAAGGGAAAATATGTAGTTAATATGTTTATCTGGTGTGACTACAAGATTTGCAGTGGGGGTACCTCCTGGAAGGAATGGATGGTTAAAAAAACAACATGGTAGGAAAATATTAAAGGTGCCCTGTGGAGTTTTCTTATAAACACAAATACATTCATTGCTTCCCACCAAAACAAAGGTTAACAATATTTGAAGTACTGAATTGTTTATATTCATGTTTGCTTGCTTACATTCTTCCTCCTTGCCTTTGTCAGTGTTGCTACGTTTGCTGGTGCATTACCACCACCGACTGTCGAACATCTGGGACCAGATGCATAAAACTCTGTGTAGATTCATGACTAAAACTGTGTGTTCACACAAAGCAAGAAATATGCATACGCATTGCCAGATTTATAAAACCGTGTGTACACATGGTTCACATGTTTTTATAAATCTCAGTGATTGTGGAACTGGTGGCACGTGTTCAAGCCTCATTTCCCCTCCCACATTTAGCTATGAATGGATGAAGACGCCTTTAACCAGCTGTGTAAAACAAACAGGAAAGAAGAAGTGCAGTTTCAACGATTGTGTTGCACTGGCGAGGTTCTCCAACAGCCAGAACAGCTGTCATTACACATGGCTGTGCGGCCTCTTTATAGCATCCATATCATTAATTCATCACATGGACAGTAAACCATCATCAGCAGTGATATCTCAGAAATGTAATCAATGATTAGTTTGTAGCTCTCACATCTAAAATGACTTTACAAGGTGTGATGCAACTGAGGATAAAATGAAAAGAATATTAACAGCAAAATAAAATCTTGACACATACGTAAATGAAAAGAATGATAAAATGAATCACACAAAAATAATTCATCAGTATTACCTTTGTAAATTCGCCTTTGATTAGCATTTTACAAGGTTTTACTAAAAGATTCCATCTCTGACCTTATCTTTCATCTCCATCTCATCACATCACCCTGAAATCGCTTGAGAAAAACATGTGTACATCTGGTCTGAAGAATGCGTGAGGTGCACACACTCTCACCACACATTCTGTGTTTATACTGTAAATAGCAGTTTATGTGCTGGAAATAACGTATGCATGGCTTTTATGTGTATACATCGTTTATGCATCTGGCCCCTGGTGTGGTGGATTTACATCCTTTTTTACACATTTGTCTGCCACTTAGGTTCCCATTCATCCTCATGCTACAGCTTAATGCAGTATCTCTTCACTCTTCACTGCTGCTCTCTAGAAAACACTTTCCATTTCCTGACACCAGTGTATACGCTGTGTTAAGTTGTTTGCCATGTCTTCCATTTTCCTGTGGACACTTGGTAATAGTGGCAGCACATCATGCATGATGGGGAATGCACTTACATTTAAGCACTTACATTTAAGCATGCATAGGAATTAAGAAATTATGAATAACGTTAAAACGTACCCAGAAAAACAAGAAGTACAACATTGCAGATGAGTTATTTACCAGAGTTTGAAACCTTGAAACAATGTTTGTTTACTTTAATATGCCCACTTATCACTGGATCTCCCATGGTGCATTGTGCTGAGGAAATGACAAAGCATTCCGGCTCTCTCCTTCTGCCCTTGAAGGCTTGATCTCAGGGAAATTCACTGGAGTTTTCAGAGTAATGGAACAGCACTTCAGATGGCAGCGGGGATCCCTTGAGGAGGAATGCTCAGGGCAAGTCAAAGAGGGCACATTAAACCACCACTGGGGTGCGTTCCATTTGTCTTTCTTAGCCTACTGCTTGCTTCCTATCCTCCTAAAAGTACCTATGTCCTAAAAGTAAGCTGGAGGAAGCAAGGATTTAAGAGGAGAGTGAGTATTAGATGGAGAAAGAGTTAAACAGACAGTTCTGCTTCCATTACAGATAAATGGGGTCACAAACTTGAGGTTGCTCGCAGCTTAGACGTTTTTTAATAAAAAAAAATCACAATGGAAGGGTGCCATGGCTACAAAAAAGGGGAAACACTGTCCTGTGATGTTAGGATGTCTGCATGAAGGCAGCACTTTTCTGGTCATTGATGAAAAGAGGGAACAGGAAAAGAAAGACACAAAGCAGCAATTGAACACCATCAGGCTCAGTCTCTACCCACTCTGACGTAACATTTGTTTTCATTAAAAGCCTCACTGCAGAGTTCTAGACCTGCTGAAGTCAAACTTGAGAGGATTTGCTGAGGCAGGTGAACAAGGTGTTACAGCAGTTGAGGCAAGGATAAAAGCGCAGATGACTTTTTTTAATATTAATATTAAATATTCTGAAATAACTTGTCAATAGGACTAACAAGTGATTTCACAGAGAGCTCATAATTGAGGTTGGGATGAAAAACAAGTGAACCAATTAAATTTTGCTTAACCGTATGTGGGCCAATATAAAATAAAAAATAATAAAAATTGATTTTGAGTTTTTTAATAGATCTTTTTTGACATTTAGAAGCCGTTCTGAACAACAAGTCCTTCAAAGTACATCGTCATTACCCTCCAGAAAGATACATGGAAGTGTTTTCTGAACTGACGTTCCTATCAGCACGATGACATTGTTTGTCTGTGCCTGTCCAACACCATTACAAATCACTTTTATAAAATAATTTAGTGTCCTGATCTTACACCATTATGGTTAAAGTTTGGTCAGCTGGAGGCACAACAACATTATTCTATAAAGAGACTGATTCTGTCATTTTTCTTGGGAGGACAGTCTTGTTCTGGAGTTTTCAAGCTTTATTTCATGTCACATGATCTTTATCAGTCGATGGAGTTTGCTCAGGTGTTATGAACTGTACTTTTGAAATACGACTTTAAAGCCAACATATTCCGAAAAGCAGGAAAAATAAGGAAATTCAGCTGCTGATGAAGATCATGTGTTATTAGCAAAAGGTTTTATCAGTTGAGTGAAGGAACATTTCATCCATTGCAACAGTGTGGCTCATTTTTAATAGTTTTTGGACATCAATGGAGCTTCATGGCACAGAGGAACAAGACACAAGCACACGAGACTCGTTGACAGAAAAATATAGAATCTCATCAGGCTCATACTGCCGAGTGCTCTCTACAGCAGTAAAGTGTGACTTTCTGTAGTGACACTCATGTTGTGAAGGGCTGGTGAGAAGGTATCAGGGAAAGGGCCTGTTAGTGGCCTCCTCCACTGTCAGGAGCTGGGCCTGACATCCTCATGCATGGCTGCAAATCAAGAGCGGCGGCTTGTTAGCAGAGGAGCTGCTGATGTGAAACAACACCCAGTAAATTATAGGTGGGAAACAAGTGCTGGGAAGTGAATTGTTAAGTTAGAGCGAATGGATTTTCACGGAAAGAAACTTAACAGATACGTTTCATTGGCACAAGGTAATTATAAAACATTGCTGGGAAAGTTAAGCGCTTTAAATAACCATTTTCAGGTGCACTGTGGAACTTTTTTTCTGCTCCGGTAACAAATGCTGAAGTGAGCAGATTTCATCAGAGTGGAGTTGCGAGACAACAGTGAGGGGGCACACACCCATGGCTCGTGATTGGAGGTTATGGTGCAGACAGCTGCTGTGCTTTCCCAAGGAGGAGAACGAGAATATAGGGAAGTCCTTAAAAGTCATCCAACCCAGCAAAGGTATCTGCTCCTGATGAATCACCAGCCACTCCTCCTCATCCCTCTCTCTGCACTCCTCTCCTCCCTCTGCTCCTGAGGCATAAAGCTTTAATATTGATTCAGCTCGCTAACTGCTCTCCCTGTGTGCCCTGTTAGAGAGGCTGAAGTCTTTCTTTGGTCGTTTACAACTCCTCACTCCAAAAGCAGACTTTTAAGACTTTTCTCATTGGCCTTTATTTTGCACAACATCTCAAAAACTCTCAAATAGTGTACATTGTAATACTAGGGCTTTTATCTGAACATTGCAAGTATGAAAAAGTATACTTTAGAAAGTATGAAATATAAAAAAAAAAAAAAAAGTGACAACCTGTGGGAAGCAGAGAAGAAGGGATGGGAGCCGGTTTGCCATTGCACTTTAGCCTGAGGTCTTGCTGTTAGCTAGAATAGGAAAAGTATATTTAGTCAACTTTCCCTATCTCCATAACATCCTCTGTTCCGGGGATTCTCAACCTTTTGTAACTCAAGGCCCATTTCTGATTGTTAAAAAATTCAGAGGACCACCTTCCCAAAGAAGTGAGAAAAAAACATAACATGACAAAAAGGAGAAAAAATAAACTGGGCTGTAAATATCTGTCATGCTACTTTCAGCTGTAATGACCAAAATCAAGCCATGTGGGGGTGAGTGAGAGGCCGACACACAGTAGCATTCAAAGTTGCTTTCACTTTCTTCCTTGCTTTTGATCACAATGGACAACCTTGACTCACATGAATAGGTGGTGGTGAAAGGCAACAGAAACTTGATTGCCCATTTTGACAGAGCTATTGACTGGCAGCCAGTGTCTAGAATGAAGCAAGGTCAACTTGTGTGAGTTTAAGCTTCAGGCTACTGTCTGCTGCCATCAGTTCATTCATCAGTTCCAACACAGTGGACAGAGCCATGTCATCTGAAGCAGGATCAACAGAGAAAGGGTCCAAAAACCAAAGGTCTCCATGTCATGAGTCCTCTGGGAAGTAGCCTGCAAACTTAAGTGAAAACTTACTCAAATGTTGGGTTATAGCACTGGGTGTGTTGACATGAGGAGAGGCTTCCAAAGTTTCACTTACGAGTCAAAACATGTCAAATCGTCTCTCCTTGACTCTTCTGTTCCAAAGAAGAGTTTTTTTTTCTTGAAGCCCTCAATTTTGTCTGAAACCAAAAACAGTGCTGTTTCTGCCTTGCATTGATATACTGAGCTGATTTAATTGGTCAAATATATCTGATAAGCAGGCCAGTTTTACACAGAAGTTACCGTCAGTGTAATGCTCAGCATGAGGGGAGTGTTGCTCTTCCAGAAATGTGTAGACTTCTTTTCTCAGTTCAAAAAGGAGATTAAGCACAGGTCCTCTTGAAGCCACCTTGCTTCACTGTGGTACAAGAGCTGCAAATGATCTGCATCAGGTCTCTCACATAGAGCAGCAAAAAACCTTGAGTTGAGTGCATTTTTCTTAATATAGTCAATAGTTTTCACAGCCATGTTCATGACTTCATGCAGTTCTGGTGACATCTGCTTTGTTGCTAGACTTTCCCGGTGTAAGAAACTGTGCGTCCACTTGGCGTCTGGTGCCCTCTCTTGGATCTGATTGACGACACCACGATGTATTCCTGTCATTGATACAAACACCTGTACAGTATTTCCAATCAAGACATTTTTCGTGAAGATTACTGTTCCTGCAGTATCTTACAAAAACTAACAATAAAGTGGCATTGCTAACGTCAGTCGGCTCATCCAGCTGTATGGCAAAGTATGGGCTTTCCTTTATTTGTCCCACAAGTTGGCATTCGATGTCATCACTCATGTCAACAATTTTTCTGCTCATAGTGTCATTGCAGAGTGATATTGACTGAATTTTGGTTGCAACTGCCTCCCCCACTAACTCCCAGCACAGATCCACTGCGCTAGGCGAAAGGTTTCTTGCTTCACAAACAGCAACCATACAGCTAGCTTTCAAAGTGGCTTTTGACTGAGTTGTTAATGTTGTCGTGACTTTCTGTTGTGCCTGGAGCCTGTCCTTTTTCCTCAGGAAATATTCTTTTGGCTTTCCAACACATCTCGGGTGCTTTGTGTTTAAGTGTCTCTGGAGCTTCAATGGTTTTAGTGACTCATTTGACAGGATTTCACCGCATTCAACACACTGTGCTTTCAGCTCAGCATCACTGCCTGCCATTATGAATCCAAATTAAATGTATTCAGGGTCACATTTCCTCACCACAAGCTTCCGCCGAACAATCCAAATAGACTCTATTCGGATTATTCAGCTGAAGATCAACAATGAGTGCAGAATACAGCTAACCAGCACAACACTAACAGGCTGAGTGCTTCTTTTTGGTGAAAAATGCATTTCAGTTTCTGGTAAGTGCATCATTTGAGAGCTGCTGTGTTTTCATTCTCCGGAAGGAGGACACACACTCAGGTTTACAAGAACAGTGCAACTTTCTAATTCATGCTTAACAATTACACTTGACACTTAACAGCGGTGGTGTTTGCAGCGTTGTAAAATGGTGAGTTGTAATTAAAAAGGTGTATTGGCGCCAACTGCAGCGGCAACTGCTGATATACATGTTTATAAATTCACCTTGCAAGTGTCAAATAAAATCTTCAGGGTGTGTTCGAGTCATGGCGTACTAAATTTTTATCAACCTAATCAGAGGAATGAACAGCCATTGCCACGGAGTTCAGTTGCTGGACACTTTCTGCTCATTCTACCCTGCAGAGAAAAAAAGCGAAAGTGTTGTATTTGAACCTGAAAAATAGATGCAAATGTCAGTTACTCTCAGAGTGTAAAAATCTGGTCCTGTATACATCAGCACTAAGAAACCCATCTGATTGGTCTGAATTCCGACGGCTGAAGCCTCATATTCACTTCATTTGTACTTTGGAATGAACTGTTGTCCAGAAATGTGTGTTTTTCTGAGAATATTTGACCGGTTAGAACTGATTTTCTATTCTGAGAGTAAAGCCATGGTTTATTTCTGAAAGAAATGTACTCTGTGTCTTTCTCTGCAGCACTTTCATTGCTGTGATCCTCACCTTTTACCCAACCTGTGAGGATCACAGTCAATAGATGGAGCTAGGAGGCTGTGAGAGAAAACCAAAGACTCTAGGATGACCTGGGATAATTGTGATTGAGTGAGGAACTGTTTTGACACATTGTACACCATATACATCCCTGAAGAGATCAGTATGGACCACAGCAATCCCGAGCCTCACTTTGCCAAAGAGCTCAGGGAATTTGAGCTTTTGAAGGTGATACTGATATTTTTTTGTGCTGAAGTTACCAATAACTGCTATTTCATTTCTGTGTTCATCGAGAAATGTGTCTTTCTTTATGCCAAGCAACTTCCAAAACAGTACAAGCATTCAAAATTTCCCTCACAGAAAATAATGAGAAAACATATGTGGAACCCAATCAGCGTATCACATAAAAATCAATTTAGGTTAAGGTCGTCTCATAAACAACTTCCGTAGCATTGATCAGTTCTGCAATAAATATGTGATGAATAAACTGCGTCATGTCCATGCATGACACTTCAGCATGTCTAATCATGAAAGGTCAACACTGCTGTATTGGCTGATATGTCATATGAACAAGACTTTATTAATATTCAAGGACAAAATGCAAAGGCCCCAGATTCATGCTGAAATCACTTATTAATTACAGGATGTGGAGTCTTTAACTTCTGCCATCCTCCTCCACCACCTCCACACCCTACATAGAACTGTAACCTTGTTTACATTGGCCTTGAATGCAGCACTTCATAATCATAGCAGCAGCTGCAAGTCCTCCACAGAAGCTTTTTGCTGCACTCAGACCTTACAGTCTGATACATAAATGTGTGCTTATGTGCATAAGTGGAAAAATGAGGTAAAAAAAGATGTTTAATTCTAGTTTATTACAACATGGGTCTTATTTTTGTAGTTTAGGCCATAATTTGTATCTGTGATCTGGAAACACAGTGAATTTACTACAAGTCAAATATGGCAGAAAATGAATGTCGGTCATAATTCCTCATTACACAGGAAAAATTACACAAACAATGATGCCAAGTGCATTAGGTTAAAGTTGAAGCAGGTTTGTCTGTAAACTGTGATGGATGTTTACAACAGACATTTTGGGTAATTGAGAAAAAAATATCTCCCCTGAAAGTCCATATAGTAGCTGTTCTGGAGATTTCGGTCATATCATGATTTTCATCAGCAGATGAAATTTGCCCAGTTGTCATGGAACTGTAGATGTTCAAATTAAGAAAAAAAAAATCTGAGCACTTTACAGACTCCTCTTCCAATGTTTTCATTCCCTGACAGCTACTAACTGGATCTCGTGGTAAGACTGTTTTCTCAACTGCTATTTCCAACGTCTAGAATGACCATCATCTGATTCATGTTTCTTGATCAGTCAAACTTCTTTTTAGTAATGTTGCAGATTTAAGGAATTAATTTATTTTCTAAAACAACTCTCCAGGTTGCACTTACAAATGTAAAGTGCATGTGAAGCACAAGCCATCTCACAGCCAGTGTAGAAAGATGGTTTAAATGTTCAGTGTGTCAACAGGTGCCTGTTGGCTGAAATGTGTCCAGTGTAGACAACAGCACTGCTGACATACATCAAAATAGAAAATAATAAAACATTTGACCAGTGGTGGCCCTGTGGACCAATGTTTTTAAAAGTGGGCACACATTTTGTTTGTCCACATGTGCGATACACATTTCTGCCTATGGATCCATTGATCTACAGTTGGTGATAATGAAACGCAGCAATGCACTTACAAGAGTGAGGGAAGAAGAGAACTGCTACTCAAATAAACATGGAGGTACAGTAAACAATGAAGGTTTAAAATTCTTCCAAAAATGTACAGTTACTACAACGAACTCTTAACTGGTTATGAAACAGTCTCAATTTAATACTGATGCCTCTATATGACCTACAGAAGCAAACAAGACCATCAACGAGAAGACTAGCTATTTCTATATAGTTATTCTAAATGTCCGTCACCGAGTCGGATTCCCTGTGAAATCAGATGAAACTATTTGCGGCACGAAGACTGGAAGAGCCTTTGTTTACATTACATGTTGCACTGTAGTATGAGGGAGTACAGAGACATTACTGGGATTAGGGGAGAACATTTTTCTTTGTTTGTTAAAAGTAAAGTTAGACTTGTCGACTTCCTGACACATTTTAAAAAAGACAAGAGTGAGAGCCAGAGAGTGAATAAAGAGAGGGAGCGGCGGTAGCGAGAACAGAGGGGTGAATCTGAGAAATAAAACGTTATTTTCTGATTGTTTCACAGTGGTTATGTTCTAAAGCACAAATAAACACGCCCACACCTCCGCACAACCTTGTGGGAAGTTGCAGCAATGCCGGATTTGGTGTGAATGCAGCCTTACATGTAACCCAGGTGTATGTACAGTACTAAAACAAAGTTTACTTTGCTTCACCATTATCATATTACAGTTATTAATCTTACATAGCCACAGACAGCTACATTACCTTATCGCTATGCATCCTGCAAACAGAAATGTTTAAAAAAGAAAAAGTATTAAAAATAAGTTGTGTCTTTCTTCCACTCGCTTCCAAAACGGACGGACGGTTCGGTGTGTTCGTGGAGATAAGAAGAGAGGCTGCAGTATCCACGGCTCGAGGGCAACCAAGGTGGATGTTAACGACGCGGACTGAAACGCGCGCTGATGGCCAAGGATAGGCTTACTACGGACATGGATGACTCACAAGGGTTTCTCTCCTGCTGTTCACCTGCCGGCGACTCCCGCCATACTGAATTAAATCTCCTGGTACGAAAAACGGAAGAGGCTGGAGTCCGAGGGAGTGGTAACGTGGAGCTAACTCACTGGCTGACTGGACTAGTGGGGTGTGGAAGTAAGTAAAAAAAAAACAACAAAAAACAAAATGGGCAATCGCATACCAAAACATAACATATATTTAAAGCATGAATGTAAGGTATTTGCTTAGTCACGAACATAGCACAGATACCAAACTGATACAAAACTTTCAAATCCTTATTATTATTATTTTTTTTTATTCTGTGGGAGTGATCGCCACAACACGCTAGCCAAGATCTTTATGACACGAGGTGGTGGTGCTCATGGGAAATGCAATCTTCATTCTGGGAAACACTACTGCTTTTGTCCACAGGGGCTGCTGCAATCAACACAAAACGAAAGTACATTGTAGTAACTTTAAGAATTACACTGCATTTAAGAATCGATAGATGGAAATGTATTCATCATGTTTATTAGGCCCCCTCGAGGATGCACACAAGTCTAGAGTAATCAGTGCTGTAAGAAAGGTGTAAGAAAAAAAGATAGAAAAGAGAGTCGTGTAAAAACTAATAGCTGCATTGTGTAGCATTGTGTCAACTAGCACCAGCAGGATGCAGTGTCAAGCAAAAACACATTGACATGTAGCATTAAACTCTGTAACACTGTACTGGATTTTTTTCGCTCTGTTACATCTTTACTTGATTCCTCACATGGACTTGACTCTCCAGGCCATTTCTCTCAAAATATTTTCTAATGCTGTTATGGTGGGTTGGTGAAGTCTAGGTATGTTTCTGACCCAGCACTGAGTTTCACCTTGTCCACTTTGACAGCTACAACACCATAGAAGAAGATGTGCTATCACTTGACAGGGCATGGAGGCTGTGGTGTGCCAAGTGAATCTATTATATTACATTCTGTTATGTTGATGCTGTAAATTAGGACAATGGTCTTGCTGCCACTGGTCTGTAGATTTGCATAGAGAATAGGGGCAGTTTTCCTGAGGCACAGTGTCCAGTGCCTGTGTGCTTTGGACTGAAGTGATGTAGGAGAGAGACAGAAGGAAGGGCAATATCATAAATGAGGCCAAGAGGGCCAAAGAACAGAAGGGCGCAATGTCTTTGCTTGGCCATTCTGCTCTATGTGCCTGGTAAAAAACAGCAGGGAACAGATCCAAACAATATGTCAGAGGAAACACTGGGAATAGCAACTGCCAGCCTAATAGGATCTGTGCTACAAGAGTGTGAAGTGTAAGTGTGTGTGTGTTCGAGGTTTATTCATTCAGAAAACCAGTTTGCATGAAGCCTTTTGAGTTTTGAAGAATTTGGGCATAATAAAAAGTTATAAGACCAAGAAGTCAAAAGAAAAAGTAAAATGGAATTTCAATTTTCAACATTTTATCCATTTTCCACGAAAACAAACTATGTGCAAATGATTGCTATGTTCACAATTGTAGCCCAGGGCCTCAGGTAAAAAAAAAAGGCTCAATTGCACAGAAAAACAGAATATTTCCATTTTTATCACAACTGTCCATATTCATTTCTGGGTGATTTTTACAACAAACAACTATGTGAAAATGTGTACTGTCTTCACATTTGTAGACCAAGGCCTCAGATGAAGAATAAACAAAAAATAAATAAAATCTCTATTCATAGTCTCTATTACACAGAAAAACAGAACTATTTACATTTTTATCAAAACTGTCCATATTCTTTTCTTGGTGTGTTTTTATGTTTGTTTGTTTTTTTTTTTTTAATTTCAATTTCTGTTCAGTAATAAGTTTGCAAACAGAATAGAACACCAAACACTAAAAACACACTGTCATTGGTTCAGCTCCTTGCGCACAGTTCACCAGCCAATTACACAACTTGTGATTGGATGAAAGACCGCCAACAAAGCTGCCAGTGATCTCATTCCCCAAAACGATATTAGATAAATAAGTACATAAAACATAAAATGATTGCTTTTATAATTTTTCCAAAGTGTTCAAAAATAACACAGTGGTTCCTTGATGGATTATCAGAACAAGGGACAGCTTGTTGTAACGGATGAAAAGTGCGATTCAGAACAGTTTTTAAAGTAAGTGTCTAGAATGCAGCATTCCAGAGATATTCTAAAAATAGTAATTAGAGTACTTTAATGTTGCATACAACAATGTCGACTCCAGAATAACTTCCCTCAGTGTTTCAGCCTGTCTGTGTCTACCACACAGTTCTGACAAATACTGGTTGAGTGAGCGAGGGGGGATAGTTAGGGCTCAGTTAGGAGTCTCCATGGATATGATTTTCTTTGCTAAATCCATTTGATGACAGGCTGAAATCAGAGCTCCACCAAGGAGACATTGTGACATCGGGGTGGTGCTGCATGGAAAGTCAGGGGATCATCAGAGTCAGTGGGCCTTTCTCCTTTGGGAGCCATGTATTTCTGTAAAAAACGGCAACCCATTCAATAGTTGTTGAAATATTTCAGTCTGGACCAAAGTGGTGGACCACCAACCGAATAAAAAAAGAAGGAACATCAAAGCCAGTCATGAAGGTCATTACAAATGTGAACATAAGTCTGTAAAAGTGAGCTTGCTGCAGTAATATATCAGATGATGCGCAGTAGATTGTTTAACAATACACTCCTGTATTTAATATTGTAAGTACATTCTTGTTTTTTGCACAGAAAAATACCCTGAAGTTTTATAAAGCAACCATAATGTATTTGTCAACAAGGCTGCTGCAGTTGTTTTTATTTTGTTTTTATTGTGAGGAACTTTCCAGACCTGCCATTCACCACCTGTCCACCAGATGCCCTCGGACTTTTCCCATCAATCCTGGTCACCTGACTCCCACATACACCTGCTCACCTGTTCTCGTTCCCTAATCATCCTCATTTGCCTCTCATTATCCCATCAGTCCCTCAGTAAATAACCAGCTCTCCAGCACTTTCCCTTCCCCAGATCGTCATGTCATTTATGTTGTGTGATTGTGTTCCAGCCACCTGTACCTGTTTCCCTGTTCCTGTTACCTGCTACTTGTGTTTTGACTTGATGCCTGTTTATGACCTGTTTGCCTGCCTTGACCCTCTGATGTGTTTGCTTGTTTGGACTGCCCTCTCTTGCCTGACTGTAAGCCTGTTTATTGGAACATTGATCTCTCCTTTGAACTACCAGTTCTACATTTTGGGTCCTCAATTCTGTTGCCTAGTGCACACCAGTGACAATATCAGGCATGCACCCAAGGATTGATTTTTCTGCTCCAAGAGAACATTTTAAAAAAACAGTCTAAATGAATATTAAAATAAGGTGCTTTACTTCAGGAACAAAACAATTAGCTAATCTGAAGTCTGAAGTGAAGTGTTATTTCATAGTGTTTAATGTTCAAAAAACATTTCCTGTTAGTCATTTAATTTGATGTTATCAGAATTTTTTCTCATTGGAGTTTTGGGTTGAAATAATTTCTTTTATCACAACCAAACACTGAACAAGATTTTTTTAGGTGACCCAAATGTTACAATTAACTTTCATGAACTGGAAACACACTGTGAAACACCTATAGTCTGTGAATCTGGGGTTACACCAGGATTACGTTACGTAATCAACACTGTGGTAGCGACTTGTCAATCACAACGTAGCCCTGCCTTAAAGCATACCCTGCTTTATCATCTATTTCACTCTAAATGGGGCCATACTTTACAAAGTGAACATCGTGTTGTATTGAAGAAGACTTGAAACTAGCGTTTGAGACCATAAACTCATTAGGAAAGTGTTTACTGAGGTAATAAATCAAGTGAGAAGAAGGGTCATTTTCTCATAGACTACAATTGGACTTCTTTTTGCAGCCAGTGGAGTCGCCCCCTGCTGGCTCTTAGAAAGCATGCAGGTTTAAGGCGCTTCTGCATTGGCTTCACTTTTCAGACCTGGAGCTATCTGCTTGTTTACTGGACACATTTTTCTCCTTATGGATGAGTTTATTTTAAGGAGTAACGTACAGTGTCTGCTGCTACCTGTGCTCTGAGACTGCTGGCTGGTTTTCAAACAGCCGTTGGTCCAGCTGCCAGGACAGAAGCCTAGTTTTTCTGTGTTTGCTGTTGGACCCACGACCACTCAAATTCTCTCAATCAAATTCCTTCTCCTAAGGTAATCAAACAAAAATAGATAACAAGATAACAGCAAAACATCTCTTAAATCAAACTTTAATCTCTCTGAGGCTCTGAATCAGGCATCTTCTATCAGCTTGACAGTATATCATTACATGTTCTAATGTGCACATAAATCTTCCTGTATTATGTTTCTCTATTTAGAGTATTATTTAGTCCTGTGTGACCAAATCTAAACCTTGATTTTATCAACTTTAATCAAATTTTTCCAACTTTTCTTGGAATACTGTAAAACCACCGTCCCTTCCTGTCTTCCATTGCTTTCGCCTTCAATCTCCGCTTAATTATACTCCTGCTGTAGTTAAGGCAATATCAATGTGGCTCTTTTTATGTTTTTTATTTAAAAAACTTTAAAAACTGCAGCTTTATTTGCTGGTTTGTAACATTTAATTCTAATGTGCTGGTATCCAAAAGTATAATCTTACATCTTATTATCTTATTATGGTATCAAACCACAATCTTACACCGAGCCCTGTCATTCTATATAATGTATGTTGTATATTCTATGTAATGTATATTGTATCTCTGTCAATGAATAACTAACTTAAACTGGATAGTGATGAACACACAACTGCTCTCAACAGACTTTTTTCAGAGCGGACATTTTGACATGTCAAAGCAGGAACAGCACAGGTGCAATTAATAGCCTACCGCTGCTGATGGCTGAATCCATACCATTTAGTTTCTCCAAATTCATGACTCTGGTATATTGCATGATGGTTCACCAGTATAGCTTTCATGGACACATGAGTGGAACCAAGCCTTTATTAATGTTATCAGATGTTAGACCTGTATTCTTCCTGCTATGACAAATCAGAATGGCTGTGAAAAATGCACATGGTCTTGCCTCTGTCCATCACTGATTCTTTACAGTTAAACTATAAATGCAATTTGATTGGCTGAATTCTGCGTAGATCTGTATGAAATTGTAGCAGAGACTTTCTGTATAGGTCTTAATTGTATGAGAGTTCAAAATACATTCCTTATCTTTGATCTTTTCTAGTAATGTAAACTCTACTGTTCAAGTACTATTGCTGTAAGTGGCACTGTTGGACTAATGTTTAGTTGAGCTACAGTATATTTGTTGCTTTCTGCAGAACTGTCTATTCAAAACTTTTTGTTTCCCTCCTCTCCTTTTTTTTGTTCCTTTTACGACCTCAGAAGCTCGATCATCACGGGTCTTAAGGCGGGTGTGTGGGACAGACACCAAATTTAGCATATTTGACCTAAGAGTGTGAGCTGATGAATTCGGGTGAAACAGATCAGCCATGTATGCAGGAGCCTGACCGTGCAATGCTCTGTAAGTAAGAATGAGAATTTTAAACAGGATCCTATACACAACAGAGCCAGTGAAGAGATTTAAGTTTAGGTGTAATGTGAGACAGTCTATTTGACCTAGTGAGTAGTCTTGAGGCAGCATTCTGGATTGCCTGCAGACGTACTAAGTGAGGAGAAAAGTGTGTTACATTAGTCAAAGTGAGATTATATAAAGGCATGTATAAGCATCTCTAGTTCAGCAGTTGAAACTACAGATTTCAGTTTACTAATATTTCTCAAGTGGAAAAAACAAAAACGCACATGTACATAATCTCAAAGCCTGATATTGAATATTATAACCTTTTTCAGAAGTGTAGCCTACTTGTTACAAACCCATACATGGCTGCATTGTTATGTTCTTGGTTTAGCTGCACAACTGTGCTGTTGCTATTCTGATTCAATTTGTGATGAACATGAATTATTGGCATTCATGGCTTCCACATGTTTGTGGGTGTTGTGCAGCTGGCTGTTCTGCTTGCTATGCTGCTGAATCTCTAATGATTTTAAATCTGTGTATTCATTTGCAGTGTTTGTGTGTTCATTCTCACTGGTATCAATAAAAAAATAAGTTAATGCAGCAGTTTAGCTAATTGTCTCTTGTTTGGCATGTGCTTGCCTTGTTGCTGATGTCAGAGTGAAGAATTTGAATTCTCTTGTCGAGGCTGAACTGGTTTCTGACATATTTAATTCAACTTTGATTTATGTTTGTTCATATTATAATGGAATCTATAGCTGAACTCCTGCTCACTGCTAATTTATTTAGCTTAAAGGAGAGGAGAGAAGGCCTAGTTTGCATAAGAGCAACACGTCTTTCTCTACGTAGTCACATTTTAGTTTATTTCCCTTGTATTAGTATCCCAATTTATGAAAGTGGTGCTGTAATAGTTTTTCTTACCATCTGTGGGTCCATTGGTCTCATTTCATTTTAGTACATTATCACAATCAACTTACAGAGACTTGAAACTTGCTTCATATAACTTGTTTTTCGTTAAAGTTACTTGAAAATGATATTAGTGCTAAAATATCTGAGTGATCTGTGAATTCCTCCCGATGGTGCATTCACATGCAGAAGTGAAGTGAAGTGAAGGCAACAGCTTCTACTTGCAGCTGCCTTATAGCATTGCATTCATAAGCTATGATGTTTGGAAACTCAACAGGGAATATGGATATCATAATTTTGACATCACCGAATGGTCTATGAATGATGAGACAGAATGTACCGTAAAAGCACAATTCCTCTAGGTCAAACTCAGACGTGCACAATCATTAGATGATCAGGGCTGGAAAGCTGGCATAGTAGTTAGTAAACAAAAAGTTGGTAGAAAAATAACTCCGAAGTGATGTTTCTTGATGATTACACTTCCTATGGAACTACTGTTGTTCCCTATCAGTTTGATATACCAAGGAGGAAATGATGCTGAAGGCAAGGCAGTGATGCAGTGGATGAACCAACATGACAAAGTTGTGCATCCTTCCTAGAATGCTTTGGTCAGAAACATGGTGTGCTTCATGGAGCAGAGTGTCCAATCAGAAGTACATGTGGAGAGGACATCTGTCCTACTCACTGATCCAGCACAAAACTACAGGGAATACAAGGAATGTATGTCTCTGCCATGAAAATTAGTCCCAGGATAACAGATTGTTTTACATCATGAAACCATGATAGAAAATTCTGCAAAATATACAAAAACTAAAATATGCATGTTTTGGGAAATGACTGGCACTAACAGAAGGTTTAAGGAGATAATAGTTATTTTGCTTAAACATGCAAAACCTCATTTAACATAGGTTAGATACATTTAGTTTAGTATATTTCCTTTACTGTTATCTTGCTAAACGTTCATCTGAGCTGTACTGTCAGCTACTGTATTTCTCAGGTGAGAAGGGCTTTGCTAGCATTCAAGGGGAATTGCAACATGCTGTTGCGTATATTCAGGAAGGTGGATCACAGTGGCTCTGTTGTTGTGGGATTAGCTGTCTTAACTGAATTCTCGTTGCTGCTCAGATTCTTTGAGAGCTTCCTCAAACAGCACAGCCTGTACTGCCAAATCTAACTATGTAACCGTTTGCTATAAATGGTCATTCCTTGACCTAAGTGTCCCTGAAATAACAAAGCAGCATCAAGATCAAACATTACCAGAACAGAAACAAGAAGCTCAATACTTAATAGAAACCAAAGCGCTGAGACAGGGCATATTTATGCTTAAAATTACAAATGAATTAGGTAGCATGACTCAATGGTTACACTCCTGTCCTTGAAGCTGTAGTTGTCTGTGTGTCTGTTTGATGTGTGAAAGAGAGGCGCTGGCTCTGATATGAAAGGAGATCTCATTCCAAATTTTTTGGGTAAATGTGGATAAAGCATCTTTGATCATAGCTGGTTCTTCAAAGCTGGTACAAGGGTTGAGTACTTGTGATGGCCCTAGTTACATGTTCCTGTCTTATTTAAAAGTAATTACACTGCAGTGTTTCAGCCCATCTTCTCTCACTATATAAAACTGAAAAATGTTTGCTGGGCTGACTGAGTGACGGAATAAAGGGTGGGGAGAGTGCGGTGTGCTCTCTGATCAGATTTTTATCTATTTCATGTCAAAGTGATAAATACAGATGGGGGCAGAGTGGACAGCAGAGTGAATTTCAAATACCAATGGCTGCCTTTTTTTCTGGCAACTAGTCATGATCCAAAGTTTAATTACCCTTTTAAACTGTATTGAAAAAAAAGAAAAAAGCAAAGGAGTGAAAACATTGTTTTGGAAACTAAAGGTGTTGTCAGGTATTTGCACCACTTTGGTCATTTCCTGGCTCTAAATAAACCACACTTGGCTGAGGGGAGTGCATTACTAGATTATCCTGTTATTGAGGCCCCCCGACTTTGCTGTTGGGCCTCTATTTGCCACCACACAGCAAATCTCACACCCTACATTATTTATATCTAGTTTTAATTTTTGCATCAGATTTTGATTTAGTGTCTTATAACAAAAATGATGATTCATTTTAGTCATTAGATTTTTTTGTTAGTTTTAGTCTAGTATTCATCATGCATTTTTCACTTTGTTTATTCTAAGCATTTTGTGGTTGAGCTATTGCCATCTTTGTGCATGGGTACCATGGTTATTGGTTCATTGTGAGGAGAGGCCAGTGTTAACTTGCAGCCCAGTCTCATGGACTCTGGAGCAAAGAAGCTGTATTGTTTTTTCTAATTTGTTATTCATTTTTAACTATAACCATTACATCAATCAACCTTTAATCACAAGATTTTATCCTTACTTTTACTTTATTTTAATTTTATCAGTAGTCTACAGTCAATGGTCTTCAATATAGCTCCTCTGCTCTGTCCGGACCGTCTGACCTGCTGCTAATGCAACGCCACTAACACACTGTTAGCTTAGTCTGTTAGCAACTGCTACCACCAATGTTACTGAGAAAAATAAATAAAACAGCTCACAAGCTTATTAAATATGTATTTACAGAGCTGTGTGAAAGTTAATCAGGGATCCTTTCTAAGAACTGGAACAAAATCAGCTGATGCATAATCGCAGACGGGCCGGAAATAAAGCTGCTAACATTAGCTAGCCCGATTCACTCAACAGTTCATAGAACTCTGATTTTAATCCTGCTGCTTTGGTTGTCAAACTGTCACATTCAGTCTGTCAGTCAAACTGTTTATTGTTTATTGTTATTCTTGTCTTGTTTTATGTGTTTTTTATTTTTATTTTTACATGTTAAAATAAAATTGACTACACTAAACTAAACTGTCAGGTTTTATCATGATTTATGTGAGCAGCCCACTTTCAGAAAAGGACAGCAATAACCGTTGGATCATAACTTAAAAGAGACTGAGATTATTCAGACCTTTCTTGACCAATATAACAGGAACAGTGGGGAGACACTTTCTTTCCTTGTTGCTACATGTTTAAGTTTCATAAGAAGCAGGCAGTGTGGCTAAAGCAGATGTCACAGGTGTCATCCATTTTGATAGCATGGTCTCACCATGACACCAGAGGGAGAAGATTCATCAGTGTGAGATGTGTTGATATGTGCAGAAGTGATAGTAGCCTCCCAACCTCCCTGGTGTTTTACTGGGAATGTTACCATCTGATTAAATGTTGAGCACAGCAGTGTTCCTCATGGAAACATGGAAACAGAACCAAAGCACAGCATTTCCACCAGCCATAGTTAAAGGTTGGTTTCCAGTTATGACTTAGAATTTCCTCCCTTATTCATAATACCTGGACACTGTTTTCTTAAAAATATCAACTCTGAAAAATTGCTAAAATTAATGAAAAATACAGAATATCTAATAACATGATTAAAAAAGCTGGAAGATGGATGTCTTTCAGAATTCTCCCTGGGATTGTCCTTTTAATTACATTTACTGGATGTGAAAGTGATTATAATTCAGCCACATCTGTGTGAAGGTTTCTGTTCCCATCACATTTTTCCATTTAATTTCCATACACCATTCCATACACCAAGAAAAGGCTCCAGTGAACATCGCTCTTTTCAGCGCCCTTCCATCGCCACAGTGGCTGCTATTGGGAGCAATTCAGTTCCTGATTGGAAGTCATGCCGCTGTAGACAAAAAGTAGTAAAATAGCTCATTTAGTGAGCCATCATTCGCTTCAACTCCCATTCTAAATGAAACACCTGGCTTAGAATGACTTCATTCATCTGAACTCTCTTTAACTCTACAGCTGGCAGCATTTCACCTATTACAGTAGATATAAAGAGCAAATTCTCAAAGGGCACCTAGAGAGGGGAAAATGGTCTCATCATGACTCCAGATACATGCCTATTTAACATTGCTATGTTCACACAAAGCAGAGTCTGTAAATACTTAGCTTTGTTAGCAATATTTACATGTGCACAATTCTCTGTAGTATTGCAGCACTGTGAGTAAGGCAGTCGTCTCTTAACTATTTACATCACTCCGTAATTTCAAAGTACTGATGATCAGGATATTTAGAAGTGTGAGGAAGCCTGACCACAGTGGCTAGGAAGGTGGTAGGAGGCAGACTCAGACTCTTGTTGAATGAGTAAAAACTGATTTTTTCAGTCCAGTGTAGCAAAAAACAAAAAAACGTCTCAAAAAATGAAATGAACACAAGCAAAATCAAAATTAACTAGCTCAACTCAGGATAAAGCAAACTAAGGCATGATAACATGCACACAGCTACACTGTCATCTTCTAATTTCTGCTCCACTAAACCTACATCTCTCCCCTTACATAGGCTCTCCAATCTACCAGGCAGAACCATATTCCTTTCCCTGATGCCACCTTGTATATAACAATGCTACTTGTATCAGTCAGCATTGTTTACACAAAACACATCCACATCATTAAACCTCAACTTGAGCCAAAACAAGTACAAATCATATAGATACTAAACCAAACCTTTAACTACGTAACATAAATCCCCCTATACTTGGTCTAACCCAGTGACATCACTGAAGATGTCACCCAGTGTATAGATATAAGAAGTAGTTGGGTGCCCCCTCCTTTTGTTTGTAGGGCACATGGTGGGTATGGTAAGAAAATGATTAACTTATGAAATGCAGAACTAAACCAATAAACAACAACTAAACTTAACTTGTCTGTGTTTTACTTTTATCAAAAATATTGCTGGTATGTAAACTGTAACCAAACATAATGCAAACTACAAACAAACCCAGGAAAGTCTGTCTGCAAGTTACAGATTGATCGTGGACCTATGGCTAAACAAACAATTAACAAGCATGGTTAAATTAATAAGCTATATGGCACTGAGAGTGAAAATTGTGAAAAATGGTGTGTTCTCACCCACTTTGTCACAAGAAGGAACTGGCTCATACCCCAATATAAAATTTCTATCCATCCCCTTTCTAAACCACCTTTTCTCATGACAGGTCACCAATCACAGTTGCCAATAGGACTTTTCTGCTCAATTGGGCTATTTTTCTTGGTTTAGGTGGTCAAAATGGCTTGTGATTCAGGCTATCTAATCAAAAATAATCTGGGATGTAGGCAGAAGTCAACAAGCCGCCAGTGGCAGTTCACTTGTAATCCATCATATGTATATCACTGTTATGTATGTAAAGGACTTCACTCAGCTAGCGCTTGAGCAGCTTGCTCACAAAAAAAAGAAAAGAAAAGAAAAAGATCAAGCGATTTGTTTACACAGGACTGACGGTAAACTGTCATCCTGCTGATCTCTTTCTAGCTATTGTTACATTTCCTGCCTGGAATTCCCTTTTTATAGTACCATGTTTTTTTTTTTACAAAATCATGTGTTTCGTATTTTTATGAAATTATACATTTCTTCTGATTTACAATGCAAGGAACCATGAAGTTTGATGATTTAAATCATAAGCCAGAAAGTAATAGCTGCTGGGTATAATAAGCTTCTCCACAGCACTTTCATATCCACGCTGTGGAGGCTGGACAGAGGCGCTACGTTCATTTTATTTTTTTCCAAAGCTTCTGTCATAACAAATTTCAGACCAGTGTTTTGAAAGTGAATAACTGTGATTAACCCAAACATCTCAGCTTCTACTGTCAGTATAAATATGTTCCCTTCCACTCTGACACGTAATGCACTGCAAAAACTCTTTCTAAGTAATTGAGATAATCTTATGTTTAGTTTTAAAATCTCGTCTGACTTGCTTTGAATATGAATTTGATTATCTAGTACTGACTATACAAGGTGTTTGGCTTAATTCAAGTAAATGTCTTGCCTTGTCTTAATTAGCATTTTAGAAAAATCTTTTTTGGGGCTTTGTTTGGATACAAGGGACATGTCTGTTACAGGACCTCCAGTATGTTTTGACACTTATTTTAAGATCTGGAGTTTCAAGACAAAAACATCTTACTTTAAGTTTTAGTCTTACTTGCATGAGCCTATATTCTCAGCTTCATACTGGGGCAAAATATATAATATCTAGGATCAATATCATGTATCAAGGTTTAGACTTTTGTTTGCATGCATTTGTGAATTTTTTTATTTTTATTTTTATTTATTACTTTTCACATTCCTTTGACATCAATAGTTCTTTCGATATTTTATGTCCCTTTCAGTACAATACAAACATACTGTATTCAGAATAATCAGTAGAACTAACACTAGGGGTGTGGCACACAAAAATCACGGTTCAGTATGTACCTTGGTTTTGGGGTAATGGTACAGGAGAGAAAACAAAAGAGAGGTAGAAAATGAAATTTTGGTCCTTTATTGTAAAAAATGTAAACGTCAAACAATGGCTTTAGTTGCTCTGCAGTGGAAAAGGAAAACAACCTTTCTGTTTCTTGCAAGGAGTCAGAGCATCTGCTGACAACTGTTGCTTTCTGTGATGCTGGAGCTCAATTTATGGTTGCAAAACTGGTTCTTACGAAATGTTGTTTGACCACAGTCTGAAATCAAGTGCGTTTGTAGTTGTTCCAAATGGAAGTCACTTACCGAACATCCTGTACCAAACAGTTTGGGATGAATACACATATTGTTACACCCCTACCTAAAACCTTTCTCTGATGACCAAAACAATATAAACCAGAAGAGCACATATTGTATATCTACAGTAATGATTACACAGGTGCTGTGTACAGACTAAATGATGATAATTCATGAAAAAGCACTAACTTTGAAGTAATTCCATTGTTATTGGTCAAAAGTGTCATCAAAGGTAACATTTTCACTATGACCATTGTTCTGACCCCAGTCTGTGTTTGTTGTAAATTAGTGACATGTACAAGCAGGTTGAGGTACTGTTCATTTAAGATTCTCCCCAAAATGCTGTATCTTCCATGTTGTTTTTTAGTCTACACAGCACAGCCAAGCAGTAAAACATGCAGGCTCAGTGCAGCCCCGTAGAGTTTTTTGGTTTGATCTTTGTAGTAGAGCTGTATGTAAGTATGGTCACTTAACTTTGTGTCATTTATTTATTTAGTTATGTGCTTAAAAAAAAAACATTGTTAAAAGGATTTTGTTGTAGTGGGTTTGAGATGAGCTAACTACCTGCTAAACTAATCAACAGACGCTTTTGCTAGCATAGACTGATTTCTAAGTCAACACATTACTAACACAAACTTATGTTAGTCAGTTTGTATAAGTTACGTAGGCTAACTGTTACCTCATTTGGAAACCTGTGAAGAAGGAAATTGTTGTCTTGTTTTTGCACATATTTAATTGTGTTATGTAAATCAACATGAAGTACAATGTACTGAGTCTTGTGTTACCTATCCGTCTAGCTATGCAGTGTGATGCATCTGCAAGGGCAGAATAACCATTTTTAACAAGAGTCTACAGCCATGCTTGCAGCTCTGTGAGGTGGTAGGTAAGACGTTAAGCTTTAAGACTAGTGCAATGCTAATTCACTTCGGAATGGGCCAACTGCTTGACCTCCAGCCGCTACTTCAACCCATAGAGAAATTAATACAGTTGATGTGAGGTGTGAATGAGTATATATACCAACAACATGAAAGAAATTAACATTCGATTATACACAAATGACATAAATAATAGGCTAAATACTCTAATAGTAAATACATGTTCTTTTCTCATTTCAAGTAAAATAAGGGCTGCATTTAAAAATAAAATAAAATGTGCATCCTAAAATAAAGTGGATCGATCATACTGGGCTCTTAGTTATTTCCTATTTTCTGTGCCTTCAGTTAGGATTTGAGAGGTTATGTTTGCCTGTCTGTAGTGACACCTCACAATTGCCATGGCCTCCAAGCATATGAGACAAACTGGTTTTGAACTGCCTGTAGGAGTATTTCCTTCATTTTGCAAGTAACTACAGTCACTGTATATTGAGCTCTAAGCACTTCCAATATGCGGGTGACCTATGTTGAACAGTGTACTTGAACGCCTCCTGTGTAGTCACTCACTGCTGATCTGCTAAACATGCTGCTAACGCTATGCTTTCTGTCTAGACATGGGGTAAGAATGTCCATTCTTGATTAAACGCTCTGTTTTTGCTGTCTACTTTTCTCTTTTTGGAGCACTTTTCTCTGTCTTGCCTCACGCCTTGTCTCTGTCTCTCCCTGCCCTACCCCTGCACAGAGCAAAGCGGCTCATTGATCACTGGTTTATACACAGTTTATTAATATTAAATGTATCACATGTCCAAATTGCACCAAATTCGACACTGCACTTCCTTTGTTTCCCAGTAATGCACCCACCAAGTGTGGAGTTGATCGGATGAACGGTTCAAGAGATACGTGAATGACATACATACAGACAGACATGATATCAGCATGTTAGCATGCTTAACACGCTAATTGTTTATTAGTACTAAACACAAAGTATAGCACACACTGATGGGAATGTCATTATTTTTGCAGGTATTTGGTCATAAACCAAAGCAGTTTTGACATGATGGTGCTAGATGGACAGTTAAAGGATCACTAAAGTAATTGAGATTCATCCCTTGGGGGCCATGAATTTTTGTACCAAATTTTGTCCCAATCCATACAGTTCATGTTGAGTAAAAATTTCATGTCAGTCCATCCTATAATTGATGAAACATTTCACTCAAAACCAAAAAGTTCAATCTCATAGTGGTGTTAGAGCAGTGGTGGACTCAGGCTAACTGAGGGACAGGAGCGAAAAAATATATAGGCCACCTGATACATTCAATGGGCCCCATCAGCAGAAGACAACGATGTATGTTTGGTAAAAAGGCTATATCCCCAATTAAGATTAAGATTTTATGGGATGATTCAGAATATAAGGAAAACACCTCTGTATTAAAAGCATGTACTTTTTAAACATTTATTTTGAAACATCTCTGTAATAAAATACAGGGTATGAGTAAGGTTTTAAATATTTATTTCTCAACACATCTGCAGTAAAAACCTGGAAATATTAACATTTTGAGAATTAGCTGTTTTGAGCAGTCTTGTCAGGGAAGCAAGAAGCAAGATTGGTGAAATCAAAAGGAGAATTCTTTTGGCCATGAGTTTGTAAATGTTAATGACCTCATTATGGTCAACCGGGATGTCCCTCTCAATGGACAACAGCAGAAGATCTGAGAGCCTTCCTTCTCCACATCTATTTTTAAGCTGGTTCTTGATCACCTTCAGTTTGGAGAATGATTGCTCAACTGATGCAGTTGTCACTGGCAATATAGCATATATTTTGAGGAGTTTTGTCTGTTAGCAGAGTTACTCAAAAGGTTTCCCTCCAGATTTCATAACTGTTTTCATGTCTGGATACATTTTTAAAACTTTTTAACATGCCAGGCTTGAGTTCTCCTGGGCATCCCTCTAATTGCTAATGGGTGATGCAAACATACCTGTATCTCTCTCATCTCTTCCCTGCTGCCTCTAGCTGCATTTTGCAGATCTCTTTGTATTGTCTTCACTTTTCTGTCTCTTCTTGGCATTCCTCTACAATTGCAATTTAAACCAAGCTAAAGGGTTGTAAACACAATTTGAGAAAAGAGTACTTTGATTTCCTTTAAGGTGTTACTACACCACCAGGTTGATGTCCAATTTGTAGCAAATATTTACTGAGATGACTAAGTACATATCTAGCCAGCTTACAGCTTAGACTGCACAGACCCAAAGACAACAGAACAATCTAAAGAGGGTGTGACTGAGCAAACTAGTGAGTAGTATTGTGCCAAAATGGAATGTCAGCTACAACTACAACATTTTTAAGGGTGCTTTATTTTCCTAATGGTCAGCCTACATAAAGGATGCATTAATACTCACCATAATGGCCAGTTTACTCAACCGTATAGGGCACAGTATCTCATGTTCTTCACTGGAAGGGCACTTCATCATATTTTCTCTTATACAGTACACCCTATAGGGCACTTCACCATGTGTTTTCTTTCATTGAAAGGGCACTCAATTCTGCACTTCTGTATGTTAGACTAAGGCGAACCCTAAAAGTCACTTTTTCAGAGATTTCATGGCAGTATTCGGTTGACATGTTGGCTCATTGGTTAGTATGCATGACTCCCAATCTGACGACTGTAGGTTTAAAACCTGGTTTTGGGTTCTGTGCGGGTATTCCCTGTGTGAAGTTTTGTTGTCTAGAAACAAGGATTGCACTAATCTTATTTTCAGTAATTTGATCTTGTTTTAAGACTTCTGGACATCCAGAATTATTCTGAGAAATCTTATTCAGTGACAGTCACAAAAGCTCATCTAAAGTGTCTTCACTGATGTTTGATAGGGTATTTTTGCAGTGTGGCAGCAATGCTTGAGAGCAAAGCACATCATAAACCAAAATCCTGGTTCATCTGTACTTTCACCTTTTGTCATTTGCCTCAAAAAATTATAAGATACAGGCTTTGGATACACAGACGATACTTGTTAGTAGGACTTGGCTGTTGGCTGTGATCTTTTTTATGGAATAAGAAAAATATAGTGTTACTAGACGTCCTCTAATGATGACTGATGATTGTTGGAAAACAAACCACTAGCTCTATGGTATGATGATGTCTGCTTAAAGGGGGGGATTCCTTTATATTCACAGAATAGTGTCACCTTTGTAAAGTGTTACAGCTGCCTCAGCTGCCCATTTGTTCGTTCCTCTCTTGTCTATTGCTCTACCCAGGTCCCCTCCACATAATCAGTCCACAATGAGGTGCACCTGGCCAGGGGGGAAGGGTTAAATGCTCCAGGTTCCTGCTGCAGAGAAGAGGCTTCTTGTTTGTGGACTGCTAGTCTTGCTGCCTCTCGGCCTGGGATTTTATTTTATTCAGTGTTTCTGTATTTTGATTGCTTATAGTATTTATTTAGTGTCTTGGTTGTTTTGTATGTTTTTGTTAATAAATCCCATGGTTTGAATATTTTGAAAGGTGTTGGGGTCTTACTTTGGGTAAATGGAGAATTGTTGTTTCTTTTAACATTAATGTCTTAGCACAGAAAGAACAAAAACTAAATCCAGTAACTTCTCTTTTTTGTTTGTTTTCAAAACTTATTTGATTAACATTTATTTCCTCCTCTACAACACATATAAATGCTTTCATGAACTGGGAACATGTTAAGACCTTGCTATACTGGTAATGGAGAGAGCAAACACTTTGATTTCAATGAAAATTGTGTTGATTCAATATATTTTAAATTCAAATGACAAAACCCAGAACTTAAAGAGAGTCTTCTACAATATGTCAGTACTCATTCTAACATACTATGCAGTCAAAGCACATCCCTTTTTGTTTTTGGCAAAAGATGAGAGAATGAGAGATGAAAGAAGAATGAACATGTGATTCCCTCTGTTACAGCAGAGTCTGTTCATTAACAAGCATTATTCATAACATTCTTTCAAGTCCATTGTCAATCAATATTTCCAAACTCAAGAGGATTTTTAAAATTTCAGGCTTAGTCCAGTCTTCGTCCTAGCGTTGTCAATTAAAGGTCAAAGAAACAACTCAAATGTATTCCTTTTCAAAAAACAGTGAACAAAATAAACAAGCAGGCGGTCATGTCAATCTGTCAGGGATGCAACACGGTAGGATTTGTTTGGTTGAGATAATTTGGTGTTTTTTGTGGATATAGTGCTTCAGTTCAGTTCCACTTTTTCACACTGCACAGGTTTTTCTTGTGCTGCTTCCAATACCTGTCAAAAACCAGCCTCTGCTTTGAACTACCTCTCACCTGGACGAGTGACCACCTGCTCCCCGGCTGAGCAGCGGAGACACAGCTTCATCTCTGTGTTAATGGCTGACGGCTGAGTGGTTGTGGCAGGCAGCCTTCTGCAGCCTCCGTGCCTCGCGTGTCACCCAAGGGCCCGGTGGATGGGAGTGGATGGGTGTGAAAGTGGAGACGGTTAGCACTTCCACATCTGTCAGCTGGGGTTGGCAACTCACACCTAACATTTACGTAGGTGGAGAAAGGCGAGGGCAGAGAGGGCAGGGGAAGAGAAAAAGAAAATGACAGGATGACTATGTGTCATGGATTTGGTTTGTATAAATTTAGAACTACTGTTTGGATGCCAAGACTAATGGAAAAGAGATGGAAAATGGATGAATTAACAACTCACATGTAAAGTAAGGGTCTCTTGTAGGTTTATACATTTTCCATCTCATTCAAGTACAACTTAAGATAGCTTAAAGGAGCACTTCAACATTATGGAAGATTATTTTGGAAGTCTTATTTTCTTTCTTGCCGAGAAGATTGATACCACTCTCATGTCTGTCTTTCTGCTGGTTGCCTGGCAACTTCACAGAGATGACAAGACTCCAGGAAGTGACTCTGCCTGGCCAAGAAATGGTCCAGCACATAACTCCCTGTTAAACCTATGGATGTATAAAAGGATTATATTATACCCAAAGAATGGCGCCCATTTACTTGCATGTAAATTGCTCACCTGGCACATGAGCCAAAAACAATTTCTAGCTTCCAGGTTTGCTACAGCTGAATATGTGCAGTAGTGTTTTTCCTACTATGGGGAACATGCTCTTAGGGCCCCAGGGGATTTTTTTCACTGCACTATCAGGAGTGGCAGTTGGAAAAAATTGGCAGCAAGGCTTAGTGGTGTTACTTTATCAGCTGTCTTCATACATCCATGGTTAAACCACAACATGATGTTCTTCCTCTTTGGTTTGTGTACAGATTAAACAAACAAGATATAACTTCTTAATTAATGATCTTTAAGCAGCTCTCAGGTAAACTGGTTTAACTGGTCACCTCAGCTCAACCTGCTGTTGTTAGCAACATTCAGCATCTTTTTTTTTTTTTTTTTGCACCAAGATTACATTATGCTAAACCAGTTGTCCACAGGAAATATTAGGTTCTACATCTTTTTTTCTAGCTTTTTTTATTTGCCATTAACCTAAACCTGAAAAGGGATTTATTCCTAAAACATTAAAGAGTAACTCATCACCAGGCTAAAATGTAGTGTTTTACTACTCCGGTGGGTGTGGTCATAAGTGTGCTTTGGTTATGCCTGTAACAGTGAAGTCATAAGATCCTGGAGTACACTTATACATCACTGCGGCAAGGTGACAAGATACAAGATTTTCATAGGGAATTAAGTTACTTTTAAAAGGTCTACAGGTTATCTGCTCAAGTATAACACCGCTTCAACTAGAGGAAGCATAGTCAACCATGAAATGAGATGATAAATTATTTTATAGAGACTTTTTGATCCTAGAATATGGAAAGTAAACCCCAGGAACATGCTTCACTTTTTGCTGACACCAGTGGAACAGAGGTTAGCACCGAACATGATGTCATGACCTGTTTGCAAACAGCTACTTACACATCCAACAGACACAGAACGTTAGTTATGTAACATAACTCCAGATTCTATGAGTATAGGTGTAACTTCTAACCTCTAAGAGCTGTCAATACTGGATTTATCCCCATATGCATGCGCAGTCATGAGGATTTTCTTTCCCATCATTGTACATTGTACAGTTGCCTCTCTCAGGTTCCTATACAGTATATAACACAATCAGAACCTGAGCTCTGCTCCCAAAAAGCCGGTATTTTCTTCAGCTAATCCCGGTGGAGCAGGGGGCCTAAGTCTTAGAGGGCTATGCCTATATTCATAGAATCTGGAGTTACGATACGTAACTAACTTTCTATTTTGTATAGGGTTTGTCCTTTAAGAGCTGTCGCTGTTGGGTTAAGGGCGAAGCTGATGTAATCAATGCCTGTTCACAACCCAATAAATGTGAAGTGTAATAAGGCAGGGAGGCACCGGCTGTGCCATGCTTAACACCATGTCAGCCCTGTGTGGAAAAGGGGCCAAGTGATATTACACTCTCCCCAAATAGCACTGCTGCTGCAGAAGGGTGGGATGTTGATTACTTATCATAAAGGTCCCCCATGCAGCCCACTAATCCATGATGATGGTATTAAAGGCGCAGGGTTTGACATGTGCGTAAAAGCGCCAGATCTGACCAGGCATCATCTGCCATTTAGCATGTTTAAAACTAAATGAGTCAGGGTGGACTCAGACACTTCATGCAGGTTAAAATAGATGAAAGGGCATGGAGAAGCCCAAGGTGCTGTTGCACGGATGTCTGCCACTGTCATCCCTCTGAGGAGGGCCTTGGATGAGGATAAGGCTCTCATGGAGTGCGCCTGGACGCCCTGCTTTGCTCCTGTTGCAATGTTCAATTGTGTGAGGGCATCGCACAGCCAGTGAGACAGACAATGTTTTCACAGAGCCATGCCTTGTGAGCAAATCCACCTTATCTTTCTCAAACCTGTCCCACAACATCTGGATGAGTGTGGGACTCAGATTCCACTCATTGGGGGATGGACCCCCACATCATCATCAAGTCCACAGCACAGTTCTGTACCACTGGGATGTACACTGCTCTGCTGGAGAGCCGGTCTCTGTGTGACCACAGCAGGAGGCTCCTGGCTATTTCCAGCAGTTGGGCTGAGCGCACACTGCCCTGATGGTTAATGTATGCCGCCACTGTCATGTTGCCTGTCCTTACTATGACATGTCTGTTTGTCAGCAGTGGAGCAAAATGTTTTAGCACTTTGAGTATCCCTGGACAGCTCCAGTCAGTTTATGTGCAGGGATGATGGATTCTCACATTTTCCCCCCGAAACCTGTGACTTGCACATGAAGTGTAGCCTCTTGAAATTAGCCTTGATATCCATGTATTCATGGGTAGCAGGCTTTGCCACATTGAGCAGTGCTCTGTAAGCTGTCACATGCTCATCACAGCCCATGAGAGGGCTGTCTTGAAAGGGCTAGTGCTGGCTGTGGTGCCAGCACTGTGGTGTGGTGAAAGCTCTGTGTTCAGTTCCGTGCATTCAAACCATGAGTCTGAAATAGGCCGTCCTGAAATATCACCACTAACTTGCCCTGATGGGTTGGAGGTGGGTGATGATTCTTTACGGTCAGTAATTTATATTTTAAGTGAGGATTTATTACTCATGAAAATGTGAAGAAGTGACTGGGCTGCTCCTGCTGCACTGTTTTGTGTATGCAGTGGCAAACCTCTGTTTTGTGTGGGGAGCGTGTGTCTGTGTGAAAGAAGCTACAAAAAGCTCAGTGGGAACATAATTGGACTGGGAGCAGACGGAGAGGAAACTGCTCTTTAGAGAAAAGTGGTTGGTCCTGAAAAGGGCTGTTGTGTTTCCTTAGTTTAGTTGCATCGAGACACATGATCCCTGCACTCCATTGTTGCCACTGACGCTGTTGTTTTCGAGGTGCCTCAGGGCAGGTTAGACAAGGTGCACGCTGGCTGCCGGTTCTTGACCGGATGGTGTGGAGCCTGCTGAGCCATGGCCGCTGGAGGAGGATGTTGTGGTGGGGGAGGAGGAGGTGGTGCTGCAGCGGATGCATGCTGAGGCACAGCTGCAGCTGGGGCTGCAGGGCACTTCTTCTTGGAGTGAGCAACTTGGCACTTCTGAAGAGGCCTCACCCTTTTTGCTTCCTTGGCTATTTCATGCAGGTGAGCTGTGGTGCTTTGGAAGAGTGGTCCAAATAGCTCATGAGGGGATATGGCAGCATCCAGTAGCTCCTGTCTGATTAGATGAAGCTGAGACATGTGCAGCCAGATATTTCTCTGCATCATAGTTTGCCACACCATTATTCTAGATGAAACCGCTGTTGTCACCATGGCGAGAGTCAGGACAGCTGTCATAACCTTCCCAATGTCTGTGACTAGGTCTGGGGAAAGAGCCCTGGGTTTAGTGGCCATAATGGAGACAGCTGAGGACAGCAGCGCTATGTTGTTTTGAACTGCCGCAATCTGAGAGGCACACTGGTGTGAACAGTCAGAGAGGTGAGCATAAACTTGATTCTGAAGAGTCAGTGGCAATGGCTTGCACCTGCTGACAAAGGTTGCCTTGGGAAGAAGGATTTTAGCTAGGCTCTGCTCTAGTGGTGGGATGGTGGGAGACCCTTTTTCTGTATCCCTGTGGACTCTGGTGAAAGGCTTGTACCTGGACAATGGTGTTCTGTTTTCTGGGATAGGAAAACGTTGCCTCCATAAAGGGCTGGAGCTCCGTGAAGCGAGGCCACAGTGAGGGACGTTTGGCTAGCGGCTCCTGTTCATAGATGTCCCAGCTTAAAAAGCCATGAGCAGGTGCAGGTTGTTCTGCCGGTATTGCAATGCCCCTCAGATCTGCTGCCTTCTTGATGTTGCCCAGTAAGTCCTGGAAAAGTCTTTTGACAGCTAGCATATGGCTGGCAGACTGACACGTAGAAGGAGAGAGCCACTGCGGTGGAGCTCCTGGCCACAGTGGGGACAGGAAGAGCACCACTGTGATAATCAGACTCCAGGTCTCCCAATGGGAGGAGAGCCCAAGATTGGGGGTGCCAAGCCATCTGACTTGTGCCCACCATCGGGGTCCTACTCTGGGATATTTGCAAAGTCGCTGCTGAAGATGAACTTGTCTACAGTGAGCCCAGCTTTGGTCACTGCCTCTCTCCACCCTAAGTGGCATCCACTTGCTGCAGCCTGCGGAGTTAGTGCTAGCCTGGCGCACCATTCAATAGCAGTGCGAGTGAAGATCTGATTGCAGGATGTAGCTGGTTTGACAGGTGGGGCACAAGTGGACAGCTTCAGCAGCTGGACTTCTTCATCTTCTCTTTTGTTCTTCACTTGTTGACTGCTTGATGCTGTTATATACTGTAAATTGGGACCTGAGAGAGACAACTGTACAGTGTGCAGTGGCGGGAAAGAAAATCTCCATGACTGAGCATAAGTGCTGGGATAAACCCAATAACGACAGTTCTTAGAGGGCGATGCTTATATGAAATAGAACAACATGAGCATTCCTTAAGAGGTCTGCCTCTGTCAACATGACAAAAGTAAGTCCATTGTTTACTTGCTCTTATCCTGTAGTTTGATGTATTTGGAAGAAGAGCGCCTCAATTCATACACTCATACACTTCATATTTCAACAAGCTGCCACTGCAAGGTGCATTTTTGAATATATTGTTCTGTACAGAAATAATTAAACTTAGTGTCAAATTACACCAGTAATACATAATGGGTCATTAGTTGGTTTCTATTTCTCTATCTCTGATGTCCAGTAATTAATCTAGTTTTCATTCTATGCTAATTACAATTGAAAAGTCTGCAAAGCCATGAAACTTGAAGGCACACTGAACATTTTTTGTCAAATAAAGTGCCCAGGTGACACTTTGTTCAGCCTTTAAGCTGTGTTATCTAATCCACAGTGACACATTTAGCACATTTCCTTCTCCTCCATTAAGCTAGCTCCGTTGATCCTCCTGACACTCTCCATGACATCAGCGTGGTTCAGAGCTTTCTGCCGAGTCACACACCTGCTCTCCTCAGAATGTTGAGCCTTTGCGTCGTTTATTAAAACATTCATTACTGTTGTTGCTTCACTGTGGTTTCTTAGAGGCACGGATGCACTTAAAAAACTGAATAATTAATTAATTTTGTAATTTAGTTTGATATTAACTTGCTGTAAAATGAAATGTTACATGGTTCAGATACTGTGCGAATAAGAAAATACTATTGGTTAAGTATTAAGTATTACTGGTTTGGTCTGTACCAACTCCTGAGAAAATATGTCTCTTTAGCTGCTAAGATAACCAACTTCATGCACCATTCAATCATTTACTTAACTTTTACCCCACTCCTCCTGAATTTCCTCACTTTCATTTTTTCATGAATGATATTTAAAAACATTCAAAACCCATTTTAAACCTTGAGAAACTCATTTTTTGCCAACCCTTCAAATTATGGAATTAATCCTTTCAAAATTCACTTAACATTTTCTTCACATAGATTTTATATTGTAAAAAACTTGAAAATCTCTTGTTTTCATTTCCTCATTTAAGAAACTGTTTTATATTACATATGACAGTTTTTATACAAAAAAGGCTGAAAGGATTCTTAAATTCTCCAATAAAAGTATGATGATGATGATGATGATGATAGTAAAGTAAGGTTAATAAAGCCATTTGGCAGTCAGAATTAAATCAAGATAACAGTTCTTTAAAAAAAGAAAAAATGTACTGTATATATCATACTTACTGAGACCACAGAATAATAACATGTCAAATTATTCATAGAATGTTATGATATCCCAAACAATGGATGGAATGATGTGAAATGTGTCTCTTGTGACAAACCCACAGAGAATATCACCAACTGCAGTTCTCAACTCTACAGAGTTTTTTTTTAGCATCTTTCAGCTCATTGTTTTGGTTTACTGCCTAATTCATTGTTTTGTTCACTCTCACAGATCTCATCAGCCTCGCTTTCATCCTTTTTCAGTGTAGAAGCTCTGATAAACCGTGCACTCAAACTGCAGACACACAAAGTTGCAGCTAGTGAATGCAGTGGAGCATTTAGCAGCTGAAGAGCCTGATAGTTTTCTCAGAAGTCAGTGCAGACAAAAACAGAGCAAAGAAAATAACAAAACAAAAAAGAAGATACTGGACTTGCATTCATCTGGCAAAAAAAATCACTTAATGCAGAATAGTTACAGCATGTTATGTAAAAAATCTATTTGATAGTAAAGCAACAGTTATCTTAAAATACATCCCCTGCCGTCTACTTTATCCTCTCATATAAGTTATGCATTCACAAATACATATGACTTCTCTAATAAATATAATCTATTGATTATTCACCTATACTGTCATTCAGTGCTTATAAATAATGACATTACCTTAACACTATTTAACCTACTACCCCTTGGATTCTGAACAGAACTGGGTTAAGAAATCATTTAAGACCCTTGTTTGGTCAATTTGAAACAAATGGAAATGCACTGCTACTAATTAAAGTTGAAAAACTAAGACAGAGTGTATTATATGACAATCAAAACAACAAAAAAGGTCCTTTTACATCACCCAAAAAAACTCTACACACAGAAACCCTGTCCTCTGAGGTGTCAGGGTCTATGTAGCCTCCGTGTCTAAGACGGCCCTGATCCCATTAATTAACTTGAGTGCAGAGCTGCAACTATTAGTGGATTAAGCGAGTAGTTGATTGACAGAACCTTAAATCGGACTATTTTGATAATAGATTAATCACAAAAGTAAATTATTGACCAAAAATGCTGGAAATTTTCTGGTTTCATTTTCTTCAGTGTGAGGATTTACTGATTTTCTGTTTTTATACCATTGTAAAGTGAATATCCTTGGGTTTTAGACTGTTAGATGAACAAAACAAGACATTTGATGAACTCTGAGAAAATGTGAAGGACATTTTTCTGTACAGTATTTCATAAATACTTTCCCCACAGGGTTTCAATTTGAAAAAACACTCTTCATACAAAGAGCCAAAATTCCTCCCCAAGTTCTTACCTTGAAACACAAAAGGCTGCTCCCAAATACAAAGTGCAATACATTGATGAAACACTCAGTTCACTCTATACAGCCACATCATTTTTGCACCATGCAATTGTTAAACTAGACACACAGTTCACAAAATTAATTTTCAAATGTACAGGATTGCATTACACACAGATTGAATAGGTGTTCCCACTTTTGGGAAGATGTTCCAATTGATGTTACATGACAGGAATGTACTATTGGTGTGACTCAGCGGCAGGAGAGAGCAATCGTGGATATGGTGGTCCAAAGACATCCAGCAAAATGAATTGACGGCGATAACATCTTCCAAAATCAGCTTCTTGATGCATGATGAATCACCAATTTTCATACAGCTGAATATTATATGCAATTTTGAAGCAGAAATTAGGAGTATGTCATTTTTTGTGAAGAGTTTTGCAAATTGAAACACTTGTGAAAATTGAGCTAAACCAATATTTAAAGTCTCCCTCCACTCAAAAATGTGTTTTTCTTGATCCTACAGTTGATTGTTTGAGCTTCACTGTGCTGAATGATGTATGAATGATGTATGTGCAGACTATTTGATAGTAGAAGGCTGTTTTCACATTCATCTGCTGAAAGTTTCTCTGTGCTCATTGAAAATACAACTTTAAGGGGCGGGCCTACGAGCATGATTTGTGAGATCACAACTAGTTTGGAAGCCAATCCTGGTCCAATATTCAACTTAGAGAAATGTGATGTAGAAACTTGAAGCCTCCAGTGCACATACACTGAATTTCTTTACAGTGAAGTAGGGGACATCCTTTGTCCAGCAACCAAACTTCTGAAATGGAAGTAGAGTAATTTATATCCATCTTAAAACATTTCAGGAGGGGATCTTTAAAGTCACACTGACATTTCACAGTGAAACAGAATAATGTGTGTGGGTGGTGTACAGATACAAGCAGGATTTAAATCAAATCATTCAGATTTGATTGCTAAAAAAGTGTGCATGGTTGAGAGAATACAGTGCAATATGGAGCTTTAGAGGACCGCTGACCTCCACACACCTCCCTCACCTGCTGTTAGATCAGAAGGAGGGCGCCAAGAGAGAAATGAATAAATTAGATCTCAGCCACATTCTTTTGGAAATTAAAACTTTTGTCCACCGATACCCAAACACACACCTCTTTCTATCCCAGTCACCTTCCATATTGCTCTACTGGCTACTACAACCCACACAAACATTCAAGTGTGGTTTTATTGACATTATGTGTTTCAGCAACAAGGAAGTCCTTCAACTCAATAATTTAGTAACTTCCTGTCTACACTGGAAGTGGAGATATGTTGTGTTGTGAACACTGACATCTCAAGGGCTGAAAGAACATGAGACTTTCTTCTGCAACAGTTTGACAAACACTGAGCACTATTTTTATAGCTGCGCTTATTAGATCAGTTCTCACACACAGCACTGAGATCAGCTGCTCATATTACTGTTATAATGTCATGGTGACTACTCAGAATATGTTATTTGTATTATTGTGGGTTGTCTGAGTGTGGTTGTTCATAAGTGCAAAGTGAGGAGTTAATTGGACAGAGTTAATTACACTATTTCCAGTGATGTGGCCTTATTATTGTGTAAAAGGCGAATTATTCCAAATGTATTAAATCAGTGAAATGTTAGATTACATAGTTGGGTGAAATGAGATGTTTTAATCTTTGTTGATAAATAAGATTATAAGTAATAAAACCATCTGGTTTAGTGATGGTTTGTGAATAATAAATAATGTGAATAACTTAACCTGCATCATCATACTGATACGTTAGCATCAGAGCTCTTGGAAGTTTTCACCCTAGAAACAGCTACAGCAGCACAAAGTAAGCTAGCCAAGCTAGCTGTAAGCTAGTTAACTCTGAACTTAACTTTGCACTGAAGATCGTCTTTTTAATCTGATATTTGCGATTGATGTAGAGGTGTCAGGTCACATGACCTCCTCAAATATGTGGACACGTGTTCCATACTTTGAGAAATGTACAGCAGGCTGTGTGAACTGATCAGGACTTTGACTTTTTACTAGTATTTACCGTGGCCAACAATAGCAAATAAGAGACTAAACAGCAAATGGAAGTGAAAAAAGGGGTGGGCAGCATAAAATCAATATGAAAAAGTCACATTTGATTGGGTACATTTTTGTATATATGGCCCTGAGTTCAAAATGAGTCAAACATGTGAAAATGTCTTACACGGCATTACAGATGGGAATATTGATATAAAAATACGTAATGATTTTTTAGTAGGCCAAAGATGTCAAAAAACAAAAAAAGAAAAAATCCTGTTATGACAGGAGATAACTGACTGGACACAAGATTAGAACTGGGAATTTTTGGGGATTATTTTTTTCCCCCAAGATTAGTATCAATATTTGGATTAGTTTAGCAATCCATTCACATAGATTCCCACATCCAGATATTGTTATTTAGTTAGAAGCTGACTGACACGTCTCACTAGAGTACTCACTGACTGTCCTTAGTATCTCCCCATCTATCAGACTAAACACATTTAGAACACTCTGGCATTTCCCAGCTCCTGTTTACCAGTAAAGCTTCCTGGAGTGTAAATGAAATGGGATGGTACAATCCGCTCAGAGACAAACTGATTACAACATCATGTCGACTGACAAATATGCAAAGATAAACAGCTCATACAGCTAATTAAGTCTGGAGTCTTGTGTTCAAGAATTTGATGTCTTCAGTCCTTCATTTCCTCACACAGTTAATACATTTTTGAATAAAATTCAAACCTCAAACCTGAAGGCGATGAATGTAATTTTCTGTCTTTTTTTTCCCCCTGGGACCTATGACTGATTTGAAACGGCCTTGGTTAGAATGAGAAAAAATGATTCCCTGTCGCTAGCTTTCTTTTTTTATGTCTCTGTGTTTTGTGAGCTTGTTTTTCCATTTACATCATTTCACATTAAGAAGACCTACACGTTAGACTCTGCACACCTCCTCAAGGTTAAAACATAAACATTTTGTTCCTAAGTGCGTTTGACTGCTGTGAAGGACACGTAGCCTTATGTAATTAGAAGGAACATTAGTGTGTGTGTGCATGTGTTTGTTGTGTGCAGGTATGATATAACCAGGATTTAATGCTGGCGACTGCTGTATCTTAACGGCAATAAAAACCCACGTAAATCTAAGCACTGTAAATCACTCTTTGATATTTCTGGAGAATCAAACAGTCAGAAAGAACTTATTTCAAGAGTTATCTTTTGCACTAACAATTATCCAGACAGAAATCCTCTACAGAAGCACTTGAGTCACCTTTTCATTGATTTGCTTGAACTTATTGCTTCACAAGTTATTGGAGATAGAAAAACACTTCACTAATTTTATTCTGAACACATACTCTAAAACTGATGGATACGTCAAACTCATGCTCTCTACTGTGGTGGGTAAAGAGAAATGTATATGCCCATATGCCACACTGTGTGTGTGGGCCCCCCTGCACAAACCACATAACAAAAATATTCACTTCAGCACTATTTTAATATGTTAGTTAAGTTAATTAGTTATGTAAGTAAGTTTGCAAAAATATGACAGTACACATGCACACAGGCACTACACAAATATGTCTTTTGATTTAACTGTGAGGTTATTGTCCCCATTCAGCAACCAAGCTAAGGTAACACACCAATGAGTTTGCTAAGTTACCATTAGCAAGCTTGTTAGAGCTTTATTTTTTGCATTCTGTTGCATATTTCACATGGTTTGTCAAAACACGATTACATTTTTCTGACATTGCATTTCTTAATAAGCTCATAGTGATGCTCTCTTTTGTCTCTAAATGTGCATGCATGTCTACTACAACTCCTAATATTTTGGGACTCCTCTTAGCGCTCCTAAATATCAACACAGATAGGAGTGATTTCCCAAGCTGAGAAAGTTGATAAATTGCTTTTACTACTAGTCCTAAAAGTAGGACCAAATTTGCATTACTTTGAGAATTACTGGCCAGTTGGGAGCGATTTCCTACCGAGAGACACTTAATAAATACAATCCCAGATCACAAAGCAAAACAATACAGGAGTGCAGGAAACATCTCATGGTAACATGGAAGAAGATCTCAAGGTGAATTATTCTATCAAAGTGTTTCAGAATGAAGTAGTGAATAGCAATCAAATTTTCATGTATGCAGCAATAAAGACCAACATAAGATCTTCAACCTTAAATTTATTTTGAGCAGGAATCACATGATTTGGTCTAAATGTTTGAACATCTGTCTGAGCAGCCTGTCAGAGATACATGATTCATGATTATAGAGGTTAAGCTACATTACCTGTAATGCTCTCTGACAACAGCAGCTCTTAGTCATGCTTCATTTATTGTGGGTTTTTTCTGGTGCTGCAGGCAGACGCTATATATAGAATCTACGGTAGTCTCATTTCATTCTGCATGTTGTACCTTGTGTCATGAATGTTGCCAAGGGAGTGTGAAGAGAAGGGACACTAGAGGGCAGTAAAGCATCAGGATAATACAGGTACCAGCGGCCTGATTTCTATTACTACACAAAATAAGAAAGCAGGGACACGTACTGTAGACTTTGTCCGAAACACTTATTCACGACAAAAGACAAAAATGGAAATCGTGTCAAATTTTACAAATATAGTAAACAGTAACTGAAGTATCAAGCAGGTAGCTCCTGGTCTGAAAAGTGAAGCTAGTGCTGAACTAACTTAAACCTGCATTCTCTCTAATGGCCAGCAGGTGGCGACTCCACTGGCTCCAAAAAGAAGTCTGATTGTATGGAAGTCTATGAGAATATGACCCTACTTCTCACTTGATTTATTACCTCAGTAAACTGTTTCCTTATGAGTTTATGGTCTCAATCGCTAGTTTCAAGTCTTCTCGAATACAGCATGATGTTTATTTTGTAAATTATGGTCCCACTGAGAGTATAATAGACCATAAGACTGGGTATGCTTTAGAGTGTGGCTACATTGTGATTGACAAGTCACTACCATGACAACAACATTGGTTAGATAATGTAACCATGGAGTAACCACCATGGATGTATAAAGCAAACTGGATACAGCTCGGAAGCTGGGCCCCATTCATTCCTATGAAATTTGTTCAGTTGCACATGAGGCCAAAAAAGTTCAACTTCTTCCACATCTGCAGTTAAGTGCATTGTTGTCTGCAACTAACTAACCATTGTACAGGAGTTTGGATCCCAGAGACTTTGTCATTGAGCCCACCTTGCTAACAGATACCACCTAGTGGTTGTCACGGCACACAACAACTCCTGGGTGTTAGAATTAAAATGCAAGTGCTCCCTCTGAGGGTATCGTGGTAGCAATGCCATGTGGAGTCGTTGTGGATTCTGGGGAGGAGTGGCAGAAGCAGATTAGCTACCTTCAAGGTGGACCACATATATCACCGATTTCCCCTAAATTTCCTGCCTGTCTACTGTGCATACTGCATTAGTATACCTGTTTTCTGTTTTTCCTGCCTGTTAATACCATTTCCTGCCTGCCTAAGCCCTTTGCTTTGCTTGCCTGTTTGGACTGACCAGCAGTAGACAAACCTTATTTTGAACTATGGACACAGTAAAACATTTACTGTATCAAGCCTACCTCTGAGTTGTGCGTCTGAGTACTTCATATGCAAAACTGAGGCTTTACAGATCTACCTTTACTCCTAACAGATAAGGATTATAATTGACCCAACTCCTATAGATCCTTATCAGTTAGACCTAAACTGTTTTTAGACATCTGAACAAATGACTGATGCTGTTGTTGGAGGGACAGTCTTCTGCTGTCTTGATTGCAAAGAAAACTTGTTCAGATTCATGGCTCCTAGAAGATGTACCCTACTGATTGCAATGACACTCTTAGGCCAACATTTTCACTTGTCAAGCTTTTAGACATTTTGAGCCCCAACTGGAAGGACTCTGCATCATCAGTATGCTTGCTCTGTCCTACACCAGAGTAATGAACGCGACTTCAAAGGGCTTCTAAACAGCACTTTAAACTGTTTTATCATAATTCACCAAATGGATTCACATTTTAAGTGTAATAGGCTACCAAACACATATTTATATCTTTCATCCATGCCATCAGCCTACAGAGATTGTTTATCTAAGAGGTAAAAACTTGCTCACATATTTTTTTCCATGTTAATGCCAACTGTGTAGACAGAATGCTATCATGTCATGAACTGTGGTCGCCCACTCGCTGTTAGACGAGAGGTGGACAGTATCTTTTTGTCTACTCACATGCTTGCATACTTGTCTAATCTAATGCTTTTATGCAAATCAGGTTTAAATGGAGTTTAGCCAAACTCCTGGTTCAGCAGTAATATTCCAGTAAAACACACACCACTGAATACAGAGGTGAGCTTGTGCGATTGTAGCCTGGATGGGCTTTTAGAGTACAGAGCTGTTCTGTGGGACTGGGTGGCTGCTCAATTGTGAAGTCGCCTCAGTGTGTGAACTAAAATTATGTAAGAGATGTCACTTTTAACCTCTTCAAAGAAGATAAAAGTATCCATTCCACTTCCCTTTTCCTCCCTTCCCAACGGATAGACAATATGATCAATGGAATTCATTGAGCCCCTAAAAGGTCACAGTGGGAAGTTTTTACTGAACTACTACATGCCCTTCATACATAAAGGAAGATTGAGGTGTATTATAATGCAATATAATGTATTATGTATCAGTTACAGCTGCTGGCTGTGACCACAGCATGAGTGGATGCACACTCAGCTCAGCCAGAAGCCTGCATCATTGCAACTATGACAACTAAACCAATTTTCTACACTGTAGGGCTATAACTAACAATTATTTTCATTATCAATTAATCTGCAGACCATTTCTCCACTAATCCGTTAATCCTTTAGTCTATAAAATGTTTGGAAATGGCGAAAAATGTCCATCACATTTTCCCAGTATTTGTTGATGTCATCTAATATTTTGTGTTGTCCAAAACCCAAAGATATTCAGTTTACAGTAATATAAAACAGAGAAAACAGCAAATCCTCATGTTGGAGGAGCAGCAGCTACATAATTTGGGACACTGGTTTAAAAAAATTGCTTAAACAATGAATCAATTATCAAAATAGTTGCAGATTAATTTTCTTTTGATTGACATCAATCAATCGTTATTGCTTCGTTGCACTGCATTTTGACCAGCTGCTGCAGATGTGTATCAAGAACCGGCACTAAATTGGTACCGGTTCCTGACTGGTCAGTACCGAAATATTGATACGCTCTTGGACAAACGGTGCTGCTACTGGTATATATGTAAAGTTAATTCATTTTAACATAGCTGGTATGGGTGGCAGTACCAGGCACCTTAACGCTTTTTGCCAGCCAACATAAAATGGAAAGAAGAAGAAGAAAGCACTGCACACCCAGAGGCAGGCCAGGGAGACAGCTGCCGACCAGGGTGAGTCTGAGACAGAGGCAAAAGCAGGAGAGCTGCCCGGAGGATGAGAGGACTTTCCTGAGCTTGTCAGGCTCCAAGATAACGTTATCTTCTGCTTTCTGCTTAGAAGTGGTGAATTTACAGCTCAGAGCAACTTAATACAATATAGTCTCTGGCATTTATTTGATATCTAGTGTCGTCAAAAAATGTTGCTGACACTAGATTTCACCATGATATCACCTGCTAAGTAGTTAGCATTCATTAGCTCAGAGGGCTAACTTGGCTTGTTTATATTACATAAACGTTGCTTTTTTTCCCCATCAAAGAAATTATGAATTGTATGTTGTACATGAAAATACATACAAAAAAGTACAAAACAATATCAGGTATGTTACATGATGTTCAAAATGTGCATTATACAACAGGGCACAAAATGTGTAGGATGTGAAATACATTTACATTTTACAGTTTGTCATTTGGCAGATGCTTTTATCCAAAGCCATTTACGAGCAAGACAAGACAATCAAGCATTAGAGGACAGTGACTCAGAAAGGCTGTGGTACAAATGCTCATACATACTCATGAATACTTTTATTTTACAGATGCAGAGAGGATGCATATTTGGATATGTGCATCACTAAGCGTTCGTATGCTTAATAACTAAAGCTAGAACAAATTGATGTATACATAAAGGTCTTTAATAAACAATAAAACCCTACTTAGCTCTTTACACACCAACCAGGCTGCTGTGGCAACATGGATGAGTAAGGATATTGCTGCTCCTGTATGAGTACTGTTTAATCATACTAACCTTTTTAAATCTTTTACTGGCTTCACTGTTCATTGCAGTGTAATTAGTGGTACTCCATACTGGAAGCAGCACTGAGTACAAGTGTCAACGAATATTTGGAATAGAGCTATAACACACTCATTAGTGCTCAACATAGGGAGCTGATTATACACCTGTTTGCTGACGCCTGCATATTGAAAACATTCATGTTGAACATATACTGCTAATTTGCTGTGTGCAAACGAGCCTTTATTTTGGCAACTAGGTCAGAGCAGTAGAGAAAAAAAGGAAGTTAAAGCCATCGGGTCCAATCCTCATTAAAGCTAGAATCTGATTTTGTTAATTTTTTTCAGTTCAGCCGACCATACAAATTGCTACTTCAATATGAAGAGGGAAAAAAAAGATGGAATGAATTGCGGAACAAAAATGAGAAGTCTGATAGGGGAAGCAAAAATAATCAGCAGCAGCATCCCCGCCAGTCCCTCTCTTTGGTGTTTTTGTTATTCTTGAAGATCTGCCACTTGAGAAAGTTGGGAGGTGGAAGAAAGCCAAGCTTCCTATTAAAAAAGCCTCAGAGTGTGTGAGCAACATCCAAGGAAGCGTTTTACATCAGCGGCTGCATAGGTAAGCTTTTCACAATCTCAACTGCATGTCATCGAGAGAGGTGGATCTTGTCAAACGTTTAAAAATGGATGGTTTTCTTTGCATTTGCAAGCGATTTTTAAACCTGCAAAGAGCAAGTGAGATGAGGATCAGAGGCTGTATGATGGAGAATAGGCAGAGGGAGGGTTAGAGAGGCAGAGACAGACAGACAATTGGAGAATTGAGCTTTCTTCAGGTTATATTTGGGGTCTCTGTGACAGCTGAATTCCCTTTGCTCCCTATTCTTTCAGGCATCATGTATCAGCCTCGGCTGCCAGTCTAAGAAAGAAAAGGCAGCTGATGAAGAGAGCAACCTCACACAGGATCCGCTTCAGCCGCACAGCCTCCGAAACCGTTGGCTGTGTTTGCCACTGTGAAACATGAAAAGAAAAGACTCCTGCATGCTGACATCAATACTATTTCTCAACTTTTCATTGTGCTGCAAAAGATCCAATGTCACCGGGTCCTGCATCTGTTCAACACAACTTAAATCTGCAGTTCCTATCTCAAAAGAATCAGTGCTATCGATCTCTTTTTATGATACAAGCTCTGTTTTGCCCAGAATGTAATCAATTCCTTTATAAACAGCTTGGTTCTAGGGGGAGCTTTACGAGTTTTTCAGTTTATAACGCGGATCGATATGTGCAGTCAGATTAGATGAGGTCTCCGAGGCACAAGCATTCCTCCACTCCAGAGAATTACCAATTCAAACATGGAGGACTCAAACAGCACTCTACACCTGTCAACACTTATCCATAATTGGGGTGTATGTTCTCGGATAACATATGTGCATGCACACACCACATCTGAGAACAAAGTGTTTTCAACAAGGGCTGCCACAGGCTGGAGCAGCTCTCACCCCAGGACAGGCAATCCTGGTGGAAGGCTGTAGCCTCCGTTTGATGCCTGCATGTTGGTGGAGTCACTTTACTGTTGCTGCTTCCCTTCTCTGCTGTGGACACTTTCCTTTCTGTGTTTCATCATGTGTAAAATCTGGGTGAGCAAAGCACTTTATGCACTATCAGGGAAAAGCATCGGTAATATGTAATCTGCCCTCATGCTCTGCTCCGATTTTTTATTTATCCTGAGCTGGCATGTATCTTTAAAAGCTGCCATGACTGCTTCTTTTGTTGAAACATTTAGCTTCTTTCAATCCAACCTCAAAGCCCTTAAAGGGTCAGTTCACCTAAATTACAAAGGGTTTTTTTTTTCTCACTGTCCTCTAGTGTTTGTCCAGTCATTCAAATAGTTTTAGTTTTATTTGTCCAGTTTTGTCCAATACTGCTGAAGTTTCTGCCTTATAGCCACTTTGTACAATAGCCATACTAAAACTGTTCACAGTGACTTTTCTCAGGGACATTGCTTTTGGAAAGACATGAGTTTTTTTTTTGCAGTTTTGTCTTTCACTACAAGCATCTCAAACAAATTCCGTTCAATTCCAATGTTCTGCAGTGGAGGCAGAAATCTCTAATAAGGTGTCAGAGACAGTCACAGACAGCAGCAACAAAGCTCAAGGACTTTGGATTCTAATCAGAGAGTGATTCAAAATGAAAAAAAAAATAGGAAAACTAGATACATTTGATATTATGGGCCTTTGTATTTTTAAACAAAATAACTGAGGACCAAACTGAATGTAACCTTACAAGAGTTTATACACAGTGGCTAGCATACACAGACACAATAGGAGAGAAGCAGACACAAGTAACTCTATAATTCTACTTCAACTTGAATAGTTATAGTTTAACACTTTGTGAAAAATATATCTGTCAAGACAGAGATGAGAAGCTAATCAATAAAGTTATAGAAAAGATTTTTTTTTTTTTTACTTTGGATGGAGCCAGGCTAGCTGTTTTCCCCTGCTCCCAGTCTTCATACTAAGTTTACTTGGCTGCTGGCTGTAGCTTCATATTTAGAGTACATATAAGAGAGTGGATTGATTATCCAAAGTGATGGACAACACCCCCGCTTCCACTTCCTGCTAGCAAAGTACAAAAAGCCAAAACATGTTATCTTCAGGGGAGGACTCAGCCATGGACCCCAGAAACAGAAATTATTATTAATGTACTAAGGGCAGAATTTTGAATGAAAATACATGCACTCAAATGAGCAAAAATTTGAAACCAAATGCAATAAAAATATGCAATAAAAGTGTACTATGTGAAAGCAAAAGCCAAATCCATAACTTGAATAAGTTTTTATGTTAAATAACTGTACTTAAAGAAGGAAAGATCTCACAAAACCTGAGCAAATAAAACCAAAACCATTTGCGTGACTAAAATTAATAAGAAAATGAGTTTTCCTTTGACTATTGTTTGTATTGCAGCAGGTTCAGTAAGTGTGTTTTCATCCACCTGTTTTCAAGATAAGATGTAATGATACTGTTCCTAAAATATATGTACAGTACATACACTCTTACATTATCTGTATCTGTTGTGTATATACATGTTCAATATCTGTGGTGGTGACAGTTGAACTGAGTGGTTGATGGTATTGAGTCAATCAGTGGAGGTAGGAGGTACTGGGTGCTGTTGCGTTGTGGAGTCTGATGGCTGATGGCACAAAGGAGGCCCCTCAGCACTTTGAGGCATGTGACTGGATGAGTCTGTGGCTGAACATGCTCCTTAGCCAGCTCAGCCCATCATTGAGAGGATGAGAGGGGTTGTCCATGATAGCTTTCGGCTTCCCTTTCATCTTCTCTGTTACTGCCTCCACACTGTCCAGTTCCATCCCCACCACAGAGCTGGCCTTCCTCACCAACTTGCCCGGTTTATTGGCACCACAAGTCCCAATGCCACCTCCCCAGCACACCACAGCAAAGAAGATAACACTGGCCACCACAGACTGGTAGAACAGCCGTAGCAGCACATTGAAGGATCTAAGCCTCCTCAGAAAGAACAGCCTGCTCTGTCCTTTCCTGTGGAGGGCCTCATGATTTTAACATAATTTACATCACCATTTATTATGAGGAGTGCACTGGGATACGTCACAAGCATGCGCCACCACTGCCAATGGTGGAATGTGAACAATGATAACAATAGCCACTGAAAACTCCTGAGGCAGATAGTTTGGCCTCAATCTGACGACCAGCAGCTCAACATCAGGCGTGCAGATTGTTACCTCCATAGTAACATGCCCTGGGTTACATCATTTGGAATTAACAAATACAGCAAACCCTCCGCCTGAATTCTTACTGCTCTGTTTCTCCCTGGCTGCCCAAACTAGCGAGAAGCCGGCTAGTTCCACTGAACAGTCTGGTATTTTCATATTCAGCCATGTCTCCATCAGACATAATACACTCCTAGTACTCGCGCTGTCTGCTAACCAGGGCCGAGAGCTCATCCATCTTTTAAATCAGCGAGCGTACATTCCCCATGACAACAGAGGGAAGACAAGGCTTGTATCTGCATCTTCTCTCTGTCTTCTTGTTTCTTACCATTGCTCTGGCTCGAGTTCCGTTCCTCGGTGTCCTTAGCTCCAGCGGGATCTTCTTTGGACATGCAAGTGGTCGATCCCGGTACTGAAGGAGCTCCTCGTGTGAATAGACCACGTTGCATTGTTGTTTTGGTGGTTGTGGTGTCTGTTTTCCTGCACATTGTTACTATGCATTACTAGTCAAAAGCTAGCTGAAAAAGCTAAACCACTATGACTGTTAACCTGTTTACAGAATAAATAAGTCAAGCTGCAATCTATTGTAGCCTTGCTAAAGTAATTAAAAATAGTAAAAAAAAAAATGTCTACCCCCCTTGGACCACATTGTGACTTGCAATGGCAGAGTGGTGCTGTCTGCATTTAGACTCATTGATTGAGGGCAGTGAAGACTGCAGAAGCTTCACAGTTTATGACTAACCTTGCTGAAAACTTAAGCCAAAATATGAGATATTTGTGTCCTCTTATGTTTGTAGTGAATGCAAGACTTTTCTTTGTTGGAGCAGACATTTATCTGCTGGCCTTCAGTATATTTGTTCCTGACATTTAATCTGCTGTTCCTCAGCTGACAAACCGGCTTAACGGTGAGAGACAATGTAAATTTCTCTGTGAATTTTTGCCTTGAGCCTCCATCAGAGAGGTCATGTTCATAACATAATGTTATTGATAATCTCTCCATGAGATAACATTGGTAATATTAATTGGTAATAACAACAGCAAACAACAACACATGAAGGTACTGCTCTGTCTCCTGTATTAGTGACTGACAGTAAACCACTGTAGCATTATTGTCACTGATGTAGTCAGACAGATAAGCTGGTTCAAATAAACAAAGCCACACCACGCTTTGTCTGATAAACATTAGACATGGGTGTGCATGATGTAACTCAGTAAATAAATGATAATGATACCTCAGTAATATTTGAAGTGTGAGTTATATAAATGATGTCTGTGTGAATTTTGCACCTTGTTGTCTGAGCTGTCAGAAACTGAAACTGGAATCTTTCCAGACTGATACTGACACAAGACAGTAGAGTTAGTTTGTTTTTCCTTTTTTGGAATACACATGCACACTGAGATTTAATAAAGTTATTGACCTTTTATACTGAAATGTATTCTTTTCATTTAATTTCTGTCATGGTTACATCCTAACCCCTAATCTTGTCTGTCTCCTGTCTTTTGATAACAGGCTGCAGGTTCAGTAAATCCTGATTTCTTTAGTTCTGCCTTTCTCTGTCTGAAATGAGTGCAGTTCAGGTCCATTTAGCTGCTGAAGAACTATGAGGCAGCATGTGGAGCAGCAGGAATGATTCATATATTTGTGAATGTATTAATGTATTTTATATCTGTGATTATGTTGTTTCTTGGTAAAAGCAGAATCACAGACAGCAGGGTGAAGTAGCTGCTCAGCCTTCTCATCATCATCACCTCTGACCTTCAGCAGTGACCTTCACTCAGGCCTCTAATCCTCCAGGTCTGATGGCTCCAGAATGAGGATGAAGATAGCACACCGGGTGAGTACGTAGTTTCAGTCCAGTGTTATGCTTTTTCCACAGCTGATCTGTACTGATGAATGCCAGTAATCTCACTGGGTTGTGCTTATCTTCTTTACAGTCACCAGAGACCCACCCCAATCTGAACTGAAAGCTTCTCTGTGATCACAGTGATGGATACATCTATAACTCTGTGACATCATCAGGAGATCTGGATCAATGGATGCTGCTTCTCAAGTAAATATGTACTTGTGTTTATTTCATAGTGCAATGCTATTTTGGTTAAGAAATGTTTATTTTGCTTGTCTGTCTTTTTTATTTAGCCTAGTAAAAGCTCCTGTGTCTCCTTGGACTGGTTTCATCTTCAGTCCTTCAGTGCATCAGTGCAACATGATGAGGAATGAAACTGTTACTGCTGTTGATTCATAAACAGACAGTTTATGTTCATTATATCACATTCAGTCGTACTGATTTCTGTCCCTCCAGCATCTGTCCAGACTCTTCTGGTTGTCCTCCTTCACCTCAGACCTCCATACATCCCTCATCTGGTCAGACTGCAGCCTCAGCCCCAGCTCTGACAGGACTACAACCAGCCCCACTCTGTGTATTCATCAACATCATCAACATGTGCATAAGCCTATCATATTGGCTGTGTTATGTATGATTTGGTATCCATTTATAAGACTTATAAATGTCTTGAATCTATCTATTGCCTGCCTTTATTTGTTGCAAAATGTGTATATATATATACAGAACATAACAGAAAAACATATTTTTCATGTGTTTCTTGAGTTTGAAACATTGCAAATGATCTGAAAAAGACTAATTTGGACAAAATTTTCATTAATTTCTTTCTATTGTTACTGTTATCAAAATTATATTTACTCAGAAGGCAGTGAGAATGGTAAATTAAAATAAATCAATGACTACGGCCCAGAGTAAATATTTACATATTTACCTTAAGATGGTGTGTGGTAGCTGTTTAAAACACCATCAGAACTGTGTTCCAGACGAGACCAGACAAGCCCTCTACACCTGTCTGCAGAGAAGAAGAAAAAGCGGGTGTTCTTGTACCCCACAAGCCAGTCATAACAGTGGGCATTCCTTAAAAGTGAGTGTTCCTGTGCTCTACAGGAACACCCTACTGTGGCTGCAATCAGACTCTACTGTATGGTTTCTCATTGTTTGAGGTTTGACATCATCTTGTTATGTCCTCCTGCAATGGTTTAATGGCACAGACTGGAAAATTAGCACCACTGACTGTTTACCTTGATGAACCAACTCTTAATATTCAAAAAACAGTAGTGGATTTGCATTTTCCTTTGCAGATTTTCTGGAAATTCAGTTAAAATTTGGCCTACATTTGGATCAAAAGGATATTGTGACTTGTTTTTCTCTTCCAAAATCAACCACTTTAATTTGCAGTGCAAATGAACATGTTCATTATCAGTCATAATGTTTTTGACTGGCATTCTTTAGTGTTTTGACGCTATAAACTATCCACATTAAAATGAACCAAAAGAGACACATTGAAAAAGTGTCTCTTATTCTTAGGATTCAACCAAATGACCAGTAACTGGGTTCACACCATCAGTTGGTGCTTTCATTCCCTTTCTAGGACACACAGTGGTGCTCTGTAAGGGTTGTATATAACAAAGAGAGCAGACTGTTACATTCTGCATCGTTATTCAACCCAGTCTCTCATGTCTTTTTACTCTCTGCTCTCTTCCTGTTCATCCTTCCCTCTGTCTAATCCCACTCACCATTAGGGGTGCGAATCTTTCATAATCTCAGGATTTTTGAGGTGAAATAGACTGACCGCGGAGTTATTTTCTTCAGTCTCTGAGTGACGGCATAGAAAGTTATTCATATACGTCATATTTGTCGAGGAAAGGTAATTATTTAGACATGAAATCAAAACGTGCTTACCACTGCTGCCTTTTGTGAAGATTCTCTGGACGCTGCACTGCCCTCACAGTTGACTTCTGCCTTTTTTTTATTCCATCAACATCACATTATTAACTAACATATAGGAAATCAATTTTTGACATTTGTGAATCGATGCAGAAGCGTCCATGTCCGCATTGAGATGCATCTAAGAATTGATCCGCCCTCCCCCACCCCTACTTGCCATCCACCGGACTAGATCTATCCTCGTTTCACCTAGTTGACTCTGTATTACTCATATACTGCAGTGCCAGAAGAACTTTGTTATGCAAATGGATACTTAGCGGCAAAGCTCTTTGGAAGCTGCTAAAACAAACAGCTCTGTGCATTAGGAGAACAAACTGGAAAACCTTGCAGTGGATGTTAACAGCAGCTTGAGTTTGCCATCATCAAACAAAAAGAAAAGGTGATTGTTTCCTATTTGCATTCTTATGTTCTTTGACGTGCCTTTCTGTCTTAATGGTTCCACTTGTGTGAACTCCTCTATTCACCTCCATTGCACCCGTCTACACACATACTTTCTCTTCTTTCATCCCTCCACTGCTTTTTAACTCACCATACATAAACATGCACTAATACTCTTACAACTTGTCACTGTTTTTATACAGAAACTCCATATATTGAAATATTACTCATTATTGTTAGTTTGTAGCTCTAGGGGTGGTAATGTTGGATAATGGATAGTCTGTCAGTTCAGCTTGTTTGGTCAGCAGCTGAAATATTTCAACAGCTACTAGATAGATTGCCATGTGTAGGGTTGGGTATCGTATCAATTTTATTGATTCTAATTTTGCTTATTGAATCTCAGTTCTGATTCCAATATTTTTTGGAGAGAAAAAAAGAACAAATATTTCAAGAACAAAAATCAGCCTACCTTTATTCTTGGCACATTTAAACTATATATATATACTATATATACTATACTATATATATATACTATAGTTTCTTTCCCCCTTCAATTATAAAAATAAATATTACTCTTTCTTATAAGGATTGATCAACAAAAACAACAAACTACAAAACAAAACTGTTCAAATAAATAATGGAAAAATACATTACAAAAAAACACAAAAAAATCAGAATATAACAAAATATTTAACAGACAGTTGTTATGGAAGCAGCAACAATGTCAAGAGAATGGATGAATGGATGTCTGCAATGCAAAATAAACAATTATTCTGGAGAAAATCAGCATGTTGGCCTTCTCGGGAAGAATGCGTGATCTCTCTGGGCTGATCGTATCTGCAGCAGTAGAAATAACCCCTTTCTCTGGGGGTAAAGTAGGCCTGTACACACAGGTATGAGAGGGCTAGGTCTGACAGCAAAGGATATTTGTCTCTTCTGTTCTACCACCAGAGAGCAAGGTCTTCAGAGGTCATTATAGGAGGCATATCCCTATACATCTCCAGTTCTTTGTGAGTCTTTTCCTGGATGGACAAGGTACTCTGAATTAGGCTCCTCTTCAGTTCATCACCCTCTGCAAAAAGCTCCTCCTGAGATGAAAATCAAAACTGAGAACACATAAGATTATAAAGACAATAATATCAAGTATAATTGAAGCAATTTTTATCATGTTGCATTCACCGATACAGTCTCATTCTTTCTCTCCTCCCCTCTCTCCTCTTCATCTGGTTGAACTGTTTCCATGTCCCTCTCACCATCACCATGCTCTGTCAGTTGCAAGTGTAATAAGCAATTAGACTAGACAAAGGAGTAACACAGGACATGATGCAGGAGATGAATATTTGATAATTAAAAGTCTAAGTTTAATTCACATCTATAATGAATATGTGTGTTTCTGTAGGATGTGCTGCTGCCAGTACTTTGTCCTTGACCCGGTCTCAGACTGTCATCATCCTCCAGTTTATGTTTAATCCTAGGAACCAATGTGGTCGCCTCTCCAAGGAAGGCTCTGACGTTGACACTCTATGAAATGTACATATCAAATTATAATAATAAAACATAATACAATTATTTCCCTAAGTGATATCCATTGCTTTTAATCATTTTTTTTACCTGATAGAAGAAGACCAGACTGTCTTCTTTAGGGTGGACACAAACACTATATCTCCATCTTGCAAAGTGAAATGCTCCCTCAGCTTTTGTAGTATGGGTTGAGACACAGAGTGTGGATGCGTACAGAACTGACAGGTCCTCTGCTTTTCTGAAGTCTGTTTTGGGAAGAAAACACTTTCCATGTTCAGAAATCAAATTATGAATTATTCTTCAATCAAAGAGTAACCACTTACTATTCCACTTAGCTAGGTAATTGAATTATTCATCATTAATTTCATCACATTATGTCACCATGGACCACAACACATCACTCAAAAGCTCAAAAGCTGTCATACCTGTCCCTTTCCATTGCCTTTCTCAGCCATTGATCCAAAGACGCTGTGTGAATCGTAAGATACTGCTAGAGGAACCTCTCAAGCATGAGGTAAAGAGAGTACCAGCGAGTTCTGACATCAACAAAGACAGAGTGCTGAGGAAGGTCTACAACACACACAAACAATAATATTTTTAACTTTATTTTCCTAATACTAATACATAGATAATAATATCTGATGTTGAACTTGATGATGAGTAATGATTCTTACTCACAATGTGTTGCTTCTCTTGGCGCACAGTCTTGGCCATGGATGACTTCTTCATCCAAAAGATCACATTCCAGATCTTTGCTGTCCATTTTGCCACTTGTGTACAGACTTTGAGCTCCAAGATTAAGTGTGTGTGTGTGAGGCAGCCTATTACTGCCACATCCATGTTGGATGCATTATCCACTGTGATAGCTGCAATTTTGCCCCTTATTCCAAACTCATCCAAAATGTCCCCAGTTTCCTTGGCTATCACTGCCCCTGTTTGTGTTTTGTAGATGACTTTTGTTTTAAGAACTTTATGATTCATCCTTCCCTCAGTGATATAATGTGCCGTAACTGTAATGTAATGGTCCCGGCAAATGCTTGTCTAGCCATCACCGGTAACTGCTACTTTGCTGACCTTTTCCAGATCTGCTTTTATGTTTTCTTTTTCGATGTTGTACCAGGCTGGTTCAAATGATTGGACAGACTATCCCTGGAGGGAGGGCAGTATTTGGGATTTAGGGCGTTGGTCATCTCCCTGCAGAGATATTGTACACTCACATTATTATGCTACACCTCCCATGGGGTAGGCCTAATCATAGTTTACTGGATACTATGATGTTAGTTATTCTGTCAGCTGTTTCTGATGTGCTATGACAGGAAAATATCAAAGAAGGCTGAATATTGCTGTGAATAACCAGATATTAATAATGCAATTTGCATATCTAAACAGAGGAGACTCAACTGTAGCAAAGGGATGTAACCGCAAATCTTGTCACTGCCTGGTGACATTCATCCACTTTCTCCTTGCTCATATTCCCTGTCATGGCTGAAGTGAAAGGAGTTTCTAGAGGAGGGTCTCTGGGGATGAACCGGAGGTGGAGGGGTGCTCTCTGAACTCACATCTAAAAGATATATTAGAATAATTTATGGACATCATCCTTCAATATAAAAGGCAAATGTCAGCTCATCTGTGTTTTGTACCTGTGCATGAGATGCTTCTGTTAACATTAGCTGTATCTGGGGCGTTGTTGTGGCTGTGAGACTGCAACACATTGAACACAGTGCATTCCTTCAGATTCACACTGAGTTGAAGTAAATGCTTCGTCATATTGGAGGTTCTTCCTCCCTTGCACAAAATATCCTTACTGCAGGTTTTGCATTTTGCTGTGTCATTATCTTTTTTAGTGAAGCTAAGCCAAACTTTCAAGCGCTTGCTGTAGATAGTCAGGGTCCAGGATGTAAATTGAAGTGTCTCTTCTTACATGCTTTGTTGACGTACTGCGTAACAAATGACGTGACATTTGGTCTGCGTAGCAGGTCCTGGCAGATAAGATAAACTTTGATGGACTGCAAAATGCTCACTGCAGTTCACTTGAGAGTGCAACTGAAATATGCAACTCAATATATATATATATATATATATATAAATATATATATATTTCAGTTCCAACTTGGAACTGGTTCTGGATACTCAACCCTATTGCCATGACATACTGAACCATGACATTCATGGACATTCAAGATGATTAATCCTGTTTACTTTGGTGATTCCATGACTTTCCCTCTAGTGCCCCAGTGACATTTACATTTTTGTTTTTTGGGGTTTTTTTGTGAAATGGTAATTTTGAAAATTACTGGATGAATTACCATTACATTAAAAACACATAATCATGGCGTCCTGATGATGAATCCTAATGACTTTGGTGATCATCTGGATGTCCATCTAGCGCCACCAGCAGGTCAAAATTTTCACTTATCCAGTGAAATATTTCAACATCTACTTGATGGATAGGTGCAAACCTTTGTATGGACATTTGTGGTTCCTAGAGGATGATTCCTAATGAATTCTTATGAATTTTGATCCCCTGATGCTTCCTGTAGAGCCACCATGAGGATGACATTTGAGTGAAATGTTTTGACAACTATTGGATGGATTGCCGTGAAATTTCTTTCTGATATTCATGTTCTCCTTGGTATCAATTTTAATAACTTTGGTGATCATCAAGTCAAAATTTCAAATTATGAAATACCTTAATTTTGCAGGTCTTAAGTCATAAACCAGTGACATTCCCATCAGTCACAGCTGTACTTTGTGTTAAGTTTTAATTAGAAAATGTTCGAATGCTGACACGCTAAACTATGACTGTGTCCACACTAAGCCATCTAAATTCATAAGTCATCTTTCTCTCTCCATTTTGGCCCTTTGTCCAGACTAAAATGGCGTTTTTCTCACCCAAAAACAGAACTTTGTATAAGGGCTGTTGGTGACAAAACAGATGGTGGCCGTAGCGCGGCTATAAAAACAATGACAAACAGCTTCATGCAAGTATTATTCTCTTTACTGTCTACTTTGACAGCTTGTTTAGAGTTAAACATAGCTATCTACCACCTTTCTCTCGCTGAAACCTCTGTAATCTGTTTGCAATAAACAAAATGTCAGGAAGCCACCGCAGAAACCGAAATAGTATACCATTTCTTCTTTGCTTGTTTTCTGTGGCTGTGGCTTGCTCATTTGTTCTCCATGCATGCCCAGTAGGAGGACAATTACTCATTTTACATTCAGTTTTAATGTAGACTGAGTGGACTATTTGCAGAAACAAGCTGAAACTTCTGCTGTGTGTGCATGGCATTTTAGGATTTAGCAGGCTTAATGTAGACATAGTCTAAGATGGTGAACATGTTAAACATTATACCTGCTAGCATGTTGATGTTTGCATTTAGCTCTCAGTCTCCTGCCTTAAACTGTGGTCTATTTCAAATGTTTTTAAATTACTTAAAAACATTTATTATTAATTACTTGATAAATAGTGCTCAAAGAAAGCTTAGCTTTGAAAGGCACATGTTGGTCATTTTCACCAAGTACTAACCTTAAAAATACAGGTAAAGTTCAACAGCAATGAAGACAGAGGGCATCTGAGGGTTTGGATGAAACTTTTTTCTTGAGACCATACTGCTGCAAATGCTCCAGTGCCAAACTTGTCACCTTCACACTGCTTGAATTTTATGTTAATATACTACATGTGAAAAAATAAAAAAAATAAAAAAATAAATATATATATATAAAACAAATGTATCATGTACTGTTTTCAGTTGGATAATGTTACGCCATGGAAATCTCTAAGTGTCTGACTAATTGAATGAAACATTTTGTGTTGTACCACAATTTCATAGTTTGATATATTTTAGTGTACAAAATATGGCTGTTCTTGTTACATGCCTTGTTCATTAAATATGTCTTCTTCAAGGACCCAGCATAACACTCTGAAAATCAAGATTCTGAAATCTAGACATCTCAGCTTCATATAAAGAATATTAGGATGCCCTGTTCACATGCTGTTCCCACAACTTGACTCTGACTAATTCTCCTCTTAGCATCCAGATGTAGCAGCTATTTAAGGATGCTTCCTAAAATTGCCATCCTGTGTTCATATTCACAGTCCTGCACAGGCAGGATTTCAGATTTACAGGCATGATTGACTCTTAAACAGGTTTCCCTGCTACCTCATCCTGGACTTTAATGAAGAAGGTAATAATCCAGATGATGTGATCATGACCTACCCAGAGAGAGAGAGAGATGATATGATTTTAAGCCTCCTTAAACAGCTGCTACATCTGGATGCTGAGAGGAGAATTACTCCCAGTCAAGCTTTGGAGCACAGCCTTGTCACCAGATCACATGACTCTGAAACCAGATGATTCAGTCACTGCTCTTTCCTGTGATATTCCCTCTGTCAGAGGCTGCAGTGGCTTCATTTGCTATTTGCTCCAATGATGGGACATTCAACCAAAGCTATCCACTAATGGACATACAGTATAGTACCAAGCTGAAGCTTCAGTTGCTGCATGCTCACCTGACTGTGTACCTGCTGACTCAGATGATTCCTGACGGAGCCCTGACCATTACACTGATAGACTTAAGAGGATCCCTCAGTCCTTCAGCAGAGATACATGCTGTTCCTGTTGTTAAGGATTGATACTCTGTGATAATTCACAGCAATGCAATACTGATAACACAAGTGTAACATTTACAATTTAATCGGATGTTTACCTCTGAACCTCTGAATCACTCAACATCTCCACATGTTCAGTGAATCAAAGCAGTCTAGTGTTATTCTTAAGGGCTGCAGTTTTCTATGGTTAGTGACCAATCAGAACTTTGTAGGCAGAATTAAAAATGTGGGTGTTATCTTCCTACATGGGTGGCTAGCTACATTCACAAAATTAGCAACAAATGAGGATGAGAAACAGCTTTTTTACGTTCGCGCACAGAAGTAACTCCTAAACTGGCATATTTCTTAAATAGTTCAAAATTGTTTCGTTAAATATTCAAGCAACCACTACTGCAGCCTCTGTATCGACCAGAAATTACATGGACTTGCTCAACAAGTCCTCCATATGAAACGACATAATACATCTTAGTTGGTGAATTATCTCCTGAATGACACAAAAGTGTGAACTGACGTCCCTATCAGCAGGATGACATCATTTGCATGTGCCTTCAAAAACTGTTACACATCACTGTTGAAATGATAAACGAAATATGTTTTATGATGTGACTGAGCTTTGGGTTAAAATGACAACTTCTGGTTAGGGGACCTTAGTCGTCATGGTTACACTAACAACCATGTGGCTTATGGTAGGGGGCTATCATGACAAAAAAAGAAACCAATGTTGACTCACCATTGGAAACAGGAAGTAAATAGTGATCTCCCATGTTAAAGTCTGATGTTTTGTTGACCCTTACATACACCCGACCAACTCCCGAAATGGACTTTGTTGTTCTATACTAATGCCACCTGATTTCCTCCATTATCATAATTATTATGGCTGATAGAGAGCGCTGTCACTTGAGTGTAAACAGATTTTGTTTCGGGGTACTTGCTTAAACAACAGATTCTGTCATTCTTGACAGGATCATTATGTGGGTGGACAGTCTACTCTTGCTGCTGACAGTTTATGACAAAACAAAATAGTCCTCCCCTTCTCAAACAGAAACTGGTTAAAAGATAGTTTGACCTTTTTATCAAATCTGTCTTAAAACAATACCCACATGCTCATATGTTCATTGAAATTGAGTTTTTGATTGCTGTAATTGTTCTTCCTGTCCATTCTGTCAGAGATCCCCTCCCTAGTTTGATTTCCATGTGAGTGGGGGACAAAAGGGGACAAAATCCACAGTCCTCTTTTAAAAATGTATTCCACACTTCAGCCGAACATCTTTTTTAGTACAAAATTCCCTCTTTGTGTTACTAAGAGTGGTGTCAGGGCTTCATTTTGCTGCTGCTGTTAAAGGCTAATGCCTCAACAGTCTAAAGGACGGGTTCACAATTTTTCAAGTCTGTCCTTAAACAAAAGTCAGGAGCCCAAATGAACATTGACACATGTTTTTCTTGCTGTAATAATTTCTCCTGTTCATACTGACCATGAGAGATCCCTTCATGATGCACTTACAATGTAAGTGATGGGGGACAAAATCCACAAGCTAAATTCATGAAGCCAATATGAGGTTACAGCGGTCCAAATTAGTCAAATCAAGTCATTTATCTTTCTAATGCCAAATTTCCTTTTCTGTGATGAAGTTTCCACTGCAGCTGAAGAGGAAAACACTGTCCATCAAGACACACTAAAAAGACTGTAACTGGGGAAGACCTCCACTAACTTAAATGGCTGAAGCCTCACATTATCTTAAAATAAAATTTTTGCTTAAAATGAGCACCGTGGATTTTGTGCCCCATAACTTGCATTATAAGTGCATTATGAGGGGATCTCTTAATGAGTTTCAATGTTCATGTGGGCACCTGACCACTGTGTTGAGACAGACTTGAAAAATTGTGAACCTGTCCTTTTAAGAGTGAAACTGTATGTGAAAGAAAATGTAAGAGCAAAGTAATAAATGAATAAATATGAGAACAGCTTCTGCTGCCAAGGCTGGAGGAGGGCACTGGAGGTCAAATGCAGAGATGTAAATGCATAAAAAGCAACTTCACGCTGTCCTGTCACTAGGCCACAGAGGGCAAACTCTATATTTTGTTAGAACATTGAGACTATAAATATATTTTCTATACAATATTTTGAATAAGATGGTGTCACAGTCTGTAAAGCTGCAGTGAGATCATGGGTACAGCAGGCTACACTAAACCATTAGTCAGGACTCACATGGTAGAAAATAGTAACTGTTATAATGAATACAGTACATTCTATTCATTAGAGTCTAAAATCATTTATTGTACTCATGATTTAATAAACAATGGAAAGGAAATTAATTATACCGCTCAGTGTGAATTTTTTTGTGAAGAAGTTTTCTCATCTGATAATTCAATAGCATTTCATTTAATTCAAGATCTGTGGTGTTTTTTTTTTTTGTTTTGTTTTTTTTTGTATTTTAACCTTCATGACAGAAAGTTACACAGTAGGAAACTGAAAAGAAGCAGGAAACACATGGAGAGAACAGGAGATGCTCAAAGGTCCCTATCATCATACACACTCACAGACACACTAACAAAGCAAACACAAATATTCAAAAATAACTAGTAAAACTTTAAAGTAACTCAGAGGAATAAGTGTCTCTAACCTGTGCTTTGTTGTGGTTCACAGTTAGTATGAAGAGCTTTTAAAGCCAATCTGCTCTTTGTTCTGGTCTCATGGTCACCAGCTCTCGGTTCAAATAAGGATGTTAAATATCTCGGCAACTTGCATAGTAAGACCTTATAAATGAAGACGCAGGCATGCTGGTGTTTTCTAGATGTCAGTGATTACTGCTGATATTTTCATGTAACTCAGTGGTGAGTGCGATAGCTGTCTTGTGTAATGAATTGAATAGCACTGTGGTAGTTGGCATCCAGTGGTTTAAGGCTGGTGGCAGCAGCATGAGCATACAGGGTATCTCCATAATCCAATGTGGATAGTATGGTAGATTGTATAATGTTTTTTTGTTTCTGTTTCGACAAGAGAAACAAGCTCTGTTCCAGAACAAGAATCTAATTTGAATTTTTAGTTTAATTAAACCAAATTCCTAAGTATATATAATACTATACTGTATTGATTAGATTTCCATTGAAAGCAAGAATTTTAAAAATGTTGGCATTGGACTTAAAAACTGTTGATTGTAATGCAAAGTTTTGCTGAGTTTTTCAATAACATTGAAATGACATTCTTGTCTGGCAATAGGATTGGCATGTTTCACTGCTGATTGCTTTTACAGTATTTTTGTCCACTTTGGGAACTTGTAAAAATAGTTACACATTCATTCAGAGAGTAATTGGTGGTTATGCATCCTGCCTTAACATGATATATACAATGGTTAAAAGTGACATTTGTCATTTGTGAAAAATTCACATCAACTCTTTGTATTTTTGCTGATTTGGCTAATATATTTAGTATAGCATTGTACTCCTTGCTGTCATTGTAGAGAGTGTGGACCTGACAGCTCCACTGGACACTCTTTTACAACTGGGCTGAGTAAATTCAACCCTGTAAGGCTGGTGTTCCATGTCTTACATCCTACTGTGAACAAAACTGCAGGGAGCATTTAGGTCAACCTGTGGTTTGGGGTTATAGAAAAATTGTGTACTCTGCAGAATTATTATATTAAACCCCATTTATGGTATTATTACTAGCTGTTTTTTTTTCTGCAATAGGCATTCAATGTGTTTGCATGCAGTAACTGACTCATCCTTATTGTCAGCATACACTTGTCCAGTGTGTTGGACAGATTGTTGCTCAAAGTGTGTTTTCTGGCCCCAGCAGATGACACATATGTAGTTACAAATGAAACTCTGGGAGCTGAATTATGAAAACACACTTGTCATTTCCACAAGTAATCACAGGTGTGACCAAATCAACCAGGGCTGAAATATTCAGGATTACAGTTTATAATATCTTTCCTTTTTAGCCATGCTAACTGCATGGCGCTATGAATGACAGTGTCAGTCTTTTGACCACCACTTTGGTCCAGACTAAAATATAGCCTGATAACTATTAGATGGATGCCATGAAATTGTATGTTTATGTTTTCATTTTTTGGGGTGGTTGTTTGTTTTGGTGAAATATCTCAACAACTGCTGGAGGAAATTTGGTGCAGACATTAATGTTCCCCTCAGGATGAATTCTAATAACTTTTGGCCTTCATCAGGACAAAGTTTGTTCAGTACCTGTGACCTAATATCTGCTAATGATATTCTTACCAGCCTCAGCTGTACTTTGTGTGTAGTGCTAATGTTAACATGCTAACATTTGCATTCTTTGCCATGGTGAACATGGTAAAGATTGCCTGCTAAACACATCAACATGTTTACATTGTATCTGCATGTTAATATGCTAATGTAGCCTCATAGAGCCACCGGCATGGCTGTAGGCTCTTAGCCTTTATAACCTTGGATTCTTAGTCTTACTGCATCCTGTTTGTCCTGTTTGCATTTTTGTCTCCACCTGTTATCCCAATGGCTGTCTCAGTTTAGTTTATTTGTATTATTAGTAGTAATATTGTTATTATCATGACAGTTTTACTTCCGTTTTACTGTTATTATTTACTATTTAGGTCACAGACTTACTTCGTTGTTTTGATCCATCCTTAATAACACTAGTCAGGGGAACGCAAACAACATTTCTGTAGTGGTGCATCCCAAGCCTATAGAGATTAATAATCCTATTGCTCATCGCTGGCATCCAGAGCTGCAATAATTTGCTGATAAATTTATTAGTTGATTGACAGAAAATTAATCATCAACATTTTTGATAACTGATTGATCATTTTGAGTACTTTTTAAAGAAAAATGAAGACTGAATATATTTGGGTTGTGGGTTGTTGGTTGGGACAAAACAAGACATTTTGAGAATATCACCTTAGGCTTTGGGTAACAGTGATGCACATTTTTCACCATTTTCTGACATTTATAGACCAAACAACTAATCAGTTAATCAAGAAATTAATTTACAGATTAATGTGGAGGAATGCAAGGCAACTTAGACGTGTGGTCAAAATGGATGATCAAACTTTGTTCTAATTATTATTATAATTATTATTATAATTATTACTATTACTATTATTATCATTATTATTATTGCTGCACACTAACCTTTTAGCACATCCTCTCAAGTATGCCACCCCCATATTTTATAGGAGTATGTGACAAATAAATCTTGAAAATGATGGAACATTAGTGTGCTGGTTCTCCTCTTCAGTTCCTCCATCAGCCATCTTCATCACTTAAACAAAGAAATCAGTGTACTCAAATCTCATATGCAATTATGTTAGACACTTAATTAAAATATATTGAAATGCAATTGTAACAGGGATTGTTGCTCGGTGTGTTTTCTTGATCAAACGATTTGTTTCTTGGAGGATGAGAAAACTGAATAGGATTTTTTTAAATTGAAGTAGTTAGTGCACATATCAAAAACATATTTTCAATTGTTAACTAAATGAAAGTTATTTAAGTTGAGAATACATCAAGTCATGTCAGGGAACATATTTAAACCCATTTAAATATGGGTGTTAATCAGGTGTTACTGACTGTTTTTATTTTATCCTTATGTCTTCATATTGTATCACGGTTTCATGTCTATTTGAAGACATTCTTGTGAACATAACTCAGCAACATGAGAGAAGCTGCACCACATGTTCCTCCTATAGGGAGAATTATTTCATTAGATTTAAGCTGCATAAATCTGCATACTAATGAGGAGGACCAGATTTTGATGAAACCACCACTCCATTTCTTATTCTCTCAGTGTGTTAACATTCATATTAATTTCATTTTGTCTTAATTTTATATTGTCATAATATTATTACACTTTTTAAAAATGTAGTCATTATTATTTAATTCAAGATTAAGGCAGGATATTAGAAATAAATATCTCCTACTTAATGCAACAAATAGCTTCATTAAAGCATTCATTATATTATTTTCAATTTATTGTTGTAATTAAGTGCCTTTTGTCTGCAACTGGCTTTGTACATTTTCTGCAATTTCTTTAGCTATTTTATTCCTATGGCAACCACTGGAGGAACAAACAAGTCTGTCCTAAAACAACAGTCAGGTGCCCAAATGAGCACTGACACATGTTTTTCTTGCTGTAATCATTCCACCTCTTCATACTAGCTATTAAAGGATATGGCTGGCGATTTTCTATATTTTTCTTCCTGTCAACAAATCTCATGTGTAAAGCCAAACCAACAATGAATTGATCTACTTACAAGTATTGTGTGTGTATCCAAAGTCTGATATATCTTACTCCTCTGTGCTGTAGCGCTCCGTTTTTGTCCAAAAACTTCACGTCCAAACACTTCAATGAGCCACACTGTTGCACTGGGTAACATGTTCCTTCACCACAAATAGATTTATGGACACAGTCGTTTGTTTAGAAACCATTCCAAAGAATAATAACAGCCAATACTTGTTGAGATATTTCAGTCTGGACCAAAGTGGTGGATAGACTGGCTGACAGTCATCAGGCTGACGTTGCCATCCATAGAGTGGCACCACTTGGCTAAAAACATCTTGTGCACCAGCATGGCCAGTAGTCCTGGGAGAACTGGGAAAATTATGGTCATGAGAACACAGCTCAATCAGCTGGCTGTGATCACCATGCTTCAATCAGTCAGAAACTTAAAGTACAAATATGTAGGAGCAAAACAATTGATGACAAAAGTCCTACTGTAGAGTGACATGTTAACAACAAGTACATCACTTTAATCTAAAAATCAATGGACAATCATTACAGAAGCATAAGAGGTCAAACGTATGGGTTTAATGCTATGTTCTCACACAAAATCTGAGAATACTGCAGAAATTATTCCCTAAATTTTGATTGATTAGCAAGAGCTTACCAGTCCAGTGCTGTACTCAGTGATCTTATCACAATTAGGTGATTGTGTAACCTTCTGGTTTCAAGGAAATCCTGATGTAACCAAACCTCACCTAGCAATAAAAAGTTTCTCTAGAAAGCTCAGTATTGTCCTGGTCTCACATATCAGTCTAATCTTAGAAGCTGCTGTGACTGCCAGGCTCCACACTGTTGTGCTTTCCCATGCTGAAGAGGATCCTGGGGGGAAAGGAAGCTGCTACCTCTGACCTGAGTGTTTTGCTGATAAACAACCTGCACAACTTAAAGGTGCAGCACATGAATCTGAAACATGCCACATACATCATTCGAATCAGGGCTGGTTGGAAAAAGTTTTATTGCACTGGTCTATGAGTTAGGTCTGTCTGATTTGTCTTAGACTCATTCAGGTTTGACAAAAATAAAGATTTAATAATTAGAAGTCTAAAAAATTAAATATAATAGTCTATCTCAATACAATAAGTATTGGTTAACAATAAAAACATGTGCTTGAATGGTAAATGAGTATGGAATTAATATGTTTTTAGACTGCAGCAACTCCCTAAAATGAAAAGAATATATACATTTAGTAAAATGTAACAAACTCACACATTTGTCAGCCATGTTATTTTTGCCGTACATGCTCAAATAGTGGTCTGACCCTTTTTGGATTGCTGTTAAGCTACTGTCTCAACACTCCCTGCTCATTCACTTTAAAAGTAAGCTTTAATGTCAAACATGTGTGTTGTGTTTCACAGCAGCTTACCACAAATAACAAAAACATCAAAGTATCTGCAATAGGAACTTATTAGTGAATGAAACCAGTATTTCTATTAATGAAGAGAAAAAGGGCTGCAACTAATGTCTACAAAGTGTAAAAGATAATGAAAAATGCCATCCACAATTTCTCAGAGCCAAACAGCCAAAACAACAAAAAACTAATATATTCAATTTACTGTCATATTTGTCAGAGAAAAGCAGCAAATCCTCACGTTTGACAGGCTGAAACTAGAATGTTTGGCACATTTGCTTGAAAAATTACTTAAACAATTAATCCAATATCAAAATAGTTGCAAGTTCAATTTCTGTCAATCAACTTATCGATAATTTGACTAACTGTTGCAGAAACTCACAGCATGCTCTTTGTTGTTAATGCAGCAAATGGCATCACAGTCAACACAGTGGGAGCATATTAGAAAAGGGACATCTCAAAGGTTCTAATTCCTGGTAGACTTTTGATGTGAAAACATCTGCAGGAAGTGTAGCGTTTCCCAGACAGTAGCTTAATAATGATGGAAAAAATGGCAAAGTATAAATGATCGAAATTAGATATACAAACAGTATTCCTGTTAAAAGCACATTTATGACTGTGACTTTGTTGTTACTGCTGAAACTGGTACTGTGGAAACAACAAAACTGGTACATTATGCTCCGTTTACCATGTGATCCAGTATAGTACAGGTATGCTCAGTGGCCCCACACTGCTGGTATAAGGATGTGTAAAGTAGCAGATATTAAATTCAAGGTTAAACCCCTTGAGATAAGTCATCTCTTTTCTGAGCAATATAAGCGGAACATTTAATGTGATGTGAACTCTCACCATTTCTCTGCAACATCACATGATGAGCGAAGCAGGCCGTTTCATGTTCTTTCACATCCCTCTCCCAGCAGTTAAATACAATTTCAGAAGTATCAAGCCGGTTTCAGGAAGTCTGTTGAATACCAAGCATCTTGTTGGCACCCCAGCCTTGTATGACCTCCGGGCTCACATCGATCATCAAATGGTCCCTATGGAGCATCCAACCACAGGTTGACACTGGAGAGTTGGAATAATAAATCAGTCATAGACTCAGTCAGAGGTAGAGACCTGGAGAAATGGGCCATGATAGGGATGGTGGATATGTTTGGGATCCGTGGCTGAACTGCAAGGAGCTAAATCTCTGTAACATGGAGGATTTTAGTGATGTGGAAGGCTTTGTAGTGTTCTACAAAAAGTCTTGTCATTTCTTATGTAGACAGTGATCTTGCTCCGATATGTGACAGATGTGATTTTGTCCTACTTCTTCTAAAAAGGGTTTTATTTTTAAATTTTTATAAATATAGTTACAAATGTACTGTGCCTCAGATAACTATATATATCTTTAAGATAATTTTGAAATAAATTACAACCAATCGGATGATTCGTGAACGGATTTGAAGAGTAAAATCTCACATAAGTACAGACAGGAGCAGTCTGCTAAATTCAAATGATCAAATGATGAACTTGGAGTCTGGAGGCGTAGCAGACAGTCTGTCAATTTGGATTCTGCCGATGTGACTGATGGAAGAATTTGCCTCGCTTATGGCAGGCTGCCACTCAAAAACTACAAAATGAAGTATCAAAACTTAAAATGAAGTATTCAACATATGAACACAGATTTGTTAATTTTGAATTTCAAATGATTTGTAAAGATGTTGATTTGTTTGTGACATATCTGCTATCATATCTATTTATACTGTATCCGCCCTTGATATGCTACATCCAGCATCTATTTTATGTACTGATATTTTCTTTATGTAGTATGTATTCGTCTCCACTGCATTGCTATTGACACCTATTTGTATTTGCATAACAATATTTTTATACACATTTACATATATATAACAAATATTTACATATATATGGTTTATACAAAAAGGTAACAACTGTGGGAAAAATCCATAAATGTAAGAATATCATTCTCTTTCAAGTCAGGGCTATTTGTGTAGTCCATAATATAACATAGTGTCTCAATGAGCTTTACCTTACACGCCCATAACTGCAACAGTTTCTTGCACAGCCCAAGCTCTCTGAGAAGACTTGTTTATAACACAATACAATGCTGTTGTAAGCAGATATTAGGACATTTGCAAATGTTAATCAATGTATTTGTCAACAAACATTTTTCTTGTTTGTTACTTGTTTGCTCATGGTCCACTTACTAGATTTCTTCCTCCATTGTTTGGGCTACATTCTGTGGGCTTCATCAGCAGGTTGAGTTTGCTGTCGAGTATTTTTAGATAAATACTCCATTAATAATGCTCCATATTAATACATCAATTATTGATGAAATAGGTGAGGGTAGCTTTAAGATAAGAAGGTCCAGCTCTTTTAAACAGTCCGGTAAAAGTTTTGGAAATTTGGATTTATGGCAATGAAAAGTCCATCAATGCGTGCACTTTCATTGTAAGCTTCAAAGTTTTAATGCTGACAATACCTTTTCTGAAAATGCTTTATTCTTGTTTTATTGAATCAGTCCTCATACTCTACTTTGTTAGCTGGTATGGAGCACATACCCTCAAAACAGATCGCAAGGTATCATCAAAGTATGCAGCAAAATTGCAGACATAACCTTGTATGACCGTCCTTATCTGTACAAGGTCAGGACTTTGAAGAAAGCCCAGTCAGTCCTGGCTGGTCCTAGTCACGCTCTGTTAAGGAGTTCAAGTAGCTTCCATAAGGCTGCAGATACAATCTGCCGAGATGCAGGACCAGTAGACTTAAGATCTTATTTGTCTCTGCTGCCAGTGGCTTTCTCAATGTGATTTTTATATTATTATGTTATTCTTCATCTGATGATATGTGGTTACTGCTTGCTGTACAACAAATTGCCCTTCAGGGATAATAAAGATATACTTGATCTTTGATGAATTGGATTGAGTATCGAGCTTTGAGGGACATCATACCTAAGTACATGGAGAGACATGTACTTGGGTATGGAGAGATGATCTGCTCCTGTATTAAGTAAGACTTACTTCAATTATTTCTCACAATTTTGATGAAAAGACTGCTAATTTGCACACATGAAATGATTCTGAGCAACAACCACGGTGCTTAGAGTGAGAATAAAATAACAAAGTTGCACTAGAGTCAGCCGCAAGAAGTAGAATTTTTTCTTTTCTTTTTTTCTTTTTTACAAATTTGGTTGTCAGTCTTGTCAAGTCAATTTAGTTAACCCAGTAGATTTACCTCTCTTAGTTCAGAGGCAAGACTTTATCTGAACATTTCTTCATTTTAAATATCTTATATTAATATGCAAATAATTTTCTTACTTCTGTTGAGTTTAATTTATTTCTTTTAGCCACATCCACCAAAGCCTTTTAAAGAAAACTTAAATCAATTCTTGGTCAGTTTCTTCTGGGCAGAAACATTATTACTGCAGGGACATTAATCTACATTTTAAAGTAAAATACTGTGAAAATTATATAACTTGGTTTATTTTCTCTCACTTCTCACCTCTTCTTAATGTGCTGAGCTGAGCTGTCAGATTATGTTTCTCGGGTCAGATAACCTCACAGTGGTCGATGTGTTGTTTCATGTTCTAGTGTGTATTTAGTCTTTTCCCTGTTGCATCCTGTGACCTTTTCTGCTGCAACAATTTAGTTCAAGATCAATAATATTTCATCTTGTGTGATTTTCACACATATTGATGAATCTGAAATAGGCTTTGATCTTCCGTTACAGGCACACAACCGCATCAGCATCGCAGTGTCATCGTCACAATAAAATGTTGTCACCATCATTCATTCGTCGCAAGGCTGTCAACTGAAATTATTTACAAAGTCTTTTCCCTGGGCTGTTGTTGCCTCCTGGCTCGCCTCTGCAACACTTGACAAACCCTACACTTTCTCCTTCCATGTTGGATCCAAACACGCTTCAGCTCTTACCCAGAAGAGGCTAAGGGCTTTGGGTTATGATCACCCTTGAACTACAGAGGTGGCAGCTCTCGTATTCTCTTTGAAAACTAAATCCTGTCTCCGGCCCCTCACATCAAAAAAAAAAGGCAAGAGATCAAGAGGAGGAGGAGGAGTAAAAAAAGGAGGAGGTGTTGGTGGTAGTAGGGGTGCTAATTAAAGCCATGGATTATTTATTTGCTTCGTGGTGGCATTTTGCTTATTTGCCAAACAGCTGCTGTGGGCTGAGTGCACTGCCTTAGCTTGGCTTACTGCCTTAAGCTGAATTCACACCAAATTGGGCATTGCGGTGAAAACACCGGTTCTCCCGTTCATTTGAATGGGGGTAGTGTGTTAAGGCTGTGGGGATGGGGGCTGCAGGGGTGCACCAGCGGCCTGCGGTGAGTAAGTTGAACCAGAATCAACTTTTGGAGAAATGCAACCTGACGTCATGTTGCGGTCCAATCACAGCCAGTGATCAGACTGATCAGAGCATTACAACCCTGCCATGAGGGAGGACAATGACGTTACTGGGACGAGGGGAGGACATTTCTCTTCGTTTGATAACATTAAAAGTAAAGTTAGTCTTTTCTGACAGCTTCCCGACTCATTTTAGAAAAGACAAGAGAGAAAGCGAGCAGAGAGCACCAGCAAAAGAGAGAGAGAGAGAGCAACGGTGGTCAAGCGAGCTAGAGACTGAATGAAGGGAGCGAGAAAGTCAGTGAATGAGAGGAATAAAATGTATTTTCTGACTGGTTACTAATAAACATACCCACACCTCCGCACAACCCTGCAGAGGTGCGGCGCAAAGCCTGATTTGGTCTCAGTACAGCCTTACACTGACTGTTTTGTAGATACATATGGTGATACACACAAATCCTCCTCCTAACAGATGCATTCACCATTACACACACCAGTATTTCCCCAGGAATTTTATTCTTGTCAGGGTGGAAAAGCCTCTGAAAAGTGTTATGTGTGCACTGCATGTTAAGTCGCCTACAGTGTGGGCAGATGTATGTGTAGGCAATCTGAATTTGGTCAAACAGAAATTTTTATTGCATATTCTAAATGTGTATGTGATGTCAAAGTGAATGGAGGTTCCTCTGGAAAGTATTTACTTTTTATTGATTTGTCTCACTGTCCTTAACGCTGGCTCAGCCAAGCTGCTAAAGTGTGCCAGCTCCCTTGAGTGAATGATGTAAGATTTACTTATTGTCACTGTAACTCTGACAAATTATGATTGGAGTGTTCAAATGCAAGATGCATGTAGGTTACTTGCCTCCGGGATCAGATTTGGCACCATGCGTTACATATCCATGTGGTCCGGATGGAATAAAAAACTTAAAAAAAAAACAAGTGCAGCTTTTAGCTGTTCACACTGATTAAAAAGCATCAGATCTGTGTCACATGTGAGGGGACTGAGAACTGGGACACATTCATCTGCAGTGTGACTGTAGCCTAAAAGTCTTAAGAGCCATCTCTAATGAAATTCTTGTAGGTGGGTTACCAGCTTGTTAGGACAGGGAAGGTTAGGATAGTTAGGACAGAGCTGTATTATTTTAATTTTTCTTGGCAACCCTGCTGCTGCAGACGTTGGACATTTGTAGCACAAAAATAAAACACTGAAGCACTGAAATAAAAAACAGCAATTATTGACACCATTTTTGAAAATATTCATTTCCAGAAAATGTACTCTTTTACTGAGTTATTTTAAACAGTAGTGTGAGTGGAAGACACAATAATATATGAAACAAGAGCATGTTTAACTGCTTCCCAAACTCCCAACTTTGTCTGAGTTGTCCATCTTCAAATCTTTGTTAATAGATCCACATTTTTTCAATTCTGTCTTAAAACAAATGTCAGGTATCCAAATGAACATCAGCACATTTTGTGTGTGTGTGTGTGTGTTTTTTTAAATAGATTTTGCTCACTGTAATCATTCCTCCTGTTCATACGGATCATTAGAAGATCCCTTCATAATGCACTTACAATGTAAGTGATGAGGGACAAAATCCACAGTCCTCCTTCTGTGCGAAAATGTATTTTAAAGTTTATCTGAAGCTATTATGAGGCTTCAGCGTCCAAATGAGTCAAATCAAGTAGATATATTTCAACATTACAGTCTTTTTAGTGCCAAAGTCCCTCTTTTTATTCGTCTGCAGCTGAACAGGAAAACACTATCCATTGAGACACAAACTTTATTCAAAACAACTGTAAATCCACTTTATTTGACTAAACCATCACTTACATTGCAAGCATATTTGAAGCAGATCCTCTAATGGTCAGTACGAACAGGAGAATTACTGCAAGCAAATCCTATATATTTTCTTTACTGGTATAGAATAGTATAGAATATGAAATCTGTTTACATGACAGTGTTAGCTAAAATTAAAGCACTGAAAAGACTTGAAGTTGCAATTTACAGTTGAATTCCTGAAAGGAGTGGGAGTTTCAGCCGGAGCAGAAATGTTGAATGGAGTTGAAGAGGAAGGAGATGAAAGGCCGGTTGATATCAGTTGAAGCGTAAGCACAGTGTAAGTGTCGTAGAAGCCAAACTAGTAACCACACTTCAACATTTACCTCAAGTGAAGGTTAAAGTGCAGTTACTAAAAGGAGTTGAAGTGGTAGATAACATGTGATTACTGAAAGGAGATGAAGTGGTACTTAGGATGTGATTGCATGTCTATTGATACATGTGTAATCACAGGTAGGAGGCCTGTTTTTTGTAGAAATTCAGTGAAAACCATACATAGTGGGATTTGAGTCAATTTAGACTTCTTTCTCTTCTTTTTTTTTTGCTTTTTAACACCACTAACAGCAACAGTTTACTTCAATTGTATTGATGTGGCAGCATAACACTTAGAGACAGTTATAAATTAATGTGGACAAATAAAACCACAATTAACAATGAGATACCACTGGGTCTAAAAAAAGATTTACTATGTGACTTGAGTGAATTGACTCTATAATGTGGTAAGAACAGTTTACTAATCCCATTATTAACCTGACGTTAACATAAATATTATAACTACAGCATACCTAGACATATACCTCACACACACACACACACACACACACACACACACACACACACACACACACACACACACACACAGTAGCAGTCCTGGCAAGACTTTTGGCAGGACCAGCATGAAATAGAGTTAGTAACAGCAGGATATCTCACACACACACACACAGGGATGGAGGGAATAGATTAGCTCTGTGGGGGGGTAGTGAGGATATATGTGGGGTTGTGGGAGTACAATTAATAAGCAGCCACTGTCTGGTTGTCCCAAAGCCATGCTGATGATTTGACACTTCTCCTGCTCTTTCGCTCGCTCTCATCTTTGTTCATTATCAAAAAAAAAAAAAAAAAAAAAAAAAAAAACTTTGTTCATCATCATGTGTGCTTTGCCATAGCAATTAGTCTGTGATTTGTCCAAAGACACTGTAAGGCAGGCACCGGCTTACAGTGATCAATGTCTCTTGTAGAGTCCTGCTGCACCGAAGGCAGCGGGATCTCAGTGACATGAAGGGCTCTCGGCAGCTCTGATTAGCACTCATTGATTGAAGCTGTGCCTTTTGAAAGAGATGCTTTTAATTGTCAACTCTTCAGACCCCTGTCTCCTGTGATACCAGCATCAGAAAAAATACTAGATGAATTCTCTCCTTTCGTCTAACTGGAGCCAGAAGAGGAATAAGTCATGACTCACACACTCTGCTTCCTCACTTTTTATTCATTTCACATTGCTTTAGAGGTCATCGCGAGCAACTACTAATTGCTCTGCTGTCATTAAACCATTTATTTTCTTGTCTTAATCAACACATCGGTGTGCTCTCTATATAATGTAGCCCAGACTGGGATATACACTCTGCAAGATTGTTCATTTGGATTTGGTTTGTAAGGAGTCGTAATGCCTTGTTATCTTAAAGGATAGTTTCACAATATTTCAAGTCTGTCCTAAAACAACAGTCAGGAGCCCAAATGAACACTTACCATTAAAGAGTAAGGCTGCCAAGTTTCTATATTTTTCTTATTGTCAACAAATCTCATGTGCAAAGCCAAACCTACAATGAACTAATCCTAGTATTGTATATTGTATTGTGTGTATCCAACCTTGACTGGTAAATCAATAACTGTATTGTGTGTATCTAAATCCTGATGTATCTTTTTTTCTCTTTGCCGTAGAACTCTATTTAAAAACATATCAATGAGCCACACCGTCGCACTGTGACATGTTACTCAGCCCCAAACAGTATGGGCACTTTAGGTTGTTGAGAAATGGCTCCAAATGTAGCAGTGTGGTGTTTTTGTGCTGTATTATGAACAGCATTAAACATCGTGGTAAAATCCTTTAAGGACTGAAGCGCTGCTGTCATGCTTCCTATGTTCCTTAAGTGTTGTTGATATGTTTTTATGCAGTCGTGTAAGTAAATCTGGTTTCATGTAAAGATTAGAGATATTATGCGTTATAGCAGGAAGTATAGTGACTTGTCGTACTTCTTTGGGCTTTTCTTCTTACTTCCTGTTTTTGTCATGGACTTTTCCCGGGAAGGTATGCATGTTCTTTGCTCTGTGTACTTCTGCTGCTGTAAATGTGAAGTTACTTAAAAACACATGTGAACTCAGTGTATTAACATTGTTAATTTTAGAGCTGTAATTTTATTTCTTTTCATGCATGAATGAATTAGGGGAGAGGTTTGTCGACGCTAGAGTGTACTGTTGAGATCGTGTTTAGTGACTTTACTCACGATGTTACACAAACATTAATAACAGCGATCACGTGGTTGCTATGGTAGTTCTGTATAAGGAAGATGCCACTGAGCCTGCGCAGCAATGTGGTTCTGTTTACAGAGCTTTGTTAGCTTGTTGTGCTACATATCACGACCTTTTGTCTTTTTACTAAAGTTATTTACAATGTACAATGTTGTACAAAGTCAAGAAGTTAGTCAAAAAGCTTAATACAACTTTTTTGTATTGCTGGAATTCTCCTTTAAAGCTCTAGCAGTAAAACACCTGAGTGTATTGAATTGAGCAAAGGTGTGTTCTACTGCTAACAAAATCAACTTCTCATTTTAAACAGAATAATGTGTTATTTTCTCTTTCAGAAGTTACATAGTCTTGATATTGGTGCACACTGAAGGATGCAGCCCGGTCCGGGTTTTTAAAAGATTCTTTATTTGGATTTGATTTGTAAGAGATTTTAGCACTTAAGTTTCAAAACAAACTCAAGAGCTACAGTAAAACTTTATCACATGGATTCACTTTGTCAGGCAGAGCATGACACAGCAGTTTGCTGCCTGTGTATCAGATGTGTGTGCCAAAGAAAAAGAGCACCAGATGCCAAATTTATAGGAGAGCTTGTTTGTGGAGAGGTCACAATTATGGTTTATCTTTTCTGTCTCTGTACACTCTCTACAGTATAAACAGTGGACCAGCTGAGATGTCCAGTGTGACCTGTGAGCAGAACATCAAACAGCAAGGAGTGGCAGCCTCGCAGGGTGTGTTATGAATGTACTTTAGCTGATGAGTAACAATATACAAAACAGGTGTTTGCTGTGCTGTGTAAGCAGAATATCAATTATTAAAGGAGGCTTAATGCAGTGCATGTCAAACCCTCTCCTCAATAGGCTCACCAATTGCATTGGTCAGCGTGGTACATTAGATTGAAAATATATTGCCTCTGTAACCATTGTAGTTTCACTATATATATACACACACACACACACACACACACACATATATATATATATATATATATATATATATATATATATGAAGTCAGTTATCAAACCTAAGAAAACATTTTTAAAGGTATGTTTTTTACTGCACTGTGATTCTGTCATAATGTTGAGAGTTGCCTGTACTGCCAAAACATGAAAGTGTTCTACAAAAGTATAAATATATTGGATTTCTATCCGATCCTTCCCCAAACTTCTACTTGACGAGAGGTCTCAGTATTTGATCCCAGAGATATTTTATCAATTTAGTTCAATGGTGCTTTGTTGGTTTATCTTCTTTATGCAATCTCTAAATGTAAACACCATGGTGGTTTATATCTGGGAAAACAGATGGGAAATGATGGAGACAGGATAGAAATTTTGGGTTAATAGTGTAGTGCATTATTTATTTTTCACATTCAGCACCACATGAATAGAAACTCAGCGGGAGACATCAACAGTGAGCCCACCATGTTGTCTTCCTCTGACATGAAGACAGCTTTTAAACACTATTTTTGCACATTTTTATTAATTCTCTTTATTGTTCAGGCATGTGTTTGGCACTGCAGATTTTTCTTTGCAATAGAGAAGAAGCAGTGGAAGGTTTCATTGTGCTGTGATAGACAAAATGCTCTTTCAAAGGCTTTTAGATCCTGACAAGAATAAACTTTACATACATTTCACATTCACTGAAAGTTATCATTTTCCACTGTGCTAAGCAACTGTGCAGAGCCTCAGCAAGCTGCTATAGATCCAAACCCCGGCAACTCCTTATCCAGCACACATGATTAATAATCCCAACACAGAAACCTGACTCACGTTTGGATGTCAGTCACATGCAGCACAAGATCAATCTTATCAGGAAGTGGAGCCGCAAACATACCGACTCTTACTCTGAGGAAGTAGGTCGATGGATGAAGGCGGTGTCACAGTTTGGAGCCTTTTTGACATTTCGATCTGTAAATATTTCTGCTTATTTTTTTTCCTTACAGACTTTTCACTGACTGTCGTTCATCCCTTTGGGTTTGCATCATTTTATCAGCCAAGTTTAAAGAGTAACTTAACATTCTGTTTGAGCATGACTGGCACAATCCCCAAGGCCCCCTGTCCTAACCCACGACCACTGACATTTCTACTCCCCTTCACAGCCCTGTCAGTTTGTTGCTCCAGCATCCCTCTATCTTTCCCCCTGGCTGCTTACACTGGACACATATCAGCCATGTTAATGCCTGAATAATATATCTGGTGGTCATTCAGAATTCATAGAACCCTAGTCACTCACTATCTCTCAATTTGAAGGCTAATTTTAACTTGATTTCTATTGCTCTAGTTCATGTGTGTACATTTCACAGCCCTCTAACTGTATTGAAATATCCCTCTACCTCCAAATGCAAGGATCTGCCAAATCATGCAAAATGCAACACACTTAATTTCCTTAATAATAATAATAATAATAATAATAATAATAATAATAATAATCTTTATCGTCCACAGATGTGGAAATTTGCCTTTGGCTTCACAGGTTGGTTAAAACACATCATAGTAAATCACAATACATACAATAATAAATAACACAACATGCACAGTACAGACAGCGATAACGGACATGGTTTCAGTGTGAATGGTGTTTATTGCATTTGGTATAAAAGACTATTTGTAAATGTTCTTGGTTGCTGCAGCAGCTCTATAGAGTCTTCCTGAGGGCAGTTTTATGAATTCATTAAAAGGGGGATGAATAGGATCAGACACAATTTGTCAGGCTTTTTGTTTCACCTGCATCATTTCTGGAAAGTTGCCATTTGTAAAAACACTCTCAGCTAAAGCCCTTGTCAGGAGGAGCCAATAAAAGGAGTACTCTGGGAAGGCATTGTGTGCAATGCATTCTGGTTATTGTAGGGCTCTCTGTCATATTTTCTAGCTTTTTATCTGTAAGAAGAACAGAATAATAGATTTTTCACTGAATTTTTTGCTTGTTTGTTTTTTCTTTCTTTCTATAGAGCAGCATTACCTGAATTCTGCTGTTGCAATGCACATAATAGGCTGGTAGCAGCATTATTAACAGTATAATACAGTGACTATACCTATAATTCACTGAATGAAAAAAGTGGATGTGCACACTTTCTCTGTTAACCAGTCACAGCTGGATGCACTCTTTATCAACTCAATCGGCAGTGCCTCTATCTTCAACCTGGTTGCTGATTTGCATTGCATCACTTCTGACTCCACCACTTGCATCAAGGCTCTGTTTGGATACCCATGGGTGTTTACTGCATTCTTGCTCATAACTGGACGTTATAGCCTCAAATAGAGACTACATCAAAGTTTGATGAATGCTTGATCAATAACGCTTTGAATTCAGGAACCTAGTCTCTCTTGATATTAACCACTCTTCACAGGTAATGAGTTCATATTCGGCAGTTCATTCAAGGAAAAAGGATTTTTTTTTTTTTTTTTTTACCTCAAAACAACCTCGTCAGATATCAAATGTGAGGAATAAGATTGTTCAGTGGTGTCAGTTCTGTCTCTATCTCTAAGAATGATTAGATATTCATGTTAAAGGAGCTGTCAACATCTTTTTTTCTGAAAGTAAAGCAGTTGTCATATCACCTCCATGCCGAGTCGTCAAAGTGACATTCGTGACTTAATTACTTGAACTTCCCTTCTTTCCTCTTTCCCATCTTTTTCTCTCTGCATCACCCACTTGTGTCTCTTTTAGCTTCACCTCGTCTATAGATCAACCTTGCCAGAGCCCTCAAGTCTCCAACACATATCACTTTTGACTGGTGAATCAATAACTGAATTACTTTTATGAAACCACACCACTAGAAGAGATGAGGGCTCTGCGGCTGCCTCAAGCGAACCACTTTACATTTTTAATCTTGCGGGAGTTCAGTATGGATCAGCCAGTTGGGGAAGAAGTGGACGGAAATCAGACACCCGGATGTTTTTTAATTAGAGGCAGGAGCCAAACAAGCAATGTCAGCTGGGCCACTTGTCAACATTAGTCAGCAGTTGTGTGTGTGTATGTGTGTGTACGTGTATGTGTGCGTGCATTCGTGCGTGTGTGTGTGTGTGTGTGGAGGGTGTGAGGCAGAATGTGCAATCGTACAGGTCACTTAAATAGACAAAAAGATACATTAACATTTTAGGCATTTGGCTGAAGCTGTTACTCACAGCAATTTACAGGAAGCTGATAGACACTAAGACACTTAGGATTTGATTTGATTTGGGTTGATTTATTGACTGGGACAGTGTGCAGTTTTAAACATTAAAGATGCACTGCACCAGAGTTAGCTCCAAGCTAATTTGCATCCGTAGTCCCCCACAATCAAAACATACAACAGCACAATAACAAACAGTGCAAAGCAAAAAACAAAAAAAAACAAAAAACCAAACCAAAACAAACAAAAAAACCCCACACAGAACACACCATACAAAATACAAAGCTACACACAACAGCACAGCACATACACCCACAATGTCAATTAGAAATTAATAATGTAAATTAGACTCAGTGGTCACACAGCTGATTGGTCTTTAGTAATTTTTTTAATTTGGCCTTGAATGTATTGATAGAACTGCAGTTCTTCATATCATCAGGTAGGGCATTCATCTGAGTTGTGGCTTTCACACAGAAAGCTGACAGCCCAAATGCAGTGCGATGAAATGGTATGGTACAATCTCGTATAGAGGATATTCTGGAGGATGTAATAGAACTTATTGAGTGAGTGAACACAAAGTCACATAGTGGAGGAGGAGCCATTTAAAATTTTATAAACCAGGCACATGAGTGGGCAGACATAAAGACAGGCTGACAGAGACTATAGAGAGTGATCCAGACTATATGTACAGGATTTTGACAACCCAGTAAGCATTTTGGTGATTTACGGGGTAAATCAAAATAGTCTAAATTTAGTTGAAAAGTCAATGGTTTTCATCAGCATTTTCCATGACTATATTCAAATTTGGCATATCATAACTACATAAAACATTGGTTGTGTGTAACCTTGACATCTAAAAGACAAACAAAATCACTGAACCAACCACTGAATTTCTGTTGACTTGCAAATCACCAAATCAATACTTACTGGGAACAACACCTTTGCACATCATGTACTGTAAATACTCAAATAGTGGCTGTAAGAGCCATTTCAATGTGTTATTATTACTGTAGTCCAGTGTTTGCACTGGGTGTCACCTTGTCACGTGGTCAATATAGGGAGGGACTTATAAGAGTGTAATTCTAAATTGGCAGTATTCTTTACAGTTTCAGACCCATGAAGGACAGTTTATTTTTTTAAAGGTGAAAGTAAAATTTGATGCAGCAGAAGCAAAGATATTGTATTCTTTATTCCATACTCTGTCCTTCCTTGTCAAAACATGGTGCCTACATTACCCCCAGTGCAACTCAACTCGAGTGACTCGACCTTACAAATTCAGGTGTCGTGGCTTATGAGCTACTAGCCTCAGGCAGAGATGAGGAGCTACAGAGGTCTGGTAACATCACTTCTTTCTAACCGCACACCCCCAGATTTTTTTCATTTTCAAACTTATTCAGCCACAACCAACAGTGTGACATCACTTGAGGCAATTTATCATGCAGAGGGATCTGGAGCCACACAAAGCTTTTTATTTTTTTTCACATATGCAGTAGTACTCCCAAAGTAAAACTGGTGGAGTTCCCCTTTAAAATAAGGCCTCTGATGTTGCATGATGGAAGGCCCGTCTTGCCGAGTAAACACTATGATGATATATTTATGAAAATATTGACTTCATAGAGAATTTTAAACTGAGACAGAGACTTTATGTCAGAGCAATTTAGGAGATCAAGTCAGAAGGGAGGTTTATTCCACCTGATAATGAAGACTTTTACAACTTCAGGTCAAGACCCGACTAGAGTCTGACAGCCCTGGTATAGCTTAACAGTAATTTAAAAAAAACAAAAAACAGCAAAGTAAAAGCAATTGGAATTAATTATTAAATGAAAACCACATTTTTGTTAAAAAGAAACTCAAAACAGAATGGTGAGTATGCCTGTTGTTATAATGATGGGATTGGCATTGTGTGAATGTACATTATCCTTTATTTATCACATCTATTTAAGTCTAGTTAATCTTGTACTGTTATCCATTATTACATTATCCATCCATTTTTATAAGACCAGCAGTCAGACCTGCAAAGAAACAGTGGATTACTTGGAGGTGACTGCGGTTTTAGTTCACCTTCAGTCTGACTGTCAATGCGTTTTATCTGAATAAAACCATTCTAACATTTTCACAAGAGCAGTAATAAACCTGCTTGAAGAGGACAAGTTATACATTGAAGTGGTAACTTCTCTGTTAGCACACTGGAAACTGATAACCTCTATGTGAACCGAACCATCAGCTGAAGCTCTCAGTGGCCACTTAGACTCTTCATACTCACTATGGAAGTGCTTACTGAAGGACTGCAGTAATTTTACAGTATGTGACTATATTTTGTAATGTATTTCTGAAAGTTACTCACATGGATGGCTGGAGATTCATCTGGTCGACTATTTCATGGTGTGACAGTGAAAATATTCCAACACTATATATGTTCAGAAGAGGTCTGTGAATAGACATGGATAGAGCAGTATTGCAGTGAATGCATGTTCTACAGTGATGAAACCTCATATTATTAGAGGCTCAATATCAAGCACAGACTTTCTACTACAGCTGTAATTTAACATAGCCTAATTAATTAACAACAGAGTGATTAAAAATTTGTTTTGTGTCAAGTAACCTGAAAATTCAATTAAAAGAAGATAACACAAGCAACTGCTACACCCCCCCTTCCAGTGAGCCAGCACGTGTAACCCTAGAATTTTAATTATGACAAAACCAGAGGATGAGTACACTCATCAGGCCATATTGTTTCATACATTTCCCTAATACCAGGTTGGACCCCATTTGTCCACAGAACAGTTCTCTCAGAGCGGATGTTCTGGATGTGGTCAGAATGGTAACACCATCTGGAGGTGCAGGGTACCCAGATAAAGATGGAGAATGCACTTGAATCCTTTTTTTTACTTCTTTGAGCCCTCATTCATATTGGGAACCTCTCATTTAGTTTCACCTCAAAAGGTGCTGTGTTAGGTTGAGATGTGGAGAGTGTACAGGCCACAAGAGTAACTGAAGGGCACTGTCATGTTCCTGGAACCATCATATTATCTTGTTGTAGGTACTATAATGAAAAAGGTAGTGCTGAGACACACTGCTACTGCAAAATAATAATAGTAATGTAAGGACAATAAGACCTTTATGAAAGGTGTCAATTATTAACACTTTTAATTTTGTTAAGGTTGGGACGAGTTATAAGAAAAATATTCTGAATGTGTCTAACACAGCTGTCAGAGCTATGAACTTGGAATCTAAGCTAATAATTAGATACATGGATATATAGATAAATAGTAATTAATAATAATAGTGGTAATTTTTTTACAGTAATGTCAATCAGAAATAGACTTTATACTCCAAGAACAGTTTACTAGTCATGAGGAGTACTTCTTGGCCTGTGAAAACAAAGATGTGGGTATTTTCTTGTCAGGGGGTGTCTAATGAAATATGCTACAATGTTGTGTCATTGGAGGTTTAGTGTTGTTGGAGTTTACTGACTAATACTATGTAAGGCGAGTTTGTTTCTAGCACCTTTCAACAACAAAGCAATTCATCTTATTACACAAGACATAAAAACGTATTAAGACAAGATATGAAAGAAGCAAATGGTAATATAAAATGAAACCTATAAATAGGGATTAAAAGTCAGGATATCATTGCCTGTGCTGATTCAGTTTTGACCATTCTTTATTGATCTGTGTCTTGGAAGCCCCCCAATTTTATGTGCAAGTGTAAAACTAAGTCACTGGAATGTCTCTTTAATATCCTGTAAATTACGGAGGCTGGGTCTTTAAAGCAACCATACATAGAATTTATCTTTCAAATGATTCGGATGACATAAGATTTTGTTTCAGGGAAAAACTGCAGTCCCTCTTCAGAGATAGATTCACAGTTTTTCAAGACTCAAAAATCATCCCTCTGTATCATACTGGCAAATTAAGAGATCCCTTTATAATGCACTTTCAATGTAAGTGATGGGGGACAAAATCCACAGCCTTCTTTCCATACAAAAATATATTAAGTTTATTTGAAGCTTGCATGAGGCTTCAGCTGTCCAAATTAGTCAAATCAAGTCTGTCTCTTTCAAAGTTACTGTCTTTTTAGTGCAAGATTTCCTCTTTTTGTTAGACTGCAGCTGAACAGGAAAACACTTTTCATTGAGACACAAAGACAGATATTTTTTACTAAAATATCCACTTTATTTGACTAATTCAGACAGCTGAAGCCTCATATTACCTTCAGATAAACTTTTAAATATTTTTTTCTTGTAACAAGGACTGTGGATTTGTTCCCTCATCACTTACAATGTAAGTGCTTTTGGAGGGGATCTTCTAATGATCAGTATTGCAACAGGAAGAATGATTACAGCAAGTGAAATCTATATCAATGTTCATATAGGCACCTGACTATTGTTTTAAGACAGACACAATTGTGAACCTATCCCTTAAGTCCCAAGTTTGCTGTAAATTTATGGTTGGTGGTTTGATGTATGGCCCATCCTGTCCACATGTTGAAGTGTCCTTGAGAAAGACATGATTCTGAGACTGTTGTTGATGGGTGTGTGTAGGGGAAAAAAATGTAAGCTGTTTTTGATAAAGCATCTGCCAAATGGAATGGAAAATTTATTGCATAACAGTGTTAAAATAATACCCATAAACTATGTACATCCATGCATGTTTAACCATGTGAACCATGTGTGCACCTGAGATAAAATGCAAAGGGATGTAATTCATCTAATACTTGTTGATTCAATTAGGTCAGCAGATTGAAAATAAAATACATCACAAAAATTTAACATCCACAGACAGTTTACACTTGCATATTGAACAGAATTTGTTCGTTAGGTCCCTATCAGACAGTATGCTTTTTAGCAGCCTGGGGCAGCTTTGTGTAATTGTTTTTCACTGACAAAGACCATGCCATTTGAACGGTATAAAAAGTAGATTTATTTGGATTGTCGAGAGGGTTCAGGATAAGATGAGGATAGTGTATGGTGGGCTGGGTGGGGGTCGAGGAGAGGGATGAAGGGGGTCGATGGCATGGGGATGACCGGGGACAAAATGGAATCACAAAGAGGCTGGAGCATCTAGGAACCCAGGGGTCGAGACTCAGGGTGGGGGACATGTCTCGATGAGCTTTCTGCTTCGTCATCCCCCTGTGGTTCCTAGAATAGGACAAGAAGAATTACTTATGTGGGAGTATTAACCCTAACGAGCATGTCTTTGATGGTGGGAGGAAACCGGAGTATCTAGCGGAAACCCACGCAAACACGGGGAGAACATGCAAACTCCACACAGAAAAGACCTGGGACGGCCAGTGTTCGAACCCAGGACCTTCTTGCTGTGAGGCATAAGTGCTAACCTCTGTGAGCTACCGTGACGCCCATTATAGGGTCGAAGGGATGAGGGTCCAGGGTCCAGGGGTGAGGGATGAAGGGATACGTGTGAAGTGGTAAGATGTGCGCCTCATAGACGCAGGGATGAAACAAAAACATGAGGCAATTAAGACGTAGGGAGCAGGCATGTAGGGAAACACGACCTGGCTCTGGCTAAGGCCGAAGCAGTCTGTTGCCACATCGTAGTGGTGGCAGGATGGAATCATCGGTGTGCCAGTGCGGGGGCGCTGGGTAGGGAACCCGCAAGCGAGTCGGCTGGAGCGGTGGTGGAACTGGAGGCTGTACAGAACTAGAAAGCCTGGCTTTGTAGGCCGTGGAGGGGTGCAGTGGTGGAGGCCAGAGTGACAGTGCTCGCGGGCACAGTGTTAACAACGGCTGGAGCGAGGGGATCGGTGACAGGGGTTGCTGAAGACACAGAAAAATCATTTGGGTGTAGGGGAAGGGAGGGGAACAGGGATAGAACAGTAGGAAATTGAGTGGGTCCATCAGAGGGAGCACCGTGGCTCTGTGCAACTGTTGCTGTGGTAACGGCAGGACTGGAGGTGGCTGAGGGAAGAAACATAGGGTACATCTCAAGTCTCTTAATTATGTCTCCTCGCTCCTCGCCTGAACCGGAAGTTGTTCCTGATGCGCCATTTTGATAGGCGTCCCAAGTCTCTTATTCTGCTCTGAGGAGCGAGGAGGGATCTCTGAGGAGTGAGAAAACACGAGAGCGGCCTTCAAGGAAGTCTTTTACCGGCTGACACGCCCCCTTATTGGATATCAGTTATTGATTGGACGCTGCAGCTAATCAGACTGATCTGATACATCACTGCAGTTTCATACCGGAGTGGAGACAGATTACAGATTAAAATTAAGTGTATCACTCCCAAGTTTTATGTTTTATTTGTTTTCTGATTCATTATAGTTAAAAATCAGTTAATTGTCGGTCTGATTAACAAAAGAACCATAAACAACTTTATTCATTTATAAGAAAGATTTTTTTTCATGATGTTATTACCTCCATTAAACTGTTTCTTGGTGACAGACAGACTCTTCCTGACTTTAATTTTATCCATAATAACAGTTAAATACATCTATATTTTACATAATTTATCATCATTTCCATTCAGTCACATGTGAGACTGAAAATTCCTGAGCGTCAGGTTTGATATGAGTCACATCATTTCCATTTGCCCAGAAACGTTTAGCCAAATATTTATAATAATTAAAAATATTTTCCAGTGTTCAGAAGACACCCTGATCATATTCGCTTTCCTCTCTCCTCACTTGGTTTCCTTGCGTCTCTCCTTGCATCCATGGTGGGAGGGACTAAGACGCAAGGAAAAGACGCAAGTAAGGGAAACGTGGATGCAATTTAAGAGATGTGGGATGCACCCATAAAAGGAGCTGTGGAGCGGGTGGAGTCGAAAGCGTAGAGGTAGCTGCAGCTGAAGGAAGGGAAGAGGAGAGGATGAGGGGATGTATGTGCAGGGGTTGATTGTGCAGCCCGCAGACACAAGGATGAGAGAAAAGACGAAAAACACGAGACAGATCAGACAGAGAGGGAGCAGGCACAGAGGAAGATACCACCTGGCCCTGCGAGAGGGCAGTTGGCTGCGTCGTGATGTCATCGACGTGCGGAGTACAAGTGGCGCTGGGCGGGGAACCCGGAAGTGAGCGGCCGTCCGGAGCGGTGGTGGCAACATCCATGGGTGGTGGAGGTGGAGGCAGAGAGGAGCAGGAAGAACCTGGCTTTGTTGTCAGTTCGACGAAACGGGATTTGTATCTGGAGTTCAGCCTGAAGAAGTCTGGGCTCTGTTGTAGTAGGCAGCGTTGTGACGTCATCGGTGTGTGGTGTGCGTCGGCCCGGCGGCGGACGATGAACCCGGAAGAGTGGGAGGATTTGAGCTGCCAGTGAGAGGGTCGATGGAAGTAGAGTCTGCATAGAGTTGGAAAGTTTGTCTTTATCATCGTTTCGTAGGAGTGGGACGACCGGTTGAAGCTGTTAATCGCTTGGAAAAGAGCCGCATCCGAGTGGGCCATGGCGTGGATGCGTGTGGAGCGTCTGGATCCCAGCTGATCAGAAGCGCGGGGTCTGGAGGAGAAGGGTTCCATGTGGATGTGGTGGTGAAGGAGACATCTCATTGGTACTGCTGGATCTAGTCGTGGGCGGTATGTTGCCGAGGAACGTGGATCACGGAGCATGGGCAGGAGGTAAGCGTTTGCGATGCAAGCGTGTCGTATTTCGCATGAGAACTGAGACGAACGGGAGAGAAAGGGGTTAGACACGTTTATATAGGTATGCATGGATGATTGAATTAGTTAGGCACAGGTGATTGAATTCAGTGAGAGAGAGGGGCGTGATCTTGTTCCTGAACCTTTGTTATAATAATAACTCCATTCAATGAGCGTGAAGCTTTTTGCTCGATGCTTTTGCGGTGCTGATCAAAACTCATTGAACCTGGTCTAACCCTGTTTTGTTATGCTGCAGTGGTGTTAGGAGCTGGGCTGTTCCATAGTAATCTCCCATGAAAAACTGACTGAATTAGTCAGCAAGTTCCCCAAAATTATATAATATAGATAAAGAATATATTCATGTTCAAGTGACAGATGCCTTCTTGCAGCCATGGTGATTTTGAGTGAAGTGCATGGATTAACAACGTATTTTGTCATTTAATTTGTAGGACTTCTTGTCCAAGTGACAAAGGAGATGGGTATTATACATATTGATAAGGACCTTTCTGTTGCTTATTGCACTCAAACCAGCTACTGGTATGCAGCTTCCACTGTAGGCAAGGACCCAGTGTTAAACTTAATGTACTGTATGTGTTCTATGTATCATTGTTGTCGCTTGTAGATATTTACTCAATCACTAATTATCAAGGAAATTTTGGTGCATATAAATCTGTGAGAAAGCCAGCATATGTATATATACAGCATATGGAACATATTATACATGGTTGTGATGCTTGCCCCTATATCTGATGAAGGCTGAATAGACTGAAATGTTGAACATTAATTAATATACCAGAGGTAAGCAAGAAAATTTTTTCATTGTTTGTCAATAGCATGAGATGAAGAGAAATGTATTTAATGTTTTTGACTTTAGTTGTAGTTTATCAGCTCTAAACCACAAAGGACCTATTTTCACATTCTCTGTTAGAACTGCTCTGTCATTTTAACTGAGTAGAAGAACTGTATCATTTGCATACATTTGGATTCTGCACTTGTTGGAAGGTCATTCGTACATGTGTACACAAGAGAACAGAGGCCCGAGTACACTTCCCTGTGGCACGCTGCAAGTGCATGAGGCAAGGCTCATTTTGAAAATGAACATAGACTCCTTTGTTCTAGATAGGATTAAAACTGGTTCAGTGTAACTGATTCAATGCTCTTTTAGTTTTCTAAGTAATATTTCATGCTGAACAGTCAAATTCCTTTTTAAGTCATGAAACAAAGCAGCAGTGACTTTGTGTATACCTGAGGTGGATTTAATATCTTTAACCACTTTATGCACTGCGGAAGCTGTACTTTGCATTTTCCTGAAACCACTTTGTCTGGCAGTAATGATATTGGTGCTGGGCGACAACAAAGCTGGAATTGTTAAATATGAAGTGTTCCATGCTGGTAAATTGAACATATTGCCAATTTGAAATCAGTTTTGAATGTATAATATATGAATAGGGACCAGTGTCTGTGTGGCATCATGTGTAGAGGGAGTGAGTGGAAGTGTTTGCACTCCTTGGCTTGTCATCTGCTTTATGCAAGGAAATTTCCTCACATGTGCGGTTAGCTCTGCAGGGAGGAGGATAGGCTTTCTAGTGTAGGTGTGTGGTGACAGCAAAGAGAATAGGCCCTGGGTCTTTCTGTGGGTTCCACTGTTAGAGGTTACCCCAGACAGTCGGTGGGGGGGTGACCCTCTGCTGCTCTGTGGAAAGCCAGCAGGCACAAGAAGAGGAGAGAAGAACAATCCGTTACTGTCCAAGAGGTGTTTTCACACCTCGGGGTGAAATGACTGCTGGCCAGTCATGACTCTGTTTTAGGAGCTCAGGGGTCAGACACGAAAAACAAGACTTGTCTGATCTTGTGCTGGATTTTGCAGTCAAAGGTGTGTTGAAGTATAAAACTGGTACCTCTCTTTGTTACACAATTTGTATGTGGTACTATAGCAGAAACAAATTCTGACATTCAATACTCAGTTAAGCTTTTATTCTACTATGTATTAACTGTGCCTCATGCAAGGAACCTTTTCCTCATTTTATTTTTGATTATCAAAGAACAGCAGTAGCCTACTCAATAGGACACAATAGGAGTTGTAGTTTTTAGGTCAGCAACAGTGGTTATGCAGGTACACTACGGAGATAAAATGATGATATTTGTTTGTTGTGACTTTGGCCATCATTTCTATCAATCAAGAAATCATTGTACTCATCGAGTTAATTGCTGAAAACTGGGAACATAGCAACGATCGCTAAAAAGAAATCAAACGGGTGCAAGAACCATCAGTGGTCAGATGCTCAGACAAGTTATAGAGAAAGTTTAGCTAAATTATCTATGCCAATTTATTTGGAGGTGAAAATGAAAGTTAGTGCACCTGAAATGTCAGTAATAATCACTCACACTGTGATATTTCTTCATAGCCTGATTTCTAAATGCTTCCAAAGCATGCTTCCAGCTGTCCATTATATCGATCCTGTGACCTGCTTCTGCTGTAGCATTAGCATCCTTGAGCACTGATTCCCAGGTAGCATTGCCATCCCTCAGCTTTGGTCAGCAGGTAACATTAGCATTCTTTAGCACTGGTTTACAGGTAGGATTAGCAGTTGTCAGTGAAATCTCCATCTGGCACTGCTTTCTCCTCTGCTTCGTTGTTCATTATTTTCAGTTCCGGAACTGCTGATATTAGGAAACGCTAGGTAATCCTCCAGTGAACCCACTTACCTACCTCATTATTTATCAGTGTAATGTTAACACAAAGTTAGTAATGTGAGAAGTTAAAAAGTCTGTGCGTGCTTAATCATGACCATCCATTCACCACATGGACAGTGCGAAACAACGCTAATGTGCTCTGACTGTTGAATGTGTTGCTTTCATCATTTGTTTTAGCACTCACAAGCCAGCTGTAGCTCCATCTTGTTTAAAGTTGAGACCCGGTGTGGTCTTCTGCAGCTGTGGGCCATCCTCTTCAAGGTTCCCTGACTTTTGTGTTCAGTTATGAACTTTTGCTGTCCTGGCTGCTACATGGACGTCCTTCCTGTTAGCTTTAACAAGTCTGACCAGTCTTCTCTGACCTTTCTTGGTGACAAGTGTTTTGGCTACATAAACCGCCGCTAATTGTATTTTTTTTGTTCGTTCACACCATTTCCTGTAAACTGGAGACACTCTAGTGAATGAAAATCCCAGGAGTTTCACCAGTCTCACGACATTGACGCCCCTGTGTCTGGCCCCAGCAATCACATTACATCCAAAGTCATGTAGATCAGACATCTGGCTCATTTTGAGATTTAGCCAAACTTTAACTGAATCTCTTGACTGTGTCTGCATGCTGGGTGTTTTGAGCTGTAGCCACATAATGTGATGTTTGGAGGAGCAGGCTGTTTGCTTTACTAGGCAGGAGTAACTAATGAAGTGGCCAGTGAGTGGATATTGCACTGAGGACAGATACAACATCCTACTGTAATTGAAGTGAATCAGACTTTTTGCTTACAAGATGTCCATTTTTGTCATGTAGTAACTCTAGCTTCTTATGAAAAACACCTTTTCACATGATTTTACATTATATCATTATCATACCATACCGTTACAACATACTAGTTCTGTTCTGGAGCATCCATTCGACTGATCACAGTGTATGGGAGCACTGCCAATGCAGGTAGAGTTGATCAGCATGAAAGAAATTACAAAAGCATAGAGAATCCAGCTTCTAAGTAGACAAGTCCGGGAGCCTGTGGATGTAAACGCTGTGGGGATAAATACTGTTTGGCTCTCGTATAGTTGTAAAACTGAAACACTGAATTGGCCCATGTTTTATGAGATGAGCACGCTCTGTGTACTACATTAAGAAATTAATTCCCTGCAGAAAGAAGGATACTGGCCAGCTAAAGTCAAGCCTGACTCATTTAGTTGTTGAAGATGAATTGCATCGGTCATGACAAAACATACAACCTACATATCATTTGTGCAGCGCCTGCAAATGTTATATCACTCTTTATGGCTATTCAGGCAGAGTAGAGTACACCAAATAAATCATGGAAGTCGCAGCCGTTCGCATGAATTATTGAATTTAATTTCTTAAGCCTCATGTTGTGACACAGTGGTATTTTGCTTGTGTTTTCAATGAATTCACAAAAGAGGGTCGCTCACTTCTAATATTTGCTCTTCTGCTTTTCTTGTTACTCTGCCGTCACACCTCATTACCTAATACTTCTCATGTCTTATGTTTTTATGACTATTCATATCTTTTTTTAGGGTGTTACCCACATTCTGAACATATGTAAAAAACTGCTTTACAGATTAAATAGAGCTCTTTATACAAGTCAGCCATGAATCTTTCTGTCCACCAGTGTTTTGTTTTTTTTACCACCATGCTAATACAAGCTCAATTAAGATGCCATGGGTGATAGCAGTGGGATCATTATCAGACGACAGATGCACTTCATATAATCTTCTGTTTGAGAACTTAGACAAAAACCATGAAATGCCGTCCAAAGTGTCCATAAAAAAAGACAGGACTGATAGAGCTATGACAGCTGTATCAGGTTTTGTCATTATCATGGCAAAAGGTGATGAATGATCAAGTAAAAGTGCCATTGACTTCAACATATTTTTTACCTGTAACCAAACCCAGTAGAAAATTGAAAGTAAATAAAAAAAAACAAACAAAAAAACAGCCTTAAACCAATCGCAGTAGCACCTAACATTTTGCAGGCAACATGAGTAACAGCTAGAAGTAACTGAGGCTGACGCTGTCTTATATATTACAGTCATATGCATGATCTACCTATAGTGATTTATGTTTATTGGCAATGCAGAAAGTAGTGTAAAGTCCATAGAGTGCAATGTAAAGTAACTGTGGATGTCGGGGTGATGGATGGCTGTATGAGTTTTTGGATTCAGCACAGCAGCCTGGTTTCACATCCTGTTTCATAATAGTAGCCAAGTTTGACATTTAGCCAAGTCTGCAAACCAACCAGGCCCACCATCTCTCCTTAACCTTAACCACACCTTAAACATCTCAAAATCTTGGGCATTGAATGTTCTACATTATGTCACATCCTGCCAGGACTTGTGTTCTGCTGTGTTTAGACTCTTTGTGTTTTTGTTCTTTTGGGTTCATGTGTTCACTCTGTGTGTCTATTAATTCCAGTTCTTCTGACTCTGTGCCCCTAGCTGCCATTCTCTACCAGTCCACCCTCGGCTTTTTCCCTGTGATGTTAAGTGTGGACTGAATGGAAGATGGACAGATAAGATAGTATTGTATTGAAGGACCCCTTGGGATATTATTGCTTATTGTGGTTGACCTTTATCCTGACATTTGGGTTTGTGTACATGTGGGCATACAGAGCTGAAGTGATACTTTTGCCTTCAGAGTGAGTTTGTGTGTCTTAGTTGTCTTACAGCTCATTTGTCTCTGTACAGTGGCACGGTGTGTTTTGTTTGCATCTGGCTTGCTGGCATTTAAGGCCTTCTTGAGCCTAGTTGTGTTTTCTTGGTTTTGATTTTCTGTTTGCTTTGTTTTTCTCCTGTGTTTCTATATTCCTCCCCAGACCGCCCTGCATCATCCTTGTTAGCCCTGCCCTGTTCTAGTGTTCTTCCCCAGTCTGCTGTCACTTTCACACCTGCCCTATATCAGTCTCGTCAGCCCTGCCCTGCTCCCAGTGTCTTTCCAGCCTATCAGCTCCCAGCACTGCCCCTGTGTCTTGTCACCTGTTCCTCATTGTCTGATTAGTTTGGTTTGTATTTAAGGTCTGGTTTCAGTTGAGTCTTGTTGGATCATTTGTTCAGTTTAGTTCCTGCCTGTACTCCTGTTTTCTGTTCTTCATTTCCTGGTGCCTGCCAAGTCCACCTGATTTGCAAATGATGGTGGCACTAGAGGAAATATCAGGAGATCACTAAAATCATTAGGATTCATCATCTTGCCACCAATTTGGAAACACTATATTGTCTAAAATATTATTGTATTCTGTAACTTTGAGCTTCCCTTTATTGAAGCTAAGGAGCCTAACCTAAATGAAAAACCCCAGAGCAAAAGTATTGTCATGAAGTCCATTATTTTTATACTTACTGTATCTTTGGTTATGATTTTTGTGAAAATTTGATTTGACATTGATGAAGAATAAGCATATACCATTGATGATTTAAAATCTTTTGTGGGACCATCGAGCTACCAGGGCCTTGGGCAGTTACAGACCTTTTACCTAATGGTAATTATGGTAATTGCTCTTTCTCTCTATCACCACCTCTCTTTGCAATGGTAACCAGTGCCTGAGCCCTGCACTCCAGTGAGCGAGCTGTGCCAAGAGCCCATTTGACTCTCAGAAAAGAAAGGGATTATGGCTCATAATTGACAGAGGGCAACAGGATTTGGTAGGATTTATTGCCATCTGAGCACATCCCTGTTCTGATAGCCCACACTGCCTGACCGGCTCTCCAATCCATTGGCTGTGCAACAGCATCCTCTCTAGAGTACTGATGCCTGGTATCAGAAATCACAGCTTAGTGTTTGACAAAATACTTTTAATTCTTTACTGTCTTTGCATGCTGGATCCCCAAATAAATTGAAGGATTAAACAATTAAACACATAAGTGAGAATGAAATCTGTAATTATTCACAAGGAGGAAGGATAGGGAGGCAGAGAGACATTGGGCCCCATGCAAGAACCACTCATACAGACAGATTTGTTGTTAAGTGACATGTACAAGTGATTTAAGTAAATGTGTAGTATCCGCCGATTATCTTGTACGTTATAAGAGTCATGAGCAGACTTGTTTGACTTAATCATACTGCTTTAATCTAATAAGTAAGTAATATAAGTCAGGGTAAACGAGGACCAAAACAACAAACAAGAATCTATCTCCTCAAAAGTGCTGGCTAACCCAGGTGAAACAAACAACATTCACTAATTCTAACTCCCTGGGATAAAGCAAAGCATGACAAAACCGTGGAAAAAAAAAGAAAATGGCAGTTCATCCCTACAGCTTGAGCACCACTTCCATACAATGTGGGTTGTTACAACTTTTACAAATATACAGCACTTACACACTATGACACTAGGACTAGCAATATCTCACAAGATAGTAATCAAAATCCCAGTAACAAAGGGTTTGGAGGCCAAAGACAGACCAGGGTGCTGCTGTTAATCTGCTGCTATTGGACAGCTGGAGACCCGAGCATTTTAACTCATAAAACACAGGAGCAAACTACACACAAGTAAGAAATACAGTCAGGGCTGTAACACTGCCTCAGGGTCAGGGTCTCTGTCCAGTATCATCTTGTGTTGCAGCTGACAGTGTCACATCACCGACTGTAGACAATAATATTCTCTCCTCTAATATCTCTGACTGTTACAACCCTTGACCGCCTCTTTTTATTAGTCAAAGATGTTAGATGTTGATTTAGAATCTAATTTCATGTCAAAGCATTCCCTCTTTATTTCTGTCCCTCTGCAGAGCTGCTCTGATGACAAAGGAGATGGCAGCTTTTCAAATTTTTAAAATTTTAATACCACAACTCGACTAACTTTGTTGATTACTGAAAGCAAGACTTCAGTAATCGTAATCTTCTTTTTACTCTTTGGTAAAATCTTTGTGAATAAAATAGGGCTGCAACTGCTGATTATTTTGTTTTTTAGTCTGTGATGTCTTCAGTTTGCCTGTTTTGACCAACAAACAGTTCAAGATCTTAAGATATGCAATTTATTGTCATATATGACAAAGAGACACAGAAAATTGTCACATTTGAGAGGCTGGAACCAGACGGTTTTGGGCATTTTTGTGTTAAGAATGACTGAAATGTTTGATTAGTTAGTCGACTAATTGTTACAGCTCTAGAATGACACTTGGCCACAAACAGATTGCAATTTTAGGGGTGGCGATTTTGCCAATAATCTAAATTTCACAAATGCACAACTCCTCATAAACAGGTGACATTAATCAGGCTGAATCGAGCAATTTTGACAAGTTTGTGCAGTTAATCCAACTCCAAGTTTGTTGAATCCAACTTGCAACACCCGTATGAACAAGCATCATAGAAAAAAGTACGAGTTCTAGGACAAGAAAATGAAAATATTCTTGCATGAGGCCCATTGACTTGAGAGTTGTTGGTCAAAGTGAAAACAGCAGGGCATTTTAAGAAGCTGCTGGGCTGAGCAAGTGGCTGTCTAAGTGTGGAAATTAGTGGCCTTTTGTGTCTGGCAATTACACACTTCAGCACGCACACTCACAAAATCCCCCATCCCACCCTCCACCCCTTCACCCAGACACACACAAACACACATGAAGATGAACGCTGTGCAGTCACAGGTGGAGAACGAGTCAAAAGCCATGATGCATTCGGGGGCACACGGCTTCATCCAGCCACTCTGGGATCCTGAAGTGGCCAGGAGAGCAATCCAGAGCCAGGAGGGGGGCCTGACAAGCCAGATTGACCTTGTCTGCACTAACAGGTCGAGTAGAATAAATGACAGAAAGGTGAACATCAGTCTTTAGAGCCATGGCAGATTTAAGAGTGATGATTTCCACCCCCTCCCTTCCTCCCAAGCCTACAGTGTGCAGCGAGAGGCCTGGCATTCTCTGTTCTGAGGCCTACAATCTGTTAGATTCTCATTCAGCAAAGTCACAGCTCTCTTGGCTGCGCTCTCACCTGCAGGATCGTACATCAGATACAGCTCATTTGTCTTCCAAAGGCATGGACCCAGTGGGAATGAGGTGGATGGGACCACAGGAATGCTTTAAATGGGAGAACTGGACAAGGAAGGGAAAAATAAAGGATGGAGCAAGTGGCAAGACAAAATCAAGATTAAAAAAAGTTTATGGGGGCAATGACAATAATTTTTTACTTTTCCAAAGCACAAAATGGCAATAACATGTCAGCAGGGGATTAATAGCATGGGTTTAGCAATCACTGAATTCTTTTTATATTATTTATATATATAAAGTGCACACAATATCCATTTAATGTGCAATACAACTGAACTGAAGGATTTCTAACTTTGATAACTCAGTTTTAGCCTGTTTTCTGCTTATGTTAGATAATGATGGTACCAATAAAAAAAACAAAAAAAAAACAACAGGACACAGATCCATACAACCAGGGATGATGTGTTTACATGGTCAACATCTTAATCACTAGGTGTGTGTTGGATTAAGGCAAAATAAACTACAGTGTGTGTGTGTTCATGATAATGAAAGAAGATATCACCCAGTTCAGCAGTGTGGCTCATTGGTATGTTTTTACTAGTTTTTGGACAACAATAGAGCTCTATGGTGCAAAGTAATAAGATATATATCAGACTTTGGATACACACAATTCTTGATTTGGGTCTGCACATTGACATTAAGAAAATATAATATTTCCAGCCTTTAAACTCAGCAGTTCACATAAGAACTGCAATTGTCTGCAATTCTATCAAACACCAGACAAATGAATTGCATCTTTTGACTAAAGATGCCAACCTGAGGGATCCCTCTGTTGCAATTACTGCAACATGTAATAATAAGAATAATTTGGCCACTTTGGTTACGGCACAAACAAGCTGTAAACACAACATTGACATATTAGCACCTCATGAATGTTATCCCGAACATGTTAGCAAACAGTAGCCTATTTACACATGCAGCAGACACAGAGCAACATTCATTGGGAGTCATGATTGTATCCGTCTGATGAAGTCAAATATTCATGCTCTTTAGCTCTTTAGCTGCTAAATACTCCACTATGTTCACCAACTAGTTGCTGACTTTGTCTGTTTGTTGTTTGATGCTGGCCAGGTAGTTAGAAACAGCTTTATTACAGCTGCTGGTGCTGGAAATGACTTCCCAAATCTCTATAAATCTCCCATATTTAAAAAATGCAGCTTTAATACTATCAGTGGGTATAGCTTTGTTTAGCACAATTCCCTTCTCCAAAATCTCTGCAGTGTGTAACATGAATACTGTTTTGTACAATGTACAATTATTGTCTTTCCCCAACAGTCCCTAAAACAATTAAGCCAAGCAAGATTTATTTTTCAAACACTCTGCCTTTGCATCTGAATGTAGCTTAGACCTTTAAAAAAAAATGTTTCTCCATCATCCAGAGATTAAATTGGTTTATAGATGTTCAATTGTGATAGAGTACTGAGGATAAAGTCTGTGGAAATAAAGAACAATAGTTCCATGTGGAGATGATGTAGTATAACGCATATTAACACATAAAATTGACAGACAGGGTGGAGGCAGCCCTTCATCGCTCTCTAGAAACTCAACCTTTAATAAACTCTGTGTATTTGCATTACAGAGACACAATTAAGCTCAGTGTAAGAGTGGATAGAGATGTATTATCCATCAGCCTGCAGGGGAGCCGGTTGTTGTAATGGCATAAAAATATAACCGTAATTACAAGTGAAGGCAACAGCACGGAAATGAATCAATCAAGCTGTCTTTGTTTTAAGATGCGGTGGAGTTTGTCGATGTGTTGGCTGTTAGGGAGAGCGGGACTCCTGCAGGACGCCATCCATCAGCTCAGACAGCAACACACCTGTGATGATACTGAACAACAGCAGTAACAGCACAGTGCAAGGGTGTCAGGTATGTTGAGACACACTATGGAATACAAAGTGATAAAAAACTACACGTTTGATGTAAAAATCCAGACTACTAAGCTGTTTAAATCACAAATGGAGCTACAGCTGAGAGCCTCTCGTCCACAGACTGTGACACTTCACATTCACTGTTTCTGTCCAAATTGAATTCAGAGTCCAATTTAACATTTTAAGTGCACTCGAGGAAAAACACACACACCTACACATGTTTAAAGAATGAGCAATGTGAACAAAAACTCAGGGCTGGTCTCTGGCTCTCTTGAGCCAGAATGAACCTCCCACTCAAACCCCACTGCTGATGCTCCAGTGCAGACCTGAAGAGGATCACCTCTGTTAAACTTATTAAAGAGAGATAACTTATTGCTGTACAATGTAATTTGATTTTAGCAGCATTAGTGATAATAAGTAAGGAAATGTAGTATTTTTCCTTGTTTCTTTATAAGGAAACATGCAAATGAACCAATATTAATGTTATAAAACCTCAATGTAAATGTGCACCAATATTACCAAATGAAAATGTACAAAAACATCAAATATAACACCAGAAATTTGTGAAATAATGAATGAAATGAAACCTTGTCCTGATGCTCTTGAGTAAACAATATGAGAATCAGTTTTAAAATATTAGAAAATATACCAATGTTAATGTTATTAATATAATAGAATTCATTCATACTTAGGGATACCACTGAAACCAGGTTCTGAATTGGAACTGGCTCTGAACCTGGAGATCTTTAAACGGTTCTGTTCTCCTCGCTGCTTGAAGAAACCAGGGAGTGAGATTAGCAGAGTGGGAAATATGGTTTTGGTGTATTTTTATGGTTGTGTTTGCAGCCTCTCTTCTTTCACACACACAGTGGACAGCAGAGTTTGTGGAGTAGAGAGGGAAAGATGAGGTTTTACTCGTTTTAATGACAACTACGCTCGTTACTGTAAGCGCAATCAAACTTTTGTGAGTAAAAACCCAATAATTTATCAAATCTGTTCAACAAGCATTAACATGCAGAAATATTTTCATCTGCTTTCACCACAGTCTCCAATATACTGCTGGAATGTTTTAACCATAACGCTTGTTATGCTGTTAGCAAGGTGTTATGAACAAGCTAAAAAGACACTATGTAGCCTGTTTAGCCTAATTAGCCACATATCTTAAAATTAGTCAAATCCTTTTGGACTTTCTGGCTGAGATGGCAGCCCCACACTCCCAAACCAGCCTCTCCCTCTACCAGTGGTACCTGACAGCAGTCAGTCCATACCAGCAGCAGAGGGAGGAGGACAGAGGACAGAGGAGTTCAGTGTTCTTCATTCTTTTTAAACTTTTTGATGTCCAGGACATTATTATCTTATAGAAATGATTTTAGATTTGTTTCCAGGGAGATGTTATTGATTTTATATAATGACTATGCTGTTGTAAACATTGCCATTTCTGATTTTCTTCATTATTTAAAACATATTACAAGAGAAAATACCTAAAGGATAGGTTCACAGTTTCTATAGTCATAAAACAGCAGTCAGGAGACCAAATGAACATTGACACACGTTTTTCTTGCCATAATCATTCCTCCTGTTCATACTGACCATTAGAAGATCCCTCGTTAATACACTTACAATGTAAATGATGGGAGACAAAAACTTCCATTGTCCAAATATGTCAAATCAAGTCAATATCTTTCAAATTTAGTCTTTTTGGTACCAATTTCCCTCTTTTTGTTACTATACTTCCACTGCTGGGCTCTGCATGCAGGTTTTTCTACCATCCATCTTGGCCAAAGAATATTTAAACCATCTTACCTGTTTTGTCTCTCTCTCTGCTGTCGTGTAGTATATGCCGCATCGCTGCTTCACTCCTCCACCACCACCAATGTCAAAGCCCCGTCTATGGCTCCCCTGGGGGGAAATTCTGATTGGTTGCTATTTATAGGGCTCCATCCCTATATATCCATTTAATTAACGTGGTCAATGCCAAAGATGATCAAATAAAGCTTTTGAATCATGTCAATTAGTATCTTCCTTGATTAAAATACATTTTTGCTGTGGATTTTGTTGCCCATCACTTACATTGTGAGCACATTATGAAGAGATCTTCTAATGGTCAGTATGAACAGGAGGAATGATTACAGCAAGAAGAACATGTTTCACTGTTCATTTGGGCACTTGACTACTGTTTTAAGACAGACATGAAAAATTGTGAACCCATCCTTTAAAGGATGAGGACTAACTGGTTGGGTTGGTAAATGTACATCTGGTTTATCACTCCATCTCCATTCAAGAGCAGCACACAGCCAATGTTTAAGGTGTTTGACATAGCTCAGATTTTGTTACATGCTTACCATCAACATGAGAGTGCTGTATGGTTTAAGTTTATATCTGATATAATGTGTGTGACACATTTATGCAATAGCATCTATTGTCTTTCTTTCCTTTAGTTTTCTCTTGCCTCTCCTGTAATGCAAGTAGTGTCTTGTAAGCCCTTTGGTCACCTTTTGGGTGTGTGACACATTCACAAAAAAATTTAGTTCGTTCATTCCTGTACACAGCAATTTGCAAATGTACAGTGCAATCAATATAACGGAATAATAAATATAACTAGACAATTGAATTATGACAAATATGAAGACTTCTCATTTGTAATTTACTCACTTGGGGGCCCTAAGCAGCTTAGCTGCTTGCTATTCTTATGCCTCAGGCTGCCTTCAAAAATATTCTCTAATATTTTTTTTTTTTACCAGAGCCAGTATTTAAAATGCTACACAGAATAGCCAGATCTCTATCACAAAATTGAATTTGCAAATGACTCTGAGATGGAAGAAGTGTTGAAAGCAGTAAACCTGCAGTCAGGACGATGTGGGCATTTCCTTAGGCAGCAGAAAAACACTGAAGCTTTGAAACTACTGTTCTGTCTTTCTGTGTTTGCAACTTGAAACGTTTTTTTTTTTTTTTTTTTTTTTTTGCTGAGAATGTGCTTACCATACCAGCTTTCTCATTTGCCTTTACAGTCTGCATTGACACATTTCTCACGCTGTGCTCACTTTGCATTCTCTTTTCTATATGCCATGCCATTAAGCCTACGTTAGATAGTGCTGTAAAATGCTCCCGTGCTTTAATACTGCAGAAAAAAGAGCTGGAATGTAAAAGGCATTTCATAAAAGGTACTTACTATTGCAATCTGTGACTCTCTGTGCCTGATGGTGCCATTATTAAATGCTAAGTCTGTTCATTTCTCCATCGTGGCTTCATCAGCAGGTGTGGGATTTCAGGCCAGAGGTCAAAATGAATGTAAAAAAAGGCAAAATATACATGTTATGCAATCTCAAAAGTAACCAATGTTTAGTTTTGAACAAACAAAATACTGAGGCTGCCAACCTGTGATGTTAGCTACAAAATGACTCTCCCTTGTGCTGTTTTGTATCTTTCCAAGAGGGTTTCAGTGTCATTGCAAATGCATTTGAACTGGCTCCCCAACACTTGTCTGACCCAATTTAAATGACGTGTGGAGAAGAGCGAGCAGGGGGCATTTAAATGCAGGAGATGACAACATGTTCGCCCCCACATGTATAGACTATGTGACTTCTCTCGCTCACTTTCACACCACGGCTCCCCTCCCTCTCTTCCTACTCGCACTCGTCTCTTCTTCACACTCTCTTTTTTGTTCCCTTTTCTTCCCTCTCAGTCTCTGTCTCTCTCCCCACTCTGTCTTTTCCTCTGGTTGTTACATTAGCATAATGCAGCCTTTGCCTGCCAGTGAAGGGGAGCGTATCCGGCCCACACTTCCCTCAGTCTTCATCGTGCCAGCCGCGGCTGTATATACTGTCGAGGCACACAGCGACGGCAGCAACCCTCGCTCTTCACATATGGAACAGCGTTGACAGGATTATAATTAATGGAAAACAGGGGACCCACAGTGAACTCGCAACAAGTTAACTTTGTAAAGCTGCATTTGGAAACAAATCCCACACAGTCCAGTAATGTTTGCTTAAAGAGCCCGTTACACAAAGTGCCTCATTTGCATCAACTCCAGGAGTGTGTTAGCTAACATGTCATGATACCAAGACAGACTGCAAGGCATAACACACTGAACACTGACAGTCTGTCAGCTTGAAATTAGAGGAGATTATCTCAGTCAAGTGCAGCTCTGAGATACTGAGCATGAAAGCTTTCACAATTCAGCTTACAAAACCATTATGTACTTCAAATATCAAACCCAAACAAGTTATTTAAAAAATAACCCCACACAAGAATAAGGGTCATGAATATCTTAAATTTGATTTAGAAAAGAGAAACTTAAAAGTTGAAACTAAAACTATAACACAATAAAGCTGCATATTGATGGCTTTAGAATAAAACAAAATGATTGTGACCACAATAACAATATTGTGAGGTTCCACTTGATTTGCTGCTGTGCTTTTAGACTTATCATTTATCTCCCTATTTACCACTCACATGATTGTAAATGGATCATAACTATGCTGTGGCAGCATCACTATAGAGTAATTCTATGAGTGTATCAACAGCATTGCATATGTATACACTTGAACTCTTTATTTAAGCTATTTTTTAAGAATTTCTATTTCTTTTTTTTCTCTTGAGTTTTTCTTCTTTGTTCTATTTTTCTCTCTGTATGCTGTAAAGCACTTTGGATCGACTGAGTTGAATGTAAAGTTTTATATAAAACTGAGTTTATTGAAACGATATGGTGGTTTCACTGAGTGAAATATTCAAACTTAAGATAACTTGTGTTTTTTTTATTTTTTTTTTATGGCTGCACCATCAGATCAAATAGAAATATTAATATAGCCGCAAGCAGCAATGATTGGGGTCCAAGCAGATTGCGAGCATTCCACTTAATATGACCTCAATAAGCACTCTAAAACATACCCCATGCATGAATTGCTACATTGTTGGCGAGGTCGAACCCTCGACCTTTGTTTCCACAGAGAGGGTGACTTACTGACTGCTCCGCTGAGGACGCATGTTTTTCCACACACCTTCTCACAAGTTGAGGCAATGTCGTCACATGTGCAAAACTGGAGTATTTTTGTTTGTTTTAACTTAAAATGCTTACAACAGTCAAAATATTGGTGATAAATTTCTGAAAAAAATCACACATCCTTCAGCTGGTTTCAGGTGTATTGTCAAAGATATCGGTGAAATTTGTTTAAAAATGAGATAAAATAGAAAATGTTGTGCATACAGTATAAATTACAGCAAGATATTGAATATCACTGCAGACTTACTGTTTGACTGATCTGAACACTATTTGAAGCACTTGATATCTACCATCTAAAGAATGTCTGCTTCAATTTTCGTAGCATATGAACGAAGACTTGTGGAAATATAGATGTTAATTGATTTTGCATAAATTGAAAAATATAGAGTGACGGATTTCTGAATTGACCATAGGTTGAAAGTGAGGCAAAACTTTTCAGCATTGCAAGCCTCAAATTCAACCTGACATATTTGGTCTCATTGGACATGTAGGATCTCAGCTAGATTTTTAAATTTCTGTATTCGGATTTTTGAATTTTAAAAAGTTCTGTGGGCTTGGGATTGACCGCACCCCATGGAGCCAATGGTGTGTGAGTGTGTGTGTGTGTGTGTGTGTGTGCGTGTGTGTTTAAGGACTTATTTTGATATAAAGATTTTTGTAAATGTTTTTTTTGTAATGAGTGTAATATGAAAGTGAAGTTGTTTGGTTCTGTCAGTTTAACGTACAATACAACAGCTTTAAAAATGACATCAATAATGTCATAAATATATGTGATCTCAGTCATGTGACCTCCTCAACAGCACTGAAATAATGACCGTTAAGGCCGGAGATATACTTGCTTTTAACTACGCATGCATATGCACATGATGCCTGCCTCACCTACAAAGCCATTCTGCATCCATTTGGAGTGTTGGTTGTGCACGTCCTCAGAAATTAACACTACACGTCTGCAAGATGCAACACGCATGAGAACGGTAGGGGCAGTATGCAGATGTAACAGGGTCAGGGGTCAGTAGGCACCAAACAATGACAACAATGGTGGAAAGTTTTGAAGATAATTTCTGCAATTATGCACATCTGAATGATGTGTCATTGCAGCTGCACAGTGACAAAGTACCATTTAAATACTTCTATTAATTGTATGTATGTTTTTATTGTTTTAGCTTTGAATTTTGATCCTTTTATTTTTCTGTTCTACTTCTCAGTTTTCTCTTTTTCTATTTATTTTTATTCACTGAACACTGGTCTTTTAGCACAGCCTCAAGAGTATGCTAAACTGCTTTTCACTGCACATATTGGTTGTGTATGTGACAAATAAAATCTTTGATTCTGCCTTGCAATCATTTTGGAGCAAATCAAGTTCCATCTGCTCCAAACTGAGTGTTTTTTTTTTTCCCCATTCATACATGCATATTTCTACTACTTTTATAGCATTTTTAACATTGTAACACTGATGCATCTCTCTGCACAGTTTTTCATTACTTGTAATTTATATCATAGTAACCAATAACTGCAGTTTCATTCATGCTCTGCCCCATCATTTGTAACTTCCACCACTTTGCTCCCCATGTATACCTATACATTTTTCTATTTCTATTTTTTTTAATCTTTTTTTGTAAAGTAATTTCCTCAAACTATTCTTTCATGCTGGTAATGTCCATGATGTAAAGAAGCATAAAAGTGAAAACGTAAGCACAGTAGCAGCACATTGAGAAAAAGGCTAACACACATTTAAAGGAGCAGAAGGGTTTCCTTGTGTCTCTGAGTCAGTGTAATCAATAGAGCATAAATTCCAGAGAGAAGGGCATTTTCTGCCTGGCTAAGGTGGAAATGGCCAGAGAATTAACATGTTTTAAAGTCCTGAGAGGGACCTCAGCCGTGAGGTCAGTGTGGCTAACGAGATTATCATGCTTGACTGGAGTAGCAGCTGAGCAGTAATATTGTTGTGACGTCCTGCATAAAAGATCTGACCACAATTTCAAACAAGTCAAGGTGACTGTCCCCAGCAATCTCACACAGGAGCTATAAAGAAGCCTGTATGAGTACATGAGACTTTAGCATAAAGCACTTTGAACGTGGCATTTATGTGAAATGTATGGTGGGTTGACGGCTTAAACAGGTAAATTTGAAGAAGTTGCTAAACTAAAGATCTATGAGAGTGAGCCAGATGACAGTTTAGGAATATTAAAAGGGAAATTCCAAATGCCAACTGAAATCACAAAAGTTGCCCCATATTTTGCAGTGGCATACATCAGCAATGCTCCTTTATGGCCAAAATGCACCGGGCAGAGACACGGTGCCACACGTCATGGCAGCAGCAGGGCACATCCATTATAATCAACTGAAGCTGCTACACTCACCATGGAAAACATGTGCACCCACACTGTTCATCTCCATTTTGTACAGCTGGTATATATATATATATATATATATATATATATATATATATATATATATATATATATATATATATATATATATATATATATATATATATATATATATATATATATATATATATATATATATATATATATATATATATATATTTTTTTTTTTTTTTTTTTTTTTTTTTTTTTTTTTTTTCTCTACACGCTACACAGCTCTCCAACAGGTAAGAACTACATAGAATTGTGTAAAAAAAAAAAAAGAGTACAATCTGTTTAAAAATGAGTAAAATAAATACCCCATCGTACCAGAGGACTCTCCCAAGAGAACTATAAATTTGAAGTCAACTTTGTTGGTAAAATAACACATTCTGAACCACTCCATGGTTAAAGTGGGCACTTCTTTGTTTAGAAACAATATGTATATGCTAAATGTCTCTAAAGAAGCAGCCTTTTCACCACTCAGGCATAAAACTGTCCCCCCTCTTATTTCAAAGAGTGGGGGACAATGATATAGTACGATGTGGTTTGTTATAAGATTCCATGTTATATTCAGTTTGAATATGGGTTGCCATAATTCAACAGGTTATGCAGGTTGTGCCCATTTTTAACTTGGAGCACCTGCCCTTCTGAAGGTCTCTGCATGACCCTGCATTTGAACATAAGAACATAACAACTTGAACATAAGAAAGTAGAGATAAGTAGCCAACTAGTGTAAAATAACACAAGACTGTGGGTTGGTTTCCTCCTGTCCTACCCAGTTTCTGATTCACCAGCCACCACTGACGCTTATTCACAATGGGTTAGAAAAGCAGGCTTGTGACCAGAAAGTTACTGGTTTGATCCCTTGACTGGCAGGATGAATCTGGGTGGTGAAAGTAAAAAAAAAAAAGAAAAAAAAAAGTATTAGCCCCTAATTACCATGACTGAGGTGCCCTTGAGCAAGGTCCTTAGCCCCAAGTGGAATTATTCTGTGGCCAGCAGTCAGACTGTGTACTGGGCAGCTTCCAGGTATGATTGTGTGTAACTGTGTGAGTGTGGGTTCTCAGAGAAACATCCCTGAATAAATAATGGTTAAATACCTTCCAAAACAAGTCATGGAATCCTTAAATTCAAAAGAAGAGTTTCTCAGCAAAGGCCATACATCTTGCATAAAAATTATGGTGTAAGGGGAATGACCAATGTTGACATTTCCAGCTAAGTTTTTAAGCTGTTCAGACTGACTAAGTATAAGCTATCAAGCCTGCAAACATATGTTAGCAGTACACTCTTTCACTGATGGATGTTTTTTTCTTGGACAGCTGGTACAACACAAGTCGTGTTTTAATTTGTAGATAAGGAGACATGAGCTTGAAAGCTTATGTGGGTTGTGGCTCTTTTTGTGTTTTGTTTGGTGGTGTTTGGTTGTCACCATCAGCCAATTGTAGAAGATTAATGGCCACTACTTCATGCATATAAGTTCAAAGTGAAATTAATTGATTGGCTACATACATATAATTTCTGTGTAGACAGATGAAGATCTATCTGACTGGTATATGCATATATAGGGAGTGCAATCACAAAACCAAATGATATACAACATAATTTCTCCCTTTTGGGTACAAATTTTTCTCTCAAAAGGGCATAGCACATTGAATTCACAAAGCAGATCTTTATGTTGTAGCAGAAGAGACACATTTTAATTTCAGTTGGACTTATTGAGTCTTCCTATTTAGTGCCTTTTTCTGTTAGCCTTTGTGTGGCCAATATGACGACCAAGGACAAAGAATATCACAGTACAATACACTACCTGGGGTGTGATCCTCATGGATTGAAGACATGTATTGTCTCAAGAAGCTGATACTTGCAAACATCAGAGCAAGTTTTGACCTCTATATTTTAATGATAGCCTGGGTTACTGCAGGCAGAAAGATATTGCTGTTTCTCTAATGTGAAATGTTCATCTCTTTCGTGCATTGTGCCCTTTATCATCAGATAAAAGCAAAATCATTAGGTTGTGTAACATGTTCTGTGATCACAGAGGCTTGTAATGAATTCCAGAAAGGAAGAAGGACTCAAAAGTAATGTCAAGCTTTTGCCTTAAAGGCACACCAACTGGGAACCAGTGAGCTCAGCTAATTGAAGTTGGGCTTTGTTCTGCATGGTGCCCACTGAAAAACAAACTTCTTGAGTTGAAAATAGTTACTGAAGTTGTCTGAGGAAGAGAGCAGCAGCGTGTTTGGCCAAACTTGCTCCAGTCATAAGCTGTGTTAGCGCTGACCTGAGAAGACCAGGGAAGCAGAGACATCATTGTCAGCTCTTATGGGAGTTAATTTACAATTGAGCTTGAGAAGAGAGAGACTGCAGCTGTATCTCCAGCAACATCAGAAGGACTCCTAACAGATCAACTACAAAGCCAAACAAAAAAAAAAATGTCATTCTCACACTTGCGAAACCATTCCCAAAACCCTCAGAAAAGCAAGAGTGCTTGATAATGGCCATGATGATTTAGAAACACAACAATATTTGATTCATCTCCAAGCCTTGGAGAAGATTCCCTGTTTACCATGTGTTTACTGTGATGAATTCTGCTTCCTCAATAATCCCCAGTCTAGAATCACCAATTAGCCAAGCTTAGTTTGGCAGTGCACTGTGCTTGTGTACAGAGAGTACAGTGCCAGTGAGGCAAAACTTTGACAGAAAAAAGACAACATGTTATTTACTCTGTCGACAGACCCAGAATTCTTGCTGCTCACAGAACACACAGAGAGCAGGAGGCTTCGTCTGGATGACAGCTGGGCTCCAAAACCCTGTTTCTCCTTCCCTTCCAAAACTTTCCAGGAGCCAATGGACCTGCCATTTGGCATGACAGCACTAGGACAGGATATAGTGAAATTCAGCTGTGTGAATATGGGAAAATAACCCGGTGTTGTGAATGACAAGCACCAGCAAAAGTCTAAAGCCTGAGTCGTCTGCTCAAAATTTCCCAAAACTCACAAGATGCAAAAGTTTCTCCCTCTTCAGAGCATGAAGATGCCTGTTGAATTCCATACCAAGCCATATAGTAAGTAGAGCAAAATGTTCACACATTTCATTTGTCATTTAAATTCATTGTGGTGTTAGAGGAAAATTTAAAAATTGCCTGAATGGAAAGGGAGCATAAAAGTGGTGGTGTTTAGTGGTAATTTCCTCATTAGATCCCATGATCTCTTGTGTTCAAATTGAAAATCTGTCTAAATGGTGGCACCAGAGAAAAGTTCTGGGTCAATTAGCACATTAAATTAATGTTCCCTGAAGGGTAAATCCTACACACATACATATATATCTGAGTTTTCAGTATCTTGTGTTCAAAGATACTGGATCTGATCATTATATCTGAGTTTTGAGGAAAGATCTTGCAGGTTCCTGCTTGGTAAATTTCATGACAATTATGTTACAATAGATTCTTATGTTTACGATTTGCAAGCATTCATGTCATTGGACAAATCTGAAGCTGAAGACTCTCAGCTGTACGTTTGTTTTGCTGATGTCAGTGTGCCAGGCTAATGAAACAGATTGACTACATTTACATGCACACTAATATTCCACTATTGTTCTGAATATGACGTTATTCTGAATTGGATATGGGTCATGTAAACAGCATATTCCCTTTTGGATATTAAGAATTAGGCCTTATTCTGAATGTAGCATTTTCTGATTAAGACATGTGGGATATGCTGATGTTGTTATGGTTTTAGGTGCATTCTTTTGACATGTATGCAGCGCATTCAGAATATGCTGTCTCAGTTGGGGTTTTTACCGCAGTTTTCGACACACACCCTCTTGCCTGTTTACGGACAACTCTGTGTGTTGTAAACAAACCAACTGGCCAAGAGTTTGCAAGGCTGGGATAGAGATGCATGGTGGGCTGGTTGTGTAACACACCCCTGTGCAGGCAGAATGACATATGCTGGAGCAGGAAGGCAGACAGAGGAGAGGAATGAGAGGAGAGAGGAGAGCTGTTCAGGGCGGGCTGGAGAAACAGAACGCACCTTCTCCACGACGGGGATGGAGGGGATTGGTTATTATCCTGACATGCAGCCATGGACTGATGATGACGACTCGGTGTGATGCACCAAAAACACTCAGCAGTGTAGTAACATCACGGGACAACCTAGGTACTGGATGTTTCTGTAACTATAAATTTATAATATCAATCACATCAACATCACTTATAAATATCAGGCAGCAGCTCACTAATGTTTTTCACCTCACTGGTTTAATTTCACTGCCTGCGGAGATCTTGTGATTCCCGTTCCCACTGGAGCAGAGGGAAACCCTGAAAACCCTCTGCAGGAATATTAGTGGAATATTCATTTTCATTAGCCATGTAAATATCTTAGTAGGAATATTGTCTTTTTCGGAAAAAGGCCAAAAAACTGAATATTTTGTGCATGTAAACGTAGTCATTGACTGCACTCTGTTTCTTCCCACTGAGAGTTGTTATTCCACTTCCAACATTTGACATGGCTGCAGAAGATGGAAATAGTCAGACAGAAAGAGACAAACCCAAACCTGACTCGAGTCTAAAGGGCAGTCCACACCAGGAACTATAACTATAACGATGTGAGCATCCACACTGATGAACGATAACGTTCTGTATACAGTGACGCCAAGCACACGCTGCGCACTCCAGCTGTGTCAGCAGCTTAAGGAAAATGGTTATTGATTACTTGTTGTTACTGGTGCGTTGCACAGAGAAAGAAAAAGAAAACCAGAAGTGTATCTATTCACAGGCAGGTGGCCATTCATTGTGTTCTCAGAAGAAGACGCTGAAGTGCGCAGGCGACCAGCTTTTATTGCACTGTGGCTGGGAAGCACAGTATGAGCACAGATCTGAAGCCTAAGAGTTTCATAACTTTGTCATTTTTTTACATTATAATGGAGAACAAAGTTCCAGCATCATTGTATAATAAAGAGAGACAAACATATCTAAAGAAAGCACCTCTGACTGTCATTCTACTCCCATTTATAGTGCATCAGTCCGTGGTGAGAAAAGAGCAAAACCACAAAATAAATAAAGTCATCAGTCTGTTTCCAGAGTTAAGATGATATATGCAGTTTTTGAAGTTTTACTGGAAATGTCAGGCTAGACTGGAGACTTTGTTGTGCCGTATGGTTTAGGGGATGGATTTTGATTGGCTGTCAGTGTTTCTATCGTTCATCAAATCGCTCTGAAAGTGATCCCAACAATATTGTCCACCACTGTTGTTGTCGTCATAGTTATCGTTATTGTTCTTGGTGTGGACGGCCCTCAAGCCCTCATGCAACAAAACAGACCTGATACTTTTGGGCACCTTACTGGTGCATCTTGGGCATCTTACTTTCAGCTGCTCTGTTATATAAAAAAAAATAGAGAGAAATGTTCGAAGCACTATAAAGGGCTACTAATTACAAGATGAATGTTCATTTAGTCTGACACATTTGGTTCAAGGAAGTGACCAAAGCAAATAGTTAGATTTACAGAAAGGCAAGGCTCTGCCCCTGAGTAGCAACGAGGATTGTGCTGGGAGAACTAATCCCTGCTTAATAAACATACATGATTATTAGATCTTAGAAAATTAAAGCAGCAATTCAAAAAGCTGAGAACATAATGGAGACCGGGCTGGCTGAGTAAGCTGCAGCAGCACAATTTTATTTTTACTTATTTGGATCTCCATTAACCACTACCAAGGAAGCAACTACTTTTCCTGGGGTCCACACAAGTAAACAATACATCATGATACAAAACAATAGTGTGATAAAATCCAAGGCAAAAGAAAAAAAATAAGGGCAGAATCATAATAAACAGTGTCAGGTTATAATGGCTGCTCTGTACACTTGCAAGAGTATTGTTCCATGTTATTTGTCAGCTGATAGCATAGCAGCTGACCAGTGAGCCAGTGATTGTGTAGCAGGAATAAAGCAGCTAGTGGAAGTGTGACTTTTGTGACACTTATGATTGCAGAGTTGGCTTACTGTTCTTGATCAGTATTATTAAATCAGTTTACCTCAGATGGCAGATTGTGTCTGATTTTGCAAGATCCATGTTGGCGTGCTTTTTAAGGCATTTTCAGATTATTTAGTGCAAAGTTGGATCTTAAAAAAATATGCATTTCCACATCATAATTACAACCTAGATGTTGAAATAAATGAAAAAATAGGAAGAATGGACAGAGGGCTGTCACAATCATAAACCTCCATCCTCTGGCGGCAATAAATAATGTTCAACAAAAGCCCTGACAATCTGGCCAGTAGTTGTTGAGATATCTTACCCTGCAGCTGGGCCAGCTGTGGCTCAGGCGGAAGAGCAGGTCGTCCATTAATCGCAGGATTGGTGGCTTGATTACCCCGGCTCCTCATGTCCACACGTTGAAGTGTCCTTGAACAAGACACTGAACCCCGTTTGCTCCCGATGGTGAGGCCAGTACCTTGCATAATAGCTCCATCGCCATTGAAGTGTGAGCGTCTGTGCGAATGAAAGGCATATTGTAAACTGCTTTGGACAAAAGTGATATAAATACAGTGCATGTACACCAGATCAAAGTGTTGGATGACAGACCGACTAAGAAAAAAAAAAAAGAAAAGACTGACCTTTATCAGTCTCCATACAATGGATAGCCAAGTGAAAAGTTTGCCTAAAGTTTTTTTTTTTTTTTTTTTTTTTGTGCAAAGTGTACCACGTGTCATGCTTCAGAAACAAACAGAAAAGCAGTTCTTGACTTGTGATATCTAACCTGAGGCACGACCACACCATTCATTGCAGATCTATATGGGAAATGAATGTTTCTTCTGTTCAGTAATTGCACTTTTCCTCCTCAAAAGAAGCACAATGATATTTAACCTTGGTGGCACATAACATCACCGCTACTCAAGTTCCAACATAGCACATTATCAGGACATTGATGAGAACTATGAGAGTTTTAAGGCCAGTACATCTTGAGTTACATTAATTGTCCTTGTCTAAATTTTTGATCTATTATATTTTCTTTTAGTATTCTTTCCTTTTTTCCTTCTTCTCCTTCACAAGTGCCTTGGAGGAACCGAGAAGCCAATGTTTCCTTCGTGCAGTTAATTGGCTGTTTCTTGCCTCTTTCCAAAGCTGCCCTATAAACACTCCTTTCTTTACATGCTCCATTACACTTCTTTTCAGTGCCATGAACAAAGAAGGATGACTCACAGCATTGCATTGAAATGGTGGAATGCAAGTTGTGGCTTCCATACTTTGTAACAAGCCCTATGTTTTTTTTCCCTTGATCTCAAGAAACATGGATAAGGCTTTGAGAGGTCAGAATCAAGACTTTTGCAAACCATAAAAAAAAATCTTCTGTGAATAGATTGTACTGTCATATAGTGGAGAAACCTCGCTCGGTGAAGCGATTGTACCTTTGAACTCAATGCTTCATAAAAATGGTTCTGTGAAATAGTAAAAGACCCGGGTCAGACTTCTCATTGTCTCTGTTTGAAGCTCGGACTGAGACCTATCTCCTGCAAAGTATGACAAATTGCTTCTGCTTCGGCAAGATGAGCAAACACAGCGCAGTGGCTCTGTGATTAAATATGGTTGTCTGGTATCGTCTGTCTGAGCAAATATGGACATGTCCCTATCCGTGTCCTTTTATTAGTATAAAAAATATCACACCGCAGTCAGATCTGGAAGAGAATAAAGTAGTTAAGCTTTATTTAAACACAACTACAGGTAAAAAAAAAAAAAAAAAAATCAGCACTGTTCAGCGTACACATCTTGTTATTTAGAAATTAATGTATTGAAAGCTTTGCTTGCTCTCATAAAATGTCATCTTGTGCTGGCACAGATGCAGGGAAAAATGTAGTTAAAGGCAAATGAGGGCTAAATCATTCCGCGCAGTGCAGCTTTCACATAAGTTTTACCGGCCTTCATTATGTATATTTGATGAGAACAATGCACATTCATCAATGTTCCTTTGCAGGGACTGAAAAAACATCACTAGGAATGATTAATTTGTCCGCAGCAGAAGAATGAAAAAAATGCTAATAAATGAGTGGTATTTTTAAAGCAAGAGTATTAAGATGAGAGCAATCATAAAAGAATAATAGAGCAATGAACTGCAGTTTGTTCATTGTATTTACTTTATTTGAAAAGTTCCATTTTTAAATGAATATCTGCCATATATTTGTATAGATGGTAGGGGTCAGACAGTGGAATGTATTTATGTCAGCTCAAAGTAAACGTATGATTTGTTGAGAGCATGTTAAGTAGACCAGATGGCTGTTATTGAGTTTAACATGGAATGACTAGAACAGTGTCTTAAAGGACTAAAGCTGATGATATGCTGAGTTTGTACTTTAATATTTTAAAGATGTTTTTATATAATATCAAAGAATGTAACCACATAGCATTTCATATAGCCCGATAATCAGATCAAGTTGCTTTTCATTCATTTAGCCATCATGGCAGTGGTGGTAATGGTTGCTATGAGCATATGACTTAATGTTTTCAGATTGATGAATGAAATATGTTTATTATTATAAAGTTGTATAGCTTTGTCGATCTGATCCACACTCGTTGCCACTTTCCTGTCACAATTTTCCATGAATGTACTGACCTAGCTATGTAGGCAGTTGATGTCTCCATTATTTATCCCGCCTACCATGCTCTGATTGGTCGACTGTTTTTTCCAAACTGGCAGAAACGCCTGTCAATCGGCACGACAGCAGACCTGTTTGAATCAATGAACAAAACAAAGAAAGATGTGGGTAGTGATTCAGAGGTCTGGAAACATTTCAGTGACTCTGGGATGTCATTTTCTTCTTAATAATGTATTCCAGCAACAAAATATTGCACTCTCATGCACGTTAGCACACTTTCAACACATTAAATAAAAGAAGGGTTAAAATCAATGCAGCAGAAGCCTCTTAGTCTTTACTATAGGTCAAGTTTAATAAACACTGGATCCAACATTTCCCATAATGTACCTTTAGTAGCATCTTTCATTAGACCCTGCCTGCCTGCTAAAAGCCCTCATCTTTCAATCTCATTTCCCCATGGTTTGTAACACAGGCTACCCGTAATAAACATTAAGTTTCCAAGCCCAAGCTAAAAGAACTGTGATGACATCATTAAAACATCACTAGGGTTATTTGGCAGGCTTGATGAAGCTCCTCCAGAGCTATTGAAGATAATATACAAGCGTTTCCACAAGCTGAATAGTGCTTCCCGTGAGGCATAAACTGAACTTCTGAAATCTTTGAAGTGCCCCTTTAAATGACGGGTTACATTGCAGAGACATTTTTTATTCATGTGTTGAACAAAAGAAGAATAATACTCCAGAGGTGCTAGGAGACAGATACCTGGGAGTTTGAGTCTTCTTCACAGCTCCACAATAAATTATGTTAAAATCACAATCTCAGTTCGTTTTATTTCAGTTGACTCAAATCTGTAGTATTTGTATTTGCACAAAACCAAGCATCCAATTTGCTGTCATTTGCTGTGACAACTTTGATTCTGCGGTATTTGGCTTTGGAACGACACGAGCACAAAACCAACAAAGCAATGGAAGAGATGAGAAGAAAAACTTCAGAAAAGGCAAATACATCAATGATGTGAAAGTTATTCAGTTTCAAAATTTTGTAATCAAATCCCTGCTGAAGTCAAAAAAAAGAAACAAATGTACCCAATGCTGATAAAGCAAACATTCCATCAGCACTGTTCTACTCTGTACAACATTTTTATGTTGAAAGACGATGAGAAAAGTTGTCTCAACACAAATGCACCGTGGACCACAAGGTCTGTCGCTGTGGCTTTGTTTTAGTCTACCTTTCACTTTCATGCAGTATGGATAAAAATAGTAAAAATAATTTTAGTGAACATTGGTTTCTTTTAGACTGAAAATCCCTGTGCATCAGGAAGAAGCCTCAGACATATGTACATAATCCCACCCTCCTTAAAATGTATACACTTCTAAATTATTTCTACAATTTACAAAACATACTCATCATAATCTGGATTATTACATAATGCATTTACAAACAGAATATCAATAAGTTCAGACCCAGTAAGTGTTGCTGGCTCATTTACTTCAAGAGTCTTAGCAGTAACTTCACTCCACTGATCTGTTCACAGTATAAATACAAAATACAGGACTTTAATAAATGGGCAGATGCTCACCAAACAGTTTATTTCAGTAGAAACATGCAGAGATTGTGTTCATTGCCATTGTCATGTTTGAGGACATCACTACACCGCTGTGCTGGTAGAAATAACTGTCCACCTATTATTACTTGGGCTGTACATCCCATTATCTGTGCCAATACAAACTGTAAGGCATACAGAGCTGTTAACACCTGCAGACTGACAGCTGTGATGCAGCTGTTCTGCTGTCATCAGGAACAGACGTCACCTCAGATGACTGTTCAGAGGAAAGGATGTCTCGTTTCTCTAAAACGTTTCCTCGTTTCCTTTGTCTTCATCTCCTCTGTCCTCACCACTCCTCCTCCTCTGTTAGTCCCTTTCATGTAAGACTTTACAATGCAGAGAGATTATTTATTCAAAGTATACCACTTGTTTTACCACACAACACACAATAATTGACTTTTTTCTCCCTGAAATTGATGTGAAATAAGATTATTATTATTATTATTACTATTAAATCTCAAAACACATGCATGACTGTATGCAAATCTGTATGCATAATAGCTGCACACATTTGTAGCACATTGTGTTTGTTTAACAGTCCTTTGGAGGGGAAAATTGGTATCTCCTCTTTGTGCGTACCCCGTCTGCAGCCTCAGTTGGATCATGACTACATGTTCATAAATCCCATGGCTTAAATGCTTAGTGCTAGCAAGCTCCTGCACTGACTGATTACCTTCTGACGGTATAATTAACTTTCGCTTAGCTAGCGAGGCTACCAAAAAGTAACCTATGTGTTGCTTTTGACTGTCTGTCTTTGTTTGTCACATGGCCCTCGCTTTGTGCATCCTCGTGGTAATGAGATCAGATCAAACTTAAGAATCACTCATAGGAATCGTGCTGAAAGTGAACCTAGGACTAAAAATACTCCAACCTCAGAGTGGGACTTGAGAGTAATTTATGAGGCGTCCTACACTGACTTTCAGTAAGGAGGAGGGTTCCTAGGAGACAGTTTGACGTTGCTGTTCTATGACAGAGTCACAAAGTAGAAATAATGATGACGTGTTGTAGTTCTCTGACAGTCTCAGTTTCAAATATTCGACAGTGGTGAAATTTATTGCGGAAAATGGCACCATATATTCAGTGTATGTGTATACAGTACCAGTCAAAAGTTTGGACACACCTTCCAAAAGTGTGTCCAAACTTTTTACTGCTACTGTACATAAATAAGTCAGTCAAAAAAGTCAAAATATTACAGCAAAATTAGATCATAAAATGATATTTACAAATGCACTGTTCAGCATATAGACTCTAAACAAAGCCACTCACATGGCTTAGAAAATAATGGAGCCTATTAACTAAATTAAACAAGAAGTTAATTTCATTCAGCCCCATCCAACCACATGGTTCTCCATCCTATAATGTTGCCACATTTTGCACTTCTTGCACATGTTTCAAACCGTCTGTGTGCTTTGGTGCACATGGAATCTTCTCTTCCACTGTCCAATTCCTTACAGCCCTTACTAATTTATGCTCCTTACATGAAGGGAAAATTGTTATAAATAACACAGTCTTGGGGAAATTCTGAGCTAAGACTTTTTGACCAGTTAGGACTGATTTCTTACTCTGAGAAGCTTGATAAATACAGCTCCTGATCAAGAGAACACTTATTGATGCCAAGTATAAATGCAAAGACCAGAGGAAAATATCTTGATCATGAATCAGTCACAGATCACATGTTAATCATGTGTGGAAAGGAAGTGATAGAGTCCAGTGTGTGGCAGCAGTGGCAGCTTCACAAGGCACAACCAACTATGAAGTCTAAGAAAACTTGGGCCTCTGTTGGCTGATATAATGTATAATAACTGTACATCTTTTACTATGTACACATTTCATGTTATGCAACAGAGTGCTGCACACAGTTGAGTTGTGTAGATAAAGAGGAAGTTGGACAGGACAAGAAAAGAACTCTTTCTATTCAATAACATTATCCTGGAAGTCAGACAGCTGCTCTTCCAGTTACTAATGGATGGAAAACATTCAATATGTTAGAAACACTAAAATATTACATAACATGTTTTATCATTCCATGATAATGTTATTTTATTTAGCAGACCAAATATCTGTAGTGCATAATGTACATAAATGGCTGCCTGCTGATGGCTTAATTTAAATAAGCCCTGAAGCCAAACTCACTTTGAGAGGAAAATCAGGAAGATTCTCTTGTACAGAGAGCTGTGGGACTTAATACATCTCAATTATCTCGCCTGCTTTAATGTACAGTATTATGTGTGCGTGTGTGTGGTGTTGACACTAATGATATTCTGCTGTGACCTCCTAATGGACACCCTGCTTTGCATTATGTGGATGACTCATAGTCAACATTTTAGATATCAGACTGTTTTTCACCGCTGATTCAGGCAGGAGAGAGTTCTTTCAAATCTGAAGCAGCGAGTATGCATCTTTCTGAAGTGTCCTACAGCAACATACCCGGTCCCTGCAAGCTCCAGACCCTGACCTGCCAGTGGAAGGGGAGTGAGGTGAGAGAAAAGAAATTTCCCTCCAGTGATAGTCACAGTTAACTGGTATCAGTATTGAACTTTAACACTAATTAAACACTACAGTTTCAGTGTGAGGCTTTTGGAAGGCGTTATCCATCGTGCATTGGGTGGATAGTTGCATTAAACACCGTCAATTCAAAGTTTGGATACAGTTATTCTTAATTTAGTCTCAGGATCAAAGTCCTCCATTATTCCTAGCAACACTTCTTCTCTCCTCTGGCAAATCTTGTGATTCTTCTGCTTCTTGGTGCTTAATGAGTTCAGGGGATTTGCATCAGAGTTAAGTCTGACTTTTCACCTCTGGACCAAAGTGAAAAATGATGGAGTAGGCTGTAAAGGTAAAGTACTGTAAGTGTGTGTGTATGTGCGAGAGAGAGAGAGAGAGAGCAAGGGAGCTTATGTGCCACTTCTGCTGTGTTTTGATGTGTGTTGATGCAGTTGCCTGTCAATATGCCAGCTACCATAATCCTTTAAAAAGATTAGGATTAATGGCCCTTGGGCCTCACCGAATTCTCCACTTAGAGAGATGAATACTCATGAATGAATATACATTAAAATAATCAGTTAGCATTTGTTTATTCTAATGTTTCAGAGCAGGGGTCGCAATTAGATTCGGCTGTGGGCCAGTTTTTAAGCGCCATTCACTGAGGAGTTAACAGGTGCAGTGGAGACACAGCACTGTGTTTTGAGGGTTTATGTTTGAATGCTATCTTTTTTATTAATTTGGGGAATTAACTGATTAATAAAAATGTTTGGCTGTTTTATTTGATGTCTTATCAATGAAGATTCATTAGACGTTCTGGCTGAGACTTAAAAGATTTGACTATCAGATATTATCAAGGCCACAGTCAAAGTCAGAGCTGTCTGATGTGAGGCTGTGTTCATATGGTTAAATTTGCACTTAAAACCTTTTAAGTCTGCTGATACGTTTTGGCCCTGAATGGAATATCTCGACTGCCACTGGATGATTGGTATGAAATCTGGTACGTATCTTTATTGTCCTCAGAGGATGAATCTTAATGACTTTTCATCTGGTGCCACCAACCGATGACAATATCCTCTTGTCCGCCAAGACCAAAAACATCAGAAACATACCTGAATTCCTATTTTATTTAAGATGAGAGAAAAGCAGTGATAACAAGCTGTGAAACAACATTTGCATGTTATCACCTTATAAAGATTATATGGCTAACATGTTAGCAAACAGTTGCCTAATTACACATTCAGCAGACAGTAAAGCAAGTTTATTTATATAGCACATTTTAGCAACAAGGTAATCATTAAAGAGCTAAGAGAATAGAAAACAAAAATAAGCTAAAATAGAGTAAGACGTGTATAAAATACAAGAATAAAAGTTACAGTGCAGTGTAAGAAATGAATAATTATTTGATATAATCAAAGGTAGCAACAAACAGAAAAGTATACAGCCTTGATTTTAAAGAACTGAGAGTTGCAGCAGACCTGAAGTTTTCTGGGAGTTTGTTCCAGATATGTGGAGCATAAAAACTGAACACTGCTCCTCTGTGTTTAGTTTTTGACTCTGGGGACAGAAAGCAGACCTGTTCTAGACGACCTGAGAGGTCTGGATGGTTCATAGCAGAGCAGCAGATCAGAAATGTATTTTGGCCTTAAACCATTCCGTGCTTTATGTATTTTAAAATCAGTTTTTGACAGACAGGAAGCCAGTGTAAAGATCTGAGAACTGGAGTGATGTGATCCACTGTTTTGGTCTTAGTGAGGACTCGGGCAGCAGTGTTCTGAATCAGCTGCAGCTGTCTGATTGATTTTTTTTTTTTTTTTAGGGAGACCTGTAAAGACACTGTTACAGTAGTTGAGTCGACTGAAGATAAATGCATAGACAAGTTTTTCCAAATCCTGCAGAGACATAAGTCCTTTAATTCTTAATATATTCTTCAGGTGAAAGTAGGCTGACTTGTAATTGTCTTAATGTGGCTGTTGAAATTTAGATCTGAGTCCATGACTACACCAAGATTTCTGGCTTGGTTTATGGTTTTTAACATTACCGATCGAAGCTGAGCGCTGAATTTTAATCGTTCTTACTTGGCTCAAAAAACAATTACTTCAATTTTGTCTTTGTTTAAACGCACAATATGTAATGTCAGCCGCTAGGGGTCTCTCATTCAAAACAATAACAAAAGACGGAGTGTGATGACGGTGTGAATTCGCAAGGAATCATGGGAGTTGTTGTCTTCGTTGTTAAATAACCAGTTTCACCGGGATAGGATTACTCCAGTGTTAATCATTCGGGATGTTTTTACCGGGAGCCGAATTACCCACAGATGTCTCCTCCTCTGCAGAACAAACGGACCCGGAGATTACAGGTAAAAACACTGAATAAAGCTGTTTCACCTAAAAAAAAAAATCAGTATTTCTCCGACGATGTACAGCGACCACCGGACGTCCGGTACGGGCTGTTAGCCAAGCTGCTGCTAACACTTGTTCAGTTTATTTCTCTTATAACTTTAGATCCAGACATTCGGTCGGTTTCTCCCGGGAGCCGAATAATCCGCAGAGGTCTCCTCCTCTCCAAAAACAAACGTACACGCAGATTAAAATCGTTAAAAATACTAATTAAAGCTGTTTCACCTAAAAAAAAATCAATATTTCTCTGACTATGTTTCATGACCACCCGACTTCCTGGAGGGGCTGTTAGCCGATCTGCTGCTAACGTTTGCCCAGTTTATTTCTCTGATAACTTAAGATCCGGACGTTCAATGACTAAAATCCTTCTTCTGGCTAAAAGATATAATTGAAAGCGACCTACATTTATCATGAAAATGTGGCTTAAAACTGAATAAAAGTCAATTTATAACAGTTTGTGTGGAACAACCACAACGCCGATGTATTATCTTGTATGTGTGTAAGTTACTCTTTGGTAGACGCCATTGTAGCGGACAAACACAGCGCCGCCGTATGCATCTTGTGCGTGTTTACTCTTTGGTAGAGGAAGTATCACGCCATTGACATGCAACCAAATGAAACAGTCCGTTACTTTGATTAAATTACAGATTTCTCTGGGTTTGAAAATTGTTGGAAACATTTGGGATAATGTAAGCACACAACTCAACAAAATATATAACGTAGGTCTAGTTGTTTTAGACATTTTAATGTGGAATAATTACATATTGTACCTTTTTAATTGAAGGAAATCCTAGCACATCCAGTTGTCGATTTGTTCAATGCACTTACTCAGTGTGTCAAATGTTTGTGTTGTCTGCATAATTATGGTAACATATTTTGTTGTTTTCCATAATCTGATTCAGTGGAACCATGTAGATGTTGAACAGAAGAGATTGTAATTACATATAGACACAAAGTAGTCCCTGTCCTTTAAGTAGGATTCAAACCAGTTTAGTACTGTGCCAGAAAGTCTCACCCAGTTTTCTAGTCGGTCTAGTTATATATTGTGGATGACTGTGTTGAATGCAGCTGAGATCCAGTAATACCAATACTGAAATTCTGCCACTGTCTGTGTTTATGGGGATATCGTTGAGGACCTTAACAAGTGCAGTCTCAGTGCTTTGGTTCAGCTGTGAAAAAAAACAGCTTTTTTCAATAATTTTACTTAAAAATGGGAGTTTTGATATGGGCCTACAATCGTTAATTAGTGAGATGTCTGGATTGTTTTTTTTAAGAGTGGCTTGATGACAGCAGTTTTCAGGGCCGGAGAACAGCATTGCCAGTTAACAAGCTTGCTTTGATTGTACAGATCGAGATGTCTTCTATTGCTCACTCTCTGACTTACTTGATTGTTACCAAATCCCAGCTATTTGGAAATCTTCTGCTGTCATACCTTTCCCAAAGAACACCAATCCTAGGCAACTTAAAGATTTTAGACCAGTCGCCCTAACATCATTAAGAATGAGAAAATTGCTAAAAACTTTGCTCTGTCAACTGTGCATGGAAAACTTAATCCACTGCAATTTGCTTACCAGGCAGGGAGAAGTGTGGAGGATGCAAAGCTTTAATACTTAATAACCTATATAAACATTTAGAAAAGCCCATGCCAGGCTTTTGTTTGCAGACTTTTCATCAGCATTCAACACGATGCAGCAGCATCTTTAAATAGAAAGGTTCTTATGTGACTTAAATTTGCCTCACCAGCTTGTATGATGGATCTTGGGCTTCTTGACTGACAGAGAGCAGAAGGTTTCAGTAAATGGCTGTTTCTCAGAATCTGTAGCTGTGTCCACAGGCTCACCACAGGGGTGCATCCCTTCACCCTTACTCTTTATTATATACACTGACGGATGTAGGAGCACTCATAAGGGCAGCTATTTGGTCAAATTTTCTGACGACATTGCGTTGCTGTCCATTCTCCAAAGTTCTTAGGAACTTCTTAGACATAAATGTATCTAAAACCAAGGAACTGATGATTGATTTTAGATGTAGCAGCCAAAGAGTGCATCATACATAATGAAAATGTGTAAACGGTCACATCATACAGATATTTGAGTACTCTTTTTGATGACTATCTTAAATTTGATGCCAACACTGAGGCTATTGTGAAGCGGGAGCAGAAGAGAATTCACCTTCTCCACAAACTAAATTCCTTTTCTGTCAAGCCCGTCATCCTTTGTTGTTTTTATCATTCTTTTATTAAGAGTCTTCTGAGTTTTTCTTTCATCTGCTGGTTTTACAGCCTCACAACAAAAGGACAGAAACAGACTGAACAGCATTGTTAAAATCTGTTCTAAGATCATCGGAGTGAAACAAAGAGATCTGAACTCTTTTGGTAACCAACAAATCCTCCAGAAAGCAACAAGTATTCTTTTTTCTCTGTTGCTGTCAGGGCGTCGTTATGTTTTACCTGCTTGCAAAACTAACCGCCAAAATCATTTATCCCTTTTGCAGTCTGACTTTTAAATGCTACTTAGGTTTGGTTTGATCTTTTATTGTGTTTATCAAGTTTATCAACATCATTTATAGATTTTATTTCCACATTTTTGCTCCTTTGTGTATTTGTTTATGTGTATGTTACTGTGTAGTTTTTTTTTTCTGTGTACAAGATGCTGCTCGTAACTAATTGCTCCTAGTGGGATTAATAAAGTTGTTTTTGAGTTTGAGTTTGAGTTGAGGGCCTGTGGGAAGAAACGTGAGAGAAGAGATGTGTTGACAATTTGTAGAAGATCTGAGGCCATGCAGTTTGAGACATTTTTTGAAAAAAGCCTGTTGGCAGAATATCAAGGCAGCAGGAGAAGGATTTCAGATGTTGTTTTTATGGTTGATCAGATAAACTTGTGTCATGGTATCTGAACTGAATTTAAGTGGACACCGGGACGACACATATCCTCTACCTGATATGGAGGCACTGACTGTCTCATTTCTGAATTTTGTCACTGAAGAAGGAGGCAAATTCATTGCAGGCCTTGAGGCTACTGACACAGGAGGGTTTGTTAGCCTGTCGACAGTAGCAAACAAGGCACGCGAAGTCTCTCTTTATAGATTTCATAATGAACCTGGAGATTTGTTTTTCACCATCTGTATTCAGCTTTTCAACACTCGGCTATTCACCTCAGTGGGTTCAATGGCATCAGTAACATTTGTAATTTTAGAATTGAACTTATATACTAGCTCATTGACTGACTGAGACCCAATAGAGGGCAGGTGTGGAAGAGTATATGAATAAATATTTCACCGATATACTGTTTTGTGATTTCCTCTGGACATTTGTGTGCACAGAGATAGTGCTCTCAAAGAAAACACAGGAATGATCAGAGAGAGCAACATCAGTCACCACAACCTTAGAAATGTTCAGACCCTTAGAGATGATTAACTCCAGAGTGTGTGGGCTCTGTCACATGCTGAGTCAGTCCATAGTTACACAACACAGTTCTTAAGTCCCTCTGTCCTGAGGGTTGTCAACATGGATGTTAAAATCACCAACAATAACTACACAGTCAAAGTCAATACAGATTATAGACAGCAGTTCAGCAAAGTCATCAAAAAAGGTTGCACAGTATTTAAGTGGCCTGTAGATATTTAGAAATATAACTCAAGAAGACGAATTCAACTGGAGAACCACATATTCAAAAGGGGGCAACATTTCTATAAGACATCTGCTGGCATTGGAGGGAATCATTAAACAAGATGGCACCACCTCCTTTCTTATGCACTCTAGCTTCACTCATAAAACTGAAGTTGAGAGAGGTTGACTTGATAAGAACAGCTACACTGTTATCTTGGTCTAATCAAGTTTCAGTTAAAAACATTAAATCAAGATTGTGCTTGACAATAAAATCATTGACTAAAAATGTTTTTCCTGCCAAAGACCTTGCATTTAATAAAGCTAGATTTAGTGTGCTAAAAGCATTATCTGCCCAATTTTTTGGACAGGCTGTGGCTGACAAGGAATGGATGTTAAATTTGATAAATTTGCAGGATCGATTGGGTTCTTCCTGTTTCTCAGCAGGTTCACTGTTCTTTTTCTATTGCCTATCAAGATAGGAATCAGGAAAGCTACCGGCACACTGGGCCCTGGCTTGTCCAGGGAAGAGTCATGAGTGCCATCAGCCTTGCAGCCTCGACCCAGCACATATCAGCTAGAACTTGCTGCATTTTGCACACAGACAGCTGGATGTGCTGTGCTTTTATGAGGCTGGGGAGAGAGAGGATGACTCAGATGCCATTGTGGGGGGTGGTGGGCGTCATAGCTGTGACAGTTGTGTCAAAACTGGCTGAGGCCAGTGGTGGAGGTGGACGCCAAGGAGGATTTAGTAGAGAGAAAATGGGAGCAGGGCGGGGGGTAAGTTTGGTCCCAGTGGTGACCAGCTCATTCATCTGGTTAGTGGACTCCAAGAGAGGGGAGGATGGAGAAAGGGTGATTGGAGAGGAGGGGTAGCCTGGATGGGGCCTGGGGCGGTGAAGAAGGTGGATCCTCATTGGCGGTTGCTCTCTTCACGTAGGGACTGAGACAGCTCTCCTTCAAGGTTTCTGCCGCGCTGTGTTATGTCTTCCTCTTGTTTCGATTCCTCTTGTCTCTTGTCCTTGGCAGAGGGAACAGATGGGTGATGCAGGGAGTAAAATAGGTTAGAGATGAACAATTTTACTCCTGACTTGTTATGGCAAAGTCCATCTGCCTTTTAAAAAGATGTCTGTGGTCCATGGACAGTACATGTAGTTAATAGCCATGTGTTCAGTGCCAACAATCTGCTGAATCTCTTAACTCCTCTTCTGACTGGCAATAGAGGGCCACTGATAAACACCTCAGCATTCAGAGAGCTGACTGTGTTAAACAGATCAATAAAGTCTTGTTTCAGCATTTCAGAATGTTGTTTTACAACATCATTGGTCCCCATGTGCACTATGATGTTTTTCACAGTCGGGTGTGCAGCCACGATATGAAGGACTCTTTCTGTCATGTCAGAGACCACATCCTTGGGAAAACAGTATTTCGGTGTTTTTTTTACTGCACATGCTTTTTACATCTTTTCCAGCAAAGTCAACCACAAACAGAGTTTGAGGCCCAGTTGTTAGTTTTTCTAGCCTTTTACTTTCAGATTTACTTTCAGTCCTTACCATGCTGTGTGAAGATGAGAGGTTATCCAGATCATCAGATGGAGATCCAGGGTCCTGCAACAGTGGATCAAATCTGTTCTCCAGTTGCACACTTGTTGGGGAGGTTTATTGCTAGTTCTCCCTTTTGCAGCTGTCCACAGCTGTGTCCTACTAAGAACAAGGGTTGAAGAGGCACTCTGCCTGGATGATAATGCAGACCAACCGGTCGCAACGCAAATCTCAGGGCATCGGGCTCTGCCTGTTACTCCTCCTCCCATTTCCCAGGGAAATGATTTACTCTTAGGCTTTGCACCAAGGGAGTTCCAGGGAGGATGTATTATCTTGTCCACTGTTTTGAGTGTGTAACCAGACGTCCCGGTTTGTCTGGGATTGTCCCGGTTTCAAGCTGGGTGTCCTGAGTCCTGACAAATATCTGTGAAACCCTAAAATATCCTGGTTTTCAACATTGAGTACCAAATCGTCCCAGTTTTCACCACAATTAAAATAATAATTATAATATTATCTGTTTTCAATGTTTACATAGACATTTATCATAACATAAACAATGGACCATGCATCTGAATTCAACACTGATTTGTCTGTATGTGTGTCAATCAATCAATCAAAGTGTTGCTGTTGCTAGCCAATGATGCGTGCAGCTCTTTTGACAGCACCTATCAGTATTCTAATAGTTAGCTGTCATGCCAAAGGGTGAGTCTGTCTTTTCTAAAGAGCTCCAGGAGGCTTACTTCCTTCATAAAGTACCTGGCAATGACAATGCTGCATTCTGCATGCTGATAAAAAAAGATCATTTTAAGACGGCCAAACATAAGCGATGGTTTCCTTGAGAGCTAAGAGCTCCAGAGTAGAAACTCTAACTAAGAAGAAACACTGCAAAGGGTAAAGTACCCGGCAATCTTCTTAGAGGTAACTGTCTTTAAAGGCTCTTTCTCTGTTTTTGTTATTAACGAGATGCAATATTGGTTTAATGTTTTGACGTTTTAATCTTCATAAACTCGTGACCAGCTGATGACATGGCATTGTGAAGATGTAAGTTAAAGTTATGTTATGTACAGGCCATAAAGAGATTGTACCTTGTTTTGTTTAAAAAAAAAAAAAAAAAAAAAAGCCGGCAGAGAATGTGTCACAGTCGACTGAACAGCCTAACCAATTAGATTTTGTTGCGGCTCCAACAAAGTTGATTGGTCAAAAGTTGAAGGTCCCACCCCCTCCTTCTTACAAAGCTCAGTGCACAGAACTGCAACACATGCAGTAAATATGTCAAAAGTCTGTGTGTAGGTGCACACACTCCTGCACAAGTGTTTTTGCCTCACAGGTCATTAATACAGGTTTGCAGACACCGAAATGTTCAGCCTGCATATATGCAAGCTTGCATCACAGGATTTACAGATACAAACATAAATGTACAAGTTTACAAAACTAAGGATACATATACACAATACCCTGTTTCCCAAGTACACCTTTTCGAATGATATAATATTCCATACAGCCGTTAGCCTTTGGCTACAGTTAGCCGAAGGCTAAACTATTGTAAACATTCATCATGGCCACTCATCACTTGTTTTCATGGTAAATTACCTCTTTCTGAAATGACCCATGATTGGCCTAAAGATTTTCTAAAGCCTGAATACAGGACCAAGAGGAGGTGCAGAGCCGGGATTTTTCAGTTACCCTGGCTGAATTTAGCCGTGACTCGGTTGCATGAAAGCAGAGGTGCATAAGTTACCATGGAGATTTATTCTGTGCAGCTAGCCTGCTCCAGACCAGGCTAACAGCTAGGCTTGATTAATCCTGGTGCTATCTGACCAGTCAGCTGTCATTCCGATCAGAAATAAATGTGTTTTACAGTTAATCCATGTTCTTCTGTATATATTTTGCTTCAATTTTATTAGCCTGCTTTAAAATACCACAGATACATTGCCATTTAGTTAAGTAGGTCCACTGTTATTTTAATTGTAACCCGTTATTATTTTTATAATTATTCATGTGATAGTCATTATTACTGTTAGGCCTACTGTTCATATTGCTGTCAGAGGTTTGATGAATACATATATTATTGCACATCTTGAAATGATTAGAAATGCTGATGTAGCCTATCCCTTACTAATAAAGGATAGTGTATGTCACTCTTCCCTGTGTACATGTATTTTATTTGGAATTGGTAGCACACAGTTTGTTGTTAGGTTTCATAATTGTATAATCTTCCCAAATTATAGTCTCACTTCACTGGACCGATAACTATATAGTGTACTGCACATTCATGAAACTGGGAGGACACCACAATGTGTTTTGACCTTTTTATTTTGCAGTCATCACTTGTCAGCTTGGAGCTTGGGAGAGAGAACAACAATGATTAATACGTTGTGTTATAGTCATGCTTACCGTGTGCATTGAAATCACTTCCCTTTCTAGTTTCAGGATTTCCTCAGTGTCTTTCGTTTGATTTCCATGTCAAGGTCCATATCCTGCAGTTTTTTCTTGTGGACTTTAATCTTCACATCTGCCAGCTCTATTTGTCTCTCTAGGTGTTTGGTGTATAGACATCTGACAGTTTTTGAATTCTGTAAAACACCTATCAATTAGCACAGCAGGAATTGTGCATAATGTGGATTTCCTTTAGGCGATACTCACTATGTTGCCAGGCTGGCTATCTGTCTGTACAGCATCTGGGTCCTGTTACAAATGTGATATTTTTTATGGAGCACCACATCACTGACTTCTTATACATTATGGACTAAGTATTTCCACAAGATTGACATGATACCTCAAGCCCTCTGGAGTCCAGTGACACAGACTCCTCGTCATATGCTGCAGAAGTGCCTTCCCCCTGTCATATCCAATAGAACTTGTATTGACAGGATGTGCCAAGCCTACACCTTTTAATGAATAATACTCACCAGATTATCGTCTGGTGGCTCCAGAAGAGAGAGTGTGTTGCCAGATGCTGCAAGGCAAGCCAAAGTAAGACAGTCCACATAACACCATGGGCCGCCAAACCCCCTGCCACTTTTAAGGCAAAGTTTATAACTGTTAATTTGTGAAACTCAAAACTCCTTGAATTGTAATTATGAATGGTTTCAGTGGAGTAGTGGTTAATAAGTGTATATTATTGGACTACTTACGCATTCAGTCGGTCCGCTACTGTCTACCAGGCTTTTTCTCTCTGTTTAATTACAGTGGCCGTGTTGCCTTTTTACTTATAATATGTTTCACCTCCTCATAAGTTTCCATTACAAGCTGTTGCTCACTTGGGGGGAAGTATGCGGCATGCATCTTCTCCATTTCTGCATCAGTAAATCTGTGATCGACCTTGTGGTCTGTTTAAGAAAGCCGTGAACGCGCACTTATCCGAATTACTTACACCTGGCTTGACATAGTCGCACCTCCTCATCCTGGCTTGGCAAATGTGCAGCGGATTAAGCCTGGATGCACTGATTAGACTAGGTCAAGCCTCACTTTTTCAATCATCCTGGATTTCTGAATTCTGCTTTTGTGCAATAGCCCTCAGGAAACCCCAAGGAACACAAAAACACAAAGAGACCAAAAAACACAAAGTCCAGGCAGGGTGTGACACCCCAGCTTTAAATGACAGTTTCAACATAGTGGCAATTACATATATCTTTTTACAGAGACAAGCAGGCCAACTGGTTAATGGCCACTTGTGCTTTTTAAAAAGTTTATTGCAGAGGAAGTATCTGTTAGTGAATGGAAAAACAATGGAATAAACAAAGTGAAGAGTCTCATGGGCAGATCTTTAGCATGTGTCATTAACCTCATTAACTTTACTTCTTTCTTTTCTGTCCATTTTTTGTTTTCTTGTCTCATTTCCTGGCTGTAGTCATACTGTAGTGAGACCGTAACCTTGGTAGGGTTGTGATTTTGATGAAACCCACTGTCTTGGTGTGAGCTCCCTACCTTACCACAATTACCCCAAAACCCAATTTTCAACAGCACCATAGACCAGAGTGCAGGACAGACATGAAGGGATGTTGGATGGAGTAACGTGATGTGGACTGCAGTAACATGTTACCAGAGGGCACTGTGGATGTGTTAACAGCCTCTCTCCAATTACCAGTTCCAGCATCATACTGTATTGGTCTGAGCTGGAATGAATTGGGGTGATGATGCTACATCTTTACCTACAGGACAGTCCACTGTGGTAGAAAATACCCACATTATTCAAGCATTGTGTAACGGATAATTTCGCTACACAATTGGCTGCATGAACTAAACAATACACAACTCAACTGTGTAATTAGCATGCCTGCTGTTTGCCTCTGTTAACTTTAAATTACAAAGACTTAACCAAACTCTTGCATAATGGAACACACTCTGTTTTCTCTTTAAATCAAATAGTAGCTCTTTTGTCTTGAGTTTTACTGGAACCTTGGGCAACCTCATTTAGCATCTTGATTGTCCCTCTTTATAGATGTCTCTTCTTTGAATTCCTGCCATAGCACTTCTACTTGGAAATCTCTTTAGCCGGCGTTGCCATGGCAATTCAGCTCCACTGAGCTCGTGAAGGGTATATACTATATGGGTGTAAGTGTCTGTACAGTTGTGCCAAAGCAAAAGAGACAAAAGCATGATTACTGAAATGACTGAAGAGATAATCTGTAAAATGTTGCCAGTTTTTTTTTGCATAAGTTCCTGGCACCCTGGTTTCCTCACTCTGAAGATGGTTATTTGTGGGTATTTTGCAGGTGACGCATGATGGTGGATTAATGGAGACCCAGAGACTTCTTCCTGACACAAAGCAGTGGGGAGGGTGCATTAATCTCTGCATTTAAAGCCTCTTGAGCTAATAAGTGTTGGTAAATGTTTGGAAATTAGTTTCACGTTGCTCATGTCGTCAGGAGATTATATTTGTCTTAATTGCTAAAAGTGAAGCAGACTTTGGTAGCTACTTGGATAACCACTTCAGCTCACTTCACTTTTCTTCACTTTTGCTTTAATGGCTACTTGTTGGAAGCTTCTTTTTGGTACAGCATGGAAAAATCACTCAGTTCACAGTGTGTCAGCACTGTCAGCAGCATAGCACAGAGGCAGACATAACATACAGAGTAGGCAGACCAGTTAACATCTTCATTAAAGGGGTTCTCCTGGGTTTTTCTGTAGCACTTCCATAAAGTTGGAGGTGTTGCAAGATACTGATTGAAAAAAGAAGCAGCAGAGGCAGAGATATCATATTCATATCAGGTATGAGGTACTTTTTTACATATTAGGTTCTAAATACCTAATATGATTCAAGCTCTGAAAACATTTCCATACACAACTCTTAAAGGTCCCTAGAAAGGTTCTTAGCAGGTCAGTAACATAATTGAGTCAAAGAGTGTCAGATAACCACAAATAAGTACCAAAGCAAGTACTAAAATAATAAATGAAGGGAAGTACAGGTCAGCCTTACTTATTCCAGTAATGCTCAGTTACTTGAACTGTTTGGGGGTGGATTTGTCGCCAACCACTGCCAACCATACAATGGGCTATTCAATCTGGGCACTCCCAGATTGAACTACCAAATAAAAAGAAAAAGATAAACCCAACAGAAGCAAACCCAGAGAACAAGACTATTGTGCCCATCACCCAAAAACAAAGAAATAAAAGTGGTTGCCGTGTCACATATCAGGCTTCTGCTGCTGAGGCTGGGAGGAGAGACAGTCCAATATCCCTGTCCCGTTTATAAAGATTTGTCCAATCAGGCTGGAGTGGATACACCTGAAGGAAAACATGTTAGGACTAAGACAAGTAACTTAATAGTTAAAAGACCCTCTCTGCCTGATAAATGCTCACATCTTTCAAACTCCATGTCCTCAGTTTTCAATTCAGGCTTTCTGCTATAAATTTTTCTAATCCAAAATAACCTTAATTATTTTCTCAAACTTGAGAAAAGCTAATTCAGTACCACATAACACATTACAACTGTTTACAGACTAAGTAGTACTCCCCATGACTAGTAAACTAATCTTCATGTGTAAAATTTGCAGCGTGCCTTTTTAATGGCTCTACTATTCCTTGCTTAAAAGTATCATGACACTAGTTGTTGCAGAAAGAAGCTGTTCTGAGGTCAAGTTGGATGGTTGGGACAACAAAGCATGTGACATTGGAGACCTGTTTTCAACATTAAACATTACCACGATCTTTCCCTAATCAAATATTAACTATATAGCAGTAGTGCATCAGATGGTCATTTGCAGTCTTATGGAGACCAAAGATTGTAACAAAATGGACCCAATCACCCAAGGGTTAGCAACTAACAAACCCAACTGCAGTGTTTCAAAACTTCATGTTTTTCTACTCTTGTTGAGGAATACTGCATATATTTTGAGTATCAAATACTCATTGCATGTAGGCTTGAATGGTGGCCCCGAAGAGTCAGTAACTTTATGTTGTCAGCTTGACTTTAAAGTGAATCACAGTGGTTTCCATTACTGACCCAGTCATATGAAAAAAACATTAAAATGTACCAAAAAGTTGACAGACACTTAGAGACACACATCATGTTATTGCAGGTATTTGCATACTGTTATGTCAGATGTCTGTTAAACATGGTCAAAGTTCCAAAACTTGAGGTTAATGTATGTAAAAATGCTGTCTGAAAGTCAATACGCCTATGCGCTTTCCTGCTGAGAGTTGGCTAAGTGAAGATAAGCTAGTTAGCGTAGCTTAGCATTAAGACAGGAAGCAGGGGAAAACATTTAGCCTGGCTCTCACCAAAAGTGACAAAATCCACCTACCAGCACCTCTTAAGCTCCCAGACTATTACTATTACTACATAGTTGTCTCAGAGCAGTTGCTAGGCAACTGTGGAGACTCTGTGGTCCTAGCTAAGAAGGTCTGGCACATACCGCTACCAAATGAAAGAACACATTTCAGAGAATACTGACTGATTTTTCCAAATGTGTGCATTTGTTTATTTGGTCTCCAAACAGTATCCATACTTTACAGGGCTCATGGTGAGTCAAATTAAAATGCTCACCATGGCTAAGGGAAAAAAAAAAGTTGCAAGTGAATTGTCCCTTGAAAATATTGATGTTTAGGATGAATAAATATTGTTAATAAAATCTGTATTCTTTATTCATTCTCTCTTTTTATTTTGATCCGGAGGCTGCTTTACAAAGATTGACAGGGCTAATAATAGCTAATGTATATGTGAATGTATATGTGAATATCACATATTCAGATGAAACATTTACAAACCTCCTCTGATCATTAACTGTGCATTGGTGGACTATAAAGTAACCCTTAGCTATAAAACAACAAAAGCATACATTTTATGGCTATCAGAAACTTTTAGAAAAACTTTTGACAACGAACTTGATCATCAGAAAATAATGCATCGTGATTATGAAAGAAGCAGTCTCAACACCTGGGCTATAATCCCATTTGTCTGGTGCCCTGCTGTCCACCTGGCACCTTATCAAAAACCGTAGATTATGTTACATAACGTTAGCTAATGGGCTCAGAGTTAATTTGGGTAGGGTATTATCACAGTTTAACTAACTTACTAACATCAGTCTATTACTCAATCACATATGCATAAGAAGCTCCAGTCCATTATAAATCTAGCAAGACAGCAATGTAACTTGCATGCAACAAAATGTGCCTTGAAAACACAAAAGCTAAATAACAACACACTAAAATACTGGGTGCCTCCATCACCCAGATTGCCCATTGACCACCACGCTAACTGCACTGAGAGCTTTCAAGTGTGGCACCAATATGCGTTCACGTGCTACATAGTGACGTAATGACCTTTCCTTCTTTTATAGTTTCCTTGGACAGAGCCAAGCGAGCTGTTTCCTTTCTGCTTCCAGTCTTTATGCTAAGCTCAGCTAACTGGCTGCCGGCTCCGGCTACATACATTTCTGTACAAAAATGAGGGTGGTATAGACCTTTTCATGTAACTCTTGGCAAAAAAGGGAATAGGCATATTTCCCAAAATGTCACACTACTCCTTTAGGACGAGACATTACAAGTAGTGTATATATGTTTTATTAGTATCAAGACAACACATAGACCTGTAGATATAAAGTAGATGAGTGTATGTGACCCTAAAAGGGACAGCACATTGGAAATAATTCAGCCAGATCCCTCATCCGTTCTACAACCTGCTGTTACACTGCAGAGGACCATTATTATAGTGGGACTGTTATTACAGTGAAGATTGGATATCAGAGGACATGTACAGTGTTTTGATGTCTGAGCAAGACTGCTGCAATACTCTGACATTCCTTTTCAGTTCTAACAGAGCTGTGGGTTGTGTTTTTGTGTGCATCTAACATCTGATAACAAGTGCAAGTCATCCTCTTATCTGTTGTGATGACATCATGCATGAAAAACCCGATTTAGAAATAATTTTTTTCTCCAAACCCATCAAATTAAAGAAAAAATAGGACATCAATCCATTATACTGAGACACTCTCTTGTAATGAAAACATTAAAGCCACTATGAAATGAAAGATTAATTTTTCGGCTGGTTCGCAAATAAACAATGACAGAATGAGAATGTTGTTTCCTGGAGACTTTAATAAAAAAATGCCTTCATTTTACAAGGTGATCTCTCTAAAACAGTCAGACCTATTTCAACTCAATCAAATCTTCATCAGGACAGACTGAGTACAGGAAACAAGCCACTTTAACCTCTCCACTGTCGACAGTTGAGTGATAAAAGCAGTCATTATGGACAAAATCACAGAAATCACAGAAAAGTTCAATGTTAATGAGAAAAGAAAAAGAAAATCCCTTAAAAACAGAGAGCAGTTAATAATAAGGAAGACAAGTGGTCCTTACTGTGCAGAGTTTGCATGTCCTCTGGGTGCTTCAGTGCCTCAGTCCAAAATCATGTAGTTCAATCAGTTGTGGAAGAAGTATTCAGATCCTTTACTTAAGTAAAAGTACCAATACAGCAATGTAAAAATACTCCATTACAAGTTAAATTCCTGCATGAAAAATCCTACTTAAGTAAAAGTACATAAGTATTATCAGCTTGATGTAGTTAAAGTATTGCAATAAAAGTAGTGCTTTGGTCCCTCTGAAATGTGACCTTGACTACACACTGCTTTCTGTAAGACATCAAAAGCCAAAAAGGTTGGAAACCACTGGTTTCATCTTTAACAATGTGTTGTATTTTAAAAGCTTGATGTATTATCCATTGTCTCAAATCTTCATCTGAAAAGTAACTAAAGCTGTCAAATAAATGTAGTGGAGAAGAAAGTACAATATTTCCCACTGAAATGTAGTGGAGAGAAAGTATAAAGTAGCATCAAATGGAAATACTCAAGTAAAGTGGAAATACCTCAAATTTGTACTTAAATACAGTACTTGACTAAATGTACTTAGTTACTTTTCACCACTGAGCTCAATTAAACTGCAGACCATGTGACAAAGGCCAAGTAGATTGTTGAACAGTTGTTGACAAAATAAATTTAACTCAAATTCCACTTACAGTTTTTGTTTTTTTCATGTAGAGCATTGAGATTGGACGATGCTGCAAAACCCATAATATTCTGTGACAATATATTTCTCACATTCAATTGCAAGGTCTGTTAAAAATCTTGCTTTCAACGATATCTGCACATATCAACTACAGTATGGTTAAGATAAGAGAAATATTGTTGCAATGGCAAATAATCTATGGTTAAGTTATAGTTAGGCAACTAAAACACTCAGTTAAAGTTAGGGAAAGATTGTGGTTAATTAGAAAGTGAATTGCAGGTCTGTGATAAGGGATGTAAACTCCAGTCTCATGGACGGATGTCAATGTGCTACTCACCCATCTATCACATCCTTACGGTACACCTGACAACATGAAGGTCACACTACTTAGTACATCATGACGTGCGGAATCATCCAATACAAACTTAATTCCTAGGATACTTGGCTGCGAACACAAGAGCAGAACATTTTCAAGGACAATAGAGAGAGGAAGGTGTAGCAAGCCAAGGAGTATAATGAGTGGATGATGAGAATTCCAACCCTGCGTAAGACAAGGATGAGGACTGTCGGCTAAGTAGATACACCAGAAGCATTCAGTAGTACTCTTATATATGGCCGCACTGTCAAAAGATCTAGCCAGAGCCTTCAAGTCACTCGTCGGCACTTACCACCTTAAGACTGGAGTGGTGTATGAGATCATCATGACATCACATGTGGCAGCTGTGTGGAATAAGTTAAACAGCAAGGTCAATGACAAGGGACTGAATGAACACCAGAAAGAGATAACCTCAACTGTATGTGAACACCAGACCAAAACCTCTTCATCTGAGCCATCCCCACGACAACTGGAGACACTCCATTTGCTGAAGAAAGGTTGCGATATGTGGTTGAAAGCTCGATACAAACTAGAAAGTGGACCATGAGTAAGGTTTAATTCAACACACATCTACACTTGAGTTATGAAATGTATTAAATTATAAAAATGTACAAATAAACCCCTGAAACAAAACAAACAAACAAAAAAATCTGGATTGGTATCGACAGTGCATTATGGTTGATGCATATCTGTAATGAAGATGTATGTACTGTATGTATACATTTAGTCCAAGTTTTATCGTGACAGCAAAACCTTACATGCTATCCAAACTCCCAAATGGATCCATTGCACTTTTACAAGTTTCAGCCAGAAATCAATATCATGATTGTGATCAAAATGCTGTGTTCAAGCCTTTATCCTCAACCATGAAACATAATCACATCAAAATTGTTTCAATCTCTCAAGAACATTTTCTAATCTGTTTGCTTTCACTTATTATTTCTAAAATGTTGCTGAGTGTAACTCCTGTCCATTTGTCATGAGAGTAGAAGCTGTAATCACTGCTACTAAAAACTATTTAAATATGATTTTATAAGCAAGAAACTTGAAAAACAGCTGATACATTTGAATTCAGTTTGAATATTGGCTGTAAAACCAAAAAGTGCTGAGCAACAAGTCTGAGAATGGCTAAAATGATGTCTACATTCAAAAGACGTTTGAAATAAGTGTCCAAACTGTCTGTTTTTGTCTTTCTTTCCTTTCAGTGATGATTTTGAATTGGCATTAAAAGAAATCTTGTTGATGAAACTTGGAGTCAATGAATACATTTCCTGTCGTTCACACTTTGTTCCACCTATAATTAGCACATTTACCACATGTGGGTTCTCTTCTTCACTTAGCTTTTGTTCACCTTTCTCCTCTGACTTTTAGACATTAGCTCGGTTCATATGTGTCTGCTGACCCACACACCTGCTCGCTGCAGATTGTCAAGCCTTTGTCTTAGCCAGCAGCCTCACTTCCCTGTCCCACAGGACATTCATTCAGAGGGCTTTTTCTTTTCACTCCATGGCAATTTGACGCATTTTAAGCTTACTCTATAATTGCATTTCTTGTAAGGTTTTTGCAGTTAATTTATGTATGAAATCAAAAACCTGAATATAAGTTCTGTAGATATACCAATACAGTAAATTCAAATACTGACAAGGATAAATTAAAACATTAGCATCACAGTCTGATATCTAACCATTTACATCTTTTTTGTGTTTTATTGTCTAACAGATGGTAAACTATACAAGTTTTTGTTTCGTTTTCTCAGCTACAGACAGAAGACAGCATACTCAGGGGATTAAAAACAATCAAACCTAAAAATATGTAGACTGACTTTTTAGCTTCACTTACACCGACTGTTCAAAACATATCAAAAGAGAGGTATATGGCTTTCATTTAAAAAGTAATAAAGAGCAACACCATCTGGTGCTCACACAGCAATGTATTTCTGTCTCTGCTGTGGTTTGAACAAACAAAGGAAGAGAGGAGCAGTTAGCCTGAGCAGTGGTAGACACCATAGCCACAGAACGAAACACGGAGCATGCAGGGACTGCTAAATGAAGATCAGTGATGGGGATAAAAACAAAAGAGCTTACTGATTACACCATCAACAAATTCAAGCCCTTTGGTTCCTACTGAAGACATACATTTTGAGTCAAAAATTGAAAAAGAGATTCTGTAATTTCCTAAAACAGCTGGTCACTGTAGTTTAATGCTAACATTTCTTAAACAGGAGAAAAGAGTGCATTTGTTGGGGACTATTTTCAGCAGCGGACTAATGTATATTTGGTACTCTAGTGAGATTTTCTGGCAGCAGGACGCTGTGTGCAGGATTTTTTTAAACACTTTATTGCAAGTGTGAGTGCACAACTAAGATTTACATTTGCTTCCGTAATATTCACACATCTAGCGAAGCAATTGATTAACCATCTATTTTAAGTAATCCTTTAAGCCATACAGTATATTTAACATTGAATTACATTACAGCTGCTGCTAAAGGCTGAATTCTTGTGGGATTGGATCAAAATAAACTACAGTGTATGTGTTCATGGTAATGAAGGAAAATGTCACCCACTGCAACTGTGTGGCTCATTGATGTGTTTTTAATAGTTTTTGGACAACAATGAAGCTCTAGAGGAATAATTGTCATAGGATTTGTTAATATCACCACACTTATTTTTTAAATGGCAGATAGAATATAATTAGTATTTTTAGAATTTGTTTTGTAGAAGTATCTTCAGGTGGTTTCCTGCACTTTGCTTGAAATATGGAGTCACACATATTTAATGTAAAATGTCCCTGAAATAAATAAGATTTCATCATTAAATGCATGGTGAGGCACAAAGAAATTCCCTACATTCCTAAAAGTCTGCTTTCTGTTATACAGTTGTACTTAGCAATTAAATTAAAGGAAGCTGCTTAAGGAATGTTTAACAGCAATAAACAATGACTAAAGAGTGTTTTAACTCACTTATGAATAACACAACAGTTTCTCCATCTCAGCCCAGTTTGTCTCAGTTGTTTTGCTCTGATTTCTATCAGATAGATTTTAATCATTTTAATGTAAAAATAGTTAGGATTTTAATCAAGATTTGATTTGAACTGTGTTCTCACAGCAACTTTATCATATTCCTGATGAACCATGGCAAATCCCTCAGTATTTTTCCCTACAATAAGAATCTATTTGAGATTTTTCTTGCTACATACTGAAGCACAATACTTACATAAGGGAAAATGAAAATTTTAAGAACTGAAGAATTTTGTGTCTTGATCCAGATACTTTTCCTTTAAAAAAAAAAAAAAAAAAGTAAGGAGGAGGTTTCCACAGTTTAGTTCTGTGGATGTGAGTTAGGACACTAGTGTCAATGTGAAGAGGAAGAGAGAGTTTAAACTGATGTGGAACCAGCACAGGCGTGTGTGAGACAGTGTTCCTCACAGAGACACCCTAAAGGAAATACATTCAGTTGGCAATTGAAAAAACAAATTGAAAGAAGAATTAGTGCTGCAGCGTTTCGGCGTATGTGGAGATACAATTATTTGTAAGTGAGCAGTGGGTTCAGGAATCCCTCCTGCTGAGGGTTTAATAGGCAGAATGTTGAGGAGACTGGCAGCATCAGCGCTCCTTAATCTGAGGAATCACAGGCCTTTTCTTCAGAATCTCATATGAAATGGCTGGCAGCTATTCGGATGCCGTTAAATGCCTGCGGCTTGGCAGTCCACTATTTCATCATGTTGATCTGATGGAGAGATGGGGAATTTGGAGACAGAGGCAGATAGACAGAGACAGAAGCAGTTTTCAGAGCTTCTAATAGTTGTCAGTTTGAGTTCAGAGGAAAGTTCAGCCTTGCAGTCCCATCTGAAGATGGATAAAGACATATTTTGTTTTTGCGAGGCTGGGTGACTGACATGCATGATAGTGAACCATTTCCAATCCACAGCAGCACATGCAACACTCAAATAAATGTAGACATATGCTTGATATCTTAACCCGCCTCCCCAGTTATTAAATTATGAAATACACATGCTTTCTCATTGATTCAGGCTCTGTTTGATGACCCCAGCGTTCTGGCATGAAGCGCCTGTAGTAGTACAAAGTTAACATTAAATCGCTATGACTTGCATACTGTAAGGCAGCTCAGGAAGCATTAATAATCCAACAGGACTTTGTCAAACCATGCTGCAACATGCTTTACAGTGTGTGTACCAAACATGCCAGGAGTACTGCAGTTTAATTAGGAATTCATAAAATTAAATGAGTTATGAAAGACATAACTCTCACCACTGGGGTTTTCAATGATGAGAGACCCAAGAGATTATTTCTACTATTTTTACTAATTTTTTTTCTGTTCTAGTTATCTGATTATATTGCATATATTTTACCTTGTTGAATATCACTTTTTGCTGATACCAGTTACTCAGGATCACTAATGTTAAGCTCAGTGAAGCCAAGTAACCCAAATGGAGGCTGACTAAATTGAACTTGCTTCATGGTACTTGTTGAAATTTTCAATCATGTTAGAACAAACTAGTTGACAGTTCATAGACACTAAGGCTGGAGCTTTCGGGACAGCCAGAGCTCTGTGGTTGACACACTTTGATCAGCTGGTAACCCATCTTTGGTTCCAGAGTTTAGGGGCCATGTTTGTTAGAGCTCTGTCTGCTTTGGTTTAAGTTTGAGTGATAATGCAACCTAATAAGACCTTGATATTGGATGAATCTGCAAAACCCTGGGTCATGTTCAATGACAATGTTTCATAACTTAAAAAGCCAGCATTAAAAAGAAAAAAAAACTGCGGTAAGCTGCAAGTCTCTGGCATATACTGCACATTTGGTCAACCCAATCACCAGACATGACCATGGATGTTGGACAATTCTGAAAAATCCCAGATTAATCTTTCTACAATATCTCTGCATGTGAGAGAAAGATCATGGTTAGGGTTAAAATAAAGGCAAACATTCATTTCAGGTATGTGGCAGAACGTGAACTCATCCACAACCCCGACCTCCACACCTTTACTTTCTCATCAGAGCACACTACTTCCTGCGCCGGCACTGAATCTTGGCTTAAAACATAAATCGTGAGGTGCAAAATCATCCAATATGAACGCAATTCCTAGGGATACTGAGCTGTATAATTAGAAGGCACTGTTCTGGTGACCACGGACATCATGAAGGATAGTATGGTTTGAAAAGCTCAGCAGCTCTGGGGCATTGCTGCCTTGTAGGGAATTCAAATAATTTTAAAATCAATACTTAAACAAGTGTAATGAAGTTAAAATGATTTGTTTTTTCTTCCATGTCAAATAGACTTGATTATAAACTGTCAGTGTTGCCCGCCATGGTAAGCCAGTGTAACACTTGGCTGAGTATTGTTAGTGAGAAAATGCTGTGTGTGTGTGTGTGTGTGTGTGGGCCTGCAGAAAAGTGCAGTCATTGGAGTTTAGTGGTGCAAATGTCTGCAGCTCTCCAATTTCTCTGTTAAACTGAGTGAGGCACTGGCTTCTTTTCTGAGTGCACTTTTTTGACAGACGTTGACAGGTCCCGTTGGGCTCTTTTACAGTGCTGACTGCTGACAGGAACATGGTGGAAACGAAACAAAAAGGTTCCCTATAGCTCCCTATGTGATTTCTATTCTGTCTGTACCCATACCTGGGCAGAGTGCAATGTGCACCCCTATCAAAGTCTCTCCACGTGATTGACTGATCTCAGCTGCTAGAGATGGATTGAATACTGAATTACACTGAAGGTAGCTATTCCAAACTGAATGAAAATATGCTTGAATAACCCAAAATTTCAGAATATTTATATGCTTTCTACAAAAGTGTTGACTGTACTTCCAAAACACATTGTCAGCCTCATTTTCAGATCTTAATCATCCTATTACCTTAAAGGGGACCTATTATGCTTTCTCTTATTTTCAGTCATATATAATGTTACAATGTCAGATGTTCATATTAAACATGGCCAAAGTGTCAAATTAGGCAAACATATGTGGAAGTAATTCCTGTGAGCAAAAAGCAGCAGCTTCAGACTGCTCTGAACATGTTGGTTTCCAGCGTTTTTTTCTACTTTCAGCCCGAGCTGACATCAGCTCGTGATGGATTTCTTTATATGGTCATCTGCTCCACACACAGCGCACCATTTTTTTTATTCTTTGGGGGTAGTCATGCCAAGCCATGACTTGAGTCAAACTGGCTAGCTGTTTTTCCATTACACAACAGTGCAAAGTAAAATAAGTAGTTTACCTTTTGGAGGTGTGCTGGTCGTCTGCAGCTCTTCATCAAACACATCGTCATCACTGTGGCTGTTTCTGCTTGTACTATTCCTCCCTACATTATTTCTAACTGATCCGCTGAACAAAGAGCTCCAAATATCTTCATATGTTGTTGTGTCGAGTGTTTTTTTTAGTGCCGCTAACAAAGCTCCGCTAATTCGGTGAGGAACACATTTCATTTCCTGTAAATTCTTCACAATAAAAGTCTCTTGTTATTCAGTCATTTAAAAGCTGTTAACATGAAGCAGTACAGCAGGAAATATTGGGTTTGCATCAGCGGTAACCTAACAAGACTGATATGGCTGCCCCACACATGCTTCCAGAAAGCTGGCCAATTAGAACAGAGTGCACTCATCAGAAGGGGGCCTTAAAGAGACAGGAGCTAAGACTGCCCATAAGAGACAGAGGATGAACTGAGGCGCTGCATAACGGGCCAGTATAAGATAAATAAAGAGTTTTTTGAACTTGTGAATCATGCAAAGCTACTCTAGTAGACCACCAGAATAAAAATATAGAGCTGGAAATGAGCATATTAAGTCCCCTTTAAGATAAAGAAACACTTCATGATCACAACATAATTATCTCATTTTCCTGAGACAACTAATTATGTTTTTGAGATGCTACAGCGGTTACCCCAAGACGAGATAGGTCTGTTATATGTTATCTCAAGATAAGGACTTAATTATCTCATTATCTTGACAAAACAAATGGTAATGTGTAGCCCTACTTACTTTATCTTCTTGCATGTATGCTTGCTCTGTTCTCTTCTACACCTGTCTCTCTCAAGCTGAGTGGAATGACTCAATTAGGAAACCAACTAGAATGCCATAACATACCAAAGCCAGTTATCTAGAGATATTGCACAGTTTTCTGGTGATCAAGACCTCAGTGTCTCACAATAATGTAAGAGCTCCATCACTATCTCAGGCAAGGACTGTTGTTTAAAGAGAATAAGTAAGAAATAGTACTGAATATGGTTGACAAAAAGCTCAATAATTTGTGATCTCCAGCTAATGGGTCTAAAAAAGAAAGCTGCATGTCTCTCTTTTACTTTTGGTCAACCCAGTAACAGGACCATTGATGGTAAATTTTTGTCAGTGAGTTCATACTTTGAGCTCATAATTTAAAATTATTGAGACAACACATCGTCCTCTGTCACACTATTCAGGCTACTTTAATTTGTTGAAACTTAAAGGTCTATGTTATTTAATGTTTGTGTTGGTGAAAGCGCTATTTTAACCTTTGATGGGTAACTGTTAGTGTATATCAGTAAACTGAGTCGGGTTTTGTGCTCTTGCTCTGTTCTTTGAATAGGTGAAGAGAGCTGTTAACTGTATTATTACTGTATTATATCGGTACATTAAAAGATATGTGTGTGCTGTGCTATTGTTTTTTTCTTTTTGAAGGTAGAGAGAGTAGTGTTGGTGCCACAGTAGTACAGAAGCCCACTACTTCAGAGCAACCTGCAGGTACAAGGCATGTTAGAAAAATCAAATGTATACAGTTTAGGGTAATTTTACGGGAAAATAGTTTTAAACAGGTGGTGTACTCAAACTTCTGATGGGTGTATATCAGTAAACTGAGTAGGGTATTGTGCTCTTGCTCTGTTCTTTGAATAGGTGGAGAGAGTGGTTAACTGTATTGTAATGGTACATCAAAAATATGGCGTGCTCTTGCTTTTTCTCTTTTTGAAGGTGGAGAGAGTAGCATTGGTGCCACAGTAGTAGTGGCAGTGTCATCTCATGTATGTATATATATATATAATGATATGTACCTTTGGTTTTGTTTGAGGTTCAAAACAGTACATAGTACTGACCAGCTGTTGGCTCATTAGTTTGTTATTTACATGCACTAAAATTCACCAGAATGCAGGAAATCAAGTCTTTGTAACGAAAAATTTTCCTAGTGGGGGACCCCCAGCCCACCCGCATATAAAGTAGCCTGACTGGGGCTATATTCCATGCTATATTTCTTGGCCTGAATGATTTTCCCAGTCTGGCCCTGGACTAAGCTAGGGATTCACTGGCTGTGCTTTCATTCATTGCTAGATCTGTCTTGACTCATAAGGCTGCTGTTGTAAGCCCTGTAAGATAAGCTAACTATAGCCCAGAGCAGTGAAGTTGCGCTAGTATCAGTTTGTTGCATCGATTTCATTCATGCTTCACAATCAGTGGCTCATTCACAGCTGTGTGGCTGTCAGTTGAAAAAGACGTTCTCACTCCCAACTCGTCATATACTGAAGCTTGGTCAGGACCCCATGGCGTCACTTTTTGACACATTGGGTACTCCTTTAGCGTCATTTTTCAACATGTAGGGTAGTCCAATAGACTTCTGTTGAACTCCCACAAGGTCTGAAATAAACGCTATGAGACTGATGACGTCTATATAAGGTGACAAATTTCAGCCTGGTCGCCAGAATAAAATGTTGGCATTGTGTGTGTCTCCAAACCACAGATACGTTGAGTACATTTCAACACCTGTAATACAAAGCATATTAACATTTCAACAAAACGTATCATATCAACATTTCTGAAGTGACGTACTTCACATGACATCTATATAAGCTGACTTTCTTATTAGGATGTGGAGGGGTTGGAGGATGGCTTGTAATGTTGTATGGTTCGAGACCGCCTGAACGTTTTTATTTTATTTTTTATTTTAACCCAAACCGTGACGTTTCACTAACCCTAACCAAGTGGTTTTCGTGCCTAAACCTAACCAGACCTTAACCACTGCGTTGTCACACAATAAAATATCATTATTTTTTAACAGTGACTACCGTGATACGGTGGTCACAGTAGTCACTGACTGAAAAATGACACTAAAGGGGTACCCAGTGCATTAAAAAGTGACGCCACGGGTCCTGATCAAGCTTCGATATGTGACGAGTTGGGAGTAAGAACGTGTCGAAAAAGATGTCCAATCATATGCTGGTGTACACAAAACTTCTCACCGTTACACTGCTATATATTTATATTCTATAAAATGTCATATTCATGCATTTAATGGGGTATAATGAGGGGTTTGTTCTCTCAGCAGAATCCTCATTGCTATTGAGATTCTTTGAGAGCTCCCTCCAAGAACAGATAGCCTTTTCCACAATCTAACTTCATAACCATTTGCAATAAACGGTTCTTTCCTTGATGTTAAGTGTCTCTGACTGAACTCCAGATAATGTAAAAATGAAATGACAATCTCAGGCATGGATTGCTGTCTAGAGAAAAGATGTGTGATCACAAGAAAAAGGGTTGATGTGACAATGAGATCAATAGGTAGAGCAGTGACTACCAAATTATGTGCTGAAATAAACAGTAACTCACAGCCTCCATAGCTTTGGTTCATAACACCTACAGCAGGAAAGTAACAACTGAGATGAAATAAAACAACCATCCTAGCTGAGACTCAAGTGAAAACTCTTACCTTTTGCATATTAAGAAATTTTCTGTACGTTCCAACCCTCATTGTAATTTTTTTGCATATGATATACAACTAGATGGTGCTGCAAGTCTTTGAAGCAAAAGAAGAGGACAATAAATAACATTATGTAGATGAATTTGCCCAGACTACATTTTAATTCAAGATAAATTTAGCTAATGTTGGAACAAATAACACAAATATGGACAAGCTATGGCTGCATGGAAGCTTTTCCTTGGCCATTTCAGTGCATAAAATTGCTTGATAGCTCAAGCGGAGTTCAAATGGCTGTTTAACAGTCTGCCTTGAAGAGTGGGCAACATCATTCTGGGCTTTGATCAAGGGAGAAGATGACACATTTACTCGCTGTTTAATTTGGAATCACACTGCATTTTCACAGAATGCAATTTCCAAATGACCATCTTGTGGCATAAAAAACTGTGTGCAGCAGTAAAAACAACACACAGGCTCATTTTCTAATCGTTTACCCCCTCCCCCCCTCCCACTTCCTTAAAATGGAACCTTGAACACACTGAGGACTTTCACTTGCTCTTGAAAATATATAGTTTACTTTAAGTTTATTTTTGATCTAATATCTGAGCAGGGCAAGCAGTAATGTGGTGTTACGCGAGGAGGCGGGGGTGAGAACACTTCAAATTTCCGCTTATACCTTTGGATGCCCAGGAAAACCAGTCGGCTTATAAGTGAAAGGTTTAAGAGGACAGCATTTCGCTGATGGACGGGGTGGCTAAATGAAATCTCAGTCCCCTGAATAAGGGAAAAGATGGAGGGCTCAGCTAACTGACAGACGGCTCAGGAGTGTCTGTAACCCAAAACACATTACAGAGCCATCAGACTGAGTGACACCTCCCCCCCTCCCCCCTCCCTTTACAGGAGCTACGATGAATGGCAACCTCTTGTTCTCCCTCTTGAAATGACAACCGCAGAATATCAAACGCCAATTAAAGAGGAGACAGGCACGGCTGGAGGAGTGGCATCTAATTCTCATCAATGTGATAGGTAGAGGGGGAAAAAACAGCAGAGAGAAGGGTCACTTTGAGAGGGTGATCTGGCCATTCTACTGCGTTCAGATATTAAAAGGGAAAGGCAGTGCACAGGTGCTAATAGAAGCCATATTAGAGCTGCTGGAACCAAATCAGAAGTGAAAAGTGAACCAAATCTGGTGGCAGAAACAGGCAAACAGGAGTGTGTGTTTGTACGTGGCTGTGCTGTTGTTTAGGTAGCCCTGTGAAAAGCAATTACAGTTTCAGAGTGAGGACATTATGGCCGGGCCTCAGTTCTTCAAGGGAGGTTTGAGACTTAAGTTTACAGTGAGTTGGGTTTGGTTCATGTTGGAGTGTGGATTAGTGTCAGAGGAACAGTAAAAACATTTGGGGAAATAGGATTGTTTGCCATCAAACTCAATCAAATGAGAGGACTGATATTGAGTTCATATATGTGGGCAAACTGCTACAAAGCTCCATTTGCCCTTCAGCATCTGTGGTGTTGTAAAAATGTTATGTTTGTTTGCTTTGGTCTGGATCAACTTGTGTTTTCGCGTTGGTTCGATTTCTTTTTAAACTGAGAATAATTCAAGCAAACCAGAATTCATCATTAAAATCCAGGTGAGAACGTTCACTCCTCATTGGTCAGATGTGTCTGGGGCGGGAGCAAGAACGTAAACATAGGAAGAATCTGCCCAAATATCAATCAAGGCAACGTACTTCTGTTTTTTGATATTGTGTGAAGTCACTGGGCCTTGCTGTTGTTTGTCAATAGATACAGTACAGTAGCTCCAACAGTACCTGCTTCTAAAACCCTTCTAATTTGTTTATTTCTACTAATATATTTTATCTCATTGGTTTTAATTCATATGCAAGTGTGCATGAATTGTAAATAAATGAATTTGTGGTCTTATGGGGGGAGTTAAGTGTTCAAACAATTTCTTGGCTGTGGGCAGTGACTTCCTAGTCTCCACTGCCTGCAACCTCACATAATCCAAAACAATTTCTTTAACAAAATAAGCCACAAAGAACAAAGAACATTCATTTGATACCAATTTGCTTTACAAATGCAATAGCCTGTATTTTGTAAGAAAAATAATTGCTGCCTGGATTTCTTTCAATTTTTCTAGTCCAGTATGAGATCATATATAATCTGTATCTAATCAGACAAATCCCATTGAGATAAAGATCTCATTTTTAAAGGATAAACAATACAGAAAAACAATAATATTAGAGTATAAATACAAGATGCAAAACAGAACATAAAATACAATCATAAATAAATGTTACAAATTTAAGTAAATTTACTAATACTTAGAAAAAACAATTTTAAAACAAGTTTTAAAAACATTGAGATTAAATAGTGGGTTCCTAAAATACCTAAAGGGTATCATACTGTGGTTGTGAGTGTGTTGTAAATTGATCTTCAAGCTAGGAACAGCAAAACTAAAAGCAGTCTTTCATGTTCAGAATTGACCTAGGGAGCATGCAGTGTGAGCAAGACTTGGGAGTGAATTTAGTTGGTTTCTGTGTTCAAAACCAACAGAGATGACATGTATGCCAGTTGTTTATTGAGAAGTGCCTTGTAGTTTAATATGTGTCAGTGTTGGTCCCGTCTTACGAGACTGGTTTCAGAATGGTGTCAGCAGCATTTTGCATTGATTTGCATTTGATTATGCCCCCACAGTCCAGTGTGGAAAGACTGACTTGATGATCCTATAGCTTTGCTAAATGGTGGAAAGCCTTTTTTTTCTATGCAAAAACACAATCATGTCCTTGCACAACAAAGAACCTGTAAGGAGGTTGGGGTGGATGGTTGGGTGCTCATATTTCAGAACTTTTACTGGTTACTGGGGTAAATAACCTGCATCCTATCTAGTTATTAGGTTTAGGAAACTACATCACTTGGTTTCAGGTTCAGGAAAGGCCATGGTTCTGATTAAATACTGGAAAAGTACCATGCTTCATGCCACTAGTAACTTTTCATTATTTAACCAAGGTAATTATTTTTCCCCAGCCTACACATAAACAAAACAAAATGTTAATTATTATTTAGTAACCACAAGTGGATATTGTAGGAAAACAAATCAAGTATTTTGAGGGAACATCTTCCAGATCCATTGCAGAATATTTTGTGTTGACAGTTTGTCGATATGTTCAATATATACACAACAACAACAGCCTGGCACCACCTCCTCATGCTGGTCACCACCCTGGTCACACACTGCTATGGAATGGCATCCCATTCTTCACCCAGCATTTGTTGCAAGTCAGTCAACGTGGTTGTGTTGGTCACTCTGGCACGAACAGCACCCCCAAGCTGATCCCACAAGTGTTCAATGGGGTTGAGGTCAGGACTGCTGGCAGGCCATTCCATTCTCTCCACTCCCAAATTCTGGAGGTAGTCTCTGATAAACCCTTCTCTGTGGGGGCGAGCGTTGTCATCTTGAAGGATAGAGTTCGGTCCCAGACTGTGGAGATATGGGATTGCCACTGGTTGCAGAATCTCATCTTGATATCTCTCTGCATTGAGATTGCCTCCAACAATGACAAGCCTTGTTTTTCCAGTGAGGGAGATGCCACCCCACACCATCACACTGCCTCCACCAAAAGATGTTACTCTATCGGTGCAGCAATCAGCATAGCATTCTCCGCGTCTTCTCCACACTTTGACCCTATGATCCAACTGCCATAGGCAGAATCTGGACTTATCACTGAACATAACGTTCCTCCACATGTTCAGGTTCCAGTGCAAGTGTTGCCGACACCAGCGCAAACGGGCCTGATGGTGAAGGGCAGTCACGGCAGGCCTCCTGGCAGCCCTATGAGACCGGAGGTTGGCTGCATGCAGTCTGTTCTGGCTTGTCTGGGCAGAGAGCCGTTGGCCAAGATTTATTGCCAAGAAGCGTTGTTACAACAAAGAAATAATCTACCAAATACAAATTTCCTTACTTTTTGTGCTAAATTTAGTAAAAAATGACCAAGATCTAAAAAGTGGATCATAAAAAAATTGGCTTAAAACTGGATAAAAAGTTGATTTATGACAGCTTCTGGCAACCACAACGCTGATGCATGTGCAAAGGGGATATGGCGCCTAACCGGCGACCAAATGAAATGGATCATTACCTTGATTACAATTATGGATTTCTCTGGGTTTGAACATTGTTGGGAACATTTGGGATGATGTCAGTACATGACTCAACAAACTATATAACATAGGTCCAGTCGTTTGTAGACATTTTAATCCAGAAAAGTTACATATTTGGCCTTTAAAGCATATAACATATTCTCCAATCATACTGAAGATTAGAATTAGGACTTAGGTTTATAGGAAGTTCAAAACTTATGTTGAAGTTAAAGGACTGGAAACCAATTACTGATAAACACAGCTTTCCAGTGTCCAAGTCCACAGGGCAACCACACAAGATGACTTTAGTTATTTCATTTAAACCAACTTTTCTGCAGAGAAAACAAAGCTGAGCATTAAGTGAGGTGTTTGTAAGTGTTCATTGCATTTCAAAGAGATACTCCTGGTCCAGCTTAACTGCTAGCAGTTTCACATGCAAGCAGTTTTACAATAAAATGGATGATAATAATGATGTGCTTTTTGGGGTGCATTTTTCTTGGTTTTCTCTTCCATAAAAGTGATTTAGATGATTGGGTTAAACAGAGTGTTTAAAACCTGTCTGTTTGCTTGTGTTACGATGCCCTGTGCATACTGATGGTTCTAATGTTATTATATAAGTGATAAGAATGAAAATAAGACCTGATATGTAACTGGATTTTGACTTCGTGGGTAAATGTTTCTATTTACAGGGTTGTAGTTTTGTGTAAATGAAACAGACGATTCTATCATGTGTGGTAGTATGTGTGTGCGTGTGTGTGTGTAAATGCATAGATTTGTGCAATCACAGTTCTGGCTATAGCAAGACATGAAGACAGATTTTCATTTTATGAATCCATCTTGAGTTATGAGTCTGTGCCGAAACATCCATGATGCTGATCTGGCAGTCTGAAAATACATAGTGCTCAGTTCAAACTAAAGCAGACATATTCTGACTGGGGCATGTTAACTCATTGAAACATGAATGACGACACATTGCAGAATCGTTGCAGGGCTGTTTGCAGTTAATCATCGACCTGATTAGCCACTGGCCCCAAGGTCTATAGCTCATCTTGTTAAAATTAGAACATAATAGAATATGAATGTGAACGTACACCAAGGCAATTTCCTCTTCCATTCAGAGCTGTGAAAGTAGCATGAATCATTAGTGGGTTGAAAGCCTTGCAGTATGAAGCAGCCCAAGGCCAGTGCAGTAAGTTTTGTAGACCAGACGCTGTGCTTAAAATCCTCAGCTACAGGCTGTCCTAGAGCTATTGAATACCTTCAGTCAGGAGGGAGCAGAATGGATGCAGCTTGACCTTTGTAATAACAGAAACAGGAAAAATCAACCTATTTGTTATGGGAAAAAATAATAAATTATCAACGCAGAGTGGCTGTTGTCAAATCAGAAACAACATTTGGCATTTGTATCATACACGTGTTTGTTCTCTCTGAATATGTTAGAGTAGTCTTGTAAATTGTTGAATGTTTTTCCTTCTTTCCTTGCAGCCATCAATGAACACCAGTGGTTTCCAATCCAAGTGTGGGGACCCCTTAAGGAGTTGCAGGATGAATATTAACAGTTGTGAGATCATTACCAAAGCAGGAGACAGGAAAAATAAATGTTTGCTACGCAAACTAACCTTTTTGTCTGGTAAATATTTTCCACGAGACAATCTGAGGAGGGAAAATCACTGTTTGATGCTCACAAGTCACACATACGTACTGTGACATGGGGTTGTAAGTAGATATTGCTTTGTATGAAGGGCCCTGACCCCCTCCTCTCAAAAATGTTTTGCTAATTATCACTTCACTTGGTTGAGCTTTACTGTACAGAATAATATACTGTATGTGCAGAGTTTGATTTCACATTGTTCTGCTGTGGGAGGAAAGTTTCTCTGTGCTCACCTTAAAGCTGAGCTTAAGGCCTATACCTATGAGCAGGATTTGTGACATCACAACTAGTTTGTAAGCTTGTAGTGGTCCAGTATTCAACTTACACAAGTTTTATGTGGAAACTTGAAGCCTCGAGTGCCAATACACTTGGGGGTTGGTGATTTGTTATTGGACTTATGTGCTAGTCATGCACTGGCTCCACCAGAGAGTATGTAGTTAGAAGTATAGCTGTGAATGTAGCAGTGTAGTGCATGTACAATCTAGGCTATGTGTCGGTGAAGTCGGTTAGCCCCAAAGTTAGCTACAACTTCAGTCCTGGAGCAGAACAGTCTCCCCTGTGCCTCCTGACTATAGTCTGGACACTAAAGCAGGAGAGGATAACATCGGGTTAGATGCAGAATTGGTTAATTTTAAACACTATCAATTTTGTCTTTAAAGTACGCAATGTCAGTTCTGGACCAGGCGTACTGGTAATAGTATTATTTTTTCATTGTTTTATTGTAGTTTTATTATAGTAAAGAAAGATATTTGGTCATTTGATCCATCATTTCTATAAAAAAGATATTGATCATTACAGCTTTAAGCTTAGGGAAAGATTGTGGCCTTTGGTTAAATATTGAAAAAGTCAACTTGAAGTAAGAAAGTGTTTGATTTTAAAAATTTCAAGAAACTACCATCTTTCTGTAATCTTAACCAGTGTTTTTGTAGCCACACCTAACCGAGATGAACCCTGGTGAAAGAGTTGACAAGGAAGGTGGAAATTACAGTTCATTTCACACTTTTTTGGATATAATAATAATAATAATAATAATAATAATAATAATAATGGTATGTGTTTCCAAGCCATTTTGGTTTTAGTCTGAGCCTTTGAGATTTGACTGAACGGAGTTGTCTTCCTGTGATGTACAGTTGGCTTAAACACTGACATATTCAAGCTGCCCTGGAGCACTCAGAGACAGAATTCCATTTGTATCACTTATCCACGTGATCAAGATCACAGCTGTAAATAAAGGGCACCCAATGCATCATTTATGGATCAGCTTGATTTGCAAACAGCAGGTCTGTGTCACATGTGAGACAGAAAAATCTGGGACACTTTAAGTAGCAGTGTTGCCAGATTGAGGCTGATTGAGTTGTGCCTCTCCAGGCAGGAGTTATTGCCTCTGCAGACTAATTTATGGAATCTTGCAAAATTATCCTCATTGCCACTCAGCTGAGTGATTTAGACAGATTGAGAGCTTATATAACTGAAGGTCAATGATAGAAAAGATAGTCCACTTTAGGTTAGTAGTTAATCAAAGTAGTAGTTGATCAAAATGCTTGCCAGGAGATTGTCATGTTTATATAGAGTGCTTGCTTAGGGTGTGCTGCGAGTTCATGCAGAGTTTTAGAACATGTTTTTTATGTTGATGTAAGTACATGTAAGCAACATTAAGCAGCTCCTATGATTTTCTATCTTTGATCTGATCTAAAATGACACTTTGATCAGGCTTTGCTTCTCATAGTTCCTGTCTATCCTGTGTCTGTACATGTGTGTGTGTGCGCACAGGCACGTGCACCTGAATGAAGCAAATTGTTTAAGAAGGCCATCATGTGAATGAGTCGCCAATAATGAAAGACTTGAATAAGTTTAAGATTCGTAGAAAGTTTTGGCAAGCGGAATGACGGAAAATAATTGGACAAGACATAAAACACGACAGTAAAACCACAATACAAGAAAAGCCTGTAGAGCTTCATTACGACCAAAGACAGGAGGAGATGGCCGGTCTGTGAAAATAATTGAACCAAGCAAAAGTCAAGCTGGTGGAGGCAAAAAAAATAAAAAAATAAAATAAAATAAAATAAATGCAAAATATGATTGCATTAGCTGCAGGGCTGAATATCAATTGCCTTGGACTATAATTTAATAAGTCACTAATTAAGTTACTGTCCAACTTTTTGGAGCCTGCTTTGTCTGACTGACTCACCAGGGAGTTTGTCCCAGCCTCCATAGACTCTAAGCTGAGCTGTCCCCCCCTCCGTCCCCCTCCCCCCCTCCCCTCCCTCCCCCTCCTTCCCCCTCATGATGACAGCAGCAGCAGCAGCAGAGATAAGAGGACTATGGGAGTCAGACCGGACTAGTTGTCATTTCCCAGAGCTCCACGCTGGAGGGGAGGCCACATCAGACGACAGTTTACTCTGTGGTGAGACGCATCGAGCCTAATGAGCCACAACCAGATGGAAACAGATCATTAATACTGAACTGATGTTTGAGTCTCAAGGGATAATAACTGGTGTGAGATACTGTATGGCTGGTGATGGGTGCACGATGAAGAACTACTTGTCTACTGGCTGCGGTCATGAGTTTTTTTTTGGGGGGGTTGTTTTTTGTTTTTTTTTTTTCATCCCCCACAACATGAATCCAATAACCTGACTGATATTATAAGCAGTCAGTGGTAGTGACTGAACAGGAGAAATGTTGTTGTATTATAATCCTCTCATCTCTGGTGTCTAATTTGAGCTTCTCTTTGCATCCTGTGTAGTTTTTTTAAAAATTCAGGACAGTAAGCTGTGATAAGGAGGAGGGGTTTGAATGAGGAAGACTTCTTTTCATGTCCACTCACTGAGCTTTTTTTAAATTTTATTTGTGGCATCATTTCCAAATTGAATTCAGTTCATGGAGTCGTTGCAGTCAGTGGATTTGAACTTTGATCCTGTAATATGAGGCAGCGGTATGGCTCAGTCAGTTCTGATACTGAATTAAATAGCTGATGCATCATTTTAGTACGAAATTACACTTTCAGAAATTGAAGCAATGTTATGACATGTTAGTTTTGTTCTTGTGCAAACACAAAGATGCGCACAAGCCGTCGGTTTCACACTAATTTCACTGTTGGTGGTTACATTTCAAGACAAGGATCAACACACAAGCAAAGGCAGTAAACATGGATGTAGACGACACAGGGTTAAATAAAATTGGCTCTGTAAATGTTTTATGAGGAAGGAAATGCATTCTACGTGATTGTTAGACCTCAAGGACACACCCAGAGTAACGCTGGATATAAACAGAACGCTCCACTTTTAAAGGTCCAATGTGTAAGAATTGGCCATCTGATCCAAACAGATAAGGGGCAGCATATCACACCCCCCAACCCCACCGATCCCCACAAATGCATCGACCCACCACCGTTATCACTCGCTGAATATAGTGTAAAGCTTACTGTCTTCAGTGAATCTGTGCATTGGTGTTGTCAAGATATGAAAATGCAACAGAGACATTAGAGAGCGGTAAACTACCCAAGAGCTGCACCAATCAGAAAGCGGTTGCACCACAGAGATAAGTTACAACATAACTAACAACTAAATATTTACACACATGCCCCTACAGTAGGTGTAAATCATACAATGTCACAGCACTCACTAATGGTAAAACAGCGTTTTTTCTGCCACACAGTATCATTTCTTGCACACACACAGTAATCCAGTATAGACCTTATTTATTGATATGATATTTCAATATTGGTCTAGCTTACTACAGTGTGTTACAATGCCAAATAGCCCGCTTTCACATGGCTGGTGCAACTCAGTGCAGTTCATCAGATCAGCTGAGATGAACAGCTGATGTCTCCCTGTCTGCAGCAGCAACTCCGACAACGTTGGTGCAACTTTCCAAATAGGCTTTATTTGGATGAATTGACCACATATCGGGAGTCTACATGGTTACTTTCTTGCCTGAAAAAATAAAACTTAATAAAGTGATATATTAACAGTCCTAAAGCGAAAATTACAACAGCATTCAGCCTGGCTCATCTCCGCCATTGCTACTCAGAGCAGCGCTAGTTCTTCTTCTAATGTTGGACCGAGGCAGACTGGACACTACAGTGACTCACTGTCAACTCTCAGGAAGTGGAAGGAGTTTCAGAGGCCAGGATAGGTGGAAATATCCGATATTTCACAAGTCATAATTTTGTGTAGAAATATTTTTTTTCTTTCTTATCCTCTTAATCATCATTTCGTGAGCCCTCCGATTTATCGTAGGCTGGGAACCACAGAATAAATCACTTTTATTTTAATTACATTAGCGTTGGATCCAAATACATTTTCAAGCAGGGCACACATACTGTGACCGAGAGAGCTGAACGCACTGCAACTGAAACCTGCATTAGCTGCAGAAACAAGATGTGAACACGTCACCCACATGTATTCACCTTTTAAGCTAATATGTTGAACACAATTGTTGTAACAGTTGCTTATTTCCACATCCAGCAGTTACGGAGCAACATTATCAATCATTTAGAGTCATGTTTCTGTCCACCTGGTGAATGTAAGTACAATATTCACTCTCTTTTTGCTCTCTACCAACTCCTGAGGGAACTATCTAGCTCTTTATTTGCAGCCAGACAGCTAAACAATGAGCTGGCACTTGTTATAAAGCTCAGATTATAGTAGCTTTAAGAGAATACAAGCTGTTAGACAAAACACAAGGAAATTAAACGCATTCACCAATTTAACAACACATACCCTGCATAAAAAAACCACTGCGAATAGAGAAAACACAACCAATACAAAAACAAAATTCAACAAACTCTGCAAGAGTTATCTTGTTATACAGTAACAACTGCAGTCCAGCACTCGCCCATGATGTTTGAAAATAAGCTAATGATGTTTATTTAGCATTAGGCTAACATGTTTGCATAAATAACTGCAAAATTCTTTAGTGGTGAGTAATGAGGTTTGATTGGGTCCATTTTTTCAGCATAATATTTGGCATAATCCTCGGGTAAAAGTGGCACTTGCTGAGAGAGGAGCCCTGTTTATTTGTAATAAGTTGATTTATTTACATCTGCCTGCCTGCGGGTGTTTATTATTGTGAGAGAGCAGGACAAGCAGGAGCTTTATGTTCCTCATCTTTTCTGTATTGTGGCATCTGATGCCCTCTGAGAGAGGAGAGCGTCTTACAGCACTTTCTAGCAGGGGAGTGATGTGCACTGCCAAGAAAATCTATGTATTTGGTCTCATATTTTGCCTTAAAGGCTGTATTCCAACCAAATCGGGCATTGCAGCACAACACCGCAGGGTTGAGTGGAGGTGTGTGGGTGTGTGGGTTTGTCAGTGCTCTAGAACATAACAGCTGTAAAACAATCAGAAAATAACATTTTATTGATCCGATTCACTGCTGGCTGTGATTGGCCACTTCTGCGTGACGTTGTGTTCCGGTTCTCCAAAAGTTGACTCTAGATCAACTGTCTCACAGGCCAGTGCGGCGCTTGCAGCCTAAACGCACTACCTCCATTCAAATGAATGGGAGGACTGCATCACCTGATTTGGTCTGAATACATCCTAAGGCTTCAATCTGTCCATTCCCTATTTTCTATATCCTGTGTAGAGTTCTATCCCAGCATGCATGGGGTAATATACATGGTGCTGTACACCCTGAATGAGTCGCCAGCCTATACAGCTGCGTCTTTAAGCCTTACTTTTCATAACACAAAGGCAACAAAAGAAAGCCCAGCACATAGAGAAATTGAATTCCACGTTTAACTACAGTGTGTTTAACTTCCCCACAGCTCTCTATCTAATATCAGTGAATCATTTCCTGGTGCTGGACAATGATTCTATTGGATCACAACAAAAAGTAATCACAAGTGTCATCCCCCACCAAACTGACTTAATTTAAGCTTTTGTATAGTTGCTTGTGGTTCAATTCTACTCCTCCCACACAAGGACACCAGTTTCCCCACGAGAGAGGTTTCTGTTCATCATTCCAACATTTCTACATCACTGTAACATCAGTGCTTTCACAGAGAAGGGGAGGAGGTGATTAGATGATGGTGATGACCAAGTGGCCACAATCTTAGCCAGAAGTTGAAGCTAGAACGGCTGCTAGATGCTGACTCCATTCACAATGCTCCTAGTTCATGCTTGCAATATGATGTTCATTATCAATTTCCACAATAATTTACAATCACAGTAGTTATTTTATACATCCTCTTAGCAGGTGCAGGGGCAGGTGTGTATTATAGTTTGAGCATGTGGTTTAAGCAGGCTGTAGTTACTATTGAGGACACCAGATTCATGGCCTCAGTATTCTCTTAGTGAATTTCAATTTAAAATATTTGCTGGATATTTTATAGACTGATTCCAGTGTGTTTTAGACTCAATTTGACTATGTTTTGGCCAGTAAATAAATACTCAAAATAAATAAAATGTATAAAAAAATATAGAATTAAACAGATAACTGAATAAATTAAATGTTATATGAAAAAAATCTCAATAATTAAAGAAAAAAACACAATTTTTGGTGTCCTGTCAGACTTAACCTGAGGAAGGGAGCCCTTGCACTCACAACCTCCATATTTACTTCCATCTTCACTGCTCTTAATGCTGAGCTTCAGACCATAACAACACTTTTAATCTCTTTTAAAGAATTTAAACATTTTATAGCTTTTCCTCCGCCAAGGACAACATGTTTCCTGTTTCATTCCTCTGTCTGTATGATTGTTAGCAGGATGTCTCAAAAATCTGTTAACAGATTTCAGTTAAATGTGGTAGAACAGCAGGTCATGTGCCAAGGAAGTGATTGATTCTAGCTGTGAATGCAGGGTTTTATTTTCAAGGATTTTATAACACTGTTAAACACAGCGCTTTTTAAAATTCTTTCTTCTTTCTCATGAACCACTGTACTTTCTTGAATCTGCACTATAATGCAGATCCGGGTTCAGGTGCAGATTAAAACATTTTTTGTCTTTATAAGTAGAAGTCTGTCATAGAGCACATGTCTACTCCAAGGCTCCACTAAATATATTATAAAAACTTTATAATTAACATCTAGTATATGTTATTTCCAACATAATTTTGACACAGACAACAACGATCTCCACAGACTCTCTATTAAACACATATTCATGTTGCTGTGTTCCTCCCCTGTATTTCCCCTGTATTAATAAAAGTCCCATTCTGGATCAGTGGATTCATGCATGAAAAGTTTTATCTTTCTTCATGGGGGTCTGTTTAATCCTCACAGAAAGTTGGAGGACACTTCCTGTGCCCTTGGAATTGAATAAATTGACAGTAATGTATAAATTCAGCTTTTTGCAGATTGTCAAATTAAAGTTTTGGTGTTTAAAAAAAAAACAACAACCTAGAAACAGCATGATTCGACACCCTGGCTCAGATTTCGGCTGTGGCACTTCTTCCAGTCACAGCAGGGATGCAAAGCAAATCATATCCACTGGCAGTGTTGTCCTTGAATCCCAGTTTGGAAGCGTGGCTGGTGCCCAGTCCTGCTCGTAAACACCATAATCTGTGGAAGCAAACAGTCTGCTGATTAACATGCACGGCATCATTCCCTGATCTGGCAACCGCACTGGACAATGTGAATGACCTCTGATCATAAAATGGGCTGCCTCTGTAAGACAACGCCTTGAGACGACGTGTTATCACCTGGACTCTCGCCATCCAACAAAACCTTTTAATAGAGATTGGTTTATCTATTTATGAGGATTTATTGGGAGGAAAGATATTTCCGTCAGGCTTGATAACAAGCCTTAAGGGAGGTGCAGGTGGCTGCTGTGTGTGTGTGTGTGTGTGTGTGTGTGTGTTCTTGTCACCCAAAGACTTAAATGTATGTGAGGGACTGTTTGCTTGAACGTGAAAAGCATCTTTTCGATGCATTTTTCAAGGACATACACACAGGAGTCTCCGCAAGTGCATTCCTGAACACTCATACAAATGAGAGCCACACACACACACACACACAGAACATTACTCTTCTTGTGAGAACCTTTATTTATTGCACGTATTCCATAACCCTAACCCTAATTCTAAACCCGATTCCTAACCCTTACCTTAATCAACACCATTAATCAAAACTCTGATTTCTATTTTAAAGGGTCAGTTCACCCAATTACCAAAAACCATATGTTCTTATTTACCTTCAGTGGTGTGCAGATCGTTCTGGTTTAAAATAAATCAGCCTGTCCATGCTCCCTACACATATTAACATAAACAAAACAAAAAGAAAATCAAGTGCTTTTCATCTTTTAAACTTAGCACCCGTTCAGTTTTATTTCCATATACTGCTTCAGATCTAGCAGCCAGATGTATAAAACTTTGTAGATCCAGAACTAAAACTGTGTACATGCACAAAGACAGAAAAATATGCAAACACATTCTTTTCATCAGATTTATAAAGCAGCGTGTACGCGGTGTGTTTGCATATAATTACTTGTGCTGCTCCACCACTCGTTAGACCTGTAATTTTATTTTAAGCATGCTATTTAAAGCACCCTCACTGCTGTTTCATCACCTGTACCTACATTAGAAGTCATCATCAGAGGTGAAATCTCAGTCATCATTAGAAAGATCATCAATGATTACTTTAGAGCAAATATTGAAACAGACTTAACAAAGTGTTTCACAAATGAGGACAAAATGAAAAGAAGTAACACAGTTAAATGATGGCTCCAAAGAAAAGAAAAGAAAAGAAATTCATCTCATGTAATGAATTAACATGAAGTTTATAAATGCACCTTTCACATTTTACAGACTGCAAAAAGTAAACACACAATCAGTGAAACTGACACACAACCTAAACAATATATTACACCTCTCACCTCATATTTCATCTCTACCTTAACGTACCACCCTCATTCTTCTTTTATAAATACCATGTTTGGTGTGTGGAATAGTATATGCATGGTTTTTGTGCAGACACATTTTGATGCATATACATCTGCCCCTAGAACCTTCTTGAGACCTTGCTAGCCACTGTGCTATTTCACAAAAATGAAACACAAAAATAATCTGGGGCTCAAAACTCAATGAAACAAGAAGCATTGCAACAAGAGAGTAGCTATTAAAACTTTTTTATAGCATAATATGTAAATAGGCCTGATGAGACAGCCACTGTGCTGAAAATGAGAAAACAATCATTTTCTAGCAATGTTGGTAGCCAGTGCCTAACACTAACCATAACCCTAACCATAACCCTAACCCTATGCTTTTACAGAAAACATATTGATTATCAAGAATCCTAACTTGACTTATGAAGATATATTTTATATTATTATAACTGTGTTTCACAGTATTGTTATTCATTCACCAGCATCCACTTTTGGGTTATATTTGTTGACAAATACATTAATAAACACTTGTATCTGATAACAATTCCATTATAGTCTGTTATAGACCATTTATTGAATGTTTATATAGTTCTTATATGGGACTTTTAAGTGTTACTGGTATTATTACTTGAATTCAAAGTAAGTAAAACCAGTTTTTATATATTCTGTGTTATACTAGTGTTTGGCCATGTTGTGCTCAGTCTGTGCTCTGAGCAGTTGAGACTCTGGAAGGACCAATTCAGCTAAAGTACATGCAAGTCGATGGTCATGTGACTGATAGGGCCTGCATGGATAGGTTAATGGCACTGTAAAGTAAGATATCGTAGCGCTGCCTCTCACTCTGCAGCAGGAAACAGTACTGTTATACCATGGTGACAGTTGCATTGTCACTGTACTTCAAGGTTATAATCCCCCGCCCCCTTCTTTTGAATGTTTGGCCTTCACTGTTATTTACTGTATGTATAGAGTTTGACACTTGAAGGTTATTCTCATGTTTGTATTTTTTTTTCCTCCAAAAGAGGACTCCCTACTTAGCAACCACTGCCTCATGGAGAGCTAAATTTGCCATCCATCAGCTGGGGGTGTAAACATTTTTCTCACAGCAGACATTTTGACCTTTCAAAGCAGGGAAAGCACTGTCGTTAATGATAACATTAACGAATCACATCCATTAATTGTCCTAGTTAGCCATGTCAGTGAGTGAATATGTACAAGACCCGAGCCTTGGAACTGGCTCACCTAGATGCAACGCAGCCATCATTAGTGTTGTTAATTCCACCTGTGCTTTTTCTGCTTTGACAAGTCAAAATGTCTGTCATGAAAATGGTCTATTGACAAATCAGGAGAGGATGTGTGACATAAGTTTCAGGGATGTGCAAAGGATGCTAGAGGGGCAGGGGCCCAAATTCATAAAAGGTTAAAGGGATATTAAAATGTATTGTATGTATTTAAAACAAAGCCATGACTGAGGTTGGTTCACACACTGTTACTTGCCAGTTAATTAATGATACATGCAAAGAAATGAAGTGTATTTCAGTAAATTCTCCTCACATGTTAACCAGCACAACTCTTACTTACTGTTGCCCTCTGACTTGCAGAAGCTTGGCTCAGTACTGCTGACAAAGATGCACTTCCTCTGGCTGCATGGCCGCCTCTCTCGCCTCCATATTCGTCTCTTAGCACCTCTTCATAGAAGACATAATTGCTTCAGTAATTACAGGCAATAAGAAGATGCTGATATTGTATGGCTAAGATACTATTACTATGTGCCAAGAAATTACTTAAATATAATTAATATATCATATCATAATACTGAGATTTGGAAGACATCATCCATTTAAGCCACAATTCTAAAAAGCAACACATGTGATTTAGATAAGACACTGGTTTATGAAAGATTGTAACAGTCAACATTCCTTCATCTCTTCCCTCCAAAATTACTGAAGAAAATGCTTGAACGTAACTATTTGCCTAAATATATAATGACATTTAGAAAACAGTTGACATTCAACATTCATATAAATGTAGCTGCATTCACTGCCCTTATACACATATTCACCTGTTGAGCAAACATAACAGATAAAATACAAAGAAAGGAAATATGTATGCTTACTGTAGTAATCTTACATTAGACGTAACTTTAATGTCTGACATTAATAACACAAACACGATGACAACATCACTGCTGACTGTAGTTCATGCAGATTAATTTGGCGCTAGAAACTCAGATTAATTTAGCTGACATTGAAAGCACCTCATTGGCTACTTGTTGCAGAAGGGAGTAAACATCCTTAATTTCATTGTATTTCTTACATGCATCATATCCTCGTTATCTTTTTCACAACTTTATAACTCACTTAAACAACTTGGAGACACATGTTGAGTGACAATATACATACCCGATTTGCATGGGATGTGCGATGACAATAATAGTCCCCGTAAACGTTAGTTCTGCACTACTGAGTTCCGTCACCTACAGTCCCTTTAAACTATTAACATTAACATATACTAATATAAATTCTCTGTCAGCTACACTCAGAAACAAGATGGTGCAGGTGCTCAAGCCCCCTTTGAGGTCTCTCTGTGCACATGCCTGACAAGTTTTAACCACACCAAACAGGTACATAAGGTTTCCTTGTGCATTTCTGAACAGCACTAGTGTTAGAATTCGGCTCAGTTAACAGCTCAAACAACTCTTTTATGTGTTTAAGTACAATTTAATTTGTCCAGGTTGTAAGATAGCCATTGATGAAAATTTTGCACTCCAACACAATTGCAGTGAAGAGATTCTTGGTTGTACTCACAGCTATGTCTGACTGAACCTGCTAGGGATCCCTTGAGGTTAAAAATCATAAAAAATGCCTCTGGAATCCTAGTACAAATTCTTTAACAAATTTAGAGTCAACCACAAAACCAAAAACTAAATACACAGTCAACCTGATAGTCCGTGGCCCCTGGGAGACTGGGGCCCTCAGGCAGTTGCTTTATCAAGTTTGTAGTCTGGACTTGCTGGAAGGATTAAAAAATAAATTTCAAACTTAAACAGCAACTTATGTTTTGGATCATCCTCAGAATACAAGGAATAGTTTCCAGAAGGACTGTTTTTTGGGTAGAAAGTAGTTCCAACTGTTGGTGGTACTGTTAGGTAGGTAGATAGCTGAAGTGTCCGATGACTGAGTTACATTCAGTATAATATTAATAGACAGAACTAGATTCGACATATTTTACTCCTGTGTACTCAATTCCGATTATGTGAGCAACGCTGAAATGGCTGCATGCAAAAAAACAAGCACATCGTACATAATTTTGAAAATGTAAAACTGCTTTTTGTGCACAATGGGATGTGAGTGGGCTGCACAAAAATTCACACACGCACAGAGATGTTACCAAAGCAGTGTCAAGGGAGTGAGTGCTGACACTGAAAACTGATAATCAGCACTGTTCAGCAGAATGTGAAGATACTGAATAATAGCAACATTAAGCATATATACCTACCAGGCAGTGCTGTGCTAAAAACGTTTTGTTCGACAATATGATCTCGTTTTAATTGTGCCTGAGAGGAAACCAATGAAACTTCCTCCTCGTACCAGACAATAAAGTTGTCTATTGTATTCTTTATCAAAGCTCTTAATACAGTCGGTACCGTGAAGAGCTTCAGGGTTACAGTTGTAGAATGGAAATGTTTTTGTAATCTTTCCTATATTTCATTCCGTCTGCTTTTGCCTGGACTCACTGCATCAGCAAATTCCAGGACACTCAAGGACAGCAGATAGGAAAACTCTGCAGCCTTTGTTCAAATGTTCTCGCTTTTATTACCTCAAGGGCTGAAATGAAAAACCAATTAAATCAATCTATTTTCAAAATTAAAGACATGTTTTCAAAAAATGAATTATTTCTAACATTATAATAAAAACGGAAGACTTAAATACCTCTGCTGCAAAAGTGTGCTCACTGTTTATATTAATGTTTAACTAATGACATTCTAAAGCATGTCTAGAGTTAATTTGCTTTCAATATTACTTGAGCTAAAGTGAACTGCCCAAAATCAGACAAATTAAAACTAATGGAAGCATAAAAAAGGCTCTAAAATCCACTTGTGTAAAGACAAATTTAAATGTAAAGTCATGCTGGTTTTAATTCAGTGTATATACCTGTCTTACACACACCTGTCTTCATAAAACCTTGCTACATAGCATACACAGCAAGTCAGAAACCTTAAATAACCATTTTCACAAACAGTCCTTTTAACAGCTGAATGAAATATCCAAAACTCAAAGAAGTCTGATAGAAAAAAAAAAGCTTAAAAGGTGTGGTTATAGGTGGAGGTGGAAGAAAAATTATAATTTCTGGAAGCTTTAAATAAGACTGTAAGAATAACACATTATTCCCAATTATTAAAATGAACTATTGATTTGAAATATTTGCAAATAAAACATTTTGAAATGGAAATCAATGAGAAATCAGTGCAGTAGTTAAAAGAACAACTCAACACTGTCTGAAACTCTTGTTCTTGTTAACCTTTAGTGGTTTAACTTTTTACCTTGCTGCAGTGATGTAGACGTGTACTCCAGTGTGTGTCAGTACACTGTGACAGCTTGTTGGGTGAAACTGTGCATGTGAAACACTGCTTTTTAACCTTAATGGGAAGCTATCATGCTTTTTGTGGTTTCTGTTATTTATATACTGTTAAGATGTCAGATATCTATGTTAAACATGGTCAAAGTTCCTAAACTTGAGGTTAATGTATGTAAAAGTGCTCACTGCAAGTCAAAGCCAGGGCTTCAACCTGCCCTGAGTGTTTCACTTGTGGCGTTTTTTTCTACCTCGACAACCGGTTGATATCAGCTTGTCATGCATGCCTATAAACTACCATTCCGTGGCCCAGGTTGCTATGGTTGTAAAGAGCAAGTATAAGATAAATAAGGATTTTTTTTGAACTGTGAATCATGCAAAGCTACTCTTGCGGTGTCCCATAATAGAGCTGGAAATGAGCACGATAGGTCCACTTTAAGGATGAAGGTTAAAGTTTGATTTTTTTTTTAGCTATTGGTCAGTCTGCCAGTCGGTCCACCACTTTGGTCCAGACTGAAATATCTCAAAAACAGAGGACAGCAACCTGAAAACAACTGCGGGCCTGGATATGGACACCTCATGGATAAAATTACTTTTGAAGTATTATGCCTAGCACAAGCCCAGCACTCCTGCTTCACCTCTTTAGATTTCACTGCCACATATTTCCTTTGTGATACCTGTAACCTAACAATCTAACAATGCCCTGCAGTGAGTTATAGGATAGGTTTGATTTTTTTTTAGCTATTGGTCTGTCTGCCAGTTGGTCCATCACTTTGGTCCAGACTGAAATATCTCAAAAACCAGTGTAAAGATTGCCATAAAATTTAAGATATTCATGTTCCCCAGAGGATGAATTCTAATGACTTTGTGATCCCCTGAGCTTTCCTCCATTACCACCAGCAGGTTGGTTTTTCACTTATTTTGTGAAATATATATTGCGTGGATTGGCACAAGAGAGTTGACTTCAATCTGTCTGGAACGCTTCTTGAATGCATTTTCCCTTCTTGACAGAACAGACCCACTTCTATGTTAAGCAGTACAGCTGTCTACACAGGCTGCATAACTGCTTGTGTTTCACTCACGCTATATGCATGTTACTATAGCCTGGAGTGTATTTTCACACCTCAAGCCCATTTTCTTCCATTTTACACACGTGACTACAGTGACTGTGTGTTGAGCTTTGAGCACTGCCAAAACATGGGTGGCCCACACTCTATACTGTGCCTGAAAGCATCCTGTGTGACACTGATGGACGATTAAAACCGCTGCTGCTCCGCTAATGTGCTGCTTTCACTACACAGCCTGTGTAAGTGTTAATGGGGTCTTAAAAGTGTACACCCTGCATAATGCAGCATGTGCTAATTCCTCAAGCCATACCAGATTTGGCATTTTGTACAAATTAAAATCATTGTCTCATTGTTACATTTGACGTGCTCTAACCAGCCGCTTGAATCGCCTGAGATCTTAATTTACACGCTCTAATTGACATAATTGTCAAATAATCATGCTTAAATGAATTCACTTATGAATTTTATAACTCCCTTAGAAAATGCTAGTAGCCTATGCATGTTTAAAAGAAAGATCCTAAGTAAACAGGCTTGCTAATAATATATTGTCATTCCTTTTCTTCAGTCTAAAGTTCATTTGTTTGGTCCATTATATTAGTCAATTTTTCTTTTTTTTTGGTGAATAAATTTCATTGTTATTTTTATTAACAGTAATCCTTTTACACCAAGCAGCGGATAACAGTAGTAGTAGATATTCTTTAGTAAAAGTAAAACATTTTCCCAAGAAATGGTTCTGTGTGTCATAAAAACATTGATGAAAAGGGCAAAAGATTTGCTAGATGGCTGTGACAGTGTAAATGTTATTCATGGACAAAGTAAAATACTTTTTAAATATTATGCCTAGAACAAAGCAAGGACTCACCTACTTCACCTCTTCAGATTTCATCACCACATATTAAAGAGATGGGAGCTAAAACGGCCTGTTTCAGACTGAGGCTGAACTGAGGGGCTGCATAAAGAGTGAGTATAAGGTAGATAAGGACTTTTTTGAACTGTGAGTCATGTAAAGCTACTCTAGTGGAGTCACGCAATAAACACATAGAGCTCGAAATGAGCATAATAGTTTCCCTTTAAAGATGAAGGTTAAAGGATGGGTTTGAATTTTTTCAGCCATTTGTCAGTCTGCCAGTCGGTCCACCACTATTTCAGTCCGGACTGAAATATCTCAAAAACAGAGGACAGCAACCTAAAAACAACTGCAGGCCTGGATTTGGACACTCCATGGATAAAATTACTTTTTAAGTATTATGCCTAGCACAAGCTCAGCACTCTTACTTCACCTCTTTAGATTTCACTGCCACATATTTCCTTTGTGATACCTGTAATCTAACAATCTAACAATGCCCTGCAGTGAGCTACACAGCCAACCACCACCTTTTCCTTCTGGGTGGAAATGAAGCTTTAATATATGGTTAAATACTTTGGTGACAGATCTAAATGAACCTCCCATCAGCTGTAGATGGTGCTTAATGAAAGACACTGAATAGCGTTGACATAAATGGTGCCATTCAGAGCCAATCAGGAGTCAAACATGTCACCAGCCATAGCTCACAGTCACCATTTCAGAGGCCTCTTTTGTGCTGATTTGGACAGAGAGGGAGGAAAACAGTGAGCGTGAGATAAATGGACACAGATTATAGATGACTCCTCAGAAAGACAGAGCACTAGAGCATTAAGAGACTGAGCAATATTTACATCTTTTATGGAATTTGCCTAGTTTGTGGCAGTTTCCACTATGTGTAAAATAAAATCACTTTCTCATAAAGCTTTTCTACTTGTCTCAGCAGCTTATTATCATAATCATAAATAATAGTAATCATTAAAATGTCATTAAAATGTGGCATAATATCAATGATGCACTGTTTGATACAGCGCTCAGCCTTCAGTCTCATGTCCATGACTGCAGCACAGCACTGTGGTGTAGCATGTTTCAGTGGTAGAGGGTAGACAAGTTTTACTCACCCACATCGCAGGACTGTCTCTGTATCACCCTCATAGCGTGTCGTCCTCCTTCAAGGTTAATGTCACAACTAGCCTCGCATATACAGTACCGAGCAGTTTTAGGCAGTAAAAGTGAAGGGATGATTCTTTCAAAAATAATGCCATGAACAGTTTTTATTCATCAATTAACTTCATACAAAGTTCAGTAAACAGATTAGAGCACACTTTGCCTTTAAAACAGCACCAATTCTCCATTAGTACACCTGCACACAGTTTTACAAGGTACTTGGCAGGTAGGTTGTTCCAAGCATTTTGGAGAACTTGCCGCAGTTCTTCTCTGGATTAAGTCTACTGTGGATAGGATTCCATCTCGGGCCTTAAGGTAATGGAAAAGATTTGAAATGTTGAAAGAGTGTGTAGACTTTGAGTCCCCATTCCTAAAGAGCCTGGAGCTCTGCTGGCTCCCTAATCCAGCGTGTGTGAAAGCTTTGGATCATCAATTTCCTCTCACTTCAACTGGAAATGCATTGATAAATAATTTAGCCAAGAGAACATGATGAATAATATAAGAGTCCAAATATTATAACATTTATTATGGTGTCCAGTAGAAAGTTTGGTGGTTGGGGGTTGTGGAGACATTAGCTACGCTCGGTGATCTCTCCCGCCTCCTCAGCTGCATTTCATATGTACAGTAGCTCATCTTTATTAGCTCACCTCCAGGCAAAGCATTGGCATTTCTCAGTCAGTCTGTTCTGCAAAGTCAGTCCCTCAAACTCCATCATGGAGGTGTCTCTTCTCCAGCCGCCAGTGCAGACAATAAACAGCCCCACCTCCCCTTGTAACACTTTCCAATTAAATCTCTTCCATTTGTCGACTTGGAGATGCCACCTATAAGTGAATTATGGTGCAAAATGGAGACAGATGAGAGGGGAGGGTTAGGGAGAGGAAGCCTCTGTGTGCTATGTGTGAACTTAAGACAATGCATCCTCTCAGCGCTGAAAGGAGAAGAATTGATGGATGGATAGAGAGAGAAACAATGGAGGAGATAGACGGAGAGAGAGGAGAAAGAGAGGGAGAGTGATGCATGACCCCCAATTTCTCAAGGCTTTGTAATAAAAGGCTGCTGTGTGGTGTTCTCTGTCTCTGTCACATTAAAAGTAAATAAGACTAATAGCATGACGCTGAAAACTCCACAGGGCTATACTGCCCAAAAGTGAAATATTGTGTATGTGTTGCAGGCGAGTGTATATTTCACCTGTCACAAACACAGCCCGGTTATATTGACGTTACACTGTCTCTTGCCCAAACGGCTCTAGCCTTATTATGCATTCATGTGCTGGCAGGATTATGAACCACTCCAACATCCTCCAAGGATGGCCTCTACCGTCTGGGACATTTAGGATTTTCGGGGAATTGGCCAACAGTGACGCAGCTGCCTAAGCTTGGACTGTTGATGGTAGAAACATTTTGAATTATGTTGGGACTATCAAAAGCCTTCAACCTCGTCCCCCAACTCTCAGTTTGACTATATGCACAGGATGGTCCTCGCAACAGAAATGTATTGGTTGTCTTTTTCTGTCACAACTTGCAAGATGCATGAGGAAGGAAGAGCAGTATTAAGCCCCAGTTGGACCCCAGGAAAAAGTACAGCTGAAATACTGTTGAGCAAACTTGCTGCTCATCCTGTAATTTAAATCCTGTCTGGAGTGGCATCTGCATATTTTAAAGTGAATCTCTGAGTTTTTTCCATGTGAATAGGTATTTGTCCTTAAGCTTTTTTTTTTTTTTTTTTTTTAATCTAAGTGTGAAATTTGACTTTTGTGTGAAAATGGAGTCAGTAAAAATGATTTTGCTAATCTGATAGATAGAAACATGTTAACACATAAAGGCCTCTTTGAGAATCCATATGATGTCAGAAAAAAAAAAAAACTATCAGGAGCATTTATAGAGTCTCTCAAGAGCTCTCAAGTAGGCTTTTTGGTTCTGTCCTGCTGAATGTCCATGTCTATTACAGACCATATCCTGTAATTTCTTGGTTAAAAATGCTATTTGGAACAATGAGTTAAATTACTGAGGAGCACAGTGAATATTATATTCCCCACCTCCCCCTGTGTAGTCCCCATCCAAATGGAGTTTTACAGGGTTAAAACTCCAGCAACACTTGTAGTATTAAAGGTTTTTGACCACTAATAGCAACTTTAACCATAGAGGTGGCATATCAGAAGCACATGAACCAAGAACCAATGGTTTTGAATTACTCCACTGATCTACAAGTGGCAGTAAATGTGAAGAAATGGAAAATGTGAAAATCAATGCAGCAGAATCCAAGACATCCTAGTATGGGTCAAGCTCCAAGAACACTGGATCCTCCAATTCCCATAATGCAACCCCATGGCATCATTTGTTAGACCTTCAATGTATAAAAAAATACCTATATCTTTCAAACTACTGCCTCTCATTTTGTTATGCAGGCTTTCGGTTAAGAATTGTAAGTTTCCATCATCATCTGAGTTATTTTTTTCAGACTTTAAAAAGATTAGCGGAGTGCCCCTTTTATTCAAGCTGACATATTTGTACCATCCAATCATGTCTTTTTTTAAAAAGCATTTTCTACTTCAGCAGAGCAATGTAATTGAAAATTAGTTCAAGTCCAACAAGGTTCTTAGGGAGGAGATTAAGGTGGATGGTATGGCATACATTGCACCTAATTTTGAGACTGGAGACTGCAGTTGACATCCAGTCAACAACTTCAATCTTTGGCTGACCTTAATTAAGTAGTTTTAGATGCCTAAACCCAACCAAACCTTAATCATAGAGGTGGCATATCAGAAACCTTGAGTATAGCTATATAAACAGTGATGATTAAATAACAGTCATCTGGGTTGTTTTGGAAGGCAATGGAAACAATATCATCCTGTTGTTTAGGGAACCACATTAGAAAGCACTCATATGGGTTATTTTAGAAAGCAATGACAAACAACCTATTTTGTCTTTGGTATAAGGACTTACTGAAGTACATATATTCCCATTCTGGTGTAAGAAATTCTCTATTGGACCCATTTCAGTTCAAGTCAAGCAACTTATTCATTGTTACTTTGATTTCTGGCATATATGGTGGTGCTTATTTTAACCTGGGTCTTTCCTTGAGTTTCACTTCCTGATTGAGGCTAGACTGAGTGGCAGTGTAATCAACCTGCTACATGTGAAAATCCTGCTGCTAATTGGACTCATGAGACCCAAAGCAAGATTTGGAAGGTGAAATAGAATAAGTTGTTAGTATAGTTTGGTCTTTCTTTTACTCTTTCATTTCCCTTGCCATTTGCAGTTGAGTTCTTTGTTAGTGAGTTGAATGTTTAAGTTTATTGAGTTTAATTAAGAAGGGTTTTGACAGCGGCATTTTCTTGACTGTGAGTGGAGGGACATGTGGTACCTTAGTTTAACAAAACTGGTCTTGCATTTACCCCTTTTGTTGCATAGAGCAGCAGTTTCCAATGTACTTTCAAAGATGGAAATGGTGAGATGCTGCTTCAGAGGGTGTTCCATAACCTGGGATACAGTTCAGCAAGAGGTCGATCACCACCAGTCTTGAACCTTCAGCTTGGCACAACCAGGAGACCTTGTTCTGATGTCACATGCACCCCTTCCTGAGTCATTTGCAATATGCATTTCTTAGCTCCCAAGTAACACATAATAGTTGTCTGACCCAGTGTGTCAAGCCCATAAATGTATAAAGAGAATTGGATACAGCATAGGAGGTGGGGCCCTGTTCATTTCTATGAAAGTTGCTCAGTGGCACATGAAGCCAAAAAAGTTCAACTTCCAGGTATAAAATTACCCAGATCTTCTGGGATCATTGGGACCATAGAGCAAGCGCACTAGCAACTTTCGCTGGCTACTTCTGGTTTAGCCTTAACTTGAATGGGGATAAAAAAAATTCAATGGTGCAGCTCTTCTGTCAAAACATAATTGGACCAAACGGATCAAATTTTGATAGTGAGACGAATGTTTTCACAGAGGTTGTGATGCTCAAAAAGAATTATCCGCTGATTTACAGACGTCTCTTTCACAATGTAAGTCTATGGAAAAAAGTGTTTTTGGGCCCAATAGCATCATGTGACGATGTAATTACACTGTTTGGCTGCCATGTCAAAATGGCTTCACAGCCCATCGCTGTTTCTGGGGGCTTGGTCAGCCAAGGTGCTCCCATTTTGTCATACTTTTTTTCTGCTTCTGCCATTGTAAAAAAGAAAAAAGTGATGCATTACCAGCAACATTGTAGTGGTAATTTTTACATTTGCATTTAAGCACACAAGGCTAAATATATTAGCCTGTTTGTATTGGTAATCCTGTTGGGATATATGGTACCTTGTTTTCATACTGCGTAGTTGACAGTTACGTTTGATGCAAGCATCATGTCTCAAGGACGAGAGAGTGGTGATTGGAGCGGACTTCAGTGTGCATGTTGGTGAAGGGAACAGAGGTGATGAAGAGGTGATGAGTATGTATAGTGTCAAGGAAAGGAATGTGGAAGGACAGATGGTGGTGGATTTTGTGAAAAGGATGGAAATGGCTGCAGTGAATACATATTTCAAGAAGAGGGAAGAGAACAGGGTGACATAAAAGAGTGGAGGAAGGTGCACACGGGTGGACTATGTCAGGTGCAGTCTGAAAGAGATTGGAAACTGCAAGGTGGTGGCAAGTGAGAACACATCTAGAAAGCATTGGATGGTGGTCTGTAGGATGACCTTAGAAACCAAGAAGAGGAAAAGAATGAAGGCAGAGCCAAGGATCAAATGATGGAAGTTAAAGACGAAAGACTTGTGTGGAGTTCAGGAAGGAGTTAAGACAGGTGCTGGGTGGTAGTGAAGTGTTACCAAATGGCTGGGTAACTCCTGCTCCTTGGTGGTGGAATGAGGAAGTACAGGAAAGTATACAGAGGAAGAGGTTGGCAAAGAAGAAGTTGGAAAGCCAGAGAGATGAAGAAAGTAGACAGGAGTACAAGGAGATGCAGCGGAAGGTGAAGAGAGAGGTGGTAAAGGCTAAGGAAAAGGTGTATGTATGAGAGATTGGACAATAAGGAAGGAGCAAAGGACTTGTACCGAATGACTAGAGGGACTGAGCTGGGAAGGATGTGCAGCAGGTTAGGGTGATGAAGGATAGAAATGGAAATGTGCTGACTAGTGAGGAGAGTGTGTTGAGAAGGTGGAAAGAGTACTTGGAGGGGATGATGAATGAAGAAAATGAGAGAGAGAAGGTTGGATGGTGTGGGGATAGTGAATGAAAAGGGATGAAGAGTGGAAAGGCAGTTGGTCCAGACAACCAACCTGTGGAGGCATGGAGATGTTTAGGAGAGATGGCAATAGAGTTCTTAACTAGATTGTTTATCACAATCAGAGAGGTAAGATTGAGATGGTTTGGACATGTGTGGAGGAGAGATGCTGGTTATATTGGGAGAAGAATGCTGAAGATGGAGCTGCCAGGCAAGAGAAAAAGAGGAAGGCCAAAGAGGATGTTTATGGATATGGTGAGGCAAGACATACAAGTGGTTGGTGTGACAGAGGAAGATGCAGAGGACAGGAAGAGTTGGAAACAGATGATCTGCTGTGGCGACCCTTGATGGAGACCCTTGAGAAGAAGATCTTGGAGTGTATCCCTTTTAAAACCTGTAGCTCTGAGAGGTTGCTACAAAAAAATCTATGCATTTTAAAATGTGTTCTCAGTACACTGATAACAGATTAGAAGATGCAAGTGTTCTAAATATGGCACTCAGTTGATGCATTATTGAAACTTTCAATAATTCTTAAGTTACTGCTTTTCAGTGATGATTTAAGTTTAATGTAATCATGTAATGTCCTATGTAGGCCCATAGGAACTGAGTCAGACCAAGCCTTGCACATGGGAATGTCCTGTTTATTTATTAATTCATGAAAATGCATTCTCATTCTGCATTCAACATCAGAAATGACACGGATAAACACTGAACTTTGACCTCAGGCAGAGTTTGATTCAGCTCTCTACCCTGGTTTTCATGCTAATGGTCAGCTCGACATTTTCCAGGTCACTAATCTGGTGGGAATGTATCTGCCTGTGTTCATACATATGTCTGACAGTGGCTATGTGTGTGCATGTGTTTGTGTGTGTGTGTGTGTGTGTGTGTGTGTGTGTGTGTGAAACACTGGTACTAACAAGTTCCCTCCTGAGCAGTATATTTTATTTAACAAACACTCAGACCGCAGCGCTGTTGACACCAACAGCCATAAACAACCATGGAGCAAAACTGCAACGCTCAGCCAGAGCTACATTAGACGTGACTGGCACCACACAGATGTAAGGCTGAGAACTAATTTACAGCGGCTTTGTCTGCAAAATAGATACAGCATCCGTTCCACCAGCAGCTCACTTCTACCTGCATGGATTAGAGTTAAACCCGTTACAGTGAAGGTTCTTGTATGAATTGGCTGTATAAGGGAAAAATAGAATATTATTTTAGTTCAGCTGGACTGGCCATCTGGAGTAGCAGTGGAGTTTTCCCAAGGGACAGGTCGAGCTGTAAGCAGTGAGTCCAGAGACATCAATAAAATAACCAGGCCTGTACTGTACTGGAAGAGGATGGAGGTTAGGTGTTAGCAGGCGCTCAGACCAAAAACAGCCCTACATTAAAATGATGAAAGGGGGGAAATTTAAGACACACAAAGATCTTTAGCAAAAAAATATCTATGAAAACATTTCCAAAAAAGATTCAAATAAAATGTAGATTAAGATACAAATTATAGTATAACAACATTTTAGTCATGGGCATTCTAAAGTAATTAAGAACTAGATGATGAGTTCTATGAGGCGAGAAATATTTAAGGGGACGTATCATGCACATTTCCAGGCTGGGAACAGACAGTAGTAATAGGATTTCACTTTTTTCATTCTTTACTCAAAATCTAAACTTCTCAAATACATCCAAACATGTGTGAGCCTGAATCAGATCCGGAATATGCGAGTGGACAACACAAAACAACCCATGGCGCAACCTTAGCAAAAAAGGCCAGTGGATGGCATTATGTGGGCATGCATGAGTTATCTGATGTCATCATGAGGAGGTAGTAAAGCAAACACTGCAGACAGAGCATTCAGAGTAGGCTGAAGCCTTGGCTTTTGACCTTCAGGGAGCATTTTTACATACCGTATGTTCACCTCACATTTTGGACCTTTGATCACTTTTAACATAGACATCTGTCATCATAACAGTAGAAAAATGTCCCCTTTAAAGGACTGTTATTAACTATGAATGACCAGAGTGGAGAACAGGGCTTTGGTTTTATTAAACACCCCAAAATGGGAAAATACAAACAAAAGTGAATAATAACTAAAAATGGCCCTATAACAGATCAACAAAAACAGAACCGATTGCAAAATACAGCAAACTGAACTCCATCAGAACTTATATATACAAACTGTCCAAACAAAAATCTTCTTCTGCTTCAAGCTTTCATGGCAGCTGGCATCCATGATATTGCACTGCTGCCTCCTTTTGGATTTGATATTGTTTTATAGTTGTTTCATCAGTCCAGTTGCTCGCAGAAAACCAGACACTTTTTCTATCTTTGTTGGCCAAGCTATTGTAAGAGATGAGTGTAAAATTATACAGTTAGGAAAAAAACATAATATTAAGTAAGTAAAACAATCAAAATAATTATCTCCCAAAGCCCCCTTTGCTGTGACAGGCATTTGGTACTGTCCTGGGCCCAGGTGTAGGCATCCTACATTGCTTATTGCCCCAGTCACTTTTATTTACAGAAAATTGGCCAAAAAAGCTAAGAAACTGTTTGGTATTATATGCATATTCACTGTAACTGAACATAAGCTAAAAGAGAGAAAAGGTAAAGTGAAGATATGAGTGTGACTAGACATTACTATTTTTTTCAGTCTGTTGGCGTGACCCTTATAGACAGTCACAGAGTTACCGAAAGGAAGGCCTGAGGAGAAGAGCTGATATTAGGTAGATAGTAGTGATGATTTCCTCTCCATCATGAGCCGATGCTAGATTATTGTGCAATGTCATCTCTCTGTTCAGTGTAGGCCTACTTTTGCATGCTGTTTGTAATGTACAGTTTCTTTCTGAGTGCATACTTCTGTGCTTGTTTTGCTTGTTAGAGCTCACATAGTGTGAATATTACAGCACTGCTAGCTGGGTATCAGTCATTGTTCTTTCTGCAACTCTTAAGGTCTTTGATGTTGTTTGAGGTTTAATGCATTTTAAAGACTGACTGATGTTACTTGCGTAACAGTCCAAATGTTAGAAGTTGTTATGAACAGGCAAACTGTACTCAGGTTTTAGATCTGCCCCATGTGCATAGGCCCACCAACATAGGCCTAAATACTTATGGCTATGATACATAAGCCTAACATAAGCCTATATGATGCCTTACTGTAAGGTTGAATAGTAAAGCAAAACTTATTGCTGACTATTTCATCATCAAATATCCACACATCCAATCATCCATTCATTTTGCATTGTTCGTCCAGGTTTCTGTGGCAGCGGCTAAGCAAAGTAGCCAGGATGTCCTTCTCCCCAACCACATCCTCTAAAACTTTCTGGGGAATCCTGTGGTTTTCCCAGACCAGATGGGATATGAAAATCCCTTTGGTCCGTTCTGGATCCAACCCAGGATTTATGCAAAGTTGGATGAATCCAGAATACTGTACCTCCCTAGGGAGGTAACAACAAAGCATCCTGATCAGATGGCTGAACAAACTCAAATGTCTTTTTCTGATAAAAGAAAAGGTTTTAAACTTGTCTCTAAAGTAACTTTTTGGTACATTGCTTGGGTCAATGCATATGCCAAACAGATCCACCTGTCCATCACATGTTCCAGCTTACCTTTACTCTTGGGCAAGACCCTTAGATACTTTCACAAAGGTCAGCAACTTTGTCCCACTGTGAATGGGGCAATCACCATTTTCCAGGACACTACCATGTCCTGTCAAATGGAGATGTTGATCCTTGTCTTCACACTGCAAGTTGCCCCAGTGCATGCTTAAGGTTTAGGCCTGATGAAGCCAGCAGAACTACTTGATCAGCAAAAAGTAGAACAGTATCAGTATCACATCTGTAAAAGTAGCTGCACAGACAGATTCTGTCCATGAAACTCACAAACAGAATAAGTGACAAGACACAACCTTGGCAGAGCCTGACAACCACAGAGAATGTTCTTCACTTTCTACAAAGAATACAGAAAAACACTCTTGCTCCTGCAGATAGTCTTGCTATTAATTTGACAAGGTTACATTATTAATTTCTAATTGACATTGTGGGTGTATGTGATGTGATGTTGTGTGTAGCTTTGTATTTTGTATTTTGTATGGTGTGTTCTGTGTGGGTTTTTTTTTTTGCTTTGTACTGTTTGTTGTTGTGCTGTTGTATGTTTTGATTGTGGGGGACTACGGATGCAAATTAGCTTTGAGCTAACTCTGGTGCAGTGCATCTTTAATGTTTAAAACTGCATACTGTCCCAATCAATAAATCAAATCTACAATCTACAATACACGTACAAGCCCTCTGCACAGCCCTCCCCTAAGATGTAAATTCAACATCATCGGCCCTTGAAAGCATTTTTGGGATGCTGTATATTCATCATTATTGCATGGAATTAATACTGCCAAAATGCAGATATATGTACTGGTAGTATAATATAGTCTAATAAATTATATAATTATTGGGCTACTGTAAGTTATGATTTTACCTCCCAGAGAAGAATAAAGAGAACAGTTTTCTCTGAAAAGCCAGCTTGGACCCTTGGATCATTTAACTGCCTGCTTTTAAATTGTTAAAGAGGATGAGATGAGCTGTGATGTGATTGGGTATTAGTCTATCATTGGAAGTCTGACTCCAACTGTGATTGCGAGCCATATTTTTTGCATCTTCATCTTTTTTTTCTTTTAGAAAGAGGTTGTAGCTTGTTAATATATAGCATTTTGCTATTTAGCCATTTGTTGTCCTATGTATGAATCCTGTTCCCCTGCAGTCATAAACAGTATACAAATCCCATGTACAGTTAGTAGGTTATTAACGTGTATTGTATGGTTTAATACACATTTACTAGTTGAAATTCACTACTCACCTGTTCTGCTTTACATATGAAACCCATCCAAATATTCCATCATAAAAGGCCTGAGGTATCTTCCATATTTGACAAATGTACCTGGTATTATTCAAATTCTTCCATTGTGAGGTGAAATGATACTATTGTACAAATTAAACCAAGGCACTGTACAGTTTGTATAATAATTAAGGAACAACCAGTCTCTGTGTAGTTTGAAAGGAGAGGTGGTTCTTTCCTGGAACCCCCTGAGGGATTTTTGTTCCACCAAGATATTCTAACTTAAAATACAGCCACATGCCCTGTGCAGTACCCGGTGGTTAGGATAATGAGCTATCAACATTTCCTTTCCATTGGTTTTATTCATACAGTGAGAGGTGGTATAGTGGTTAGTCCTTCACAAAAGCCTTTTGTGATGTTTCAGCTCTGCTATATGTCTTTTAACAAGCTGCAAGCACACCAGGTTGAAAATGCTAGCTTGTGCGCCATCCACATGGGGATTATGTGGAAATGGTGGGGAAATATGACATTGCAGGTAAGAGAATAACAGGCTGGGGATCTCTGTTTTGTATAAACATTGCAAGAGGTGTACACATAGTTCAATCAGCATCTGGCGGTGATGTGAGGTGGGCTTTGAGATTTGTGTGAATAATTGTATAGGTAATGCTTCTTTGAGTATGCCTGTGCATTTCATTGTTATCTTCTAAATTTGAGCAAAGCGTTAATGACGTTGTAAGTATACCACTGTGATTTTATGACTGATAGTGGTGACATCTGGGATTTTGTGCGGATATTCTTTGAATTTGACAGAACAAATTGGTGTACAACAACACATCTTCTGCTACTTTATTTTCAAAGATAGAGACAAGATGAAACTGCTGTCTTTTTTTTTTTAATAAATGTGCTAGACCAAACTCACTGTGTTTTACTAGAATTGCTCACATCACTTCCAAATGGTCCATTACTTAAGACTGATCACCTTTATTAAGTTTCCTCAGGGAGGGAAACAACAAAGAGGTGAGACAAGTGAGTGTCTGATTGGAAAAAATGTCCTCTGCATTCATGAGCAAGAACTGAGCTTTACTTTTAAGTGCTGTATGACAGTGTTCCTCCTTGCAGAAAGTTTCACAGTCAAGACTATAGTTAAATTAGGGGGATGTCAGTACTTTCCTTAGACTGAACATAAGTGGGAGGACTGATTTGTGTTCATGCAGGAATCAAATTGTTGGACGACATTAGTAGAAAAACATTAAATGAGTGAATTTGAACTTAAAATTACTCCAGACAAGAGTTGTAATTTGGGAGTTGCTGACAGAGAGGAGGATCCCATCTATTCTAACTAACCCAGTATTGGTTGGGAACAATAACATACTTGGTGGGTAGGTTAACTAGGTTATGTACCAGAAGATTTGGGGGGGTTTGAATTCCATCCAAGTCCATGTCAAGTAGTTTTTATGAACCAAGGCATTTTGTTACTAAAGGGTCAGTTAACACAAGTTACAGAAAGACATATTACCCCTAAAGGTATCAATTTAGTTTTACTTTAATTTGCACAGGTTTTAAGATATGCATCTCTGCCTGTTAACAGTTTTCATTGGATCTGCACTCTAACAAAGAAATGTTTTCTATAGCAAGACTGAGGGTCAGATTTACTGCAGCTTTTGTGCCTGTTTTCCAGGCACAGTTGTGACACATTCTGACACAGTCACTTGCTGTATTTATCAAACACATGCAGCAGGTTGGAGTCGCATTTGGTGTGTCAGGGTGAATTTAAGAGAGGATTGTACAAAAAATAGCAGTAGCTATGTCAACAGACTTTATTATGTATTCCACTGGATTTGCTAACATCTCATAATTTCAGTGTGTCACTTTTGTGATTTCTCAGTGTCTGAATACGAGGCATACACAGAGCACAACTGGGATTAAGAAGAGCCACGTTGTAGTGTAGAAAAGAAACGTTCATGGAATATAGACTTATACAGTATATCACTAAAATTTCAATATCAATGAACTGTAAAATCACTAAAGGCTGCAACTAAACTATTTTTTAAAAGTATTTTTTACTTTTACATTTACCTCAGTATTAACATCCAAATCAACACGATCTCCACCTCCACCTGCTCCACTTTGAGCTCCTCCTGGACCTGATGCTCCATTCTCTCTCTCCTCATTTCCCATGAACATGTTTACTTCTTCTTAATGTAATTTGATATATGCCAAACATTATAATAACATACTTTTATAAGTAGTGTTTTGAGTAATAGTGACATATTTTTTCTTTTCATAGAAATCCCACTACTGAACTATGAGCTGTCCTTCCCTTGCAGAATTCAATGAATACTCAATGAAAACCACAGCGCACATTTGCACATTTTCTTAGTAAATCTGGCGTTAAGAGTCTTCATCCATGCTAGCAGTTCTATCAGGCTGTACTTAAGCACAAAAGTGCTTTGAGCTACCATCACCATCTTAATTTGTTTGCATGTTAGCATGCTAACATTTGCTAATTGGCACTAAAAAACTAAGTACAGCTGGTGAACCACAGCATTGGACAAAGTCAAATGTGACCTGATGATGGCACAAGATGGAAAGTCGGGGGATCACCACAGGTATTACAATTCACCTTGAGGGGAACATGTATGTGTGTACCAAATTCCATGGCAATCCACCCAGTAGTTGTTGAGATATGCCACTTAAAACCACAAATGGCAAGGTCATAGTGGCACCAGAAGAAAGTACGTTGTTTGGGGACCATGAATGTCTGTAAAAAAATTTATGGCAATCCATAGCCTACAATATGTCCAGATATTTAAATCTGGACCAAAATGGTAGACTGGCCACCATTTTGATTTGCTGCTAGCATAGCCAAAAACTGCTGACAGCATGCAAGTTAGCTCTCTTCATTTTAGAGAAACTGTGATAAGTGTTACTTTATGGACATGTGACCTGAAAAGCTGTCTAAACAGACCCCAGATAGTGGCATATGTAACCAATTTTCCAATACAACATTTTGATATTTGTATAATTACTGATTGGAAATCTTTTATCTACATGGAGGGAGAAATAAAGATTTGAGAATAAAATCTATAGTTGCCTGCTAGACATTAACTCAATATGTTATCTTTTGTCTAACTATTACCTTAGATATAATTTGGTATAAAGTGTCAAAGGATATCAAAATCATTTAATGTTGATTTTTGCTTCCATGTCACTTTTTCTCCTACTAATCCTACTAATGATTATGTGTGAAGTCATAGCTGTTGCCTTTATAGTCTTTTGAGTGTGGGGATGTCTCTGAAAGGGAGTGAGCATGTAAGGATGTATCAGAGCACGCCATCAAGGTGGCCCTCTGATAACACATCTCTGTGTCACTGATTGCCTGTCTAGAAGTCAAGGAGATTAGACGGAAACAGGCCCTCCTGAATCCAGCAGCCATTACTCTCAAAATAGAAACAATCCATGGAGTCCACGTTTGAAAACACACAAAAACACACACACGAATACACAACTCTGAAAGTTCAGAACCTGTCCAAACAATCTATCAGGAGAGATTTTTGTAGGAGATAATGTCCTGTTTTGTCTTTTCAATGTACTCCGTGTCTCTCTCACCTTTTGATCTTCGGATATTCTTTTCGTGTTAGTAAAACATGAAACACAGATTATGAAGTGCAGTCATTCAAAACGTTACAGCTGAATTGGATCACTGTTGCGCTCCTGAAATTGCAATACCATGTGTTATGTAGTTTGAAGCTTAATTTTTCACCTCTGTGGCTTCAAATGGCTGTGGGAGATCACTGTTTGAAAAATGTGAACTTTAATACCCGAGAATCATGAAAGGTGATGTAAGTGCACTGCCATAGCCTTGGCAGCTGTGTGATTGCTTTATACCAAAGGATACCAAAGGGATGAGGGAGGAAAATGATTTAATGTTTGTTGATTGTGGTTTTCTCTGGATGGAGAGCTGGTGTTTAGGAAACAGTGCTGAATTCTGCTCTTCGGTCTCAATTTGTCCTCCTCCTGTGGAGATTTTCCACTGCTGATCAAACTGACACAAGAATTTAATTTGGGCAAATAAGTTAACTCTGCAGCAGTTCAATTAGTGCTGCCAGGGTGCTCTGTTATGCAAGTTGTTGGTTTATTAAGGCTGATGTTTGAGATTTAGCCAGCAGAGCTTTGGAGGATAATTTCACCCACAAATAAAGGTCACATGCAGCCAGAAGCATTGTGTCCCCTTTTAAGATTGGATGGCTTTAGAAATTGTTAAATTCTATTTTCACAATAAGCATTTTTAATTTGCCATTAAAAAGCAAAGTTGCTTTTCTTTAAGTATTTATTCATATTTAATTCTGCCTACTACACACAGACTCTCTATTTAGGCTACTTGGTTCCTTTCAGCTACAAACTCTTCTGAGTGTCAGCCGTGGAAGTCATGTTGAATCGTTCGGTTGTGTTAGCTGCAGGGTGAGATATGAATAACCAATCCCACCATAAAACAGTTTGACTTGAATGAATTTAATAAAGTACTCAGAGCTTCAGAATTACCCCATTTAAAGTTACATTAGTATCAGTGGTTTTGACTACAACCCACAAGTTATTACCAAGTTTATATTGTTTTTGTCAAAGCATCCCCCCACAACCCTAACCCTAACCCTAACCCCCTGAAGCCTTTTCTTTAACATTTTATAACATTTCAAACCAAACAGTGAGATGGTAAATGAGGGACACACAGGACTACAGTTCATTTTCTCTTTCTCTTGAATTGTGTTTGTGGCCACCTGACAAATTCACTCTTTTTTTAAGCTCTGGTTTGGTCTCTACCAACTCTTGAGAAAAAATATATGGCTCTTTAGCTGTTATATAGTCTGATAAGTTCCATAGCTAGTTGCTAACTTAGTCAGTCTGCTGTTCTGTTCTTAGGTGCCGGTCAGGTTGTGCTGCTGGAAACAAGGTTAATGAGAGTGGTGAGTCTGCACTAAAACATTAAAGTTGTGGATTATAAAACCAAAACAATGAGCTGAAAGATGCAAGAATGGTTGGTGATAATTCTCTGTGGGTTTGTTGCTACTTCAGCAAGCAACTTCTTTGAAATGACTAATCATAAATGAATAAATATTGATTAGTGCTGCTCTAAGATGTTTTATTTTTGCTTTCAGTTTGAGCAGTTGTATTTAAGATTTTCTGTTTCAAATAAAACTTTCTACTTTCAAACAGCCATTGCTACGACCCAGAGGTTGTATAGTGACATTTTCTGTGTATCTGTGTATTATGTGCAATAATCCCAAAGTCTCTTTCTGCCTCTCTGTGGTAAACCTGCTGTGGTGGCTCTGTGTGTAATGGGCTACAGGTGAGCCTCTCTGATTGGCTGTGTGAGTGATTGTGATTGTAGGTTGTTCCAGGGAGCTTGAAAGCTTGAGGTCTTTAAACTTCAAGCTTTTAGGTGACTCTCCTCTCTCCATTTCCAACCAGCCAGCCAGCATGTTGTGAACTACCCCTTTGCGATATAGTGTAAACAGTATCTATAGCACGTAGCCTACTGTATGTATAGCAGAAGTGGGATCCTTAGGGGTGGGTAGCACTTTTGTTAAATCTTCTCTCTCCTGTTTTTCCTAAGTTAGGGGTTTTAGGTAAGAGATTTGTGTTTGTATTTGTTGTATATTCATGTGAGCATATGTAAGCTTTCATGCATATTTATAGAGGTTGTACATTTTTGTACACAGATATTCTTTGTGTGCCATGAAGAATGAGATACTGTGTTTCCTCAACCAAGTAAAATTACCACCCTGAATGTTTGTACTTAAATGTTTTCGATTTTTCCATTTATAAATTAAATAATGGCCCATGTATACCTAGAAGTAAAGAAAATGATTTGCCATTTCTGGATAAATTAGCATTTTGTTTCTTAAATTGTAGTTTTTACTAGTATTCATTATGGACAAATAACAGTTTCAGTCGTGCTGATAATGTGGTATTTGCAATGAAGCACTATTTACACAACGAGACATTTCAATGACAATCACTACTGCTTTGACGGTGACTATATATACCACCTAATCAGAGTGTGTTTACATAGCAACTGCAATCAACCTGCTCATGTTCTCTGTATCATTACTCTGACCTCCCACATATTGTAATTACCTCTAGAGATGTTGTGCCAAAAGACGAAAAAAAAAAAAGAGTATGACACTGAGCAAACTGTGTAACTTGCGAGAGAAGCAGCAGCTGTTTAATCAGATAATAAAAGTGGCATTTGAGGAGAAGGTCTTGTTCCCTACAGTATGTTTCACATTTAAATCAAAGCTATGCACTGAGGCTACATGAAGACAGGAAGCTGGGTGTTGACTCAGGCCTGATGGGTTCAGTGCCTCAGATGTTAGGTGTTAGGGGAAAGGAAAAAAAAAACAGAACCAGGCAGGCGGGCGGGCAGACAACAGGGGCTGTGCTTCCAGATATGATAGCGCCTGAAGCTAACCTGTCTGTGGTGATAAGCGTTAGCTCCAACACGCCAAAGCACAGGGTTGCTTAAGAGCCAAGGTATTTAACTTAATTTGACATATGTATCTGACTCTGTCCATTTCAACCCAGCTGTCATTTAGGGGATGATAATTTTGTGTGGTCATGATAACTAGGACAATATCATATGTTGTGCAGAAGAAGTAGATTTTCAAAACATACAATTTTACAAAAAACAAAAAAAAAGGTAAACATTTGATTTCATTTACAATCAAGTGATACAAAAAAAGTACAAGCTTAGGTGAAGAAGTGAAGTTCATTTAGCAGTACTTTTCTTCATGTAATCTAATGCAAACACAATCAAAATGTTTGGAAAAGTATCTTCTCTGCTACCCCTCAGGCCAGCTGCATATAATAAGGGAAGCTGGAGGAAGGACGGGTCTATTCCCTGAAGTGAGCCGCTTGCTTCTGGAACATATGAAAGACAAACAGTGCACATAGTGCAGAAATTGAAAGAGCAGTATGAGGTGTTAGATGAGATAGTTTCAACAAACAAGCATGCAGTGTCTGGGGAATAAGCCCCTGAAGTGAGACCCCTGGCAGCACATACTCTCTTGGTTTGTTTAAATTACATACAGTACTTTAGCACCCAAGTAATACAAAGTTCTGACAAGGCAGATGAACACCAGTACTTTTTGGCTGATGCAGCTGATGAATGAATGACATGACACAGTAAAATAAGCTTTACAATTATTACATGGTTGTTGATTGGTTTAAGTTCATCTGTTTGCTAAAAACACTATGCCAGCTGTGAGGTGCAAAAACAGAGTAGTTAATGGCTGTAATATGCAAGTGCAGAGTTTCAGTCATTAGCACATGTATGTTTCAAAACATGATTTACTCATTAAAATAATTTGTCAGCCACAGTGGAACAACAGTGAGCTACTGCCTACTTCTTCTATAAAAATCTGCAATAACTTTTTTGGTGTCAATCTTTTGGCCATGAAAACAAGTTGTGAAATACGTTGAATATTGAATTTTTTCTTCCATGAATATCCACATGGAAAAGTAATCTATAGTCCCATTTGGACAGGCTGAACATCACAGGGTGAGGTTGGGATTGAAATATTCCCTGTACTCCTCAGTAATTTAACTCATCATTCCAGATGGGATTTTAACCATCAGAAAATGACAGGGTGTGCTCTGTAATAACATGGACGCTCAGTTGAAGGTGAGGCAAAAATACTGCGTGAGGTGAATTTGAGTCAAAAAGCATGCTTGTTCTCTTGTTCTCATAACTCAGTCAAATCTGAACACACAGACATGAAAAACATATTGATATATTTCAGTGTGACTTACACTTCCCAAAGATATAAATATCTCCAATGTCCATCGCCAGTCAACCTCCATAAATCCACTTACAAATAATAGAGGGAAGACACTTCAGAACTTGGCTGAGGATCATCACATATTTTAGTTTTCTTCAGTATCAAAGTAATCCAGTGATAGTTCTCTGTATATCCAAAGGTACATTGCAAACAGTAACTGCTAATAGCTAATTCAGCAGACTTTTAATGGAGACAATTTGCCAGAATGTGAACAAATATAGGCTAAAAATGAGGCTGAAATAGCAGTACCTACCTGTAGCTGACTTTACAACAGCCTGTTTGATGGGTGTTTATGGGGTCCTGTTCAACTGTTATATATATTCATATTCCAAAAAAACCCCTGATCATCAAACCGTATGTGTTAAAACACAGTGGTGGAAGAAGAACTCAGATCCTTTACTTAGGTAAAAGTAGCAATACAACAACGTGAAATTACTCCGTTACAAGTAAAATTCCTGCAATACTTAAAAAGTAGCCAACAGAATTATTATCAGCTAATGTTACCTAAAGTATCAAAAGTAAAATAACTCATTTTACAGAAATCAGCCCCTGTGACAAGATACAGCATATTAAACCAGCTGGGTATTGGAATGAAGAAAAACAAAGTTCTGCTACACAAAGTTTTATTGATTTTTGAGAGTTCAGACTTTTCTCTAAACTTTGCTTTTTTGTGAAATATCTTGTTCAAAGTTGCTCAAAGTTTGACGTCTTTGGACCTCAAACAATAATTTATTTGTTGGAGCTGCTCAATAACTCAAACATCTATAACATGATGAGAAGCCACAGCTACACAAAGGAGTTACATGCCAAAAAATTTGGGAACTACTGGTTTAATGTTTCAAATTATTTTGTATTTCATAAGCTTATCATAAATTATTTAAAGTAAAATAATAATCTGAAAAGTAACTACACCTGTCAAATAAAAGTAGTGGAGTACAAAATGCAATATTTCCCTCTGAAATGTAGTGAGTAGAAGTACAAAGCAGCATAAAATGAAAATAATCAAGTAAAGTACAAGTGCCTAAAAACTGTACTTAAGAACAGTACTTAGTTACTTTCCACCACTGGTAAATTATTTTTCAAACATAAATACAATATTAAAGCTACCGTAAAACTTTCAAGAGTAATTATCATTAAAGCAGGAATTTAAATTGATCAACCAGAATTGATCCAACTGGTTTCAATTGTGTTGTCAGGTATTGTAACATTGCATAAACATAGTATTCAACCACACAGGAAATTACGGAGTATTAATAATACAAAGCAGAACAAAAGCATCCTGATAGCAGAGGTGAAATGAGGGCACACTGCTGTTGCTGTCATGCTGATAAACACTGTTTGAAATGAACAGGTTACCTTGACACGTCAGCTTTATTAAGTGTCATGTTGCAGTGAACCTACAAATTAGAAATTAGCCACAGAAAACCTCACTTAAGACTAGCTGTAAAAAGACAGTATTCTACAAAAACCAAAGTGTTCTTTCTTTTTAAGAAAGTTAAAACCAAGGTTTAAACTTGAATGAGCAGTCACTGCTGATTATATGGATGTGTGCAGAGCAAACCTGCAGGATCAAGTCCAAAGTCAGCTTCCAACAGTCTGTTTTCTTGAGTATCACAAGGATTCTCAGCCATCTGGGCAAGAGCAGCCATGCTCTCGTCAAGATCAGTGCAGGGCCGAGCAGTGCAGATTAGAGACAGAGGGAGAGGTGGATCCAGACCGGGCCCTGAGGGAACCTGGCAGAGATGGTGCAGCATGGAGAGCTCCCCTCAATTATATCTGATAAGTGCACTGCGACAGGTGGGAGGCAATCCCTGAGAGATCCCAGGTCAGCATGGATGATGAGGAGCATCTGCTGGTTGACGGTATCAAAGGCAGCAGATAGGTTTAGGATGAAGAGGATAAGAAGCAAGAGCAGTTGTAGCAGAATTGCAGGTCTTCAGTCTCAGGTGAATTGGCCTTCTTGAAGCCAGACAGAGCTCTTTTCTTCAGTTTTATTGGTCCAAGAGAAAAGATCTATTCTTGGTAGTTTGTAATATAAGATAAAACTGTTGTTGGAAGAACTAAGGAAATGTTAATTTTTATTGGCAATGCAAAGAGTTGGTTCATAAGTTCACACATAACTGCAGAAGTGTCAAAATCAATTAATTTCATGCGCAATCCACTTTTATTTAACCTCAAATCTCCCCCATCAAAGAGAAATGGTTTGTAGACAATTGTGAGACAGGAGTTGATGGTACAACTAGCTAGCGGGCTTGCTAACTCACATTTAGCAAGCCAGCTAGCTCAGAGAGCTATTGTGGCGAGCGTTAGCACATCCCTGGCTGGCTATAGTGTTAACTGATACAGTAGCTTATGAGCTACAGTAGTACACCAGTTATCCCTGCAAGTAGCTTCTATGCATAAATGAACTTCACTTTGCCAATTTATGGCATGAGCAAGCATTAAAGGGACAGTTCACTCCAAAATCAAAAATATTTATTTTTCCTCTTATATGTAGTGCTATTTATCCATCTAGATTTTTTTGGTGTGAGTTGCCAAGTTTTTGAGATATCGGCTGTAGAGATGTCTGCCTTCTCTCGAAAACAATGGAACTGGATGGATCTCAGCTTGAAAAACTCAACAGCAGTGTCTCTTTCCAGAAATCATAACCCAGTTACTCAAGATAATCCACAGACTTGAGTAACTGTTTCCGCAGTTTCATGAAGGAACTACTTTCTTTCTACCAAACTACACCCGCTAACCTACTCACCACGCAGAAGGAAGCATGCATCTACTAATGGTTGGCAGTTGTAGTTTGTTTACTAGTTACTCAACCAGTGTTGAGAAAAGCTAAGACTGGTTAGTGTTGAGGAGCATTAAAATATTAAGCACACAAAATGTAACACTATGTGGACCCATACAGACACTTTGAAAGTGTTGAAATTAACTCTGAGAGTGTTAATTTGTGTTTGCTGATTTTGCTGTGTAAGTTTACCATAGGTTCAAATTATTTTGTCATGCTTTATCCAATGGGGACCATGAATACCACCAGTGAATTTCATGGAAATCTAGTTCAAGCTCTGGACCAAACAGTTTGACTGACACACATACTCTCTGCCCAACCAGCATTGCTATCTGTAGGGTCCTTTCACACCAACAAAAGCTCCGATACAGAAAATACAAGCTTTACTTGTTCATTTTAAAGAGATTGATGTGGTGGTGTAGTAGGGGTTCCAGGCGCAGGTAGCTCTGGGTGCAATAATATTGGTTGGTGCATCAAAGAATTTGGCTCAACCTTTGTTTTGCAATGTCATCTGGCAGCACACTGCATGTGTAAGCGGGCATACAGATAGAAGACCTGGTTGCATGTACTTTTTTAAGCATTTTGCACATTTTCTGTTGACCTTGTCAGCTTCGAAATAACCAAGAGAATGATATCTGCTGCTAATTAACTTTCCAAAGTTACACAATCCAGCCTTAAAGGAGCAATCTGCAGTGTAGTCAGTGTCTTGAGCCTTCTTTACCTTTTTACCCTGTAGCAAATGCTCACACCTACGCTGCCTCCTGCATTGTTTGCTTTTGTTGGTGTGAAGTGCCCTTTGGACCCATCGTTAGCAGGGAATAAAGCAATTTTACAAGAAAGAAAGAAAGAAAGAAAGAAACCCTCCAGTGTCCATGTGGTGGCTGCCTGTCTGTATATCTGACACTGTACCTGTTAGGTTTCATATTGCAGAGCCAGATTTCACTGGTGCATTCTCACTTCTCACATCAAGAGGAGAGGGTAAGGTGGGTGTGTGTGTGTGTGTGTGTGTGTGGGGTGTGTTGGTGATCGATTCAAGTGCTCAAAGCGAATCAGATGTGAGTGTGTCCACAGAGAGAGAGGGAGAGGAAGGCTGAGCTGGAGCTGATTGCCTCCTCCTCTCGAATTGCTCCAAGATGTGACTCTTCTTTTTCATCTCCACTGTAGGATAGTATGTGTTAAATACTTTATCACCTGCCTTACATCCCTTGCAAAACTTGGCTTTGCCTCGTGTCCTTAGTGGCATAGAGAAGCATCTTTGATATATCAGTGATACCTGTTTAAAATAAACAAACGCAGTGCTGCACAGCAGTCCCCTAAGCTTCTGGTCAGCTGAAGTTTGACCATTGCATTCTGCTTGCCTACACCAGGCAATACATAAAGAGGTAATCAATAGCAGCCTAACCATTACACTGATAGATAAGGGGCTGAAATTAAAAGAAACCTAAACCCTAATGAGGGAGATAGGCGGAGACAGACAGAGAGCTGTTTTGCTTTCTCAATCGATTAGCCAGAGAGGACATTTTGGCTTTTATGCATATAGACAAACTGAATAAGAGGAAGCAGTCAGGATGGAGGTGGGTATGGGGGTGGGAGCTTAAAGATTTATTTTATAAATACTTTGGACTTGTGCTGGCAGACGGGGACGGCTGGGCTTTAATGAAACTGTCAGGCCATGTGAAAGCCTGATGAGGTTCCCCTAACGCTACATTAACGGTAGCCCCTCGGCCACCTTCTCATGCCAAATATAATTACAGCATCATTACCAGCGCCATCCGGGTCCCTGCTGGACACACCAATCCCCCCCACCCCACCCCTCTCCCATTCCTTCCCAACACCCCGATCCCCCCCTCCACCCCCGTAATCGCACAGTTCCTCTGCATTGCGGCAGGAAAAAAAAAAACAGCAATTGATTGTCTCATTAGTTTTCCCATGTCCTTCCTGTAGTGCCATTTTCACATGGAATGAGAAGGAGGGAGACAACAAACAAATTGCTGTGTAAGGAAGAGGGTGGTGAGGGGGGCTGAAGGGGTTCGCCGGAAAGGGAGGAAAGTGGTGGTGGAAATGTGTGCAACTGACATTCAAATTTAGAAGTATTGCTTGACGGACTTATCAGAAATGTCCCTGAATCTTAATGTGATATTTGATGAATGTTTGCTCTCTGAATTGGTAGACAGTTTAAGTATTTTTATTGGGAAGGCTGTGAGGAAAGCTAGGGTCAGAAAAATCAGTAAGGTCTTGCTTGACCAAACTGGCGATTTTGCACTTTCTAGCCATACTTATTACGTTAACTTATATTAGTGCTCAACATTTGGCAAAGCATACAGTTGTACTGGAGATCAGTTGTCCTCTCTTAGCACCACTTGTCTCTTCTCCTTCTGTGAGAATGGCAGTATCGAGTGTGCTTCCTGTGTATACAGGTGTGCAGTCTGTGCTCCTTTCAGATATTTGTGGCACAGAGGAAGTTTAATGGTGGTCTTCACTCTGTAATGTATTTAATATTTACTTAATATTATATATTATCTTCTTGTAACTAATTCTGTTTCTCTAACTTTATATCTGGCAGACCATCCTGGAATATGGATCCTTTTGCCATTCTTTATTGGTTTTTTTTGTCTTTGACCTGCTAAGGGGTTCTTAACACCACATACATAGGTGTTAACTGATTTTTGAAGGCGTCTGTCTAACATGCATCTGATGGAACAGATACATTTCTGCTTTAATCAAACAGTTGTCTACATAAGACTGTCCTCCCACGAAAAATGACAAGATCAGTTGTTTAAGGAAGTTTACTTTTAAGTGACTTTGCCCTCTAGCAGCCGTAGTAATTATGAAAGGAGGAAAGGAGGAAATCAGGTGATGTTATTTTAGAGGTTGGGATGGACAGAGGTGAGGTCCGACATTAACACGAACGATCACGGTTCATTTCCTGTTTCAAATTACAAGTTTCTTTTTTCAAAATCCAGACCACAATCATCCCCTAACCTTAACCATAAGGTTATTAACCATGACAACCAAGGTCCCTTAACTTTAACAAAGTAGTCATTCGAACCCAAACTCTGATGCTTTGATAACCTTAACAAATACAAATAAAACAAATTCATCTGTCTCAGCAAATCCAGATAGAAATTCAAATATTGACTGATGTAAACACGCCCTAGTGACTATGGTCCAAGTGATGTAAAAAGTCCTTCAGTTGCAAGTTTCAGTTTGATCAGGAAAGACATCCACACACAGACTGCATTATGCTCCACAGCCTTTGTGTATCAAAAGCTCAATTCAGAACTAACAAAGCAAGGTACTAGTTTGCATAAAGTAAACCAATAGAGCTTTCACTCCATTGGTTTCCTTTCACGTTACTTTTTTTTTTTTTTTTTTAAACAGGCAGGGCTTAGTCAGCGGATCATGCACAATGCTCACCTCTCCAAGAGAACAAAGAAAGCACCTGCATTCTGTTGTAAGTGCTCAGACATGAGTTAGAGCAAACATGGTTTTCTATTGATTACTTGCGACAGGAACCTTTTCAACAGGCTCAGAAATCTGTGTGTTCACTGAAAAACTTGTACGAAACAAGTATTGATTTCAAAGCATTATGCACAGCCCATCCATAATAATACATCAGTGAAAGTAGAGCTGTGAGGAGATCAATTAGCATGATAAATTCCTCAGACTTAGAAGAATGATCCACTGTAAAAAAAAAAAAAGAAAAAAAAAACTTCTACAAACAAGTAAAAATATTCTGTACTCTGGAATGATTTTCTAAAAAGAAAATTTGTAAGATTTTTTGAAACGCAAAACACTATCTGACCTTCAAACTAATAAAATAAGTAAATGAAACGTATTTGTCATTTACTTCTGCTCAGTTTAGATGTTAAATAAAACATGAATTCTTAAGACATGATTGCAAAGAGCTTCAGCAGCAGGCTGTAACACACAGAGGTTCACACAATCAAGAGTAGTTGCCTTGAAGGAAGTTTAATAGTCTAATTGTGATTGACAAGATTGTTTATTTTTTAAATTTTGGATAGGAAAATGCAGTTTATTAAAATATTTTTGTACAGCCCAGTATCCCCAAGAGTTACTGTTCAGCAGGGCGTGATTTCAATCAGTGCCTATGTTTAGAGCTGCCGCAGGAAGTAATGTGTTCTTTATGAAGAGAAGTCAAGTCAAGTCAAGTCAGTTTTACTTATATAGCTCCAAATCACAACAGGAGTTGGCAAGGCACTTTTCACATAGGGCAGGTCTAGACCGTACTCATTCATTCAAAGAGACCCAACATTCCCCCATGAGCAAGCACTTGGCGACAGCAGCAAGGAAAAACTCCCCATTAACGGGAAGAAACCTCAAGCAGAACTGGGCTCTAGATGGGTGGGTGATCTGCCTTGACTGGTTGGTTTGAGAGAGAAAGAAGGAGGCGGAGAGGGGACAGAGAGACACAGAGAAGCATAATAACAACAATAGTAATAATAGAAAGATGACTAATAATAGTAGTGGTAGCAGTGGGCAAGTTAACATTGGGTGTCAAGTTGGACCACTAGAACTGCAGACAGTCCACAGCCACAGGCAGCAGGCGGTCTGCAACCAAAGGTCGACACCTGCAAGATGAGAAAGCACAAAACTATGGGGACGATACCAAGTTAGTAACATGCATTAATGGGACATGAATGCATACAGATTGAGAGGGGGAGGAGAGAGGAGCTCAGTGCATCATGGGAAGTCCCCAGCAGTCTACATCTATAGCAGCATAACTTGGGGCTGGTCCAAAGGAAGCCTGGGCCGGCCCTAACTATAAGCTTTATCAAAAAGGAATGTTTTAAGCCGTCTCTTAAACGTTGAGAGGGCATCTGCCTCCCGGACTGGAATATGGTTCCACAAGAGAGGAGTCTGACGCAGTGATTCCACCGGGTGCATCTGCTTTGCATTCTGGCTGCGATCATCGGAGCTGATTGTGGCCACTCTAGTCAATGCTTGTGATCCCACCAGACATGCTGCAGCATGTTTCAGAAGTGTCCCAGAAGTGGCTCTCCGCTCTGCTCCAATAAACACAGTCTATTTTTGAAGGAAGCCACATCAAGCTGCACAGAGCAGATCGAGCCGGGCAGGAAGTCAGACACAGAATGGCATAGAACATCCGGTCAGTTTTCAAAACACCTGCACAGACTCCCAGTCAATGGCACCAGGCCAGAAGTCAACTGGTCGGAGGATATTTGATCCAAATGGATCCAATTCTGATACTTATGCTCAAAACAATTGATCCACCGTTTTAGGCTGAGTAGGAGACGGCTACAGTGGAGCCTATGACGTAAGCACATGTTGAGTGCACAGTGTTTTTTGAAGTACTCTCACTGCCAGAAGGGGGTGACAAAAGTCCCACCCTCCAGCTGTAAATGAACCAAATGAGGTCACTGTCCGTCACCCACTCCCACTCACTGCTGCGATGCGATTTGACTTTTACTTATGACATGCATTGTACATCAACAACATCCCGAGTTGGTTGGTCTTCACATATACTGTTCGTGAAGATTTTATTGGTCTTTTTAATTTGCCTAAAACCGATGCTCACACAATTTTCACTGTGCTAAATGACATTTTGACAGGGTGCAATATTTTGCCTGGGTTGTGCAGAGGGCAGGCATATGATGGTGCTGCCAACATGTCAGACCACTTGAGGAAAATTGCTACGAGCTTTAAAGTGCACAGTCCTGCAGCTATATTTGTCCATTGTTTGGCACACTGCCTAAATTTATGCCTTCAGGACGCTTGGAAAAAATACAAAGTGATTTGAGATGCATTGGACATTGTGTATGAGGTGACACACCTGATCAAGCATCCCTCAAACAAAACCATACATTCCAGTCACTAAAACACGAAACAAAACTTGAACACAAAACCTGCGAACCCTTTGTCCAACATGATGGACAGAGAGAACTGATGCTTTAAAGTCACTGACAACTGCTCTGTGCTTGCCAATCCCATGATGAATGCAGTCAGAACGCTGGGGGTCTGTGCTTCGTCTATCTGATTTCCTCTCCAACCGATGCTGTAACGAAAGCTTTTATTCAGCGGCAGAGGTCAGGTGATGCATTTGGCAACTTTTTCAAGTCACCGATTGAGACCTTCAAGGATTTGACAGAGACTCCCCAAATGGCTTGGGGGCAGGGATACCAAGCACGCATTACAGAACCAATCAGAGTATGGCAGGAAACAATACTTTGCAAGTGCAAACAATACTTGCTGAGTAGTGAACTGAGTCATTGTTTTGATCAGAATAACTTTGGGGTAGTAGTGGACATGGAAAAGCTGCTGGTCACAGCTACCTCTGGGAAAGAGGTGACCCCCCTGTCTTCTATAATGTCCTTATACTCAGAGGATTTTGACTTTGACAATCTGCATGCACAGTTGAGCATGACATCAGCAATTCAAGCCAAGCCTGAAAAAACATCAGTAAGGCTGATAAGTGAAGCAATGAATATCATCTCTCAACACTATTAAAAAATACTTACATTCAACTATGACACAGAGAGGAGTTAATGACTTAATGTGTAGCCATATACACCTGGACTTCCTGTACACAAGTGGACGTGACTGCTGATGAAAAAGAATTTTTTTTACATAACCTACATATTACTGTCATAGTCATTTCTATGGTATGGCTGGACTATTGTATTGGTTACTTTTAATTTCACTGTGCTTGTCTAAGTTGTGTGGCTGTGCACGGCTCTACATACCCCTCTCTGTGTGTATAAGATATTAATCTCCTGAGTGATGATTGTGACAGTAATGAATATGATGTTGATTTAGACTTGCAGCAGGATGTGTTTGGTTGTGGAGTGGATGTTTGTTGTTCACTATTGTTTCATCTGTACATTTATCTGTAAATAGACTCGGCCTGTTGTGTGTGAATTTTAGTGTTGGATCAGAATGGTTAATCTGAGCACGTGTATTACAGTATGTGCGTGTTCATGCATCAGTCATCAGTAATATAGGCGTATATCTTTGTCTTTAGAGATTTGTTGGGGCAGCCTGATAATAAGGAATTGTAAAGGAGATGGGAGAAGTGAGGTCAGGTGGTGGATGGCTGTCTACCACAGTTGCCATTTAGACTAAAGTTTGTCAGAAATTAACATTTTTTTGTTTTTGTTTTTTATCTATAACCATTATTGTATGTTTAATACATTTAATAAAGATGTTGCCTATATAGGGCGGCTATATAGGCTAGTCGGAAGATCGGCTGTTTGATTCCCGGCTCCTCCAATCCACATGTCAAAGTGTCCTTGGGCAAGATACTGAACCCCATATTGCTCTTGAAGGCTGTGTCATCAGTGTATGTGTGTGTGAATGTGCATTAGAACTCTTGATGAGAAGGTTGGCACCTTGCATGGCAGTCTCTGCCATCAGTGTATGAATGTGTGTGTGAATGGGTGAATGTTGGCATGTAGTGTAAAGCGCTTTGAGTGGTCAGAAGACTAGAAAGGCGTTATATAAATGCAGCCCATTTATATGTTTTTTATCAACATAATGAGGGAACCTTTTTAAATGACTGTATCTGAAGAGTCAAAATGTTACTGACCATATTGGCAAAGGAGTCTATTTGGGCATATCAATGAAGTCTTTAATGTTCTGTCAAATCACTTAGTTAAGGCTAAGGAAAGATGGGTGACTTGGTGAGATGTGGAAAACCTCAGCAGTGACATGAGACAGGATATGTTCATTTTTAAAATTTTTAACCAAACCCAGGATCTTTCCCAAATCTTGTCTGAAGTATTTTGGTAGCCTACACCTAACCACAAGCAGGGTGCACACCCTGGTGTCCCCCCTCCCCTCACCTCAGCACAGTTGGTGGTATACTTTGTTTTTAGGAACTGGGGTTGTTATTGCCATGTGCTATTGTATCCATGTGTGTTGTAGAAATAATTTAAAAAATATGTTGACACTGACCTTTATCCATTGTTTTGCAGACTCTCCCATTATCAATGTTTTGCCTGGCAATAGGGTTGTAAAAAAAGAAGTTTTCACTTTTTTGACTTGCCTTTTTTGCTGGGTGAAAATGAAAAATTATAAGTCCCAAACAGAATTCTGAGCTCATCTTAATTGTCATTATAGGTTACTGTGAGGATTTTTGCTCTCTGTGTGTTCTTGACTAAGATCCAATACCTTTTGTAATGAAAATTATACTCATTTCCACTCAAACAGTTTTGAATGGGGCAAAAATCAGTTTCATCAGGTTTTTGCAATGATTTTACCATTTCAGAGAAATGCATAATTATGATTCTACACCGAACAAAATAATCACCCCTTCCTGTTTCAGTGGAACCCTACCGTCTGCTTACATCAAATTAAATTCAAGAAGAGCTTTTGTACTTTGTTTTCATTTTTCTTGAGAAAAAACATCTGTCTGTTTTTTTCTGTTTTTGTGTTTTTGGTAAGCAGTCAGGTGCTCATCTGCCAAAATGAATTAATATTGGCCTCACTTTGCTGTCAGCTGAAATTACGTCCTGAACTTCTAAATAATTAACTGTGACAAAGCAAAAGATATTCAGGGGGCTTGAAATGTGCGGAACATAATAAAAAATGTCAATACTGTGGAAAAGCTGAGAGAAAAATTTAATTAATTTCAGGAAAGTTTGTGTTCTTGTCAGCATTTTATAAATTAAAGGTCGTGTGTACATTATTCAAGCCTAAGTTTACTTCAACATTACCCGCCAAATTATATCCAGACTAGTGAGAAAGTCTGCTATTTGAAAGTCAACGCCTGGATATTTTTGTTTTCATCCAGTTTTCTGTGCAGCCTTCCAGCTGCTATGAATACTAAAGCAAGACACAGCACCTACTGGAGTGCATACCATAACTCATCTGCTCTGAGCTTGCTGCTGACTGTCCTATTGTTTATGTGCATGTGTGACTGTGTATACAGCATTATTTCCCATTTGTACCATACAGTGGATATTAAAGATCTACACTCCCTTTCAAATCTTATGGTTTAGTTGCCTTGAGGCCTTGAAGTAAAATCTCATTAAATCAGACTCCTCGTTCCATTTAAATATAGTAGCATCACAACAAAATTTCTTCAGAGTCAAAATGAAACAAAATGCTATTACTGATTATAAAATGGATTTTAAATGCTAAAATGAACAGATTTCAGGGAAGAAAATCCCATCTAGTTATAATCCAATTTAATGGTACTTGGGCCAGTGCTTTACAAACTTTTTTTTTTTTCTGGTATTTGTTATCCAGATGTGTTTATGTATGACTTGCTTCCTATTGATTACATTGTTTTCAAAAAGTACAGATTCCATTACACATTCCAGTCAGACAGCCAAGCTTCAATTAATTGAGGACTGGCTGAAAGTTTCTTCTGCTGCCCATCCCCTCTTTTTACACTTTTCAGGGATTCTTATTAAACCACCAAGTCACTGATTTAGCATATTTTAACCAATTGTGCAAACCATTCAGGCATCCGTTGGTTTCCATTCATCTCTGTATGGTATGAAAACCAATGAGAGATTCTGTCACATTGTAGTTATATTATACTGGAAAAGCAGTGCAGACTACAAATTAGTCTGCACTTAAATTGCATATTGCTATTTTCGCTGTAAACTAACATCTCAGGGTAAACTAAACCAACATTTCACCAAAAAAAAAACTACTTACTATTAACTAAACTGCACTAACTTTTCACTGTAAACCAACTATTACCCTGTAAACTAAACACCGTAAATTATGTTCACCATGAACTAACATTTCACTGTTAGCTAACTGATAGCTGTAAACTAAAAGTTCACAGTCAAGAAACGTCTCACTGTAAATTCAGTGTTCCCAGTTAACGAAGTGTTCACTGTAAACTAATATCTCAATAAACTAACCTGTCAAGTAACTGTTCGTTGTAAAGTAACATTTCACTGTAAACTAACTGCGGCTGTGCGTCATGCTAACTGTACAGCATGTGATGCTTACGTTAAGGAAGTAAATATAGAATGCTGCACTGGAGTCAGTAGCCTGTTTGTTATTTCACTTGGTTTCTTTTCTTGATGCTGAGACTGTGGCTTGTAGAGGTCTGGACATTTGCTGTACCTGAATAATAACTTTCTCCTCATCTACTGTGAAGGCAACGTCACCCCAGAAGAAGACATGCGATTAGTAAACTATGGTTTTCTAAATCGTCTACCAGGGTCAGTGCAGTGCAGAAAATAGATATGACTTCGCATGCCATCACAAGCCTGGCCAACCCAGGTGTGTGAGTTTACATAGAAAACAATAAGCACCGCTGTTTTAATATGTATCATACACCATTGGTGTGTTTTTGGGCTTAACACAGGTTTACTCTCTGTGGAGGCGGTGTCATGAAGGCGTTGGTAATGCTGTGACAAGGACATCATCTCACACTAGAACCCTCCATCAGATAATGTTGATCTGATTTTGAAGATGATCCTGGAGCCAGTGTTTCCTCTCACACTTCAGGAGCTGTATGCACAAGTAAACATGATGTGTTTGTCCGGAGGCTGATAGATCTCATTGATAAACTGAGACTTCACAGTTCTTAAATGAGGCTATATTTTAAACAGTGATGAGGTTTATGACTTTAACCATACTGTTGCTCGTCTACTAGTATGTAACCCTGAACAACACTGCTGTCAAACTAGCGACCGCAGTGCTAATTAACGCAGTTCCACATAATTTTATATGGGAAAATAAGGCACTATCACTCTTTCACTTGGCTATACAAACAGTTGTATATAAATCTTTGGTTCTCACATGGGGAGCTAACAGGAGCACTTAAAGAGAGCAGAGTGCTCCATCAGAAAGCTGAACAGCAGCCAGTGCTTTGTAAGTGGACCCACCAGTGCAACCACTGTGGAACATTATCTGTTTGAAGTAATTTTATAGTCATTTTGTGCCCTTTGTGGGACTCTAACAACCAGTTCTCAGCCCCTTCAGCTGCTCAGAGCTGCACAAGCCAACTAACAGTCCACCCTTTAAACTATTGATTGTACTCACCCTGTGATGTGGGCGCATTTTCAATTCTGGGTTGAAGTGTTCCCTTTGACCCCAATGAGAGACCAAGCAACTGTTCACCAAGCAGTCCTCATTCCTCCTTCTTTTTCATAAAAGGTGCAGAGAGACAGGAAACTTTGAGCAGTCACATTATTGTCTATTTTATAGTTTCCCAGGTGGAAGGAACCCTACTCACAAGGTACAGTCATACTGAGGAAGCAAACAAGTTGGAACATATAGGGAATCATCAATGAATGTACATATTTTCTGTACATAATATCATTATGTACAGTAAATATGTTGCACTTTCTATTGTTTCTGAGGATGCAGAGGGCTAGTGTGTAATGAGATATGATGTGTCTTGATTATTAATTAGATATCCAGGTTACATTTCCAGAATGTGTCAACCTTGAAAAGCACAACTTTCAAATCATTGTCTGCTGTGTCATCCAGTGTTTTCTTTATTCGTGCCTCCCTCCCATTATGGCTGCACAATTGTAACTCTCTTGTTGACATCCCTGGACTCTCTTGAGAAATGCTGAATGCATGTAAGACTTTCATACCTTCATTGGCTACCTGTTATGTACAGGTTCAGATGATAGGTTCAAGTTTGTGCAAGTCTTTCTTAATGCAATACTGATGTGCCATTATTTATGTGAAAATGGGTCTTATTCACTGTAACAATTCCTACTCTCCACACTGGCCCTGAAGCTGTTCCCCTAGAACAGCACTAATGTAAGAGATGGAGGGCCTTGGAGCTGTGCAAAAATACATCCCAAAGTTCATATTAGAGCAAACTGCTTTGGCAATCTGAGTTAGCTAAATTGAGTTGGTATCTTCCAAAGTTAGTCATTTTGTTTGAGAAACTTATGTCTCATCTCAAAGGGTAGGTTCAGCTGATTTATACAGGTGTGTATGATGTAGATGTGTTCTGGTTTGACAGAATTATGATTTTGAGAATAAAAGTTATGATTTTGAAGCAAATTGTGGCCTACCATGTACATTCAGTTCACTTGCATATATTTATACCCAACTAAAATCAATTCTGTTCACTTCAGTCTCGCTCACTTCAGTTCATTTCTTTAAAATCCATCAGAAGAGAAACAAACATCATTTCACTGAGAGATTAACCAGCTAGTTGTTAAACCGTCTCTACATCTCTAGTTTCTACTCATTGTGCATGTTAACGTGCCAGTGAGTGAGATGCTGGTGAATATTTTAATTTTGAGTACAACCACACAGTGACAAGCTCAAATATATGCATATGCACGCTCACACACACATGCAGTGGTTATGATAATAAAGATTCAGCCTCAGTATAGGAACATTATAGGAACCTTTGGACCCAGAGTCGATGCTGAAAAAATGCATTATTTGTCATTACACAATTCATTGTTTTTCAGAATATATTGTTATTTGTGGTGGATAAAAAGCGCAGCTTATTACAGTAAATCAATTAAAAGTGGAGGAGGAGAAAGCAGACGTGCATTAATTAAAGCTCATTTGGGAGAGCGAATCTCCATAAAAGTTCTGATTCACAGCAATCCTTTTTTGTTGGTTTGTGTAAACACAATTTGTGGAGGTTTAGCTCCCATACGCTCACACGCTGAATCCCAACTGGCAAAGAAGCTGAGCATAAAATGTGTCTCTCATCGGAAAGACAACAGCATCATTCTCTGTGCTGTTGGACACCAAAGTGGAATTTTTTCCTCTTAAATCTAACATCATTTGAATGCGAAATGAATGAATTTGAATGAAATGACCGTTGCACACCTACAGTCTACACAAGCAGGTGTGTGGGAGAATAAGTGATGAGTCAAAGTTATAAAAATCAGCTGCTGCATACTGTCCTACAAATTTATTGAACAATTACATTTTAGTCCAGGCATTTCCCATAACAAGTACACAGCAAATAAGTCAGAGTTGAGTTAATTTAACTCTTGTTTGGTTGTAGTTTGTTTTAACTATCCGTCAACCAATAGTTGGTTTTAAAGCCCGGGGTCAATGTTGTACAGTGTTGCAGTCACAAGCTGTTAATCCCTGTGGACAGAGTGGCTGTGACAATGGTAAGATTGTGTTGTGTGGTGCAGCAGCAGTGAACTTTGTATAGGCTCTGGAGGAGCTTTGTGTGTGTCTGGCCTATCACGGAACGATGTGGACACAGCTACCCAATGAGGATTTTCCTTTATTGCAAGTATGGATATTGACACATTTTACTGGGCACTTACTCGTGCTTGTAAAAGTACATTATCTGTACCAGATGCTAGTTTCATCCAAGTATTTGCCTCAACCCTTCCCACCAATCACAGTGGATACATCACTGTCTTTAAATTCACAGCTAAATAAGCATAAATGTGAACAAATAACCACAGAAAATATATACAATAAATATAATATGTCACTGTGCAAGATATCTCTTATATCTCCCAGCTAAGATTAAAGAAACGTCTCTTTTCATTCTTCTCCACAAGTTCTCATTTATCCAACAAACCACAGTAGAGTCATCTAACACCATCTTATCAACATTATTACATTGCATACAGTCAGCAGTGTGATATTAACAATGCCCAAAGCAGAAGTTTGTTTTCTCCAAAAATGATGCAGCATTTATAAACACTGCAGTCGCATTTCCACCCTTGAGTATATGTATTCTTTTGTGTGTTGTTGAGAGTGGGCAGAGGCGCCAAGCGGAGATGAATCATGTGTGTCCTGATGGTCTCTGCGCCTCCTCCTCTGCAGCAGCAGAAGCACAGTCGCAGTCTATGAACCCTCATGGACAGAATTAATAGGACACATGTTGCCCAGGCAGTCTGTTTGCTTGGCTTCAGAAAGAGCAAAGCGAGCCTCTCTGAATAGCTCCATCACGAGGGGCTTTTCTGTAAACATATGATTTACTGATCTTCTCATTAAGCCGGGCTTTTTTTCTCTTTTTTTTTTTTACACGGCACCTGTTGTGTTTGTGACAAGGCGAAATGAGTGGATGGAGGGAAGGAGAGGTTGTGAGTCTGTAGCAGAGACCAAAACACATGCTGCACTGAGAGAACGAGATCTGCAATTCAAATAAGAAAGCAAATGGTTGTAAATAATTAAACAGGAAAACACTGAGAGATCCCCACTTTGAATGAAAGTTCTCCACTAAGCTCTGTAGTGTTTGTTAGAAGGAATGTGGTTTGTTTTGAAATAATGAAATTCTCTCCCGTAGAGAAAAAGACAGAGAGTAATAGACAAGCAGAAAGCATTTCAAATGTGATGCCAAGCCATGCTTTTGGTCATTAGCATTTGCTAATATATACAGATTGCAGGAAACCATTATGGGAGTGTCTGGCGTAGAGCCCAAGAGAGCCACCCTCTTCTCCTTCACATCCATCTAATTCTCCACCATGTCTGCCTCCTTTCCTTCCTCCTGTGCTGCACTCTTTTTCTCTCTCTGTCTCTCGACCTTCCTTCCTCTACTTTCCAATTCCTTTCCTTTGCTCTACTCTGCTGGAGAGCTTGATGAAAGAACATCTGCTTCCCTCTGGGAAGTCCTCCTGAGCTACATGACATATTCTACCCCACTGTTTATGAAGTGAATACAACTGAAAGCAGACAGAGACACAGGTGTCAACAATATAGTGCTGTATATGGAGTCAGCATTGTTTTTTTGTTGTTTTTTTTTAAACTTCGACAGCGATCGTCCCCATGACAACGAAAGGTCCCCTGACCTTGAGAAAGTAGTTATTTTACCCAAACTACAATGTTTCCTTAACCTGCACGTAGTACTTATTTTAACCCAAACCATGATCTTTCTCTAAACTTACAACCCTGGCTCCTAGAAAGTGCGTTTATAAACTACTAAAGTGCAACAACAAATCATTTTTAAAGTAAGCGTTATGCCATCCAATTACATTTTCTGTCAACATAATGAGAAAATGTTAATTAACATATCTGGCAAGTCTCACAGATGTTGTTACTGAACGTATGACTGAAATACTCAGTGTATTTCAGTCTACATATTTCATCATTCTTCCACCAAAATATCTGATCTAGCAGTACACTCCCTGCTGGTAGTAACTACAGCATTCAGCTTTTTTTTACGGTTATGTTTAGGCACTGGCAGGATTCGCTTTAAGTTACGGAAAGATTGTGGTTTTGGTTTAATGCAGAAAAACAGTCAGGAAAAAAACAGTCTAAAACCATGACTTTTCGCTAACCTTTACCAAAGTGCCTTTGTTGCCTAAAGCTAAATACAGACAAGAAACAGAATGGGAACTCTGGTCTCTGGTGTCAGTCTTGTGTCCTCTTCCCTACGACATCAGAGCAGCATATAAATGATGAGCTTCATTCATTAATTTAAAAAAGCCTGTTAAAAACTCCAACCTTAACTCATTGCAATTGAGAAAACAATTCAGTAATAAACAAAGATGATAATTTTTTTGTCTAAACCTAACCAAACATTAACCATAGCGTTGTCACATCAAACATATTTATTTTTCGTCAGTGACTTGTAATGGTTTTGGAAGCCACTCTGCTGATATTTGATGTCAGATCAGAAGATACCTTTTCTGAAGTGTACGGACCAACCGTGCATTTTGTGGTCTAATTTGGAGGACGTGTTGGAAAAAATACTACACACACCAAAGTAGAATAATATGAGAAGTGCAATCATTACTCAGTACAGCACAGTTCTGAAATGCTGTGCCCAAAGGCAACCTAAAGAACTTAAAGTCTTCCTTAAGTCTCATATTCCCTCAATATCTTTACTAGTGTTTTAACTCTAGATTGTAGACTGTGGATATCTGTTTAGGGACAATCACGTGCAAATTTCTCTTTACTGCGATTTTTTTCATACTAATTTTATTCATAACTTCAAATTTATTGACACAGACTAATTGGATTTCCCTCCTCAACACAACACAATTCCCTCATGTATATATGATAATGTGAGGGAAAGTACTGGGGACTTTTACTGCCATGTGATACGCATGAATTGGGATTATGGATGCTTTTTAAAAAATACATACACACAACCCTTTTTACTGTTTGTATATTTAAACACATCAGAAACAAAACCTGTCATGATGCTTTTACATTGGCCAGTTAATCCTGACACACTGCCTGGGATGTAATTCTCCTGCAGCTTACATGTTGTGCGAACCCTTACATCCTTTTCCCTGGAGGCATATTGTGCTGTAAACATACTGAATTGTGTCAGTTCAGAAGCCACAATCAAAACAACAACACATAATTCTCCAAATTTAGTGATGTGATTTTGGCAATATCTGCTGGTTTGCATGATCCTGCATAAAAGAGAGTTTGTATCTCTTAAGAAAATATGCTGTTAAAAGAGAAAAGGAGACGGTTGCACAGTTACGAGGCTCGAGCTGAGAAACTGAAAAACAGCCCGAGGCTACGTTTGTTTGCTGCCTTTGCAACTCCGCCGCACGTGTGTGCGGTTTTAGCATGTGTGTGCATTACATGCGTGGGTTTCCTGTATGTACATTTTTTTTCCCCCCTCTGTGTGTGTGTGTGTGTGTGTGTGTGCGTGTTTATGTGTACAAACTTGGGCTTTAATCTCATTTTATTGACACTGCTGTGTTACCTGCTGGATTTTAATGTGGGATGATCTTTTTCTGCCCCTCAGCTCAAGGTGCAGCCAGAGATATCTCGCACGCTTCAAAACACCCCCTGTGACGAGCTGGGAGATCAGCAGGAAGGCACGGCTTATTACTTCGCAGTTGTTCACAAAGGTAATTCATCTGCTGTATGTATTTTATTTTTCATTTGGTTTATGAACAGAAGCATAAAGCGAAGGTTTGGAAATGCATTTTGAGTATGTTAACACTTATTGTGCTTACTTTATGAGGAATTTCTTACTGAAGACTTCTGTAGTTTGGATTCAAGCTTGTCTGTAACTGTGTGTTCACTGTACTTGAGAAACTAAAGCCTGATCAGGCTCTAAGTTGAGAATCAAAGCAACATGAAGGAGATTTACTCATCATCCAACTCACATCCAGCCATCCATTCAAAATGAATGTGAGAATTTAGTTTTTTTCCAGATAAAACCAGACGTTTACTAAAATATCTATTTTTTCCCTATTCTATCTAACATTCATTACAATTACATTATTAAACACTCAGTCCTTAGTGCGATACTGGATGTGTTCAGCCACGGTGCTGCTGAGTTCTGCACTTACACCCGAACACACGATCAATTACAAGTGTAAGTTCAAAGAAAATACACTTGAAGCCTTGGAAGAGGCTTGAAGTTGAGGTTTGGCGCAACACGTGAACTGTTACACCTCCAGGGTTCAGAGCTGTAGTGACTGGAATTGAAGCACATCTGTCCTGTCGTACGCATGTGAGACAGACGGCTGAAATATGCTGCTAAAACAAGATGTCACAGGCTCTGACAGGTGCTACTAGACATTAGAGACTTTTTCAAGTTCACTACATACACTGAAATATAAATAAGCGGTATATTCAGTATGTAGTCAGAGGGGTAGTCAGATGCTTGGTTTTGATGATGAGAGAGAGAGGCCAAGAAGAGGATGCACATATAAGCACGCCCTCATTCCATATGTCCAATCATCTGGCCTCATGCTGGGGTGGTGGAAGAGTAGGAGGTGTCTGTTAATGTGCAGATGATATCTGTGAACTGGTGGCAGTGTGACAATCACTGCCCTAATCTGACACCAAATACAGCCCGCAGCCATACACTGTAAGCATCCTGCTGTATGTCTCCATTAGTCATCTTATATGCTCGCTCCAGGCTACAGTGTCTCTTAAGACACTGATCTTTTTCTTGCTGTAACAACATATGGAAGTTTCTTGTTTTGACCGTAACAATAATTTTCTGTAATGAAAAGTAATGTTTCATAATATAACAAGATCAAGTGACTTCTTTTGTTTGAAAAGAAACATTTAGCATGTTGTAATAACAAGAAAAAATATCTCATTTGAACAGAATTTCTTGTTTTAACATGATCCTTTTCGGTGTTTACATTCTGACATGAAACTGGCAGAAACTGCCTGTTACCCAATTACATCTAAATAACTAATAATCTCCTCCAAAGCGGGAATCCCACTAAAAATAACCTTTCAATGAAGGGAGGCGCAGCAAAAAAGTAGTCCTTCCTTTCTGAGCATTTCATTCTTTTACATTATATTTAAGAACCAGTGCCTGCTTAGTTTATATTCAGCAGTGGTGGTACTCAGGTCTTTAATTTAAGAAAAAGTAGCAATATCACAATTTAGAAATACTCAAATGTATTAAAAATTTAAGTAGTGGCATCAAAACATATGCAAGGTACCAAAAGTACTTATTATGCAAAAAGGCCCATTTCAGAATTACATATATACTGTATTATTAGATTATAGCTATGCATACATTAATGTGTGAGAATTACTTTAATGCTGCAGCTGGTAAAGGTTGGGCTAACCCTTCTGGGTAGCTTAATCTATTATATATATATATATATATATATATTACATCATAAATTATTAGTGGATTATATTTGTATTATTCTTGAATCTATAAAGTAACTTGTAACTAACGTAGCATAAAATGGAATTACTCAAGTAAAGTACATGTACCTAAAAATTGTACTTAACTGCAATACTTGAGTAAATGTATTTAGTTACTTTCCACCACTGATATTCAACAGACTAAATGACTTGAATGTGGCTTCATACATATACTTTTCATCTTCAACTGGAATAACAAATAAAGAGTCCTTGAGGGGTCCTCAAAAAAAAAAAAAAAAAAAGAACCAGTGCTTTGTACTGTAGATCAATGTTTACCTGAGAGGAGATGCACTACAGCAGAGTGCAGGAACAAAGACAGAAGTCAATAAAGTCATCAGCTAAAGCACAGTGTCAAATCCTCTGTAATGATTATTGAAAACTGGTTGTTGTGATAATCCTTTGTGATTAGAAAAGGAACATGTTCTCACTACCTCTCTAGTGTTGAGGACTTCTGCTTTTACTCATTCTTTTTATTGCTGTTTCTACCATTTCTAATAACAAGCAATTTCAATGTCTTGCCTTTATGTATAATTAATCATAATTCTAATAATTTACCACTTTAGCACAACTTCATAAGAGTGCCACAAAAATCAATAGCCCATCCAGATTTGTGTTTATGTGGAAATCAGTGCTAATGTTACCCTGTAGTGTCAGCCACATTTGTCACACTGGTGTTTCTGCTTCTTCCACTACTGACTTTTGTTACAACCCCAAGGTGGTCTGAGGTAGAGGGGAGTAAAACTAGATGAAGAACATGAGGAGTCAGTTTGTTCAGTTTCTCAGTCTTTTACTGGCAGATAAATGAGCTTAAAGTCCTCTTCCTCCTTCTTATCTAACTTACAAACATGAACACACGTCTTGTCCTGCACCTTAGAAAAAGTGCACTGCTAATGTCAGTTAGCAGCTAGATAGCTGATTAGCTGCTCCGCTACAGCACATTAAACAGCATATAAATATACCTGCAAATATCACTTTAGACCTGTTAGATGCCAGTTTGGTCGTTGCTCTTCAAAATCCCTGTTGGCGACATGCTGTATGTCCATGACTTGTAGCTACAGCAGTTTGTTTACTTTGTCTCTTTTCAGTACAGTGTAACACCAGTGGCCTGCCAGCTGCTGTCAATCAAATACAGACACCGACCCCCCCCCCCCCCCCCCCCCCCCCCCCCCCCCCAGCCAGCTGAGACAAAAAAGAGCATCTCTGATATTTTCCTAAGGACCTTTTTCCTTGTTTTAAAAATACAAAACTATTAATAATACAGTTAAAAAAGATGTTGTCATGATTTTTACTACAAAGAAGAATGGTTAAATGTGATTTCAGTTGGAAATCTGATTTGAATTGGAAATTGAACCTCAGGACAGTCTGGGCCAAAATATCAAATCAACCAGCCCTGACTAGAAATAAAACCACTGAATACTGAATGTACTGAATAGACTGCCCAAAACAAAAGTCACAGTGCTAAACCTTACTCCCCAACAACATAAAAAACAGGAGAAAAGAGAGTGGAACCAAAATGACTGCTCCCCTACAGAGCTTTCTGGCAGCATAATCATAGCGGTGTACTTAAGTCGTCAGTGCTCTGCTCACACTTTTGCTGCATGCCTGCTGCCACACCACTCACACAAGCTATGCTGTTGCTTGCTGCTATGGCTGCCGCCGCCACTGCTGTTCATATAGCCAGGAACAAGCAGAAGATGTTAGAGGGGCAGAGGCCCAAATTCATAAAAGGTGATTTTTGCAAATAATTAAATAAATATATGCCTGGAATGACTACTTTTGCAAAACTGTTAAAGGGATATTAAAATGTATGTATTTAAAAACCCATGAATGAGTTTGGTTTAAACACTGCTACAATTCACATATCATAATACTGAGGTTTGGAAGACATCATGCATTTAAGCCACAATTCTAAAAAAACAACACATAAGCTTTAGATAAGGCGTATTAGACACTAGTTTATTTTTTTTTATTGATTTAAGATTTTAACAGTTAACATCCCTTCATCCTTTCCTTCCCTCCCTCCAAAAAATACTGAAAAATACTGAAAAAAGTGCTGGAACTTAACTATTTACCTAAATATATAATGACATTTAGTAAACAGTTAACATTCAACATTCATATAAATGTAGCTGCATTCACTGCCCTTATACACATATTCACCTGTTGAGCAAACATAAAATACAAAGAAAGGAAATATGTATGCCTACAGTAGTAATCTTACATTGGGCATTACTTTAATGTCTGACATTAATAACACAAACACAATGATCAATCAATCAATTTAATGCTAGAAACTCAGATTACTGTAGCTGACATTGAATGCACCTCATTGGCCGTTTGTTAGAGAAAGGAGGAAAATGTCCTTAAAGTATTTTTCAAGTGCATCATATCATCATTATCTTGTAGCTTGTGGGGGATAAAGATGCAAACCTTTTTCACAACTTTATAACTAACTTAAACAACTTAGAGAAATGTGTTGCATGACAATATACATGCATGGGATGTGCAATGACAAATATAGTCCCCCCAAACCTTAGTTCCACACTACTGAGTTACGTCACTTACAGTCACTTTAAACTGTCAACACTAACATATACTAATATAAATTCTCTGTCAGCTACACTCAGAAACAAGATATGAGGCACTGAGTATATTCTTGTGTTATGCTGGATGTAGCAGGAATTATTTATTTATTTAAAAAAAAAAACAGCCCAGAAAAAGGACTCTCTCTGTCTAGAAGGCCAAACGGCAGGTGCTCAAGCCCCCTTTGAGGTCTATCCATGCACATGCCTGCACATAGCATATAGCCTCATTTTCACCCCAGCATCCACCTTCAGGCTCTGTGTCTATCTTTCCCTAGGGGAGAAGTTAGTATCATCACTCCCCACTTTCTGATATGCGAGATCAGTGTTTCCTAGTGGGGAGTGACGAGGTCAGATGATTATTGTGTAGTTGCAGGCTGCATCACTACACAACAATAACAGATCTCAAATTCCTATTAAATAAAAGTATCTTTCTTTCATAGTACTTCAATAGGTGAAGGAGCATAGCCCCATGGAGACAGCACTCAAACTGGCTACAAAAGACAGCAACTGGCCAACTTGTTGACAGAAAATGCCACGTTCGCATGAGAGGGAAAGTTTAAAAAGCTGCAGTGAGGCATTCAGAGGATGCTTTCATAAGATGTTGCTGGTGCTGTTTTGCATGAGCAACTGTCTCCACTTGGACTTCATAAACTTGATGGTCTCATCTTGGTTTTATTATTATTTTACAGTATTTTTTAATATTTTATATACTGGTTCAACAAACGTTTGTCACTCATTTCTGATATTCTTGACCATGCTGCACTCTTATAAAGGACATGTTGTGTAGCTATGATGCAGCAGTAGTAGAACATTAGTTCAATCAGGAAGGACAAAAGAAAATGATAGTCGTCTTCCTGTTTAAACTAAAGGCTTCATTATTATGCAAATTTTTTTGGTGCAAGTCCTCCATTCAAGTTTTGAGATGGAAATAAATGGGTAAGACTGGCCTTCGGTAGATTATCCAACCCTGTTGCAAGACAAGAACGTTGATGGACAACTCAGCAAAACCCCGAAATCTGTTCAGTGACAATGCTTTTTAACATCCACCCACTGACAAAAAAATACATATATATATATCTTGCTTTCTACATTTTCTGAGCATAGCAACTATTGTATGGTTATGGTTATATGGGTAATTAAAACATTAACTGCTGTGTGTGACAGGATACAAACTCTCGTCTCCTGTATAAACGCCAAACATGCTACACGTCTATCCAACACCTGACCTCCACACCCTTACTGTCCACCTGGCTACATAAAGGTACAAACAATGCTGGCATAAATCGTAAGGTGCAGAATCATCTAATATGGAAGCAATTCCTGGAGATACTGGGCTGAGCTTATCATATTGTAATGTTGGAACTACAGATACATATGTAGTGGCTATGATTTTGTACAAATTCGACATAACAGGGGGTGTACTCTGATTGGAGAGAAGTGAGAAAAATGTTTTGGGTTAAATGTCTTTGTTTGTAACAGTTTGGTAAAAGACTGCAAGTTCCAATGTGGCTCATTACCCAGATTTGTGTCAGATCAACCAGTGAGATCTACTGCCAGTTGCATGCAGACATTCAATAACTGGGAGCAAAATCTTGAAAGGAATGTAATCTTCCTGTCTACGTTTGGTCCATTGTTTCTTCAAACGGCTAATCAGGGCACTGGGAACCAAGGCTGTTACAGCTCAGCCAGACTGTTATATGTTAAAACCATATCCAGTGGACTGCAAATGTCGACTCTGCACTGTGGAGGAGAGACATGGATGAGAGAGATGCCAACATAAAAAGGTGGTGTGATTGTGTAAATGGTCAGGGGTTAGCCAAGCATACACATGGATACTGTAGTAGGTGGAGTGGAAATGTGCAGCATGTGTTGTCTTTAATGAAGAGGTTGAAGTATTAGCAATCACTAATGAAACACTAAGGATGCTTAAATAAACTGATTTGAGGCAGATTGGCTGTAGTCAGAGCTTTTGTTGGATAGGTGGCTATTACTGACAAGCCATGGTCAAAAAGTTACAACTATTTTATTAATAAATTAAGTGGGAGATCACCATTACAAGTGCATACAAAATACAAACTAGACATTTTTTCCTCTTTTTAGTTGAGCCTTTATAGGCTTCATCACACTCAAACAAACTGATGTATTTCCTCTCGCTAGATGGTGACAAGCAGATGGTCAGGCAGTAAAATGAGATGAGATGATGAGAAGGGAAGACACAAGTGATTGGAAATTGCTGGATTATTGATTGTTTCAAATGCTTCAGGCACATGAAGTGGATGAGTCTCCAGGCTGGATTCCATTATTTTGATACTCAATTTTGTTATTATGTACTACATTTTAGCCAGCACTGTCATTTCTGTCCTCCTGCTGTTTCCCTTAATGATCCTACCACTAAGTTAGCTCTGTGTCATTCACTCAATAAATTTGGAAAAAAAAGAAAACAGCCCATGAACCGACCGCTCATGAAACTCAGATCAAACTGTAAAACTAGGAAGTGCTGATCAAATATGGATCATGATTCTGTTAGTGCATTGCCTATTTCTTGCCCCAGATGCTTTCAAAAACTATTTTAGTGTACTGTTAAGCTGTAATTTGAGAAAGTTTATGATGCAGCCACCATCTTGGAAACAGACCTGGAGGACATGGAGGGACTCACATGCACTAACACGCATGTTCACATGCACTAACACACACAGAAGGAGTGTGACTTTATTCACTGCTCAGGTTGCCATTACTCCACTATATCCTTACATAGCAAATAGCTGTTTGCACCTTTTATTGCATTTATTGCACCTTTTAAGGGGCTCATTTGGGGATCCACAGAGTAACTGAACATTAGTTTTACTAATTTGACGTGAAAAGCTTGACAAACAGCAGTTGTGTAAAGTGGGGTTTTGTTTTTTCATTTTACCTTGTGTGCTTAAAAACAGTCGTTGTAAAGTGTATTGCAGTAGTGGTGAATCAATGTATCAGCAGTTGTTCACTGACAACATATTTCACTAGTTTTCCAACAATATTTGCTTAAGTAGGATTAAAGTTTTTATGGTTACTGTATTTTTGTGCAACTCAAAGCACTTGGTTAATGTTAAGGAAAGACAGTGGTCATTCCTGACTTGAAGAAGACAGGAATCGTTAACACTTTCAATATTACTAGTACAGTGCCCGTTCAAAATGTGCCTGTTCAGAATGGGACGATTTCTCAATACCTAGTGAAAACAGTGCATGTCCCTTAAATGACTCTCATACAGACTATCTGTAGATGCTACCATTTACCAGTGCTCCCTAAATGCCTCACATGCAGGCTTTCGGTATAAGCTACAATTTACCGATGTTCCCTAAACACCGCAAATGCAGGCTATCAGGAGACTATAATTTCGAGCTGAAGTCGATCAGATGAACTGTAGTGCCCGTTTACAATGTGCCCGAGACATCGTGCACTATGTCATGAACATACCGTGTGAGGAGCAGGAACAGTAGAGCTTACTTTGAACTTTTTCAATTCATTCTCTATAGTAGTTCTTATCACTTTGGATGTAATCCCCCCTCCAACCACAATGTGTGTTGCAATGGCAGAGTGTCTGTATTTCCGCTTGTTGACTCCACGGGCAGAAGAAGAAGCAGCAACAATGTTGTATATGAGGTATTTTTATATATTTCTCCCAACCACTTCACATACAGCACTGCACTTCCTTGGGTCCTCAGCAATGCACCTGCCAAGTGTGAAGTCAATCAGATGTACGGTTTTCGAAATATGTGAAGGACACACATACATACAGACAGATAGACAGACAGACATACAGAGATTCCTTCCTTTATAGTTAGATAGTGCAGAGCCCATTCAAAATGTGCCTGTTAGGAAGGGGCAGATTACTTGACCTCTGGTATTGCTGCTTCAACGCATATAAAAATGAATACTATTGTAAAGCTGTGTTTTCGCTGTCTACTTTTCTCTTTGTAGAGAATGCCATGTGCTGAGCGAATACTAAAAGGTGATGTGAAAACACTGCAGACCACTGATTGGTCAGTCATTTATCTCATTCATAGGCTTTCTGTACCAGAGAAAGCTTTCCACTGCTCCTTCTCCTCGCTCTGCCTCTCTCTCTCTGCCTCTCTCTCTCTCTCTCTTCAATTCAGTGGGTTTATTGGTATGGAAGTTTCAAGAACAATGTTAATATTTATATTAATTATATATATAGGCTACAGTATATCCTATGCATGTATTTTTGTGTGTGTGTGTCATTCACTGTCCCTCAGGTTGTGGCATGTTAATACATATTGGGCAGCAAGATAAGCTGTATCTCCTTCTCCTAGGAGTAGGCCTATTTTTAATTTTGAGAGGTCATTAAGCTCAATAATTGAACTTGTTAAAGTAAATGTTCCTCATTTCATTGAATATTTTGCATTGTAAGAGGAGGTAGTAGTCTAGTAGTCTCTGTCTCTCTCGCCTTAGCTGCCGTGCTTGAAACACAGCAGTCACACATGAGAAAAAAACAATACAGATTGTCCTGTGGTTCTTTGTATTTACTGCTGCATTAGTTGGATGTAATGAATGATTGAAGAGGAGAAATGCAGAGGAGGAAAGTGGAACAGAAACTAAGAGCATCTGTCTCCTCAGTAAATCATCCGCTGAGTGTTTGATGGTTGTTTATTTTTGCTTTAGAACCGCCATGAAACAATCAGAAAATAACGTATTTCTGTCATTCACAGGCTTTCTCTCTCAGAGAAGGCTTTCCACTGCTGTCTCTCCTCACCAGCATTGTCTGTCTGTCACTCGCTCATGCTCTCAGCTCGCTCACCCTTTCTCTCTTTTTCTCCTTTCTTTTTTTAAAATGAGTGGGGAAGCCGACAACAAAGCCTAACTTTTAACGTTATCAAACGAAGAGAGATGTCCACCCCTCGCTCTCTCATGGCAGGGTTGTACATCTGATCATGACATACAGTCACAGAACCCAGGAGCCTCACCCCGCTGCTGCAGAGTGGAGTGGCTGATTGCTTGTTTATTCAAAGTTTATTTATATTGAACATTTCATATCCAAATTTGACCAAATTAAAACTTCACTCCCTTGGGTCCCCAGCAATACACCTGCCAAGTGTGAAATAGATCGGATGAACAGTTCTCGAGATATGCTAAGGACACATGTACAGACAGACAGACAGAGATTCCTTGCTTTATAGTTTGATACTAAAACCATAATCTTTCATTATCAAGAGTTTTAGTAGCATAAAGGCCTGGTCACCAGTGGCACCCCCAGAAATTTTTCATAGGAGTGGCCAGATGGGACCACTGAAAATCTTGGGGTGGCACACCAAAACCAAAAGCCATAACTGAATTTCAGGAATTCTATTATGCTGTTGTAGTATACAGGCTAGTTAAAAACAATGTCAGTATGAGAGTTAAGGAATTGCATACTGATATACTTTGGTTTATTATTTTACAGTCCATGTTACAAATGTGACAAATTAAAGTAAAAACTGGTACACGCCTGAATGTTTGACCCCTACAGTGAGGAGATCTGGTGGCTCTGTTATGCTGTGGGGGGCATTTTGCTGGCATGGTTTGGGTCCACTTGTCCTCTTAGAGGGAAGAGTCACTGCAAATCAATACAAAGTTGTTCTGGGTCATCACCTTTATTCTATGATGACACATTTCTATCCTGATGGGAGTGGTCTCTTCCAGGATGACAATGCCCCAATTCACAGGGCATGAGGGGTCACTGAATGCTTTGATGAATAAGAAAATGATGTGAATCATATGTTATGGCCTTCACAGTCACCAGATCTCAACCCAACTGAACACCTATGGGAGATTTTGAACTGACATGCTAGACAGCGCTCTTCACCACCATCATCAAAACACCAAATGAGGGAATATCTTTTTGAAGAATGGTGTTCATCCCTCCAGAAGAGTTCCAGAGACTTGTAGACTCAATGCCAAGGCTGAGGAACACCATTCTTAATCTATTTTCATAATTCACAATGTGTCATTTGAAACTTCAATCATAACAAACATATACAAAAGGTATCAAAGAATTTAAAACTTTCTTTACTTTATCTTTATTATTGTATTGGTTATACCTGTAACAGGCCTACTGTATTTTATGTGGTATGGAATTAGCACACAGCAAAGTTCTATTTTAGGCACCAATTCCACTTTTTATCAGAACTGCAAAATGCAAATGTCCCTGTTGCCAAGTGACAGCTGAATTGGATGCAGGAATAAAGTTTGTCAACAAAACCACAGTAAGAGCCATGCTTCAAACAAAGCACCATGTAAAGGTTTAAAATAATAGCTGGAGTCATTCTTTCACATTAGAAGCTGTTCATGACAGGTGCTGCAGCAGTTAAAACCCTGTGAAATAGGTCTGTGTGTCAGTGCAGCTCCGTCCGTGTGTTTTACGGGTGGTAGGAGGCTTCTCTGGTAAAGTCACCTCCATCCAGCCACAACAACTGGCAGCTGAGACACAAACAAAACCCGTTATTGACCCAGACACATCTATAATTGATATCTGAAATCAGCAGCTCAATTCACATTCTCAGTCAGAATCTGACAGCTGGCCAAACAGTGGCGTTATTAAGCACAATTTTTGCAGTTAAAAAAAATAAAATAATATATATATATATATATATATATATATATATATATTGAAAGTGGAGGTGGGGGCACAAATTAGATTTTGAAAAGAAGGGGGGGATGTTGTCCCCATCCCCAGTGGAAATCATGTCCCAGTGCATACTCAGAAGCATATTATGCATATGCGACTTGCAAGGGGGTGCCAGTGATTGTGTCAGGGTGGCCGTGGCCCCCCCTGGCCAACCCTTGGTGGCGCCATTGCAGGTCACACCAGAAAGTAGTACAGTGGAATGAATCTCTAAGTCTGTATATAAACACCATGGACTCCAGTGTCATAACTGTCTGCAAACCATTGCTCTTTTGTAACAATTTTTGCTCTATAGAAGAGGTTAAATAAAGAGTGGATGGGTCAACACAGATAATAAGCTACGATAGCTTCCTCCATGTTGGACTCTCAGGGTCAGCACTGTCAAGACGGCTTGCTTTTGGTCAGTGGTGAAAATCTGTGGGTTTAACTTGTGAGATTTACTATGCCCTCGCGAGAATCCACTGATTCCATTGAGATGAACTGAATTTGCTGTGAAATTTGCCATTTGTTAAATGCTGGTGTGACCAGGCATTAGTGCCAAAAGCACAGTATCAACCCCATAAAGAGACAAAGGGAAACTGGAACATGGAGCCAGTGTGAGGATGCAAGGATAGGGGTGATGTGGTCCTGTTTCTTGGACCTTGTTAATAACTGGGCAGCAGCATTTTGGATTAGTTGTAAACAGGAAATGGTAGCCTGAGAGATGCCTAGGTAGAGGGAGTTACAGTAGTCCAGCTTGGATGATATTAGTTCATGAATGACTCTTTCTAGGTCAGAGGATGAGAGGAAATGCCTAATTTTGGAGATGGTTCTGAGTTGGAAGAAGCTGAACTGGACAACCGAATTTACTTGCCAGGTGAAATTTAGATCGCTATCAAATATAACACCCAGGTTCTTAGCATGTGGTCTGATGTAGGCAGAAAAGGTGAGGTTTTGGTCAGTAACAGTGGTATGATGTGGGGACCAGAGAGTATGATCTGTCTTTTCCTCATTTAACCGAAGAAAGTTACAAGCCAACCAGTCTTTAACGTCTTGGAGACAGTTTTGTCTCCAAGATATTGAAGTCTACTGGCCCTCCCAGCAATGCAGTAGTTATCCTTCTTCACCCCCTCCATTCTCCCGCCAACACCAACACATCAACACATCAACACAACTCCTCTGTTTAGAGAGCTGACAGCCTAACAGTCATACAGATGACGACCAGTCCCCACTCCAACCCTATACAACTTTTCATTACATGCCATTACTGTCACCTAGCAGCCTGTGTGTGTGTGTGTGTGTGTGTGTTTGTATGTGTTGCGTAACACTCTGTGTTTGTGTGTGTGTGTATGTGTATCTAAGTATTTGTGTGCATTACTGTCACTTAGCAATCAGCCAACAACCTTTCATAGCTTCTCCAATAGAAATGTTTTGCAACATGCCAGTGAATAATAGACAGTCAGGGCTGCTAAACAAGAACACTTAATGAAGACGCAGTCCCTGACACAGCCACTCACAGTGGCACTGATGGACCCAGGTTTGAATGATGGCATGGTTGTTATGTAGATGTACAGCTAGAGCTCGCCTTACATTAGGTTTATACTCAAGCAAGTTTGTTATACAGCTGTGACTACTTTCTGGAGCTTAAAAGGAAAAATCCACCCTAAAACATGTCCGCAGTGAAAAAACAGCTATTGGCATTGGCTCGTTCTTTTGTGGGTGCATTAGGTACTTTGGCAATGTATTTGTTTTATTACTGTGCCTAAGTGATTAAAGACAATCAGTTGTTAAATTAGACAGATGAAATAAGAACAAGATGAAATAAGACCTATAAAGAATGTAATCTTATTGCTGTTGGACTCAGACTTGAGGTGATAGTGGTGCAATTCCATACAAAGTCAATGCAAAGACACAGGTGAATTTGAACAGACAAGACTTTACTCCAGGTGGTGTGAATTCAGGCAAAGACATGTTGCACTTACCTGGATGCTAAATGACTCAATTTTATGAATGTACAGAGACAAGAGGAAAAGGAGAGATGCAAGAGGAAAATTTCTGGTAAATCATGAGGTCAGTAAGAGTCTGTCAGACAGGTATGTATGCATATTGCCAGATAGTTACATCTTACGTCTGTACAGTTGTACAGTACAGTACATTAGCTGTTTGTAGTGAAAGAACATGGACTACAAAAACACTTCTGTGGATACATTTGTACACCTTATCGTCAGACAAGGACGTTGATTAGATGACTGCAAAGCCACAGAAAATATCCAATGCCAACATTTTTGAAATGTTCGTTTTGTAAAATATCTGTGCATGGGAAGTACAAGGTGAAAGTACATGGTCAAGGTTGGGTTAGTAGTTTAAGACTGTAGTTATGGCAGATTGATTAAAGTATGCTTAGAGTGAGTATGTTAGAACATGCTCACAATGACACTGCTAACATGCTGATATTAAGCGGGTATATTGTTTACCATGTTAAAATAAGCTATTCAGTATTTAACACAAAGTACAGCTGAGACTGATGGGAATGTCACTAGTTTTAAAGGTATGTCATTGTAAACCAAATTATTAGAAAAATTATACTTTTGACCTGATGATGGAAAGTCATTATCAAATATTTTACAATTCATACAATTCATCCTGAAGCAGATATGAGTGTCATGGCAATAGTGAAGATACTTTCACTCAAAACCATAAATGTCAACTTCATGATGGCACTGGAGGAAAAGTCAGGTGATTACCAAGTCAGTAGGATACATCCTCTAGGGAACATGAACATCTACAAAAGTTTGTACCAGTCCATCCAGTAGATGTTGAGATAGTTCACTGGATAAGTGGAAATTTTGACCTGCCGGTGGTGGTAGAGGGAAAAATCAGAGGATCACATAATCCATAAAGATACATCCTCTGGGCACCATGAATATCTGTACTGATCCGAAGGCACTGTGGTTAATTCACGGTTCAGGTGGGCCGAGTCATAAAAATTAACATTCTGATTAATAGTGGATGGGTTGCAGGTGGATGAAATAATACCATATATATATAATAGATAATATAATTAATGAGGGAAATATTAATTCTCTAAAATGTGAACATATTTTAAGCTTCATTTTTCGTCAGGCACAAATTAGCATACTATACTCTCATTGCGCCAGTTGTGGGGTCAATTTGTCTTGAGCAGCGATGGAGGCACAAAAGATCAGAGACAAAATTAAAAAAGGAGAATCAAAAACAAAGAAAAAAGTAAGGGCAGAAAAGTTCTATGTGGCAGCAATTTAGTGAAATACTGAACCGTGCTGACTCAAGTGCCTGGTATGTCATATGCATCAGCTGTGAAGCGCTGTATGTATACGATAGCCAAAAAACTGGTACCTCAAATATTGTACATTATGTGTGTGCTAAAGCCAGAAGCAAGCCAAGAAGAGCAAACACCTTAACCTCCTACGTTCAGCATGACAACAAAAGATTAACACTGGAAATTAAATCCAAGTTTGTGGATTACTGCATGGACCTGTGTTGCCTGGATATTCACCCATTCGATATTGTCACCGGCAAAGGATTTGTCCAGGTGGCCCAGACACTAATTAACATTGGAGCTAAATATGGTGCTGTTGACGCTGATGCCATCATACCCCATCGGCAAACTGTGTGTGACAGGGCAAAGCAACAGGCTGCTGCAGATAAGGAGAAACTATCAGAAGTCATCCAGAAAGTGATGGAAGACAGCTGAATTGCTGTTACCACGGATATGTGGACAGACAAATTGAACAAGATGGCATATACAGTCCTTACATGTCACCACATCAGTGAGATGTGGCACCTGGAGAGTCGCAGTCTGGCTATTTGGAATTTGACAGTCATCTCAAAAAGACCAGTGAAAATATCCATGACTAAATGACCAATGTGTTGATGAATTATGGAATACCAGCGGACAAAATAGTTGTCATCATTGATCAGGGCCCTAACATAAAGGCTGCACTTTGGACCTAACACTGGATCCCGTGCTCCGCACACATACTGAACACGGTGTTGAGACACATATTCAATAAGAATACACCAGAATGCATCGAAGATGTGGTGGAAATGTTAGATGAAATCCTTGTAACAGTTCTGAAGAGAACTGGCACTGTTGTGAGTTTAGTGCACACTGTGATTCAAGAATGTGAAGTTGGCTGGAATGGAAAAGTCCACATGATACAATCGATACTTAGACAGTACAGTAACATCAGAGTGCTTGTGGAAGAGAGACCGTGATCAGCTGCATCGGATGGAGGGCATCTTTCAAGACCAGATGATGAACTTGATCAAATTCCTTACGCACACAAATTAGCAATTTAGAAGCTGGGAGGAGAGAGATACCTGACAATTCACATGAAGTTGCTCTGATATCTCAAATTTAAGAATTGCTGTGAGCCCAAATTTGGAGATCCGTTCATACATAGTCCTCCACCGGGCTCACAAATCCAACTTGCTTGAGGAAAAGATGCTTTTAACTCCCACTCACAAGGTCGCCATGTTTCTCTATCCCAATTTTAAATCACTGAAAATGTTGACTCTGGAGGACAGACAGGAGGTGATGAAGCAAGTGCAAGCACTTATAAATGAAGAACCCAGTGTCAGCCAGAATGCAGGAGAAGGCACCTCAGTCACTCATATATCATCAGCTGCAGGGCAAGGTAAATTTAGCCTAACAATTAATTTTATTTTTTATCCTGCATTAAGCAGTTATACCACTGATAACTTAGTACTACTGCATACACTAGGTGTGTGTTAACAAGCCTAATTTCTCCTGGTGTAGGTGGAAATGACAGCAGATGAGCAAAAAGCAGAAGGTAGAATTCACAGAATGGGAAGATGAGACACCCCAAATTGATGGATGAAGTGTACTGCTCCACAAACTTTTAATTTGAGGAGTCATCAGAGGAAAATTTGCTTTCTTTCTGGAAGAAACAAGACCGCTCATTCCTATGGCTGCAGCACCTTGCAAGCAGAATCTTGTGCATTCCTGCAATAAGTATTGTGAGCTCATTCAGCGTAGCAGAGTGCATTATAGAGGCAAGGCGGAATGGCTTGAATCCTGGCACAGAGGATGCTATTTTATTTTTGCACAGTGTGAAAAAAAGTCTAAGTAGATTAGACTATTAATGTATTTATGTTATATGTTCAGGCTGGATTGGCACCAGTTTTGGCACCAGACTTTAGAAGCTACAACCTTTTTTTATGTATTTTTAACTGCTGAGCACTTTATAGGCCTATTTATTATTTATTTATGTTGGACAGCCTTTGAATGTTAGTATTAGTTCTTTGTATTTGGGAAGTTACAGTGACATTCAGAATTTTAGTTTGAAGGGATTAAAGATGTCAGCCTGTTATTTTCCACCTCGCTACATATAGATTACACTGCTTCCTGCATTGGTACTGAGCGTTGAAATGGAGTTTGGTCAGCTTTAAAAGTGATTCAACACTTTTGGGCAAGTATGCTATTATACAACATGGAAAGTATGACTGGCTCTTATTTACTATTCAAACTGAAATCTGTTCTGATATATGAAGAATGAACTCAAGCTTGTTCTTTCAGCCTTCTCCCTGCAGCTGCCCCTCTCGGTCAGTTAATCACTGAGACAATCTAATTGCTGCCAAATGTCTCCCTTCACTTTAACTGATGATGTTGTCTGCATTGTGAATGCTGAAGTCACTCTAGATTAGATCATCTACAAAATGCCCTGAGTGTGAATGAATAGGTATTTATTATGACTTGGTGTTAATACCTATTGTAAGCTACAAAAGCTATTTTTCCCGGTTTTTATTTTATAATGTGTAGTATCAAGAAATTAGAGTTTGTATTTTGACACAAAAAAGAATAGGTTGAGACGCTACACTAGAATCAAGACAGATTTTAGAAAATACATATTGATTGCATCAGAAGATTGAAACATTTTCACAGCACAGTTAGATTTTTCACTTATTCTAAGGAAATAAGACTGCTAAGACTCAATTACATTACAAAAAATGACCAAAGTGAGATTTTTGTAGTGTACTCTCAATTTTAAGCCACCGCTCATTACTAATTAATACATTTCAAAGATATATATACAGTCCTTTGTCAGAAGACATTTTCTCAACTGTGTAAGACATGAATTTAACATCAGGGTTTAGTGTCTGCCTCAGAATCAAAGAGAAGCAGCTTCTGTCTGCAGCTGTCACTTTGCACTGACTTTCAGCAGTCATACAGGGAAACATCCATCACAGAGGAGGCAGACATACCAATTTCTGCTCTGACAGTAGCCTTAACAGACCTGACTGCACTGCACTGCAAGACATAGAGTTTTTTTCTCTTTTTTTTTTTTGACTGGAAAGTCTTCCACTCTTACAGCTTGATCCCACCGGGTGCGGCTGCATCGCATTCCGGCTGCGACATGGCTGCTGGAGCTGATGCGGCTACTCTAGTCAATGCTTGTGATCCCACCAGATGCGCCACAGCACGTTTCCATGTCCCAGAAGCGGCTTTCTGCTCTGCTCTGCTAAACATATGCACCTAGTCTATTTTTGACGGAAGCTGCATCAAGCTGCACAGAGCAGATTAAGCTGGGCAGGAAGCTAGTCACTGAAACAGCATAGAGCATCCGATCAATTTTCAAAATAAAACACCCCTTGCAGACTCCCAGTCCTATATCAACAATAAACACAATTAAAATAGACAAATAAAGAAACCATTTAACTACGTAGCCTACTTAGTTATAGTAGAAGCACAAAAATTTAAGTAGTCTGAAAATGTCAGCCAATCAATTCCATTTAATTTTAAACATTTTGCATAAAGCCATAACCATTAACATTTTGTCAATGGCTAATAGTAACACTAACTACAGGCTTCTTTACACAGTGATTCTGGATTGTTGCAGATTAAAGTCGTGCGAGAAACACGGCGAAATCTGGTTGTCAAAAATGGTTGGCTAAGATGACACTGTGAGACACGTCCACAGATTGAACACACCCTGCATCAAAATCTTAATTGGTTTAATAATGTCATATTTAAACTGCAAGCAGATGTATCATATGTGACTGGGCAGTGCTTTAATTATATTCCCCACAGTAACTTGTATTTTGCCTTGTCTCATTACTGGAGAACAACTACTACAACTACTCCTGTCCAATCACTGTACTGTCATACAGTCACTGTGATAGAGAGAGGTGATCGTAGTAAGCTGATGATTTGCAGTAGAGATGGCTTTGCTGAATAGCTTACTGAAGGTGTGTTACTCAAAAGGAGAAGACAACGAAGTTCCTCAACTTTCCTTCCTTTGTCTTAACTATCAGCAATCTCTATATGCACCAGAAACTTGTAGGTTAAAACATATGCAACCAATGCTGACCAATCACAGTTCTTGCAGTCTGCAAGTGGTGTTTCCATATCTGCAGTAAGTGCAGTCAGCTCCATTGCTATGCCATGAACCCTAAAAATACAACCGTAAATCAAGCTTTAGCATCAGAATTCCACAATGTGACTGCCGCTACAAGCCATGTTTACAATCCAACAATCAGAATATGATACAACAATACATTGGCGAGCTCCTGGAAAAACAACATATTTGCCCAAAATTCATTCCAGAAATCTGCATTCTGTGGGTGCTTTCAATTTGGCTAAAGTATATCCCTGCTTCACTGACTTGTGTCAGTCAGTCACTTGCAACCAATACTTCTTTCATTCACTAGCCACCTTAACCACATAAATGCCTAACATAACACAATGATAGTCACAGACTTTACACAACAACCCACATTAGCTAATTCTAGCTAATTACAATTATCTACAAGAATGGACACAGTCTTGTTTTGCACCTTGGCTTACTGAATAAGCTACCAAACAGAATTTAAAAAGTGCACTGTTAATGTGAGTTTGCAGTGCATTGGTCAGTCATTTGTACCACAGTGAACAGCTGAAAAACATTTGTGTAAATGTCAACGTGGGTTAGTTAAGATGCTACATGGTGTGGTGTATGCTTTGGCATAGTTAGGTTTGCTAAGCCATGATTGGACAATTGCTGTTCGGGGGAGGGGATTAGAAAAAAGTCAGTTAGAAGCAAGAAATTGTGTCCATGCAGTGACATCTAATGCATTTATGATCTATCTAAAACGACCTGTTTTATTTCAGTAATAAAAAAAAATAAAAAAAATTGAAAATCACTTTGAAAATGATTTTTGACCACAAAAGTGGATGACTAATTGTATAGTTGGTCTTTAAATTAAGAGCAATTTTGCTTGATTTCACTTTCACTCCTCCTGGCTCACCAAGGAGCTAGCAGTCATGGAAGAAAAGTGCTTCTATATGTACACATGTCAGAGAAATTATAGATGCTTGAACGTAGTAGAAAATGTCATGGCCATTTGAAAACGCTGACAGTTCAAACTCTGCACTTTCTAAACCCAACAGATGCCATTTGTACTCAAATAAAAACGCCCAAACATCCAACAGCCTATTCAAGCTATCGGACAATTTAAAGAAAACTGCCACTGGCTCTGTCTCCTAATTCTAGCCCTTTGAAAAATGAGGGCAAGTCAAAGTTAATAATTATATTAAAAGCCTGCCCTGGTGATGCATTCTCTTTTGACACATCAATTTGTCACGCTTGTGTAGTGAAATGTTTCCCTCTGATAAATATTTTCAGGGATCAAAATGGACTACTGTGAAACATTATTGGGAGACACTCATTGATATTTTCCCTACAAGGCACCAGTCGGCATTTAAGAGCACTATACTAAATAAAAGGATATTGATTTCCCTAAATGAATGCCCGGCCTAACCTTCAGGAGTGCATGAATTGAGGGCATGTGTCATGTAAATTATGGGTGGCAGACATGCTTTAATATCTGCAAGAGGCAGTGATATTTCTACACATTGTGGACATTATATCCTGTACTGTACATCATGTAATATCAGTAGTCAGGCTCACCAGCTGAGCCGAGTAAACTTTTGTTTTATGACATGGGAGCAGAGACTAACAGGAAAGCTGTAGGCTGGCAGAAAACTTGACAGTTTCTCGACCTCTGTTTTACTTACAAAATTGCTGACTTTGACCTGTACTAGCTGCAGTGTGGTTTTATAGGTCCGTGTGGGACCAGGCTTGTAAACAGAAGATGAGACAATAAATTCCTACTCTGTGAAACCGTCAAGTGATTCAGTCGCGGCTGTTGTGATGCTCCTGGATATACAAAACCTGAAATATGGCTCAATGGAAAGATGGCAGGAGTGTCTGACATGCCCTTTGTAAAAACTTTTCTTTTTAAAGTTATTCCTGGCTCACGTAAAAGATGGCCTTACAAAACCGCAGAGGTCATTCCTGACCGGCTGTCTCCTCTTAAATTGAACACTTTCTACCTCCTGCATTCACTATACAAACCACTTGACAGACATAGTTCTTTGATACTCAGACGCAGATACATAATTGATGTTAAACTAGTGGTGAGGTAGTCCTCTGTAGATTTTCCAAGTAAAGCAGTGATGCATCTGCTGCATTTATGTGTCATAGTCACTAAAGTACGCAGCTGCTTAGCAGTGTTTAACAGCTGCTGTGTGACTGGCATATCTGCGATGATGATTTGCTGTTCTCATCATATAGGGCAGACACATTTTACATTCTAAAAATCAGCATTTATAACAAGATTAAATGTTTTAGTATATATTTGAATTTCAATGTGCATCAAAGTTAAAATACATCACACAACTCTCCTCCAGTACACTTTGCTTTATTCATGTTAAACCTTTTCAGCTATCTCACCTTTATCAGGGTGTTTCTTTCTCCTTTATATCAGTGAACTGAGTCATCAACAAATCACTATAAATACCATATACACAAATCATCATAATCAATACCTTCTTCAAAATGACTATAAATAAATTAATCTCACAACAACACCACACACTAGCCTCATTGTACACCTGTAGTGCACACCAGGTGCTCCATATGGACAGAAGAAGCAATAATGATGATAATAATAATAATAATACATTTTACTTAATGGCGCTTCTCATGGCATTTGAAGGTCACCTATGATGTATCGACCTATAGAGAAAACGTGATAAAACTGCTGCTTTTCCAGAGCGTCTAAATGTGTTACTGCTGTGAAATAGGACAGTAGTATGTGCGCTGGTCCTGCCAGTGTGTGGCCTTTCACAGAAAACAATTTTGAACACTGATAAGTGCCTACAGTGCTCCCCCCCCCCCTTTGTTCTCCATGTGTATTTTTTTCCCTTATTTTATTTGACCATTTATGTATTTATATTTTATTTTACTTTGGAAGTGTAGATAGTATATATTGAGTATATACTGTGTCTATTGAACTACTTTATGTATACTGAGCATCTCTGACACAAAAAATCTGTAGGATGAATAAAGTTAAAACATACTGTATCTTAAACAATATAGACAGTGTTTTCATGCATGTCACATGCTGCCCGTGTGTGTTGCCCTTACACTTTATTCTTTTGTTTATCTAAAAGACACTGCCGCCCAGTGCACACTAATGCTACAACAAAATGAGATAAGATAGTAATCCTGGATCAACTGTGTTAAAGATGCTCAGTATACATAAAAAGCATTATATTATACACACCAGAAAATCTGAAATGTTCAATAGATATGTATATTTTTCACAAGCTTCTTACTCCAAATATTGCGCTCCTTGTTCAAAACTATGAAGTTGCTCAATTTAAATTATTGATATGATATTAATGAAAGTTTATCCAGGAGAAGTGACTCCTAAAATTGATGTGACACAAGCAGTTAGAGAGTTGGAGTTGATGGAACTACAGAAACACTCAGTCCACTCAGATTGTACACTGTGTTACAGTGTGGAGCTTCTTCCCTCACAAATGATCTTTGGTCGAGAACAGACAGGTTTAATTTTGGCATGCTGTCAGGTTACTCACGGAATTAACATTAATTAGCGAAAGCTGATATGATCTTCCACCTGCAATATTTGTTATTTTAACTGGTGAAAAATGAGAGGCTGTTATCTGAATGTTTTGTACACAGCTACTTTTTGCTGATAATAGAGAGGAGAGATAACATATTTGATAAGATTTATTGATGTTGGAGTTGAACAAACACCAATATGGGTGTCAGAACTCAGTCACTTGCACCCAAATCATTTTTTTGCATTGGCACACTCTAATTTTCATTTGTAACCTGACTGAGGTGGACAAAACATAGTAAAGTTCCTTAAGATTGGCTCGGGACATCTGTAAATACAACTTAAAGCTCGGGTAAGTGACTTTTGGGAATCAAGCTAGCTGTAGCATGAGACTCCTATGGAAGCAGCTCCACCCCACACTTCACTTGCATCCTCATGAACGTGTACAGCCGCTGTATTGATTTCCCTCCGGGGACTGGAAGTAATGAAGCTCTTCTGTTGGCTTTTACAGTGTTCATACAAAACATCATCCTCACAGATAAGAACTGCATACATTTTACAAACAGTTGCCACAAAATTACATGACAGATTGTAGTGGAGCCTACATTTTGAAAAAAAAGTAGTTAGCGTTAGTTTAGCATTACAGTTCGGCAATGCAATCTATGTTGCTGGTGTTGAAGAAAATCACTCGAGTCCTTGTTCAAAGTTTGCAGTGGTGGAAGTGATTTAATGCCACTCCGGAATACGGTGAGCTTACTGACACAGAGTGGGTCTGAGGCAATAGACTGAAGGCTCTAACACACTGAAAGTGATAATTGATGCGTGTCAATTGATGATCCTATGGCGCACTGCAGGCATCAGATTTGAAATTCCAACACCACAGAGCCAACACAGGTTTTTCATTTTGTTCTTTGTATTAACCGCTGCATTAGTTGGATGTAATGAATGAATGGAAAGGAGAAATGCAGAGGAGGAAAATGAAACTGAAACTAAGAGCATCTGTGTCCACAGTAAATCATCTGTTGACTGTTTGATGGTTATTTATTTGTGCTTTAAAACGTAACTGCCGTGAAATAATCAGAATATGTTTTATATCTCTCATTCAGCGGTTTTGTTCTCACTACCGCTCGCTCTCCTTAGTCGACCACCGCTGTGCTGTCCCTCTCTCTCTCTTGCTCGCTCGCTGTTGCTCAGCTGGCTTGTGCTATCTCTCTCTTTTTCGGCTGCAGAGAAAACAGCTTTGGTCGCCGGGTCCTCATTTGACGTTCCAAAATGAAACAAGGTCAGAGTTGGGGCGTCGAGACAGTTTGACGTGCCTCAGAACGCTTTTAATGCATGTTAAGCCATTAAAAACAAGAGGTGTACTTCAAAATGTGCGTATCAGATGCTTCCAGTGCGTTTAGGCCTTGAACCAAGGTAGGAAAGGAGGGCATTTGCATTCAGACCTTGCAGTAGGACACACATACAAGATCAAGGGTCAACATAATAAGGGGGGGGGGGACTCTCAGGTAGGTGAAATCAAGAGGCAGAAACAGGAGGGGATGTTGCATTCAGACAGAATCAAAAAGGTCAGATCAGCAGGGTCAAAGGCAGGAAAGACAAACAGTTGGCATTTTGTTGATCAAGGGGTTGTTCCCAGACATCACTTGATTATCAAGTCTCTACCCAAATGTGTATTTCTTCTTCACTGGTAATATAGGCTAATATACTGTAAGTTGCTATCCTTCATCTCATTGCCCATTAACATCACTAAATGGCTAGTATATGTTTAATGCAGCATGGCAGTGTAATAAACTATAACATCATTCATCAATTAGAGTTTACACATGGCAAGTTTGCCGTCAAAGTATTCAGATGAGGAATTCGTTGCCCTTACTACCTCCTCCGGGGGTTGCAGTGGTCATGGAGGACGTGCCTGGGGTCGGGGTTTGTGATGCTGCTAGGACCCGAGGACACAGAGGCCGTGACTGAGGGACAAGCCATGGAGCTGGCCCAGATCCCCAAGAGCCAGGGCCACTTGCAGTATTTGCAAGGCGAAAGGCTTCACTTTGAACAAGTACATCTAACATCTAATAAAGTTAGACACTTATGCCATTAGGGATGGAGACAACCAACCACCTAATCTATTTACCTTCCCAGCACAACCCCAGTGGTGTATCAGCCAGAGGTGTAGGGACATTCCAACAGACACATGCAGTTTCATAATGGAAACAGCATTGTGAACATTTATCTTTGTATTTATTTTTACATACTAATTTTGACTCAATTGTCTTCACTTTGTTTTGCACTACATTGTACTAACAGATTGCACCTCTCTTTGTGCTAATTTGTTTAAAATAATTATCTAATGTTTCATAATAATTGTTTTGGCTAAAAACAACACATATTGTACCTTGTTTTTTCTGAAATCATTGAAAAAGGCACCGCATTGTGATACAACATTATTACAGCACTCAAATAACTCCGAGCTGAATCATGAGCTCTCACAGGGTCAGCCAGAGTCATGAAGCTTTAAAAACTGTTTCACATTGAATTGCTTTGTATCACATTGTACAAATATATTTTATGACACTTATTATAGAGATAATTACATCTAAATGTGTCAGCTCTCTTCTTGAAAGAATTACCAAGCACAGCCATAATAAATAAAATGTCAAACTTTAAAATAACATATACTGTTAAAGTGGTTTGCCAGGTTGATTGAAAGGCTGCTGTTCTAGACGATCGCTGGAGATAACTGTAGTACCTGCAACAACAAAACAGTTTAGGAATTATCAGTCTGATTACACAAACATGCATGACAGGTTTACCTATATTTTCAAATTATTATTTTTTACAGAAATATTGTTAAAAATACTTTGCAGTTTAGGCAAACAAGAAACAGAATCTTAGTTTCATGTTTTCTGCATGAGGGAAATCTTTCTATTCAGATGTGTCTGGTAAAAGTGAATCTGGTTATTAAAGTGCAGCTCCTTTGGTTTGGTGTAGGAGCCCTACTGGTTTATTTAGGTGTGTTGCGCCAGTAAATTATGTCAGTTTCCAAGTCTCCTGCTGACTTGATGCTCCAGGAGCTGCTCTGTGGGGTTTGAGGGACACATCACTCTCTTTCTGGGAATCCCCTCATCATCAGCCAGCCGTCTTCTCACGATGGGGCTCTGCAGGTCTGGCATGTAACTGTAGTCCTCTGGAACTGCAACAGAATACAAACTCCATCTCCAGAAATTAGTTCTATTTGTAATTGTAATTATAAATACATGTTAGTCAGTAGTTTAGTAAGATAATTGGGTTTAACATGCAGCAAAATGTCATGCCTCCAGGCCTCTTGGAAGTGTGGTTGTGAAATGACTCCAGCTCTGCAGTTGATCTTCATGTAGAACAAATAGCAAATTATAAAACACTGAACATATTTTCTCTAATAGAAGAAGGATAAAATACTTATTTCCTCACCCGATATGTTCAAAGTGATCCATGTGATTGTGAACACAAACTTTATTAGTGAAAATGCAGAACTATTTACTTATCTGAAAGGCAAAACTTTCCCACATCCCTCAGCCACAGATCAGGGTTCTGTGTGCAGTCTTGCTCGGTCCAGATGTTGTTGTGGTTCTCGGGCAGCTGTCTGTGACAGGTGGCAGGTGACACGGTGCAAAACACAGTGACTGAAATCACAGACAATTTGGACAAAATAAGAAAGTTCAAAAACTAATATGACCGTCAATGTCAATAAATGATAAAAATCAATAAAGGCCAATATCTGCAATAGTAAGACTTAAATCAAACTAATCTTGTTCCCAGTTGTTGCAGTAAAACATCTTCTGCCGATCCTTGAATTCCTGACGGGATGTCTTCATCTCTGTAGTTTGTACACACACAGTGTATTTTATTGCATATGCTGATACTCATTATATTGTAAATGCTAAGATGCAATACATCAATACAAGGGCTGACATCATGTCTACAGTAGAGATAGAACAACTGTATAGCAAACACCACGTAACAGGCTGGCATGATACCTTTCACAGCTGATGTGATGAGCACCATTTTTAAACACAGACTGTGATGCTATCATTTGCTATTACAAACACTGCATACCTTTCAATTAAACATCTGTTCTGTTTTACTTTCACTCTGTGTGTTCTCTGTGACTGGCAGCGTGTCCAGGTATATGTGTCATTTTTATGCAGGTTTTTGAGCTGCAGGCGGTCGTGCAGCTCAGGTCGGGTTTGTCTCTTCTACCGTATGGCATTAGTTCGGGAAGTTTCTTCTGTGCACCGGTGTTTACTGGAGGTGGGGTTTTCTCTTGTAAAATCGACACTCTCTGTTTTAAAACACATGTCTGATAAGGTGATAAGGTGCTGACTTTCACACCTAACGGGGTGTGAAAGTCAGTATCTGTCGGTATCTAGTCGGCTCTGGCCGTCACATAAGGAACAGAAACTTACTTCTGACTGTGGCTAGATCATTGTGTAAATTGAAGAGAGCAAAAAAAGCCACACAAGCCGGTGACCGACAACCAGAGACCCGGGGGAAAAGCACCTAATTAGTGGATACCAAAACCCATTCAGCTTGTGGCCGTGAATATAAAATATAACTCACCGATCATTAATCAATTCTGCTTTAATACTTGACAGTGACAGCGGAACAGGGGGCTTGTGACTGAGTTTAGTTGGTGTAGATGTGACTGGTTGATTCTCATTACTGGGAATAAAAAGAAAGTGACATAGCAGCAATGTAGCTTAGCTTAGCCTGCTGCTGCCATCAACACACTGCCAGTGTAAAAGCACACAGCCCTGCATGAGCCCACTGAAGAGTTTCAGGAGGTTTCTGCTGTGCATCGGTCTTTACCAGAGGTAAACAACATATTTAGATATTAGGGGAGAACAGGGTAACATGAGCCACTTTTTACATTTGATGATTTTACTGCAAAATAAAAGTGTGTTTGTTTCAGATAATAGTTACTATATATATCTTAGGCTGTTGTGTACCCATGGAAATTAAAACAAGTTATCTAATTATAATGGTCTTAGAACAATGACCCATCAAAAAAAAGTTAGTCTTATGGCACAACTTGCCCCAAGGTAGGGGTAAAATGAGCGCTCTATTTTAATTGTGCCACCATACTCATACTGGTGTAAAAATGACACAAAATCAAACAATTTTGAGATAATTTTGAACTTCATTAATGCCGTTAATTTAACAAAGGCAAAAACTCTTTACTTTTAAGTAAAATGATGTGTTTGTGTCCTGTTGTTTAACATGTTACCTAATCATTTTCAGTAAAAGAATAGACTGTGATTTTTGTGTGTAAGCCACAGAAAGAGTGTGTGTGTAAATGTGCTTTTGTTTATACAGACAGGTTACAAATTAAAAGAGAAACTGGTCCAGGTCTGAATGCTTGACCCCTACAGTGAGGGGATCTGGGGGCTCTGTCATGTTTTGGGGGGCATTTTGCTGGTGTGGTTTGGGTCCACGTGTCCCCTTAGAGGGAAGAGTCAATACAAAGTTGTTCTGGGTCATCACCTTTATCCCATGACAAAACATTTCTATCCTGATGGGAGTGGTCTCTTCCAAGAGGACAATGCCCCAATTCACAGACATGAGGGGTCACTGAATGGTTTGATGAGTATGAAAATGATATGAATCATATGATATGGCCTTCACAGTCACCAGATCTCAACCCAATTGAACACCTATGGGAGATTTTGGACTGATGTGTTAGACAGCGCTCTGCACCACCATCATCAAAACACCTAATGAGGAAATATCTTTTTGAAGAATGGTGTTCATCCCTCCAGTAGAGTTCAGAGACTTGGAGAATAAATGCCAAGGCGCATTGAAGCTGTTCGTCAGCATGTGGTGGCCCAACACCTTAGTAAGACACTTTGTCTTTTCCTTTAATTTGTCACCCGTCTGTATGTACAGCATGTTTGTGTGTGGCTTACACTTAACATTAGTCAACAATTAGGTATTTATTCATCAGCACTGTAACACTTGTAACAGTGATCAAACATTAACATGAACAGTGTCTCTAGTCTCTAGAATATCAGAAAATAATACTTAAATGCACATGTTACTCTGTACATATGTACTGTAGCCTATTTAATCTTTTGGGGGTAAATTGAACCATTGACTCAACTTGCTTCAACATCACTGGCACATTTTACCCCACAACCTCCATTTTGTTTATGACTTTGTTTTGTAGTTTACACTGACTTAAATTAACATATTATAATGTCCAAAAATCTGTTTTAATTAAGATGCAGGACTGATAAATTGATTAACATGATGAATTCACTTGGCATGACAAAAAATCATTTTTTGGCTCTGTTTTGCTGACCACTTTCTCCATGTGCTTGAGTCCAAGATGGATTGAGTAATGTGAAGTATACTTCCTTAAGTTGTGGTCACATGATTACTTTTGTTTATGGTTACATAGATACAGGGGGTGGCTCATTTTACCCACCGGCTCGACTTACTCTGTTCTCCTCTCCAGGAAAATGAGTTTAGCATCTTATCTGTCCAGGAGAAGATTGACAAGCTTGGAAGCTAACTTGAGGCTGATGCAATCGTGAACTTCTTTCCATCTCTGATACGCTTTGCTGACATATTGACACGTTTTATTGTGTTTATTGTCAGACTGTCTTCTAGACTCTCTTTTTGATAAGTCCATTTTCCTTTTTTTAGGTTGCTTTGCAGTGACAGCAGTTGTTGCCAATGCTGGAATAATGTCAATGCTTTCTCTAGGATTTTTCACCATTGAATCAGGATTTCACCACCTGAAGGGAGGTTCACACACATTTGCATTTGTAGAACAGCTAATAGGAACATCCTCTGTCTGAAATGACCTGTGATTGGCTTAAATCTCCTGTTACGGGCTAGATTTTCTAAAATCTGAATACAGAGCCAAGAGGAGGTGCAGAAGTCTAGTTTTCTCCCAGACCACTTGAATTACAATATTCTGAAAGGTTATTAGGGAATTTTTGCCCAATGACACCAAAACTGCCTACCCCAGCTTGAAGCTTGGATGGACACAACCCCTACTGTCTATTAATGGAACTGCAGCTTGTGTTACGCCCCTGAAACGGGGAGAAATAATCACAAGAGTGATACGAGTGATTTCTTCAGTGAGAGCGTTTACTCGAATGAATTATTGAACATATACACAATCTACAAATAAACAAATAAACAGGCTACCCTGCTTAACAGGCTGGTTACAGTAGCATACATACCCTATTCAAGTTACACAAATATTCAGTATTTCTTTGAGACATAATTCCTATTCTCTCTACTGTTACTGGTAAATAATATACTGCTGTAACTCAGTAACCTCTCATAACCTTATAAAAGTTACTAAATAGACAATATAGAAAAACTGTGTAAAATACATTTACATATGTAGACAATTGGATTCACAAAATGGCGGAAGCAATTGGCGTAGTTACGGGTTGAACTCTGCTAACAAGCGGGAGCTAGCTCGCCAGACACTTTACCATACTCGGCAAACTTTACTTTAACTCACTTGAAATGTTACACATACATTCACTTGACACTCAAACATATTAGAAAAATTATTACAACCACCTTAATAGTGTCAAATGCCGACAACATACCTGAAACGGGGAGAAATAATCACAAGAGTGATACGAGTGATTTCTTCAGTGAGAGCGTTTACTCGAATGAAGAAAACACCGCGAGTTCCCCTGGATACGTGGGTGGAGACAAAAGCAATCGATCTCACGCTAGTAGATTAAGACTACTTTGTGGATCACTGATAATACCATTATAGCTGAACCTCTGACAATAAAGGATGAAATGAACAATGAATTAATTAAAGACCTTTTAAAATTTTAACCTCTTTTGACATAATGAATTCCTACTTCTTTTTAACCCATTTTAAACACATCTTATAAATTGTTTCTCATGACTATGATCTTTTTAACCTTATCACAGCATTTTAAGTGTACTGTCCTTTTTAAGCTTGTATGGTCCTTTTAGTGCATCATTCTTTTAACTTATCACATACTCCCCTACAAAATAAATGTCGTCCCGACATTAAACCAATTAATTAAACAATTTTCTCATCTTTTTCTTTTCAATCTCTCATGAGCTTGGCAATGAAGGGCTCCTGTGAGTTGGTACAAAAACAAAGGTCACAGTCTAATGACTCAACAGTCCATAATCACAGGGCTACAGTCCATATTCGGTGACTGGCCAATGCATAAACTGTCTATCAGCAGTTTTTCAACAGTCCATTAGTTTTGCATGGCAATGATACACAGTCTGCAAATTGTCCATGACAATAGTTTTGAAACAGTCCATGAATAGTCCATGGCAACGGTCTGTGTGAACAGTCTATGTATTGTCCATGGTGTTCGTCAAACTTAGTCAAGTCTGTAGGCTCATGGTTTGTTGGAGTCCATACATGAAGGGGGGCTGGAAGTAGTATGGCTGAAGGGGTGGTAGCCATGGGACCAGTCCTGATGCATGGTAGACAGGTAACATCTGAGTTGCTGGCTGGATACTGTAGCAAGAGGGGATGCCAAGCTGATCGTAGGTCATACGTCTCGGTGGGTGTCTCTCTCTTTGTGGCAGCTGGTAGGATGGCTCCTCAGGTTCAGCAGCACTTGACGAGGGAGAGGCATGTGGTGAGTGTTCATCAGGCAAATTTCCAACAGGTAAGTCTATTTCCTCACCAGGCAGGTTTTCAGCAGGTGTGCTAGACTCCTCCAGCTGGTCTTCCCCAGGAGACTGTGCTTGTGGTGCAACAGGAGCTGGCATTTCAATTCTCTCTTCCACTGGTGGGCGCCTATGTTCAAGCGCCATCCTCGATTCACCCAAGGTTTCCTTTCTTTCTGCAGGCACTGTGGGGGCTCGGAGTGGCTCATGATGGAGTTCATACTCATCCCCGCTGTCCTCATCAGATTCCTGAGTTTGAGATGCAGGCTGGTATTTCTTTTTCTGTGTCCCTTTTCCATTTTTTGTAAACTCTGGTGATGTCTCGAAAGGTAAGTGATCACAGGGCATTAGCAAGTTTCTGTGCAGAACTCTGGAGCATCCCTTACCCCTTTCTGGTCTCACTTCATAAATTGGCAGGTTAGACCCCATTCGTCTCACTACTGTGTGAACTGTGTTCTCCCAATAGTTCCGTAGTTTGCCTGGTCCTCCCCTGGGTGTCAAGTTTTTGATCAGGACGCGCTCACCAGGTTGTAGTACTGAACTCCTTACTTTCGTGTCATAGTACCTTTTACTCCTCTCAGCAGCTTTTTGAGCATTTCTGTTAGCAATGGCGTAGGCTTCTTCCATACCTTGTTTCCATTTCTCCACATAGTCTCGCTGGTCACTGGAGCCTGATTCTGTGTGCAGTCCAAAGAGCATATCGACTGGAAGCCTGGGTGATCTCCCGTACAGAAGATAGTATGGCGAGTAGCCTGTCACTTCACAACGTGTACAGTTATAAGCATTCACCAGTTTGTTCAAGGACTCCTTCCAGTTTGATTTCTGTGCATCAGTCAGTGTCTTGAGCATCTGTAACAATGTCCTGTTCATACGTTCCACTTGACCGTTCCCCATCGGATGATAGGGCGTTGTCCTGGACCCAGCCACTCCGCTGAGTTTCTGTAACTGACTGAACAACTGATTCTCGAATTCTCCCCCTTGGTCGTGGTGGATGCGAGAGGGGAAGCCAAACTTCAGGGCGAAGTCATTGAAGATTAAGTTGGCAGCAGTTTTCCCTGACTTTGATGTGGTGGCGTATGCTTGAGCAAAACGCGTGAAATGATCAACAAGGACAAGGATGTACTCATATCCGCCTTTGCATCGGTCAAGATGGAGGAAGTCAACACATATCAACTCAAATGGCTGTGTTGTCACAATATTTGTCAAGGGAGCTCTTGTGTCATGGCAGGGTTTTTTCTGTTTTAGACAAGAGCAGGCTTTAGTCACATAGTGCTCGATGTCTGATTGCATGTATGGCCAGAAGAAACGGTCACGTACTAGGGATACTGTGCGATCAGCGCCTTGGTGACCCATGTTATTGTGCAACTCTTCCAACACCTTTCCTTTGTATCTTTCTGGCAAGACCAGTTGCTCACGGGCAGTGGTAGTTCTGTACAGAACGCCATCATCATCTATTGTCAATTTGTCCCACTCCCTGAACAAGCATTTCGTCTTTGGACTGAGCTCTCTCAGCTCCTTAACTGGTGGCTTGGAATCTGACAGTTTGCACTCTAGCACAGGACAGATAACTGGATCAGACTCTTGTGCTTCTCGTAACTGTTCTTTTGGTATGGGGCTGATAGATGCAGTGGCTGGCTCACTTTCAGCTGAAACTGACATGGATACAGCTGTGAGTGACCAAGTTGCAGGGGACTCTTTCTGTACCTCAACAGCTTGGATGGCAGCAGTGATGGTGTTAGGTAGCAGTTCCTCACAATATTCTCTCATTAGTGACTCTACATCCAGCGGCATTCTCGACAAAGCATCAGCATCACTGTTCTCCTTCCCTGGTCTGTACTTGATTGTAAAGTGGAAATCAGCCAACTCTGCAACCCACCTGGAAGTGGTTGCGTTCAGCTTTGCAGTCGACAGGATGTAGGTGAGCGGGTTGTTATCACTATACACAGTGAAAGTTGGAGCATAGTACAGATAGTCGCGGAACTTGTCAGTGATTGCCCATTTTAAAGCCAGGAATTCTAGCTTGCCTGCATGGAGGTGATAGTTCTTTTCAGCTGCCGTTAACGAACGAGAGCCATAAGCAATGACTCTAAGTTTGCCATCTTGGTGTTGATACAGTACTGCTCCCAAACCTTGGTGTGATGCATCAGTGTGTACAATGAATGGCTGACTGAAATCAGGGAAACCCAACACTGGTGGATGGAGCAGGCAGTCAATCAAATGTTCAAGTACCTGTTGGTGCTGATCTGTCCACTTGATCAGTTTATTTGAGGGCACAACATGACTCACTTTCTTTAGTCTTGTTTTTATTTCTCTGCTGTTGACAGAGACTTCATCTGTGTCTGCTTTTAGGAGCTCATATAGACAGCTGGCTTTTCGTGAAAAGTCTTTGATGTACTGCCTGTAGTAGGTGAGTAAACCAAGCATTTTCCTGAGTTGGCCCACAGTCTGAGGTCTGATATCTTTTAGTGCTCTAACAGCTTCGAAGTCGGCTGGATCAACTTTACTGCCCTCTGCAGATACTATTCTGCCCAGATAGCGGACCTCAGGCTTGAATAGATCACACTTGCTTGGCTTGAGTTTGATGCCGTGCTCTCTGAGGCGTTGCAGCACTTTTTGTACATCATTCACATGGTTGTCAAAGGTTTTACTGAAAACCAGTGTATCATCCAGATAAGGAATGCAGATGTTATCCCGAAGCCCTTCCAAACACTCCTCCATACAACGTTGGAAGGCCGCTGGGGCATTCATGAGGCCGAAGGGGATGCGAATCCACTCATAAAGTCCCCATGGGGTAACAAAAGCTGTCAGTGGTCTGCTTTCTTCCGACATAAACCCCTGGTGGTAAGCTTTCCCCTGATCTAAGAGAGAAAACCAGGATTTTCCACCTAAACTGTTCATGATGTCTTGGACCCGAGGGATAGGCTGACGATCAGGATGGGTCTTCCTGTTCAGGTCTCTGTAATCTATGCACAGCCGAAGGGTGCCATCTTTTTTTCGCACACACACAACGGGTGAGGAGTATGAGGAGTTTGACTTCCTGACCCAGCCTTGTGCTATTAGGTCGTGGAGGTAACCCTTCATTTCCTGGTACAGCCAGGAAATGAATACAGCCGATATCACTGTCTGACTTTGAGAAGGAATGACACTCTTCTCTGAGCATCTGTTTCACTACCTGTCTCTGATCCTCACTAAGGTGACTAAGATCCACTGGTGGATCCCACTGTTCACTGGCACTACTTGTGGGCTTCATGCTGGTGTGACTCACTGTGGCTGGTGTTGCAACTTTCTCAAATACCTGGGCGGGCAGGACTGTCATAATGGTTTGTACTGTGCCAATTAATGTGCGCCCTGGCAAAACAATGTCATGGTCAGTTGGGTTAGAAACATCAATTGTGATGACTGGGAATACACCTTTCCTGACTCTGACTAGTGTGTCATAAAACTCAAGACCATCTGGCCATTGTGGGTTCAGGTCTGGCTGAAACAGCATGGTCATGTCCTCTTTGAAGGGCTGTGTAGCTACACGACAGTTGATTTGGATGCTGCTGTGTTTTGAAACTGCAACCTCCTCTTTCTTCGTTTTTACTGCATACTCATCTTCTTGCTCTGCGCTAACAGCCTGTATGAAAGCTCTCACTTTGTTTCTTTTGAGGCTTGGGAAAGCTTTCCTCACTGTGTGATACCGTTTAGTCTTTTCAGTCTTTGTCAGGATGTGCTCAATAACATTGAAACCTATGATGGGATGAGACAGGTGCCAGCCTTTCATTATAAGCACTGGAATGATCAGTTCTTCTGCTTGGTCAGTTTCAGAGGCTAGCCGGAAAACTGTTTCAATCCATCCCAAGTACGGCATTTCAGTTCCGTTTGCGGCAGTCAATGTCAAGTCATCATGTGAGTCAAGGATCTCTGAAACATCTCTCAGCCTTGTGGTTGGGAAGTATTCCTCTTTCCATCTTTCATCAATTACCGACACCTGAGAACCTGTGTCCCATAGAGCTTGCAGGTGGTGGCCATTTAGGTAACATTCAACAAGACACTGCCTGCCAACTAGCGAGGTGACTTTGCGGGGGTGGCCAACTCGAGGTAGGAGGGGCGGAGTATCAGCAACTTTCCCTTTGCAGGAAGCCTTTCCACTGGCGCTTGGCAGGTGAGTGCATTTTCCTTTATGCTCAGCCCAGTTTTGGTTTTGACATGTTTTGGAACAGTACAGTGTCTCTTTGCAGGATGAACATCGTTTCAATTTGTCAGGTGAGTCTGCACTGCCACAATTTGCACATTTCTGGGACTCTTTGCTAGTCACGGTTAGCACCCGTCCCGTGGTGGTAACCATTCCCTGTTTAAAGGAGCCTCCCTGGATGGTCTGATTCCTCTGATTTTGCATCCAGCCTGAAAATGTTCTCCACTTCCACATCGGTAGCAGTGCATGCAGCGTTCATTCGCTCCTGTCTGCTGGCAGACAAAACATCTCCGTGGAGCACGGACAGAGTGATTGGTGTACTGATTCGGTCCATACTGTGGCCGCATTGGAGCAGGTGTTTGAGGTTGGTTGTAGCTGCTGTAATACTGCTGCGGTGAAACAGATGGCTGAGGGTCCCTATTTGGCCTAACTGCAGGTGGGGCATAGGACTGTGGCTGGAACCTAGTCTGATGTAAAGTTTCTTTGATCTGGGCTATCTCTGCACTGAGACCTTTCAGAGAAGCTACACCTGTCTTAAGCTCTTGTATCTCTGTTAACAGTTCTGGGGAAATCCCTGTTTTGGTTTCATTCACAGAGCACTTAGCAGGTGACCTATCCTCTGAGTGCACTACACTTACACTTGTGGCTGACTGTTGGTTGCTAAGCTTCCTTTTGTTTCTCCTTTCAGCCTCATTAGCACAGGCAACATTTAACCTCTCTAGCAGAAGCTCATCTGAGGTCTCAGTATCTAATAGGAGAGGCTGCATGTCTATCCTGATACTTTCATTCTGGAGACCAGTAAGTAGTGTGTGTAAACACATGCGCTGGACTAACGCTGGATCATACTTAAGCCCTGATTCTGACTCTTGGGAAGCAAACAGTACTTTCTGTCTCAAATCTAAAACTCGCATGAGGAAAGTCTGAGGAGTGTCTTTGCTGTTCTGTGCTTCAGAAGCTAGCTGCTTGTAGAGCTCTGTGGCGCTCTTTTCTTGGAAGTGGGAGCGCAGGATGCGTCGGAGTGTGGGGAGAGTCAGGTGGGGCTTTCCTTCCAAATAGCTGCGTAACTGTGAGCCGGGAGATATAGCTCTAATTACAGCATCTACTATTTCTATTTCAGGATAACCTCTGTTCAGTCCATTCTCAATCTGATGAGCGAGGCTAGAAAATGTCAATTTATCTTTCTGGCCTGCTTCGCCTATTTGACCTGAGATTTTGAAATCTTTGCGCCAGCATGGGCTCGGCTGCTGCAGCTGAGCACTGACCGGGGGCTGCATACTGACTGGTGGGCTGACAGTAGGTTGGGCCTGGCACTGAGACTCATACCCAGCAGCATTAACAGGGATGGACTGCTCAGTTTCCACTCCTTTACATTGCTTTACAGTTCTCCGCTCCTCTATTTCTCTCTGAGTCCCTGCCCTTTCCACATTCTCCTCAGTTTGTACTGCTCCGTTATCCGTGCCCATGGCCAAACCTGCAATTTTGTCTTTCAGCAGCAACAATTCTGACATGCCGACATCTTCTAACTCTGCCACTTCTTCTCTTTCAAGATACTTCATTACATGAGTCACTAGTGATATGCGGGACTTTCCTTCAACATTTTCTCTCCGCTCTCCTGAGATGTTAAGAAAATCACAGACTCCAAGCAAATTTTCTCTAGTCAGGGTATGTAGTTCTCCTACAACCTCTTCCTGTAGCTCTTCCAAGGCTGTCATCATGTCGACAGGGCAGGAGCAACTTTTACTGTGCAGGAGTTGACTCTGAACTGGATGGCCTTTAATGTCCCTGATGATCTCTGACTGGCCTCAGGTGACATGTACTTAACCACCAGCTTCCAGCTCTCCTCGAACAGCAACACATTCCTCACTACCACCTGCCTGGGTTGTATTGTGGGGGATTTAGCTACCACAGGATTCGGCCGCCAGGTTGTGGACACCGGACATCCAAGGAGCAATCCCAGCGGTGCCTCCAAAATGTTACGCCCCTGAAACGGGGAGAAATAATCACAAGAGTGATACGAGTGATTTCTTCAGTGAGAGCGTTTACTCGAATGAATTATTGAACATATACACAATCTACAAATAAACAAATAAACAGGCTACCCTGCTTAACAGGCTGGTTACAGTAGCATACATACCCTATTCAAGTTACACAAATATACAGTATTTCTTTGAGACATAATTCTTATTTTCTCTACTGTTACTGGTAAATAATATACTGCTGTAACTCAGTAACCTCTCATAACCTTATAAAAGTTACTAAATAGACAATATAGAAAAACTGTGTAAAATACATTTACATATGTAGACAATTGGATTCACAAAATGGCGGAAGCAATTGGCGTAGTTACGGGTTGAACTCTGCTAACAAGCGGGAGCTAGCTCGCCAGACACTTTACCATACTCGGCAAACTTTACTTTAACTCACTTGAAATGTTACACATACATTCACTTGACACTCAAACATATTAGAAAAATTATTACAACCACCTTAATAGTGTCAAATGCCGACAACATACCTGAAACGGGGAGAAATAATCACAAGAGTGATACGAGTGATTTCTTCAGTGAGAGCGTTTACTCGAATGAAGAAAACACCGCGAGTTCCCCTGGATACGTGGGTGGAGACAAAAGCAATCGATCTCACGCTAGTAGATTAAGACTACTTTGTGGATCACTGATAATACCATTATAGCTGAACCTCTGACAATAAAGGATGAAATGAACAATGAATTAATTAAAGACCTTTTAAAATTTTAACCTCTTTTGACATAATGAATTCCTACTTCTTTTTAACCCATTTTAAACACATCTTATAAATTGTTTCTCATGACTATGATCTTTTTAACCTTATCACAGCATTTTAAGTGTACTGTCCTTTTTAAGCTTGTATGGTCCTTTTAGTGCATCATTCTTTTAACTTATCACACTTGCACATTTGTTGCAGCTTTCAGTCGTGCTGGTTGGTTGTTGGTGCTGCCACATATATAAAGTTTTCACTGGGTAAGGTACACAGGTTCATAACATTTAAGTCACTTGTTTCACTTGGTTGTGGGCTGATGAGGATCTGCACACAAACTCCTTCAGGCACAGCTGAGATGCACTGCTCTTGCATGATAAAGCCGTTCATCACTCTCTGAAGATTTAGGGTGCATTGCATTCGCACCCTTCCATCCTCTATCATTAGTCACTATCATTAAAGATCTTTCAAACACGCTGGAGCTTTCATATCTCCTTGCCTCTGCTCTCTGAGGATAGACAGGCAGAGATAGCATCAATATAGGCGAGACAGGAGATGCTGTCTGTGTAGAAAGATGACAACACTGAGTAGCCAGTCAGTGCAGCAGCTGCAGCACTGTTATTTAGAACAGATGGGGACAACGGCAACAACTCACTGCCAAAGTCTATTCAAAAAATGACATTTTAATAATATGATATTCCTAGATGTTTCCATTAGCTCGGTATTGTGGCCTGCATGCATGAGTGTTTACAGCTGACACCATGTCAACGACAAGTGTATGGGACTCTTTAAACCAGTGCTGGATGTCATATTCTCATTGTTTCATCAGTCAGCAGTGGCGCCTGGATACAAGCATTGATAAGTGAAAATGATGTATTTTCTAAAAGACAGTGTTCTTTGGCTAAACTTTGTGGCACTCTTTTGTCTGTTTTTTTTATTTGTGAAATAGATAAAGACACTTCACAAGTCAAAGAGATAGGAGACTTAACTAGTCATAAACTTGCTGTTTGAGGTATATCTTCAATGCAAAAATAATGACTGAAGTCTATTAACATACTAGATGAGTCCACCTCCATGTTTGTTACATAAATCTTTAAATTCTAGATGTAGTAATAAGATGTAGCCTAACATTGGTTAATTGCCAACTGCTAAGAAAAGGATCAAATAAATATCATAATGTAAGCCTTTATAATGCATTGTGTCATCAACAGTCCTAGTCATAATGCATTCTATGACTATAATCATTTAAAAGGTCTGGTGACAGAACTGCTGCCCATTTTACATTCACGTTCCAAGTTGTTATCAACAACGTGCTTTCTTTTACTGTAGCAATGCAGAGGTGGTTATGGCTGCTTTAACACCTTTATGACAGCTCTCCTCCACACACGCTGTATCACACTCTCTCTCTTTTTATTTCTGTCATGTTCATGCTCACACACACACACACACACACAAACACACGCTGCTCCTGTATATTTCTTGTTATTTTCGTTTTGCTGAATATGTCACCAAGGCAGTGTCATTAAAATAATGCTGTGCTCCTTTGAAGACATTTGAGAGTTTATGTAACATAGTTCAGACATCTTTTTGTTACCATACCAAATGTTGTGAGTTGTGAAATTGCATTCTGCCTTTTTGAAGATGATATAGGATTTTAACAGCTGTTTTGCTGAAGTTGGCACCGGTTAAATAAGCATTTGCTTTATTTAAGAAGAGCAATTTTTACTTGCAAAAGACAGATAAAGATCAACTATTATCATTTATTAACCAAATGGCAACCACTTTACTTGACGAAAACAAATTATACCTATGCCTGTAATCGCTAAAAGGTAAAAACCACATTACTTATTGGGAACAGAGAGCATGAGCCATAGAGATACCTATAAATAGTATAGTGCTATTAACAATTCCTTATGATGTTAACAGTCAGAGGAGCTTCACAGTTGACCTTCTACTGATTTGAGGAGATGGCAAAGAGGAAATCTTTACCACATGGAACACACCCCAAATCTTTACAAAATCTCACACACTTCAGCGTACTTGCTTGTGTTGCAGTCCCTCGACATTGAGGATTGTTGTTTTCCATTAGAGAGCACAGAGCCCATTTTTCAACACCTACTCCTCTGCTCCACAGAGCTGTCAGGAGACCACTGCTTAAAATAGTATTTATTTGTCCAAACTGTCAGGTAAATTTATTTTGCCATCCTGTCTACTTAGAATCAGCTTTGTAAAATGTCTTTATTTCCTGTCTTTTATTTTTATAACCTAAGCAGTTTTTATCAGCCGAATTAGATTTTTTTAAACAGCTGCAACGCCTTAATGTGTAGGTTCATGTCTTATCAGAATGTGACTTGTTAGTTGATTAGCCTATTAAATAGTTATCACTATTAATTAGAAGAAATGAGTTGTTTGGGTTGGATCATCAGCAAAAATTCTTATGAAAAGACATCACAGTATTGGATACACTGTGAAAGTACACAAGGTAATGAGTGTTTGGCATTGAAAATGGTGACAAAAGAAAAAAGATGATCTTACAAATAACTGCACAGATACAAAGTCAACTGAGGACTTCAACAGACACAATAGAAAAGAGAGTAACAGACGAAATACACCAGGCACGGATACAGCGCAATATGTCTGCCACAGCAGAGCATGTTCATTATAATCAACTGAAGCTCCTTCACTGACCACATAAGAGCATCATTTCTCTTTTTTAACATGGCTGTTCTTTCTTTCATTTCTCCACGTGCATCTGTGTCCCTCCAACAGGTAAAAACTACATAGAACCGTGTAAAAATATGAGTAATATCTGTTTAAAGATGATTAAAATAAATACCTGATTGTACCAGATCCAAAGTGACGCAGCGGTGCAACCTTCTGGATTTTTTAAAATTGCACATTAAATCAATCAAATCAATGTGTGTCCATGATCCTATACCTTGAAAGAGCTGATATTCTCTGCCGTTGATTTTGATATTCTTTATAATCATTACTAGTTGTGGCTGTATTTTGACTTGTGGTTATGCTAGGTGTCATTAGTGTAATGGAAATTTTGGTCTAATTTTACAAAAGAAAACCCAAAACAAAACAATACTCAGTCATTACCATTAGCCACTAGCAGTACAACATCTGTGTGGATACAATTCCAGAGCAGTAGGAATTAACAATGAAGCTACACCATTGGTTGGCCGAATGCCACCACTTGCTGTATGTTTCAAATTAAAAGCCCTGTAGTGCTTCATACACTGTGCAGCCATATAGCCTACAAGGTTTTCAGAGTTTTCCACAAGCACCAACTGTCAACCGGATGGATGACATTAAAACATTTACAGCAGACTACTTTCTTACTGTTTTTTTTTTCATAGCGAGTTGCTTCTTATCCTATTGATGTAAGGTGCCTTGCATCCAATTGAGCAGAACCTACGTCATGAAAGCGACAGCTAAACTGTCACTCACTGCTTGTTTGTGTTGTTTCCGGCAAACAAAATACACACATGGCTTTTTGTTACTGTGAGCTGCTTTTTAGGCTGATTGTATCACGCCGATTTATTGACGTGGAGTGTTGTTTTCTAAAACTTGTTTGTTTTGCCTGTCTAGTCTATATTGGTTTTAACGTCAGTCATGCCACTGAAACGTATAATTTGTAATTTTCATTTTGTTAAGTTGTGTACTTACATTATCCCAAATGTTTCCAACAACATGGAAATTGCTTTATTCTGTGTTTTTACTGGTTTTAATTGCCGGGTGTGTTTATTTTGGAGAGGAGGAACGTAAATATTGAACACTGAAGGAATCCTAACCTAAAAACAAGCTGAGCACCTAGAAACTAGAAGCTTCTCCTGACATCCTGGGTCCACCAGGTCTGTTTGTTTTGGAGAGGAGACCTCTGTGGATAATTCGGCTCCCAGTAAAAACCTCCTGATCAAAAAACACCGAAAGAATCCTAACCTGAAAATAAAAGGGCAATGGTGGTTGTTTAACAGTGAAGACAACAACTCCCATGATCCCACGCTACTTCACGACATCATCAAACTCCATCTTTTATTATTGTTTTGATTGAGAGACCCCTAGCAGCAGAAAATTACATGTTGCGTGTTGAAGCCTCCCAAATCGGTAGCCCATGTATTTTTATTTCACCTGACAGATCATGAGGAGGGAGGAGTCCAAGTTAAAAAAAAAAAAAAAAAACAGTCTTTATTTTTCTTATTTTACATTAAGCAAAAGAATACAGCCCTAAAAATGTGAATAGACAACTTTAGCTCACATTGTTGAGTTGCCGCTCCCCTCCCCTCAGGAGTCCCCAGCTGGCTACTATGTTCACCCAGCTGCCCAGCTGGACATTGTATGCACTAGTGGAAAACCCTGGGTTCTGACCTACAACATCTGGCGACCCCCGGAAATTATCTCGTGACCCCAGGTTGAGAACCATTGTTCAGTATTTTCTTGCCCTCTCCCATTTAACACAGTGCACTGTTAATATTTAAAAGACAGAAAAAATAGTTAATAAAGGAATATAAAATGCAAAGACAACTTTTGACTATCTGGCTAAAGCCTGAATAGGGCAACAAGGCAGCAACTTGATGAAATTACAATAATGATAAACTATTTATGAACTCTTTAACTCTAAAACTCTAAAATGTAAATGTATCACATTAACAAGTAGCAAATGCACAGAGTACTACTTTGGTTCATCTGGATGAATTAAAGTGCGTCAACCTTTAAAACAAAACTCCTTCCTTCATTCAGAAGAAACTAAAACCTACAATCGTTGCCATGAATGAAAAAATATAAAAACTAGAATTCTAAAGCATCTCTGAAATAAAGTTAGGCTCATCATGTCTGTGATATGTTGAATATTACTACTGAATATGCCCCTTTGCGTAGTTTTTTATTGTTAAGGGGTAGCCTACACTATCTAAAGTGTGTGTTGGCAGTGGTGGTGGTATTATTTAGTTCACATTTAACATTATCAAATAATTGAATATGATTAACTTGTGCAGGTATGCTATGCCAATAACAGAAGCAAGCGGCTGCCTGCTAGAAGTGCACTGCATTGAACTTGAGCACCCATAGAACCTTCATGATGGCGTTGAAGTGTTGTCATGAAGTGTTGGTGCCCAGCACAGACTGCTGTGCTTTTAATCTGAGCTGGAGAGAGCACCGCTGCCTTTCCACAACCTTTCTGTTTCAGCTGCAGCTCACTGCTCAGTGTATTGAGCTAACGATAACACTAGCTAATGTTAACGTTAGCTAACATCAACTTTTACTGTAGCTGACTATCTAATATCGAGTGCTCTCACGTAGAGTCAAAACAAGTCAATATTTTAATGATCAGTTTAATTCCAACAACATGGACAAATAATTCAAGCATTTCTGTGAATCTCCTGACTCAACTGCTGGCTAATGTTAGCTAGCAATTATCTGGCTAACATCAACACTAGCTCAACATGATCACTATCAACAAATTCCTAAAAAAAGAAATGTGAAGAAATATGAATATTTAACAATTACAGTGAGACCAACAAAGCTGATTACTGCCGAAAATTAAGAATGCAGATCCACCGCAGTACTGAATCCCACATTCCCATACCCTCACCACCTGTGTCAGATCTCAAGAAACAAGCAACCAGGTCTATGGAAACAAGCCCAAAAGAAGCAACTTGGCTCTCCAAAAAAAGAAAAGAAAAAAAAAAAGCCTAAAACAGGCGACCTTACCACAATGTCAGAGAGTGAGGCCACTTGATCAATTTATACATATGTGTATGAATTTATTTTGCATTTCATAAGCAACCATTTCAAAAATATTGTAACTTGTAATTTTATATTTTTCTTTTTAACTCTGAAGAAGTTGAACAAAACCAACAGGCCAGCAAAGAATGAGGAATAAATAAATGAATAATGAAAATGAAAATTAAAAAGTTGCATATAATGAACTTGCCAAGTAATTATATCAGTGAGGGCAAAACAAAGATAATTGACCTTTTAAACAATCAGACCATCTCAATTTATGTATGGTAAAAAAAACTTGTCTCTTGTCCTTGTCCTCCTTGTCTTGTCATCAGCTCCGTTCCTCTGTAACACACAAATCACACACACACATACACACCTTACACACCTTTATGACTTATAGTTAGTGGTCCACCAATCACACAACATAAAGGCGCATCCAGCCAGACTCCATTCATAAATCCCACGTTTAAGGGGACATGGCTATAGGCCAGCGCTGTTTCCTGCCACAGCACACAGGGGGAAATTCCTTCACCACAACATCCCTAACTACACTTTAGAATCAAGCCCAGAAAAACGCAACCCGCGACTACCAATATTTGTAAGTGATTTTACAGAAAAATAAGCCCAATTTATAATAAGCGGACTTGGCTATGGTGTTTACCACACTTCTTCTTGTTTTTGGTTTTTAACAGCAATGTTGGCAACAAGTGTATTAGGTGCATTACCATCACCTTCTGCTTCAGAGTGTGGACCAGAAATTAAATCCTACCCATTAATCCTGTCTGTCTAATAAACTCAAAGAAAACTCCAAAGCTTGACCCACTTGGCAGGTTCATTAAAGTTTTAATGCTGAGCTCCTGAACTCCAGTGTTCCCACATTCTTCCTTCATATATTGTCTTTCTTGATCATACTTAGTATAATCTACTGTATTATTGCATGTGTAATAGTTTTCTCAGCCTGACAGTGCCCACATAAACCGGTTGGATGCTTTCCTATCCCTCACCAGAACCCACTAAGGTTACTGATGCCACTGACGTCAAACACAAGCACTAATGTTGAAACAATAGAAATATAGTGAAATTATACTTTTAAGTCATGCTTACTTTAGCCATAAAATAGTTCAAGTTAATCAAAAATGATCACTTTAATTAACTCAAAAAGGAAGACGATGTTAAAGGAACTAAATATATTTAAGTTAGTAGAATTTCTTTAAATTAAGTTTACACAGAACTTCATCTATTTAATTACTTTGAGCATATGGGTTTACAGTGTTACAGACTGACTTTGTGCTTCAACTTTGACCCACTGTAGTTACTATAGTTGTGTGCGCTAGGTTTTTACATAAATTACATGCATAGATAATGTGATCTGAGCAGATATGAAATATGCACATTTTTGCAGTAATATTTGCCACATTCTTTATTCAGACTCAGTTTAGACTTTATTTCTTTTTTGGAGTTGGGGTTCACATGCAAATTATAATTTGATTAATTCAGGTACATGGTTAAAATATGAGCTTATTTTATGGGCAGCTACATATATATATATGTATGAAGAGAAGAAATTTACTAGACAATTTTTGATGACTTCCGCTATACCGGTGCCACGTTCTAAAATCTCAGCATGTACCTTGGGTAGCACAATCTTTCCATGACCGATACAAATGATGGCTTGAGCTATGAAAATGAAAAACCCAAGTTGTAATAAAGTGAAGTATTTTCCATGCAAACTATGGAGTAAGCATTAGACTTGAGGATAGAATGTGAAGGCGTAAAAGCAGCCAGAAAAAAAAAATCCCCAATTTGCTCTGTATATATACAGTAAATGTCTCATCTTAATAACAGCACAATCCCAGTGTTAGGTCTCTTGTAAATGCTGAAGAGCTGAGAGCCGTGCTGCTGGGTTTAAGGTGTCCGCTGGGTGTAAAAGGGACATTTTCTGGTTCTGAACTGTTAATTAAAACTACTGTACAATAAAGAGCATTTGGTTAAAAAAGTAAAACATTTGGGTCTGCAAAATTAATAGAGTAATTCATTTTCTGTGGAGTGGCTTCAGATTTACATGTTAATGAAATTTGAGTGTCAAGGCATGGCTCTATGGTCTCTGGCTTTGAAAAAGTTATTAATGCTCATACAGCAGTGAACTGTAACAGACAATATAGAGACTGAGTAATGGTGTTAGTGAGTAGTGTTGTTGTTAAGACTGTGATGGACACTGAATGGTGACATTCATCTCTGAAGTTTCTGTCTGCGTCTATATGTTAACCTGAATTGACTGAAACCCACTCCATGCTCAGTGCAGTTGATGACACACAAAGAGTTGAGCTCACTGGGATTCATGGAAGGCCTGCATCCTTTCTTGTTGGTGGCTAATTGAAGGCATTCTGTGTATGTTGCAGCCTGCTAGCTGGTAAAGCCATAAGGCTTACTGGTAGTTCAGTCCCCTAGACCCAACAACAGGTCATTTTACCAGTACTACCTGTAGTGGTGGAAGAAGTGGTCAGATCCTCTTAAAGGTGACATTTCATGCTTTTTGTGATATCTGTCTTTATCTTTATCTCTTTATATTGTTATGTTGGATGTTAAACATGGTCGAATTTCCAAAACTTGAGGTGAATGTTTGTCAAAAATGCTCTCTGAAAGTCAAAAGCCAGGGCTTCGACCTGCTCTGAATGCTTTGTTTGCCATGTTACTTCTACTTCCTCCTCGTGATGGTGTCACATAATTTGTGCCTGCCCACAATTGGCTGTCCATTCCATAGCCTTTGTTGCCAAGGTTGTTCCATGGGTTGTTCATGTTGCTGATGCACATATTTGGCATCAGATTTGTGCTCGAACGTGCATAGATGTATCTGAGAAGTTTCCATTTTGAATAAAGAATGAGAAAAAGAAGTGAAATCCTATTACTTCTGCTTATATAGCCTCCAGAAAAATCTAGTAACAACTACACTGCTTAAATAATAATGAAAAATCTGTTATGTGTACTCAACAATGATAAGAAGGTCACATTTCGTGCACTTTATTTGGAAGGTATTTCCTTAGTTACAATGAATTATCCCCACATTTACTGGTAAATTCCAAGGACAGTTATACAACAATTCTAAAGTGCAGGTTTCACACACCAGAAAAAGTAACTGATAAACTGTGCTTACATTGTTGCTACCATTTACTTGAGCAACTGAGGACACACAACTTAATGGGACTGTGTTTCACTTATTTTGACTGATTGGACCTCTTCTCAGGACTGTGTGGGCGTGAACAGACCAGACTCGACTGACATTTTCATGAGTCTCCTGTAGGTTTTCTTACATTTGTCTAGGGACAAGTTGCACCTTTATCATTCTTATTACTGCATGGAGTCAGGTGACATCACATAATTCCCATCATAGCTAATTTCAACCTGAGAAGAGGTCCAATCAGCCAGATCAATTGAAAACACCTGAGTGGAAAGTATTTAGTTTATCATCTCTAGATTACTGATTGACAGCTTGACTCCCCTGAACTCCCTAAACTCTGTTTAGGTTTTTTCATCAAAACTCATTTATTGTGGGAACTCTGCTCATGTGCACAAGTTTGATTTCTACTCTGCTATTTTACTCTAACTACAGTTAGCCACCCCTTAATCATCTCCCTGCTCTAAAAGCCTTTCTGAGAAAACAACAGCAAAAGAAGTAGAGCAATTTCAGCATTACACCCAACCATTATACACAGCTATGGTTGTTTATAGTGCCTGTATTATCATTAATTCATCACATGTTCCTGTAAACCAACATTGGCAGTGATATCTCAGTCATTGCCATCATCATCATTCAATTTCAGAGCAGTTATCAATGATTTAGTTCATAGCGCTCATATCAGACTTGACCACACAAAATTAATTAGTGAATATCTGGTGGAATATCATACTGCAAAAAAAAAGAGAAATCTAGAGCTGTAAAAACAATCACAATTCATTACAATCAGTAAAATTGGCTAACAACATAAACAAACACTATTATAATATTGGATTCTGTCTCTCAATTTATTTTCCATCTCCACCTGATTATATCACCTTTGGATCACTCGAAAACACTATGTGTACACATGATCTGAAGTATGTGTGAGGTGCGCACATTCTCTCCAAATATACTAGTTTATGTTTGGGAAATGGTGTGTGCACACAATTTTTACACATCTGGCCTGGTCTTTAGCAGCTGGCTGACTTTCACAATCAACTT